>NC_080749.1:32300578-32925578 GCF_020826845.1 Diceros bicornis minor
TCTTTTGGGCAGCTCTTGTGAGGGCAGAGAAGAGGTGTGACTTGGAGGTACATAATTCCTCATGTGGAGCGTGTAAGGCGGTTTGGATGTGTCATAGAATAAAGATGGTTATAACAGATCGAACCCAAAGTCTTCAGAGATGGAAGCACCACAGTTTACAGTCCGATCTGGGTTCTAAGAGGAGTGGGTACCTTGAAGGGATATTATATCCTTGATTTGCAAATATCCGTGGTTCCCTGTGTCTTCTAAACGTATGGAGATAGGCATTCCTCATCCAGTAGATAAGAAAGCTCCTCACAAAGGCCTTAGTAGGATTACATACCAAGTCACAGACTTTTGATTTCCCCTAAATTAGAGTTTGGGTCACACTATGGTATAAGGACAGTTGAGGGTCCACTTCTTTCCTGTCATTATAGCATGTAACAGTTGGGAAAAGGTGATACAGAGTATGTTTTAGAAAGTTTGTTTCAGTTTGGAAGTCAGGAAGATTTGAATTAAAATGATTTTTTTTCTTTTTTTACATTTCAGGACCTGTAGATGAGTACATGTTGCCATTTGAGGAGGAAATTGGCCAGCATCCATCTCTTGAAGACATGCAGGAAGTTGTTGTGCATAAAAAAAAGAGGCCTGTTTTAAGAGATTATTGGCAGAAACACGCTGTAAGTTATACAGTTAGTTTTTCATTTGAAATTCCGATAAAAGGCTTTTCAGAGGAATGATTTATATCTCTGTACACTTCTATTTCTTCTAGGAGGATTTTCTGGGGGAGGTGATCTTCATACAGGGTATTCTTTAATACAGTTCTAGAATCAACAGAGTTAGGGCTATGTCTGTGTACTCATAAGGGAGATGGTGAAGTCAGAGAGCCTTAGGGGGCTCTTCACCTCTCTGGTCCTATACAGATGCGTATGTCTTCTATTGGGAAAGCTTCCCAGGGAAATGAGTGCCTGTGGATAGATGGGTAACTTTGCTGATCACCACCTTCCCATACAGTGCCATTTTAAAAAGTGAAGTATCCAGTTTTCTCCTCTCTGTGGGAGTTTGTTTTAGCCTTTTGATTTGTGATTGGAAAATTTTCAAGTTCTTAAGAATGCTCTAAAACCAGCGACTAGGTAGGCGAAGGATGGAACAGTATTGCCCTGGTTATTTTGCTCTTGATATAACTAGAAACATGGATAAAACCAGCTAGAGAATCTTCAGGGATGGCTTTCTAACCTTCTTTCTATTTAATTGCAAGATAGAAATGCTGATATTAACTAAGAAAACAATAAAAATTGGTAGACCTCCTTTAGCCTTGGTTTTGAATTCAATTCAAGGGTTAGCATTGAAATGACCTGGTTTCTGAACAATAGATGAGATTTTTGGAATTAAAAAAATTAATCACCTGCTGTGATAGTCTCCAGTGCTAAAAAAACCCCCTGATTTTTCTTAGTGCTTTTCTTCATGTTGCTGCACTCAGTAGATATTCAAAAGTGAATATTGACAAATAATGTCGAACTTCACTAATTTTGAAACTTTCTTTGACCCACAAAAATAGCAATTTCTTTATGGAAATTTTATTCTGTTTCCTAATAGAAAACAAAAATTGCTGTGGTGTTTGAATATTTTTTTTTTTTTTAGGGAATGGCAATGCTCTGTGAAACGATAGAAGAATGTTGGGATCATGATGCAGAAGCCAGGTTATCAGCTGGATGTGTAGGTGAAAGAATTACTCAGATGCAAAGACTAACAAATATCATTACCACAGAGGACATTGTAACAGTGGTTACGATGGTGACAAATGTTGACTTTCCTCCCAAAGAATCTAGTCTATGATGGTTGCATCATGTGTACACACTGAGAAACAGGACTCTGAACTGGAGCTGCTAAGCTAACAAAACTGCTTACAGTTTATTTTCTGTGTGAAATGAGTAAGATGTCTCTTGGACATGTTGGAAAGAAGACCCTCCTTTAAAATGTGGCTCTGGGAGACTTACATTACCTGTAGCAGAGACGTGAAGGACATGGGACTAAGAGAGAAGTTGCAGACTCTATAAAGAAACTTTTGAAAAAGTGTACATGAAGAATGTGGCCCTCTCCAAATCAAGGATCTTTTGGACCTGGCTAATCAAGTGTTTGAAAACTGACATCAGATTTCTTAATGTCTGTGAGAAGACACTAATTCCTTAAATGAACTACTGCTATTTTTTTTTAAATCAAAAACTTTTCATTTCAGATTTTAAAAAGGGTAACTTGTTTTTATTGCATTTGCTGTTGTGTTTCTATAAATGACTATTGTAATGCCGATATGACACAGCTTGTGAATGTTTAGTGTGCTGCTGTTCTGTGTACATAAACAAAGTCATCAAAGTGGGGTACAGTAAAGAGGCTTCCAAGCATTACTTTAACCTCCCTCAACAAGGTATACCTCAGTTCCATGGTTGCTAAATTATAAAATTGAGAACACTAACAAAATTTGAATAATAAATTGATCCATGTTTTGTAACAAGGTATTACAAATTCACTGTGTTATTTAAGAAAAAAAGGTAAGCTATGCTTAGTGCCAACAGTAAGTGGCCATTCGTAAAGCAGTGTTTTAGCTTTTCTTGTGCTAGCTTGTAATTTAAGGAAAAAAGAAGTGCTGTTTTTTGAAATGAAAAAATGGTGTCATTTCCCCCTTCTTCCCATGTTTTACAGCTTCATCTTATATCCAGTTCCCAAAATATTGCATACTTACCTAAGTATTTTTTTTAGGTGTGCTGTGTTTGGGGAATATTTGAAAATTTAAAGCATGATTTAAGTTTTTTTAAGTGAGCTGTGACACTGGAAAGCTCTTCATTTTTCTTTTAAAATAGATTTTTTTTCCTATTTATATATGTAAAATTGTAGTGTATTTCTTTTCACCAGTGTGTGGGACATTCTTTATCACTGTTTTAGGATCACCTCAGGAAGTGTCATTACTCAGAATTCCTCACTCTCTGCTTTGAGACTTGTAACTTTATCACTATATTTCTGCTTGGTGCCATCTTGTCAGAGTAATATTTGATGTCTGTGATATATAAAGAATTATCCTAGGATAGAGATTTTAAATTTTAAGCACAGATTTCAGATGTTACTGCTTTAAAACAAATCAGGGATAACAAGTTAAACTTATAACTTAAAAATATGCAATGACATTTAGAGGTAACCAGTGTTGATGTAGGTAACATAGCCTAGCCTCCTGCAAATTGCTTTCACAACTCTGATATTAATTTAGCATAGTTCATGCCTTATCCTTGATAAGAAAATGGAATTGATGGTAGGTAGGTGCCAAAGTGCTTTTCACAACAATATTACATTAGAATATAATTGGATTCTTCCTCAAATTTATACAGGCCAAAGTAAAACATTAATTTCCTGAATTTCTAGATTACTGACCAACAGCCAGTATTATACTATGTACTTTTGTCAGGTCATTTTAAAATCAATACATTAATTTTATAAAAGAACTTTTTACATGTCACTATCAGGAGCTCACTGTGAATGTGTTATCTTCAAATGGCTATTTAACCACAGAGTACACTACATTTTACATATAAATGCACTTAATCTCTGGGAATAATTATATTATTTATAAATAATACATAGGTCAACAGACTCTAAGCAGGGAGGGAAAGAAGAGTAATAGCATTGTTGTCTGTGTGCCACACACCATACAGAACTTTGTGCTCTTGGTCACATATGTATCCAAGGTTTCATTGTATTCCTAAGAATTTCCATTTCAATATTGAGTTCATCTCTTTATTCCAAAAAGTACTTGGCCTCTCAATTTCTTGATTTGGTTTTGCTTCTACTTCGAAACTAATTAAGAAGGGAAAATAATGAGAATGTTTGTACATGAAAATTGTTAATCTCTTTAATTTCTACCTGTTCTAAACATTTAATCCTGTTTCTATAAGTTAAATCAAATCGAAACAAAAACAAACAAGGAATATTATGATGAATGTTTGGCTTATGTGAGGACTAGACATAAATTTTGTAAGACCAGTTATTCACAAGATCAAGTTTTCTCTTCATGTTAGAAAAAATTTTTAGAAATCCTGGTTATTGTACTTAACTCTGGCTAACCAATTTTAAAACTTGTATCCTTTTGAGAACTATATTAATAGAAAAACACTTTTTATAAGCAGTAAATAAGAATGTTCCAGTGACTACCTGTCCTGATACCTAGTCTTGTTAAAACTTTCTTTTGCAGGGCATTGTCATGTTTGGTTTACAGTCAGTGCAGAGTGGGCAAGTTAACAAAAAGTTTGAGCTAGGGATACTGAAAAAAAGAAGGATCCAAGAATGAGAAAAATTACTTGTTTGGGGGTAAACTGAGACCCCAATAATTTTTTCCTCATGTGTATGGTGCTCCTGATGATTCATCTTGTATTTTGCCTTTCTGACACCCATCCGAACTGCTGCTCTAACGTATACTCTTTACCTTGCCCAGATCTCCGTGTAAGGAATGCTTTATGATCAACTGCCATAGGACTGATGGATTACCCAGTGTTTGGCTTTATTCGAAGTCTATGCCCTGCACAGCTCTTGTATGTATTTTAGATGCTAGGAAGTTTTTAGCATGTGATGTGTGATTCTTGTTTGAATGTGTATTACAGGTACCTTGTGAATTCCAGAACAGAGACTGTGCCTCACAATTGTTGGTCCCATGAACTCGCACTATCTTTCATGGCGATGTTTTGAAAATACAATCAGGAAAAAAGACCCAACAAGTTTGGAATTTAGAAATAGAATCATATATCATGAAATTGAAAAAGAATCTCTTCTTCCCCTTTTCCTCACTCCTACATAAAAGCTACATTTAAGTAAAATGCAGATGGTAGGGAAAAAAACCCTGGCCAGAGGATAGTTTAGTGGAATAAACTGATTACTGTTTGAAAAAAAATGCTTCACCAGATATTTTCCAGTTTCTCTTTTTTACCTTTTTAAAAAATTACTTTTTAGGAACATTTGGTATAATGTGCATAAAATTATTTACTGATTTATGGGCAAAATGATACAAGTAGCATCTTGATTGAACATCATTTACCTCAGATATTCAACCAGCAGTACATTTTTTATGCAGTCTCAACCCATATCCTATTTGTTACCTCTCAAAATATTGGTAAGCAATTATTTTAGCTTTATTCTGTATTTCTTGTCAGTGTTTTGGGCACAGGTTGTTGTACTACTGTCAAATTGTACTTGCTACTTTTTCTGCAAGTATTTAACAAAAAGCTAAAAAAAAAAAGCCCCATAAAACCCCACCTTGGATAAGTGATTGTTAAATATTGTACAAATAAAATGTATGCTAGCCCCATTCCATCCCCAAGTTAAATAAAAAAAATGAATTATGGTATGATTTGCATATGCAGTTTTTCTTTAGCTGTACATTCTTCTTAAAAAGGGGAATAATAGCTTTGTAATTTATAGTGAAGTTTACACCTTGAGATTTCTAAGAATGGGGATAGTAGTGAAAGAAGGGAGGTTTGTCAACTGTGGCATTTCCCTCCTTTGTTGTCTAAGCAGATTGTATTCCCACTAAAGTATATATGTTGGTCCTGCCAGTTTTAGGAAGCCAGAGGCTAGCTGGCATTAGTTACCTTGTCTTTTCATATGGCAATAGAAAAATGTGACTTTTCATCAAAGATAGGTATAAACTACACTTCTCAATTACATAACACTAGTTTACGAATTGAATGGAAGAATTCTGGTATTTTTCATTTGGTCATCAGTAAGAATAACATCAAGGAAACTAGCTTTCATTTTCATTTTTAATATTGCAAAGGCTTTTGTTTATCCTGTGGCTTTCAAAGAAAAAGAGGGTGGAAAAGCCCCACATTGTCCCATTGAGTGTCATAGTTCACACCAATGGATTCTCAGTTTTTTTAGGGTAAAGGTGAAGGAAGGGGCAACACTTAGGTTATGGTGGTTTGAAAGAACCTGCATTGCCTTCTAAAAAAAATGAAAATGCGAACCATGGTGGAATCTATATGGAATCTCTACAGAAAGACACAAATCATTTTCCACAGCGTGTTCTGCAAAACACTGATTCTTCAGCAAGTTACAAGTACATACAAGTTACAAGTACATACTCAACACATATGGCATTATGATGAGCAAGTTTGGACCAACAGGTTTTAATTCCTCAGAGCCATTAACATGCATGTGCATATGAATTGGAGTTGTTTTTTAATAAGATCCTGTTTTTGGTAGGGCATCTGGACAGATCACATGAGTAAAAACTGCACTGAAGCCTCCAACACTCTGCCTCACCTGCTTTTCAATCTGAAGAACCAAGGAGTTCATGAGTTTCTGATTGTGCTGTTAAAAGGCTATATTCCTCCTCTAGTAAATGAAGACAATATATTTAAGCCATATTTGTTTATATTACTCTTGAGAAAGTTTTTTACTAGGGCTTTGCAGATTTGATTTTTATTTTACTGATGATGATGGTTTAAGCAATTTAAGAGATGAAGTTAAAAATTCTGTAAGTACATTTTAGCATCTTTGTATTAGGGAATATGGAAAGGGAAACATCAACATTCTTCCCTCAGAAAATGCCTTTGGGATGGAGACATATAATTCATTTGTAAGACTTCTGCTAAACTATTTTTTATAATTTGTTTTATAACTGTTTCACTAAAAATTAAAACCCACCTTGCTACTTAGTTTTTTAATCTGTATGCCTCGATGTTGATGGATCTTTTGTAGCTCTTATGTAGCCAGGGAGGCAAATGAAGGCTCTCAGCCTTTTAGTGGCATCTTAAGCTAATAAAAATTTGCAATCCTCAAGTCAGTTCTTTAGGTGCTTTTACAGTCAGTGCCTTTAAGGGAGATAGTACTTCCCTGAAAAGAGATCATAAAAATTTTTTAAAGGGACTATTTTAGCTCCAGTGTAAAAGCCTTGCTTCTGGTAATAGTGAGGCTACCATGTTAAGTATTTTGGCAAAATATCCCCTAAAAACCTATACACCATCACATAGAACCAGTATGCAAGCCTTAGCTTTAATAAGACACTGCTGAAAAGTAAATGACAGTGATCCAAAGACTCAGAAGTCAGGGAAGAAACAGCTATGTATGCAAAAAAATAGGTTGTAACTACTGAAGAACTATGTTTATGCACAGAAATCTTATATTCCATTCTACATCCGATACTTCTTAAAAACCAGATAAATCATTTCTTAGAGCACACTTGACAAAATACGTGGTAAGGAACCCATTACTGAACTTCAGGTCTTACCAAGCAGGGGCTTTGGTGTCAATCAAACCTGAGTTGAATTCCAAGGTCTGTCAATTATTTCCTACCTGTGTGATTCTGGACACTGCCACTACTGTGTTAATTTTCTTATCTGTAAATAACAGTACCTAAATATCAGGGCTTTCAGTAGTTAAAAGGATTATAAACTGCATAAGGATAGGGACTCTGTCTTTTGTAAACCTTCCACGAAAACAACAGGCAATCAAATACTCTAGAATAAATGAAGTCACTAACACTTAACAAATGCTTATTAAATTTCATATTAAACATACCTCTATTAGTTCATGGATTCCTGAATTTATAAGGTGATGCTTTGACTAACATTTCTACATTCCTCTTAGGGAATCACTTTTTGATATAAACAGGTTTAATTCAGTCAACAGAACCAAACACTTCCCATTATTTGTGGGATTTCCTCAAGTGCCTGTTAAAAAAACAAATTCTGATCCTTTTGGCCTAGAATAGGCCCAAGAATCTGCATTTTTAAAAAATCCTACAAAGGATTCTTCTGTAGATGGTATTTTGAGAAGTCTGGAAGAAAATGTTCAAACTTTTGGCCTTTTTCTTCCATATGAACTATCTTCTAGCCAAACTGGTCAGTTTCCTGAACTAGAAGACCTGGGTCTGGGATAGAATCCAAAATTTCCCTGGGTACAAAAAAAAAAAATGCAAGGGCCAGCCCAGTGGTATAGTGGTTAAGTTTGCACGCTCCACTTCAGAGACCTGGGGTTTACAGGTTCAGATCCCAGGCGTGGACCCACGCACCGATCATCAAGCCACGCTGTGGCAGGTGTCCCACATATGAAGTAGAGGAAGATGGGCCTGGATGTTAGCCCAGGGCCAATCTTACTCAGCAAAAAGAGGAGGATTGGCAACAGATGTAAGATCAGGGCTAATCTTCCTGACCAAAAAAAAAAAAAAAAAAAATGCAGTACCTCCCACTGGACCAAAAGATTATCCATTACACCTTAACCCTTACCATTGTTTCTTTACTGCTTTGTTTAAGGTTTGTAAAAACATTTGGCTGCTAGGTTGAAATGAACTCTTCAAATGTACCACATAAATACTTCACAAGTACTGAATAAGCATATGGTTCAATCCCTAAAATAGTCACATTTATTGTTTTGAACTGCTACTTACAACATAATCTAAATCCCTGGAATTATAAATCATGTAACTGCTCATGATTCAAATGCAAGACACAGCCAAGATACTACATGTGCAACAGTCCCCCATAAATACAAAAATACATGTTTACAAATATAAAAAATGTAATAACATATCTTATTAAAGGACAATAGCTTTTAGTTCTTTACAGAAGTATGCCTGAAACTCCATAAGCCACTGATTATATTCATAACCAGCTCAGTGAGGATGTTGCCCACTGTCTAACATCTGTAGGACAGTTGGGGTATTTCTGCAAAGCATTCATAATTTGAGTATTATCCAAAAGTAGTTTCATCAGCTGGTACTCTCTCTGTGCATTTACTGAAGTTCTTTCCATGGGCCTTATTAATTCTAATTGTTGTAAGTGTTCAAAAGCCTGCAAGATGAAAGAAATAGTTTAGGTTGAATAGGGAAAGTAAAGTAATAACATTAACCCAGAGAACAGTTAGGGTTTTGGTCAGGTGTGGAATAGAATGTCAGGAAACAAATCTTAATAGAAATCAATAGAGTTCAAAAATAATTCATCAACCTCATAAAAACTTCACATATCAGGTGAAGCAGTGTCAATATACAGTTTTCCGTCCTTGCATTGTTGAATGTAAATAGGGCAAACTTTAACTCAGTCTGCACAATATGGTTTTTGTCCCTAACCTCATTCTATATCATATCTTCTCCTAGTACTTAAGTTAACCAAGGGTTTCCAGTTCTCTATAAAAACCCAAGATCAGATAAGACCAGTACTTTGTGACTAATTACCTAGGTTACTCAAATTTGCATTTATATTTTGTTTCTACCTTTGTAAGACTTTGCTGTGTAAAAGTTTAATACAGCTGCAAAAAAAGAGGGAGGCAGGAAAGACCCCTAGGAGTACCACGCCTGTTCAGCTGATCCTATAAATAAATGATTCAGCAGATTGGTACGGGCATGGAGGAGAGAGGACAGGCTCCTGTTTGCCCAAGAAGTCTGATGGCCACAACCTGTCAGAAAGTCCCTTTCTTCCATCCTCCCCACCTTCACAGAGTTCTTTACTGTCTGCTTCCTCTTACCTCTAATATGCATGTATTATGTCTTTTCTAACCTTGATTATTGTTTTAGGTATTTTATTAGGATATGAAAGAAAAGAAACCATGAAATACTAACCAATAAATATTGACACACTGAAAGATTCCTGAGCTTTCTATTTTTACAGACTCATTGTGAAAAATATCATTGGAATATATTCTTTATGTATCATAAAAATTCTTCTGATGAAAAGAGAAATAGCTCAAACACCATTCATTTCTGAAAATGAGAAAATACCGGAGGCTGCAGATATTGGGGCTGAATAAAGTAGAGGAAATTTAAAACATTTCTAGGCAGCAAAATACTTTCTTATTTAAAATGTAGACATGAGCAGCTGCAAATAACTCATAAGAATTTAAATGCTCAGGTAACTCTGTTCACTCATACAACTCCCACAAACTATGACTATCAGACAGATATGAATGTTAGGAAGAGGGGAAAAAACCAACCTTCGGTATGCTAAATAATTTTCCTGTTTTGAAGAAATGGTAATGCCCTGGACTCACATTTTTTGGTTGCTCCATGAAATAATATTCTGACTACTAGGGCCTATAAGGGATGTTAACGGACCTATATGGGTCCTTGCTTAAAAAAGAAAAAAAGATATTTCTTCCCCTAAAGTCCTCTACAGCTGTACTGTCCAACAAAGCAAGCACTAGCCACATAGGACTACTGAGCATTTGAAATGTGGGACTCGATTTTAAATTTTATTTAATTTTCATTAAGTTTAATTTAAAAACTGACACTGGAGTCAATTAGAAAATTTTAAGTATTTTTGGAACAATTTCAGAATGTTAATCTACTTCTTCAGCTAAAGTTTTTATGGAATCTAAAGAGAAAGTATTTCAGTGAATATTTAGTGAGTTAAGACGTGCTTTAAGTGTTAACACACACTGAATTTCAAAGACAACACACAAAAAAAGGAAAATACTTTATTAATAATTTTCTATATTGATTATCGATAGAGATGTTTTTGGTATATCAGGTTAAATAAAATTTACTAAAGTTAATTTCACCTATTTAAAATTTTTTTACTTTTTTGTTGCTACTAGAAAATCTAAAATACGGCTCACATTATATTTCTAGTGGAGAATGGTACACTAGAATAAAGTTTCTCAAGTTTTAAAACTCATGCCTCACCCAACCCCTAATAAAACTTTCTCTGTATATCATTACCAGCCAGTGAGATTTTGTCCTTTAGTTTCTTAATGGTTCATATCTGCATTTTTGTTTCTTTTTACTGCTGAGATTATCAAGTCAACCCTTGGGTTGTAAAGGGGTAGTTATATTGATGTATTTGATAGACTGCAATGAATAGTTCCTTTTCAGGATGCAAGTGCTAGGAACAGACAGTAGAGGACAGTATACTTCCACAAACTAACAGAACTGGCTGCTTTCTTCAGAATTACTGTAATACACTTAGATTTTTGTCTTTTGAAAGAAAATTCCTATGATAAATACCTAATGTTTCAAAATTAATGAAAGTGCAACTATGATATATACAATCAAATTGGACATAAAAATATACCTATCTGCAGAAAAATAACAGTGAACTTAAATCTTACCTTCATGACAACAGGTTTCTCAAAATTATAAACAGAATGGGCCTTTCTTTGAACAAACTTCTGAAACTCTGGACAGAAAGCAATGACAACATTAGTACCTTCAAATAAGCAGTGGGGTAGAGTCAGAAAGAAACTACCAAAGTGTCATCTCACCATTATAGACCATTTGAAAATTAAAGGGCTCCTCTTCATAGATGTCATTTAAATGTTTCATTGCTATTATAAGACAGATTTCCAAGACTGACAGACCTATAGTTAAAGGGAGACAAACTATGAGTTATAGTTTATTTCTGATACATAAGATTGAAATAACTGTCCTCCAAACAGAATGATAAAGTGAAAGATCATGGTTTTGAGGGGTGGAGGGACGTCAAGACCTCCCCCAGGTTCAAATGTGTTTCAGTCACTATGATCTACGTAATCTCAAGCAAGTTACTCAACCTCCCTGAGCTTAGTTTTTGTATCTGCAAAATGAGGATCTTTCTAAACTTACAGAGATGTTATAAGGATTAGAGATAATATTATCAAGCATTTACCATATGGCCCACAGTAAACAAACTGAAGCTGCAATTATTCTGTAACTTTAAATCACATAGGGCCCTTGATTATTCAGAGAATCCCTAAACCCCTAGAAATTCCATCTAAATTTTTTTTCCTCAAGAGAAGAAGTTTCATTAGATTCTCAAAAGGGATAGTGAACCCAAAATGGCTAAAAGCCGATGCTCTTCAGTAGCACTTGGTGCATTGAGAACGCCTGCAATAGTTTTAGCTGGATTTCCAGTGTGGCAAGAGAGGTAGGTAGAGCATCAAGTTTCTTTCACTTTAAATGGGAATGATAATACCTTTTAAAGGGCTGAGTTAAAAGCTGTATGGATATAAAGCACTATACCCATTGTTAATTATAATTTTGAAAAGCATTCCATTATATAAACGCAGACTTACAAAAAGCTACTAATCAAGCAGGTTTCTCACCATGTACAATATTTGCTTTAGAGTCCATGCTACATAGCTGGTTTGCCTCGATCAGATCTGCTGCAGTCATAAATGGATGTGATATTGTTACACGATTTAAAGCAAGCATCTAGGGAAATATGGATCAGAAAAACAATTACATATTTACTTGGGCATTTTGGAGATATTACTGAATAAAACTTCCTAATTTGGAGAGTCTATTCTTTTTTTGTGTGTGAGGAAGATCAGCCCTGAGCTAACATCCATGCCAATCCTCGTTTTTTTGCTGAGGAAGACCGGCCCTGAGCTAACATCTATTGCCAATCCTCCTCCTTTTTTTTCCCCTTCTTCTCCCCAAAGCCCCAGTAGATAGTTGTATGTCATAGTTGCACATCCTGTTAGTTGCTGTATGTGGGACGTGGCCTCAGCATGGCCGGACAAGCGGTGCGTTGGTGCATGCCTGGATCCAAACCCGGGCTGCCAGTAGTGGAGCGCGTGCACTTAACCGCTAAGCCACGGGGCCGGCCCCTGGAGAGTCTATTCTTATGGGAGAGTAAATATTAATGCTTGGGAAAGGTATTCTCTTGTATTTATCTCTATTAAAATAATAGTATTTCATTTGCCCTATAACTCTATAATGTAAAGCATAAAAAACATTCTTGTTGCTTTCCCTACCCCTTTCCACTTGCATATCTTGTTTATTTACAACTCCTCAAAAGAAAACATTTAAAAAGGAGTAGGGCAAGGAGAAGAGACCAAAAATAAGAATACTATTCAAAGCCAAACCAAACAAACTAAAAAGGCAGATCTGTGATTTGCATAAACTTCCTAACTACCCAATCAACTAGTCCAAAGTAAGTGTAAGTGACAGACAGAAGTTAGCTACTTTATGTTCAATTGTTAAAAAAAAAAAAAAAAGAAAGAAAAACCAAAATTACACCCAGAAACAACTCTCCTTGAAAGCAGAGTCCACTTTTCATGTAGCTAGTTCTTTCTAACAACTAACATAACTCCTGTATTGAAGATTTATTTATTTTTATAACATTTAAATTTAGTCATTTAAATACAGTTAGCAGATAAAAATGCAGGACACCTGGTTAAATTTGAATTCTAGGTAAACAACTGTTTGTTAGTGTAAGTATGTACCATGTCTAGTATATTTGTACTAGAAACTGTCTCCCCCATTTTAACCAGGGCCTGGGATTTTTAGTTGAACAGAGTTTAGCAATCCTTGCCCTTTATTTCCCTACAGGGAGGGAGCCAGGTACCCAGTAGCTCCTTCCCTTTCTCTTACTTTGTCTTCTTCCTTTTATTATAAAATATTTTTGACATACAGAAAGGCAAGAGAATAATATAATGAATATCCATGACCATTTCCTCAGCTTATAAAATATAATGTTTATAGAGTTGGAGCCTCTGTCTCTTCCCCTGGTTGGATTCTCTACTATTCCCTATACAAAAAAACCGTGTACGTCTTTATACTTCTACTACGTACGTATGCATTCCTAGACAATACAGAGGACTTTTCAAGTTTTATATAAATACCATATTGTACTCTCGCAACTCTCTCTTCATTGAACATCTGTTATGAGAATTTATCCATGTTGAAGTATCAATTCTAGTTTATTCACTTTTTTCTGTTGTATTGTATTCCTTTGTATATATTCAGGATTTAATTATTCTTCCCTTATTGACGTACATCTGTCATTTCCGTTTTTTGCAATTATAAACAAGGCTGCAATAAACAATCTTGTACATGTCTACATATGTATCTGAGTTTCTCTAGATACCCTAATTTGCCAAATTTCTCTCCAAAGTACTAATTCATATTTACACTACCAGCAGTGATAATTATTTCTTTTTTTTGAGGAAGATCAGCCCTGAGCTAACGTCCGATGCCAATCCTCCCCCGTTTTTTTTTTTTTTTTTTGCTGAGATAGATTGACCCTGGGCTAACGTCCATGCCCATCCTCCTCTACTCTATATGGGACGCCACCACAGCATGACTTGACAAGCGGTGCGTTGGTGCGAGCCCAGGATCTGAACCTGCGAACCCCGGGCCACGGCAGCGGAGTGCCCGCACTTAACCGCTTGTGCCACCGGGACGGCCCCAGCAATAAATTTTAATAGTCACAGATCCCATACCATCAGACATAAAATGACAACCACCAGATTGGCAGAAAAAAAAAGGTTTAATTGTAAAGTTTAAATTGTACCATTTCCCTGGTTACTGGAGAGGTTAAATATCTTTGTATATTATAGCTCATGTGTAATTCTACATTGGTAGATTGCTTGCCCATATTCTTAACTCATTCTTTTATTGATTATTGTAGAAGCTCTTTATTATGGATAGTGCTGATGATTACATGAATTGCATATATCCTCTCTCTCAACCAGTCTTCACTTTTTCTATGGTATCTCTTGGTGTCTGGACATTTAGAAATTCAATGTAATTAACTTTATCCATCTTTTCTTTTATGCTTTGTGATTTGCATATCTTCTCTAAGAAATCTTTCCCTACCTCAAGATTACAAATATATTCTCTTATATTTTTCTTCTAAATTTTTAAAAGTTTTGTTTTTGTAAGTATATTTATGTTTCTTAACTTGGAATTGACTTTTGGGTGTGCAATGAAGGTGTTTTTTTCTGTGTATAACTCCGGATATTTTGTTGAAAAATTACCCAAACTATAGCTAATCTCAGTCAAGTCTTTCCTTCTTCTTTATAATTTCCACCAATTCCAAAACTTTTCTTAAACAAGAAAAACCAAAACAAAAATCAAGTTATTACCTTGAATTAAAAATGTTACAGGAAACTGGCAAAACAATGACTGTTCATGTTGACAATTTTCAGGCAGGGATATTTTCCCAGAATAATGAGAGGTGTGTGTATATGTATATATATGTGTGTGTACATGTGTGTGTGTGTATACCCTCTATATACCAAAAGTTAGTAAATAAAGTCTAATTTTGGTATATAAACAACTAAAAACCCTACTCTAAAAATTCTCAGTCCCCAAATTCTTTTATGATAAAGACAGCTGCTGGTGAAAATGGCAGTATGCTTTTGATGGAGAGATGGGAAGGGGATGTGCTAATGAGAAGGAAAGAATATAGGGGAAAAAAAGTCTTTTCTTTTCTTTTTTTTTTATGATTTTATTTATTTAGTTTTTTTCCCCCAAAGCCCCAGTAGATAGCTGTATGCCATAGCTGCACATCCTTCTAGTTGCTGCATGTGGGACGCGGCCTCAGCACGGCCAGAGAAGCGGTGCGTCGGTGCGCCCCCGGGATCGGAACCCGGGCCGCCAGCAGCGGAGTGCGCGCACTCAACCGCCAAGCCACGGGGCAGGCCCTTGGGGAAAAAAGTCTTAAATTTCCTGAGCAAAAACAGAAATAGGGAAGGAGAATCTGTAAATAAACATGGCAGAACCATATAGTCAAGTAGGATATAAGCTTGAAGCCAGAGAGCCTTAGATTTGAGTCTTGTTTTGCCATCTACTAGCTGTGTGACCTGGGCAAGTTATTTAACCTCAAGGAGCCTCAGTTTCTTCAAGGTAAAGGATAAAAACACCCAAGAATAAAAAATAGGATTATTGCAAAGGTTAGACATAATAACTATATTACCTGGCTCATATGCTAGTCAATAAATGATACCCATTATTACTATGAATGAAAGTGACCAAGAAACTCATAAAACCACAAGTATTTTCTCCTTGAAAGGTATTTGCCATAGATAATTTCCTAGAAATACTAGGTTAATATTAAATACTCTCAGTGAAGGAAGAGTTTTAATTTTCAGAACAACTAAGTATCCCTTTATTGATACCGTTTAAGCTTAAGATATAATTATTTGGTGAAAGCCATGACTAGGGGGGATTTAATCCAGGAATACAAAGCTAGTTCAACATTCAAAAATCAAGCAATGTAATCCAACATATCAACAGGCTAACGAAGAAAAATCATAGATCATATCCACTGATATAGAATAAGCATTAGATAAAATCTGACACCTATTCATAACAAACTCTCACCAAGTTGGGAATAAATAGGAATTAGCTTAACTTGATAACATGCATTAAAAAAACCTCCAGGTTACATCATACTTAATGGTAAAAGATTGAATGCTTTCCTCCCAAGACTGGGAACAAGGCAAGGATGTCCACTCTCCCCACTCTTATTCAATATGGTGCTAAGAGTTCTAGCCATCACAATAAGACAAAATAAATAAATACATGAAATGAAAAAAAAAAAATAACTCCTAGAATAAATGAGTTCAGCAAGGCCACAGAATACAACATCAACACACAAAAATCAATCACATTTCTATACACTAACAATAAGCATGCTGAAACCAAAGTGAAGAACAAAATATCATTTACAATTACTCCAAAGGAAATTAAATACTTAGGTATACACTTCAAACACGTACAGGATCAGAGTGGTGAAAATTATAAAATGATGATGAAGAACTAAATAAAAGGAGAGCTGCACCATATTCAGGGATTGAAAGATGCAATGTAGTAAACATGTTAATTCTCCCAACATTTATTTATATGTTTAATCAATTCCCATTAGAACATCATTACCCAGTGAAAGAAAATGAATGATAAAAATAAAACTAATACAAACCAGTAACACGTGTAATGACCGCAGGTTTTTGCTGACATTGAAATGCTTCTGTAGTACTTCTCGCACACTTCTATCTTCCAAGAGACACTAGAGGAAAAAAAATCAAAACAGAATTAAAGAACCATGCAATTTAAAACCTAAATATAATCGTGTGCCTCACTGGTTGGTATACTCATCAACTCTATCTGATATTTATTCATTATTAAATACATGCTGGTCTTATTTGTAGAACACAAAAATCAAAATCAAAGCTTCAATCTATTGATTTTCTTCTCATCCCTTCATGTTAATTCAGTAGACACAAAGATAAAATATCGTCTTTGCTACCCTAAAATTTCTGGTCTAAAAAGGGAAACTACAGTCATACTAGTGGGATGATCAAAATGCAGCACAAAACACAACAGAGAATAAGAGTTACTATACTTGGGAAAACAAGGTAAAGTATTACAAAGAATGCTTAAACTGTAGGAATCAATAGGCTAAAAAGAAGAAACAGCATTCCGGTTATAGGGAATAGCCTGAGCAATGTAGGAAGAGTGTGGCATACTGACAGAAGATGACTAGTCATGTAATCTTGAGTTTCAGTTATTGGCAAGTGATTGTACAGAAAGACAAAGGCAGGAAAACCTAATTGGAGGCAACTGCAATTGTCCATACAAGAGACAAAGAGGGTCTGAATTAACACAGTTGTATGAAGACAAGAGAGAATTAAGACATCTATAGAAGACATGTCTGATGGATGATCAACTGGTAGGAATAGGGGAGGAAGGGTTTGAGAGGGGGAAGAAAAAAGTCAGAGACGATACTATGGGGGATAGAATGTCCCAGGAGAAGTGAATAGTGAGATATGGTCAAGAAGTGACACTTGGATTATCAATATTTAAGAAGTAGATGGAAAATAGGAACAAAGTAAGAGATTGACAAAGATACTGAAGACTGGAAGAGAATCCAAGAGACAGCAATGAAACCAAGGGAAGAAAACTTCAAGAGGAAAGTGGTGATCAACAATGTAAACTACTTTATATAATTAAATTATGATATATTTTGAGAAGAAGCTAATGGCTTTCAAGATTCAGAGATCAACAGGGCCCTCTGAAAAAGCAGTATCTAAAAAGAGCCAAGTAACTGCAGTGAGTTAGGATCAATGAAAGGTGAGGTACACCTGGCACTAAAGAAATCAGATGAAGGTGGAGTAAATTTAGAGTTGGTAGAGCCAAGAAAGCCTTGGAGAAGCTTGACATAATTTTTCAAATATCATCTGCAAGGAAGAATTCTTTTTCCTTAAAAAAAAAAAAAAAAAAAAAGCCCAGAAAACTAAGTACTTCTATATTTTCTAGAGCTAAAACTTTATGTCTCTACTTCTTCCACTGTAAGAAGATCCAAATTCAGCAGTAAGTTCTAGTCTAATGGAATGAAGTTTTATGTTCTCAGTAAATATATTATCCTACTTATAGTCTCCCTTCCCTTGCTATTGTTCTTAGTTCTTTCTATTTTAAAAGACTTGCTGTTACTATACATATCTTTTTATCATATACAGGGTCGAACACCCTTCGGAAGTACACAAGATAAACATAAAATAATAAAGCAAAGTAATACAAACAAACTTTTGGGAATTAACTGTAGTCCTGGCTCCTACAATCATTGACTCTTATCAAGGCACTTACAAAGTTGATGTATTAAAATCAGAGCACTTCAGAAAACTAAAGAAAATCACCTGGGATAAAAATATTAATGAAAGAGAGTGACGTCAGCATCATGGCGGAGTGAGCTTTCCCGTGAATTCTTCCCCCACAAGATACAATAAAAGCAACAGCCACAGACCAACAACGGAATCCCAGACAGTGAAAAGCTAGAGCAGAGGGATCCACACTGCCGCACATCTGAGAGCGGACCGTGCTGGGCCCCGGGAGGAAGTGGGGAGAGGTAAGGAGAACTCCGCTCCCTCCCCATCAGATCAGCGATCCGGTCCGCGCGGCTCCCAGAGAGGGGGGAGGGGCGGCCCTCGGCGGGAAACTGTAGCTCTTCGGACTCTCTCAGCCAGTGGGAAACTCGGCACAAAGGACTCAGAGGAGCCACAGGGCTACCATCAACATCTGAGCACCCCAGAGAGCGGATAAAGAGGGGCAGACGAGAAGCCTCCCACGTCAGGGACCAAGAGGGCAAAAGAGAGAGCTCCCCCCTCCCCGCAACCCGGAGTCTGCAGCTCGACCAGATCTAGCGATCCGAGGCAGACCTGAACAAACTGGACTGGACCCGTGGATCGCAGTGGGGAAACAAAACAAAACAAAACAAAACAAAACAAAACAAAACAAAACAAAACAAAACTGCGGATCGCAGCAGAAAAACTGGGGCAGAGCGCAGGGGGCTTAGACTACACAGCCCTTTACCACCAGACAGTGGCGGCAGGTGGAAATTGCAACCAGAGACTTCCAGGATGAGGAAAATCAAAACCAACACAGGAACCACAATGCAAAAATATATGAAATCACCAGACCAGAAACAAAATGACAAGCACCCAGAAATCAACCCTGAAGACACAGAAATCCATAAACTAAATGACAGAGATTTCAAAATAGCTATCATAAAAACACTCAACGAAATACGAGACAACACAGACAAACAATTCAATGAGATTAGGAGTTTCTTCACAAAAGAGATTGAAATCATAAAGAAAAACCTATCAGTGCTGATGGAGATGAAGAACACAATGGAGGAGATAAAGGAGAATCTGGAATCTTTAAAGAACAGAGCTGACAATATGGAGGAAAGAATTAGTACTTTAGAGGATAGGAATACAGATATACTCCAGATGAAAGAAGAGAGAGAACTAAGACTAAAAAGAAATGAAGAAAGACTCCGAGAAATATCGGACTCTATTAGAAAATGTAACATAAGAATTATAGGTATTCCTGAGGGAGAGGAGAGGGAAAGAGGAACAGAGAGCCTATTCAAGGAAATAATAGCTGAAAATTTCCCAAATCTGGGGAAGGAGCAGGAAATACCAGTAAGCGAAGCCAACAGGATGCCTATATATATTAACAGACAAAGGCCTTCACCACGACACCTAGTGGTACGGCTAGCCAGGGTCAACGACAAAGAAACAATATTAAGGGCAGCTAGACAAAAACAAAAAATAACGTACAAAGGAACTCCCATCAGGCTCTCAGCGGATTTCTCAACAGAAACTTTTCAGGCTAGAAGAGACTGGAATGATATATTCAAAATACTAAAAGACAAAAACTTTCAGCCAAGAATACTCTATCCAGCAAAAATATCCTTCAAATATGATGGAGAAATAGTAACTCTCCCAGATAAACAAAAGCTAAGGGAGTTCATGGCCACGAGACCCCCACTACAAGAAATACTCAAGAAGGCCCTCAGGCCTGAAAACAAGAAGAGAAAGGGAACACAAAGCTTGGAGTAAGGAGAAAAGTAGGTAGACAAAATCAGAGAAATAGTAGATCTTTACTGGAATAGGTTAGCAACCACTTAAATACTAAACTCAAAGATCAAAGGAAGAAATTCACCAAAAATAAATTTAACCTCATCACTGTAAACACACAGCCACAACACAAGATAGAATAAGGTATAACAAGAGCAACTTAGAAGGGGAAGAGGAAAGTGACTGAATTGACTTAGTATAAGGAAATAGGAGGCTATCAGATAATGGACTATCTCATACAGAAGATTTTTTGCCCAAACCTCAAGGTAACCACTAAACAAATAATCAAATTAAAACCACATATGATAAACAAAGAGAAAACTAGAAGAATCATAAGACAGAACAACCAAACTGAATTGGCAGTCCAAAACAAATGGGACAAGAAACAAAGTAAATGCAAAAGAACCAGAAAATAAGTGACAAAACAGCAAAATTCAGCCCTCATATTTCAATAATTACCCTAAATGTAAATGGATTGAACTCTCCAATCAAAAGATACAGAGTGGCAGGATGGATTAAAAAGCAAGACCCAACAATATGCTGCCTTCAGGAAACACATCTTAGCACTAAAGACAAGCACAGGCTCAGAGTGAAAGGATGGAAGACAATACTCCAAGCTAATGGCAAACAAAAGAAAGCAGGTGTTGCCATACTCATATCAGACAAAGTAGACTTCAAGATAAAACAGGTTAAGAAAGACAAAGAAGGGAAATATATAATGATAAAAGGGACACTCCATCAAGAAGACATATCACTTATAAATATATATGCACCCAACATAGGAGCACCAATGTACATAAAACAACTATTAACAAACCTAAAAGGAGAAATCAACAACAACACAATAATAGTAGGGGATCTTAACACCCCACTTACAGCAATGGATAGATCATCCAGACAAAAAGTTAATAAAGAAATATTAGACTTAAATGAAAAACTGGACGAGATGGACCTAGTAGACATATACAGAGCACTCCACCCAAAAACAGCTGACTACACATTCTTCTCAAGCGCGCATGGAACATTCTCTAGGATAGACCATATGTTGGGAAACAAAGCAAGCCTCAATAAATTTAAGAAGATTGAAATCATAACAAACATCTTTTCAGACCATAAGGCTATGAAACTGGAAATGAACCAGGAAAAAAAAACTGGGAAAGTGACAAAAATGTGGAGATTAAACAACATGCTACTGAACAACCAATGGATCATTGATGAAATTAAAGGAGAAATCAAAAACTATCTGGAAACAAACGAAAATGATAACATGCCATATCAAACCATATGGGATGCAGCAAAAGCGGTCCTGAGAGGGAAACTCATAGAGATACAAGCCCACTTTAACAAACAAGAAAAAGCCCTAATAGGCAACCTTAAATTACACCTAACAGAACTAGAAAAAGAAGAACAAACAAAGCCCAAAGCCAGCAGAAGGAGAGAAATAATAAAAATCAGAGCAGAAATAAATGATATTGAGACCAAAAAAACAGTAGAAAGGATTAATGAAACAAAGAGTTGGTTCTTCGAGAAGATAAACAAAATAGACAAACCCTTAGCCAGGCTAACTAAGAAAAAAAGAGAAAAGGCTCAAGTAAATAAAATTAGAAATGAAAGAGGAGAAATTACAACGGATACCATGGAAATACAGAGGATTATAAGAGAATACTATGAGAAATTATATGCCAACAAATTGGACAATCTAGAAGAAATGGATAAATTCTTAGACTTATACAACCTCCCAAAATTGAACCAAGAAGAAATGGAGAATCTGAATAGACCAATCACAAGTAAAGAGATTGAAATAGTAATCAAAAACCTCCCAAAAAATAAAAGTCCAGGACCAGATGGCTTCTCCAGTGAATTTTACCAAACATTCAAAGAAGATTTAATACCCATCCTCCTCAAACTATTCCAAAAAATAGAGGAAGATGGAACACTTCCTGAATCATTCTATGAGGCCAACATCACCCTGATACCAAAACCAGACAAAGACAATACAAAGAAAGAAAATTACAGGCCAATATCGCTGATGAACATTGATGCAAAAATCCTCAACAAAATATTGGCAAACCGAATACAACAATATATTAAAAAGATCATACACCATGATCAAGTGGGATTTATACCAGAGACGCAGGGATGGTTCAACATCTGCAAATCAATCAACGTGATACATCACATCAACAAAACAAAGAATAAAAACCACATGATCGTCTCAATAGACGCAGAGAAGGCATTTGACAAGATACAACATCCATTTATGATAAAAACTCTCAATAAAATGGGAATAGAAGGAAAGTACCTCAACATAATAAAGGCCATATATGACAAACCCACAGCTAACATCATACTCAACGGGGAAAGACTGAAAGCCATTCCTCTGAGAACAGGAACGAGGCAGGGCTGCCCACTCTCACCACTCCTGTTCAACATAGTACTGGAGGTTTTGGCCAGAGCAATTAGGCAAGAAAAAGGAATAAAAGGAATCCAAATAGGTAACGAAGAAGTGAAACTCTCACTATTTGCAGATGACATGATTGTATATATAGAAAACCCTAAAGAGTCTGTTGGAAAACTGTTAGAAACAATCAACAACTACAGCAAAGTTGCAGGGTACAAAATCAATCTACAAAAATCAGTTGCATTTCTATATGCTAATAATGAACTAACAGAAAGAGAGCTCAAAAAGATAATACCATTTACAATTGCATCAAAAAGAATAAAATACCTAGGAATAAATCTTACCAAGGAGGTGAAGGACCTATACAATGAGAACTACAAGACATTATTGAGGGAAATCCACCATGACATAAAGAAATGGAAAGATATCCCATGCACGTGGATTGGAAGAATAAACATAGTTAAAATGTCTATATTACCTAAAGCAATCTACAGATTCAATGCAATCCCAATCAGAATCCCAATGACATTCTTCACAGAAATAGAAAAAAGAATACTAAAATTTATACGGGGCAACAAAAGACCCCGAATAGCTAAAGAAATCCTAAAGAAAAAGAACAAAGCAGGAGGCATCACAATTCCTGACTTCAAAACATACTACAAAGCAATAGTAATCAAAACAGCATGGTACTGGTACAAAAACAGACACACAGATCAATGGAACAGAATTGAAAGCCCAGAAATAAAACCACACATATACGGACAGCTAATTTTCGACAAAGGTGCTAAGAACATGCAATGGAGAAAGGAAAGTCTCTTCAATAAATGGTGTTGGGAAAACTGGACAGCCACATGCAAAAGAATGAAAGTGGACCATGTGCTATCGCCATTCACAAAAATTAACTCAAAATGGATCAAAGACCTGAAGGTGAGACCTGAAACTATAAAACTCATAGAAGAAAATATAGGCAACACACTATTTGACATTGGTTTTAAAGGAATCTTTTCGGATGACATGCCTACCCAGACTAGGGAAACTAAAGAAAAAATAAACAAGTGGGACTTTATCAGACTAAAGAGATTTTATAAGACAAATGAAACCAGAATCAAGATGAACAACCAACCAACCAGCTGGGAGAGAATATTTGCAAAACATACATCTGACAAGGGGTTGATCTCCATAATATATAAAGAACTCACACAATTGAACAACAAAAAAACAAACAACCCGATCAAAAAATGGGCAGAGGAAATGAACAGACACTTCTCCAAGGAAGATATACAGATGGCCAATAGGCACATGAAAAGATGCTCAACATCACTAATCATCAGGGAAATGCAAATCAAAACAACACTAAGATACCACCTCACGCCCGTTAGAATGGCTATAATCACCAAGACAAAAAACAACAAATGTTGGAGAGGATGTGGAGAAACAGGAACCCTCATACACAGCTGGTGGGAATGCAAATTGGTGCAGCCTCTATGGAAAACGGTATGGAGATTCCTCAAAGAATTAAAAATAGAGATGCCCTATGATCCAGCCATCCCACTACTGGGAATCTATCCAACGCACCTGAAATCAACAATCCAAAGAGGCTTATGCACCCCTATGTTCATTGCAGCATTATTCACCATAGCCAAGAAGTGGAAGCAACCTAAGTGTCCCTCGACTGACGATTGGATTAAGAAAATGTGGTATATATATATACAATGGAATACTACTCAGCCATAAAAAAAGACAAAATCGTCCCATTTGCAACAACATGGATGGGCCTGGAGCGTATTATGTTAAGTGAAATAAGCCAGAAAGAGAAAGACAAACACTGTATGATCTCACTCATATGTGGAATATAAACCAACACATGGACTGTGGTTGCCCGGGAAGTGGGGGTGGGGGGTGGGCACAAGGGACGAAGGGAGTCATATATGGGGTGATGGACAAACAAAAATGTACAACCCAAAATTTCACAATGTTAGAAACCATTAAAACATCAATAAAAAAAAAAAAAAAAAAAAAAAAGATAGTATTGACAAATTGGAAAGAATCCATGTCACACAGACTATATTCTCCAACCAATGCAATTATATTAGAATTCAACAATGAAAGTAGTTTTAAAATACATTTGGAAA
This sequence comes from Diceros bicornis minor, assembly GCF_020826845.1. Lineage (NCBI taxonomy): Eukaryota > Metazoa > Chordata > Mammalia > Perissodactyla > Rhinocerotidae > Diceros > Diceros bicornis. Next base: position 32,325,188 of record NC_080749.1, read on the forward strand.
AGAAGAAACACGCTCCTGAATAAAATGGATTAAAAAGAAATTCACAATGGAAATTTATGAAATATTTAGAAGCAAATGACAATGATTATACTTCATGTAAAATTTGTGGGACATGATTAAAGTCGTACCTAGAGGGAAAAAAAAAAATATTAATGAAAGAAATTTTCTCTGTAAGAATTCAATTATTTTTAAAAACAATGTTTCCTTTCCTTTTACATGATGCTTCAAAGGGTTAATCTTCTATACTCTGCCTTTCTGTTTATCTCTATATTTTCAGAGGTCTAAATCCAACTCCCCTCGTTTCTGAAAGCTATCACTCTCTTGCTGTCATAATTACTTAATCTGCTTTTTTAAGAAAGTCTACAAGATCTATATGCGAGCCATTAAAAAAACTCTCATTACATTTTTAATTTCACCTTGATTCAAACACTATAAACTATATATATGTACCATATTTCTATGTACCATACACATATACATCTATATATATGTACCATATAGTATATATACATATATAAACTTGAGGATAAGGCTATTATCAATAACCACTTATTGGATGCCTATTATATTCAACTAATTATGATAGTCATTGAAGATATTAGATCCTGGGTTTTGAAACATGACTGAATTTCTTATCACTCTGGATTGAAAGCTCCCTCATGGTTGGCTCAGGAAATGATGTAAGGGAAATAAGATAGAGACTAACTGACTGACATCACCCATTATAGGAACATGGGGAAAATTCCCAGAAATAAAGCAGACCTCCTCTGCTTTTCAGGGAAGCTGATACCTTTCCTTTTTACTGATGAACACATGAGTAGCAGTCACAGAAGCAAGTTCTTATTGTGCTAATTGCACCATTTGCTTGGTCATTGCCCTCTTCACAGGTATATTCTAAGCAGAATGTTACAAAATTACACAGGTAAATCTTCCTTGAACTCAATTATTGTACTTTTGGGGGAATTTCTTTTGAGGAGAATTAGCTACGGTCCTTTTAAATGCTCTTGTATACAGAGATTTCTCTTATACTGTCCTACTGAGATGTTGTTTACTCTTCTTACTTACTTATTTTACCCATTTGAGGTAGGGCTAACACAAACATTCAAGTTAAGCAGGATGTCCAGGTTTAACTCTACCCTGAAGATATTTCTTGGATGAGACTCCACAGGTGACTTGTTATCTATAACACTGCTTTTGGTTTAACCTTGGAATTAGAAAAACTTGCTAGATAGTCAGCACTGAGTGAAAGGATAGCTCCCTCAATGCAGCCTCCCCAACCCCTCCTGGGCAGGGCCTCTGGCCATGGTGCTGACATAATTTTCAAGTGAAGCTCATTTATCAGCATACCAAAGGGAGGTGGCAAATGATGCTTAGGATAGGGGAAGAAAATATTAGAACTAAGAGACACAAACTCCAGTGGCATTGGTTCCACCTTATGAAAGAACCGCAAGATTGTCAAAAAGATGACAGGATAGTGCTCACATTCATTCCTACCATCTGCCCCTAAATTCAGTGATTTACAATCAGCAAAAAAGGACCAAAAACCTAAGAGTTAGCCACTCAACTACCTGGATAACTCATTTTCTGAGTTATCCAGAGTTATGCTTCACCAGTAACCCCCACCATCTATTTCCTTTATATACCCACTCTGAGATGCCCAGAATGCAATACAGCTGGAAAGGATGGGAAGATGGATGATGGCACAGTACAACCTGGATTATGCAGTCATCTTAGGAAAAGAAAAGTGAGCAGGGATAGAAATAATAAAAATCTAGGAAAGCACAGACATTTAAATACTATGAAAGACTACATTTGAATCTCTAAAGCAGTCAGAAAAACACACTGTTTTAAAAAGACAATCAGTTCAGGAATTGTAGAAGGTGAGAAAGTCTGTGAAGCACTGAAAAGTGGATTCAGAAGCCAAAGATCCAGAGCTCTGATCCACTCTAGAACTAGGTAAGGGAAGGGACAACGTGGGAGCACCAACTATAAAGCTTTCCTAAAGAACGGAATCTTGACATTAGATACAACACCAAAGAAAACTTTCTTGAACTAACAAATATTTGAGTCCCAGGCAAGATTAATTTGAGGAGGAGGGTGTAAGGGAGGACCTACACCAAATTACATCATGGCACAATATCTGAATTTTAAGGATAAAGTCAGCCATTTTTACATACAATTCTGTATAGTTCTATTAGGAAAAAATATGGAATTATCAATCAGAAGTAAGTAAAAATGGTAAAACAAAGAGTATGTAAGATTTGAACCCTTTATGTAAAAACATCAAGTTTAGTATGTATATAAGGTCTGAAATGCTATAAACCAAAAAATTACACTGTAGTAAAAGGAGGGGGGATGGGCATGGACAAAGGAAACTTCTACCTTTTACCACGTATTCTTCTGTACTGATTAAATTTTGTTCCATGGACTTTTTTGTTTTTTGGCAAGGAAGATTTTGCCCTGAGCTAACATCTATTGCCAATCTTCCTCTATTTTTGTATGTGGGATGCCGCCACAGTATGGCTTGACAAGTGGTGCGTAGGTCTGCGATCCGAATCTGCGAATCCTGGACTGCCGAGGCAGAGCACACGAACTTCACTACCACACCACCAGGTCAGCCCCTCAATGAACTTTTAATTAAAAAAAATGAAATATGTCAAAATTAATAGCGCTTACATGAACTGACTATATTTTATAATCCAACAAGAATCAAGTTTCAGTTTTGCAAGATGAGTAAGTTCCAGAGATGTAATGTACAGCAATGTGACTGTAGTTAACAAGAAAGTATTATATACTTGAAATTTGCTTACAGAATAGATTTTAAGTGTTCTCACCACAAAAACAAACAAACAAAAAACCAAGGCAGAAAATGGTAACTATGTGAGGTGATGAATACATTAAATAGGTTGATGGTGGTATTTCACAATGTATATGTATATCAAAACATCACAATATATACTTTAAACATATACAATTTTTAACTTGTAAATTATAACTCAACAAAGATGGGCAAAAAATAAGAATAATTTAAGAGCAAAATAAATGCAAAATTCTCACTTTTAATTTGGTATTGGTATTTAAGATTTTATAGTAAAAAGAACATAATCTATCTTTATTGCTTTAACATAAAACAATCTGTTTTTAGAGCCAGTGAATATAGACTGTGTAACTCTAATTATCCAGAGATCTAATCATCCTCACTCATTACTATTTAATATTATAGATTAGTTTTTCATAATTTTTTCAAAACCAAGGACTCATATTATTTTCCACTTTCACAGTACCCATTTTGAAAGATTCCATCATGTGGAATTTATTCAGCAACACTGTTTTTCAATTATGTTATTAAACACACACTTACACACGTACACTCCCTCCCCCTGCCAACTGCAAGTTCTTATCAGCATAAGATAAACTGATGCTAGTATGTTGAGTTGATATAACAACGGCCTGTACAAGTTAGGCTGTTCAACTTAAGTGTAGGTCAATTTAGAGTCCACAAGGTTTAGTAAATCTTTTAAACAACATGTGAACGTGGCTTTGTAGCTAAGACTCTCAGGGCCCCAAGGACTCCAAGATGGGTTTTGCCAAGGTAGATAATATAACTAGATGTGCCACAGCCTAGATTGCCTCTTAAAAGACCCAGTAAGATAAAAGCTGAAGCTGTTTACGAGAATTGGAAAAAAAAAAATCCACAATGGATAGGCAGGTATGAACCACTACGCTAATACATTGCTAAACTGTAAAATAAAGAAAATAAATTTTTTATGATGGAAATTCATTAATAAACTAATCTAAAATATAAACTAGATATAAATAAAACAAAATCTCATTCAAGTTCTTTTCAGAGAAAAAGTTTAGGAGAAACGACATTTCAACTGTCTTTTAAAAGAAGAAAATACACACACGTAAAAGTGTATAATTTGTATTAATGCAGTTGTATGCCACAGCAATATTAGAAGCTTTGTGCAAACTTACAAATTCTAAAAATCTGTAAGTTTTAATTACTTTCAAATGGTATAGCAAGGCACAAAAATTACTTCAACATTATTGCCTTTGTTCCAAGTTACCTGAACATTCTCATTCCACTTCTCAGCGAAAAGCTTGTCTGGAAATTCTGCAGGTAAAGATAATTCTTCCTTAAATATTTTAAGATACTGTGGAAAACCAAATGAATTCATTAAGTGTATCTGCCGGTGAGAAAATCGTGACTTCACTCTTTTCTCTAAGAGTTCCAAAATATCCTTAAAAACAAACAAAAATCCCTATAAGATGCATGTTAAAAAAAACCCAAAACATACCAATATTAGAGGTACATGACCTATCACCTATAATTAGCAATGCTTATTCTATAATACACAATTAAGCATTTAAAAAAATTTATACAAGCCTCTAAAAACTCAAATTATTCCCTTGATCTCTTTAGGGTAGAGGGCAGTAGAGTTAAGAAGTGTGGCTTAGAAATAAACCAAGCCGCTAAAAATAATTTTTATGCAAGCTACTTTAAATAATCCCCTTCTAAGCATTTGTAGGCCTGGTGATGTCATGCCTTTTTCCTACCATGTTATTCTCAGCTAATCTTTAACATTCCAAGACCTACAATAAATGCTAAAAAATTATAACTACTATGGAATAGTTACAAGCCACAGTAACATCAACAGTTTCAATAAGGAATTTTGTACATTCTATGAAGAATTCAGATAAAAAATTAAGATAATAAAACGTAGTAAGGCTTATTACATTCATGAAAATTTAAACACCTTCTTCATTGTTTTATGTAACAAAGACTTGAGAAGCAGCATGTGTAATGCAGAAAAGTTCGGTTCACTAAACTACCTATAAATTTAAGCTGAAGTCTTGCTGGACTGAAGGAAGAAAATGTAGAAGAGGGAACTGGCAGGAACACAGCACGATACTGGTAAGTTATTCTGTCTTTTGGCTTTTTTATAGTGATATTTTAGAAACTAGTTGTATTTGTGCTATTTTTCCTTAAGAAAAAGTCAGGAATCAAGTTTAGTGTCAATTTTCTATAATTAAAAAGGTTAACAACAACAAAAAAAGCTGTGGTGAGGCCCATAAATAGGGATTTTTAAATCTACCCAGATAATTTTCATAATAGCTAGGTTAAGAAACCAATGATACAGAGGAAAAAATTCAAGTGATCAAAATGGGATCATGGTTAGTTTGGGCAAGAAGACAGGAAAGATTAATAGCTTAGGGATGGAGGAGAGAGGGTGAATGAAAAATCTGGAATATTTTTATAGGTAAAAGAAAAATATAGTGTAGGCATAAAAGAATTAAAAGGAAGTTATGTTCAGAGACAGGAATATTATACATTTATTTTCTATTAAGGAGTGGTTCTAGAATCACCCATATAGGTAGGTGGCTGAAAAGCTAGTGGAAGCAACACTCTATGCAAGCAATAATTAAGAGCCTAAACTTGGGAATGAAAAGAAAGAAATGGAAATAGAAGATATGTTAGTGGTGGACAGTAATGACAGAAGTTGACAATGTGGGAACACAGAGAATAGTGGAGAAAAAAAAAAAAAAAAAAGAATTACTTCCACAGGGAAGAGGTTGTTTGCTGGCAAAGTCCCTATTCCATCTATCCCTTTGCTCTTTCCCTACAAAAATGGACACACAGATAGACCTGAAGAACTGCACAGTTGGAGAATTATACATACAGAATAAAAAAGAGCCTCTGATAACACAGCTAAGGAGCTACTGAGCCTTTATTTGGTCCTTCACAGAGTCGATAACATTTGCCACTGCTACTTCCACCCAAAGGAAGATTTTTTAGCAAGAAGGAAGGTGCTTCCTTAACCTCTCTGATAAACTGCTGCTTTTGGCAAGGAGGAATAAAGATATGTGAAGAACTAGCCAGATATTCTATGAGGGATACATCATAAACTCTAGGGCACTGGGGAAAGAGGACAGAGAAAGCCACCCCATAGGAAAACAGCAACTGGAAGGAGGACTATTGCAAGATGACTTAGTTAGAGTTTCACTTTTCTAAAAAAGACAAAAAGCTGTAAGAAAGGAGAATAAGTAAATGGGCCTGACATAAGCCTGCCAGGAATGGAGAAGGGAAAAGAAGGATGAAAACTGCGGACGAATGGCAGCCATAGTATGAAGAGAGGTGACTTTTAAATATCAGTTTTACCTGAATTCAATAAGAAAGTTTATAATATGAGAGAAAAAGAAGGTAAACACAAAAAGGCCTGTGTAGCTGTCTCAAGGTACAGAAAGTTCAACACGGAAAGTCTTCACAAAGTAATGTGATAGTGACATTGAGACAATGGTGAAAATCATTCTAAAATCCCCCAAGGAGCAAAGAAGCCACTATCTACTGTGACAGCTTGATAGAAATAATCCCTTCCATTTCTGGAGATGTGTACTTACAAAGTTGGGACAGTACCATTTTGAGTTGATTCCAGGCATTTTCAAAATATGGAAAGAATGTTAAATGTAAAAGTAGAAACTATTAGCAATTTTATAAAATGGTGGTAAGATTATTTACCTTTCTCTTTACTTGCTAATGTAGAAGTTCTATTTATTAGCATAATCTGACTTCACATTTTTTTATTCAGTGATTCCACTGGAAGGAGGGAAGTATTAATTTATGAGCATGTGTGATAACTGTTCTCTTGTTTTCCTGAAGCTGAGTTGAAAAGTGGGATAAATGCACCAGGCATTGGTGAAACACATTTGAGAAAATGCTTAATATAATGACATACATAAGTGACTATGTCAATAATTAAGCTTTAATTTTTCTAAATATTATAATCCATTTTTTTAATAGAAAGAAAGACTTACCAATCTACACGTAAGACCAATAACTGCTATTGGAGTCTGTGCAGACTGAGAAATGTCAAACAGATTATAGAGGAGTGTTTGGTTTTTATGATGAGCAAAAAGATCAAATTCATCTAATACGAAGATCACTGGGCAACTACTAGTCCGGTCACCTAAGATAAAATAAGAGTTTTATATTAACAAGCAATTATATCAACTTCTTAAATTTCCAAACGATTTACTATATTTCCATTTTTAAAACTCAACTCAACAAACAGATACTGATAATCTTCTTTGGGTAGAGCACAGGCAATGCATGTACATTTATTCAACAAAAAATATTATTCACAGGACAAGATCGCCCTATTGCCTTCAACTAGTTCACAGTCTAATTCCTAGACTCTAAGAGTTTACTGATGAAAAATTAAGAAATCCATTTAAGTGACTGGAAACTATTGTTTTTAAAATTATGTAAATATAATTCTTCTATCCTCAGAAAACTAACAAGGATCTTTTAACACCTACATAGACCAAAACACTTTGGGATTAAATATAAAGGGAGTCACTAATTTATGAACAAAATTATTGCTTCAAAAGAGATCTGTTTAGTTAGTGGAAATGCAAAGTATATCTTCCCATAGAAATATTTTTTATAAACTAGACTACGAAGTTCAACCAAGGCCACTTTAACTCCTTCTAACCACAATTTTAATATTTCAACCACAGGGGAAATTTCAACATGACTCTGTGGATTCATTTTTCTCATCACAACAATGGAAATTACTTTAGCAGAAGAATCTCTGTTAGGTTAAGATTTAAGATTTTATATTTGCATAAAAAAGTGAAAATAAAATCTGGTAAGGGGACACTTACTCCAACAGATAATAAAATATATACACTAACCTAAATGGCATAAAAACCACAGTGACTACTCAAAAGTCTAGAAACAGACTTACATGATACAGAAATTTAGTATTTGATAAACTATAGGGCTACATATCAATGGGGAAAAGTAGTATATAAGGTTAGATCTCCATTTTACACCTTAGCAAAATAAATTCCAGGCAAATTATGAATTATAAGTATACATATTAGATGAAAACCTAAGTGAATGTCTTCTAAATCTGAAGGATAGAAAAAATTTTGACTATGTACAAAATTTAAGGGGCAGTCCTGGTGGCCTAGGAGTTAAGTTCAGTGCATTCTGCTGTGGCAGCCTGGGTTCGGTTCCCAGGCGTGGTCCTACACCACTCATCAGTGGCCATGGTGTGGTGATGGCTCACATACAAAATAGAGGAAGACTGGCAACAGATGTTAGCTCAGGATGAATCTTCCTCAGCAAAAAAGGGGAAGATTGGCAACAGATGTTAGCTCAGGGTGAATCTGCCTCAGGAAAAAAAAAATTAAAAAAAATTAAAACTTCTATTCAGCAGAAAGGTCTATACCAAATTTAAGAGAAAAAATAAGTTATAATTTATTATCTTTATAATTTTTAATTATAGTTAATTTATATTTATAAAATAGAATATATGAAAACCACAGAAATGATGATGCAGCTCAATATTTAATGACATGAAAAGATGCTCACAACATACTGTTAGTAAGTGGAAAGATGTAGATTACACAATAACATGGAAAATGATTTTATTCTTATGTCCATCTATATCAATGACATACTACAGGTGAATAAAGATACGAAACCAAATATTAATCGGAATAATCACTATTACAGTGGTAGGATTACATCGATCATCCTTTTATTCTTTTTATATTTCTTTTTTATTAGTTTTTTTGTAAAAGTATGTATTACCCTTATAACCAGGGGAAAAATACAGCTAAACAAATATCTTTTGATACTATTAAATATGCTAATATTTACCTTTTTGTAAAGCTTCCAGAAGAAATGAAAGGTTTTCAGCAAAGCTTCCCTAAATAACCAAAAAAAAGATACCATGACTAGAAGTTTAGTAAAATAAAAAATAAAAGAGGGCTATTTGACTCTTAGACATTATATAGATATTGTGTATCTATTTTTTCTAGTAAATTATAGTCATTGGTCAGATTCTCAGCTGAATATCTCCATGCTTACAATCTAAAACTTATATTAAACATAAAAGCAGAGATGGCACAGCACTGAAAATGGCATTACTATGTCATGTTCAAAATTTTATATTTTCTGGATAAAACCTATAAAAATGTTAACTTTATTTAAAGGTAGTTTTTAAGAGTTGCTATATTCTAAATACAGTCAGAGAACTAGAAATCCATTGCACTTTGTATCTTCAAACACATCAGGCTCTTGCAAGCCTCAAATTAATTTGTACTGCTAAAAAAATGCCCATGAATTTAAGTGAGGTCCAAAGGGAAAAAGGAGAAGAAATTTGCCTCAAATACTAGATACTACAATAGTGTTTCTCTATTAAGGAGTATATCATGGAATTTGTATATATCATACAAATATCACTACGTTTACTTGGAACATATTTTTGGATACAATTTAAATATTCTAGATGGAAATTAATAAGAGTAGCAGATGCATTATCCAGATGTTCCAGTTTGTGGATAAGGGCTTTTAATTTTCATTGAAGTCATTAATTTTTACTCCATTCAGATTTTTTAATTTAAAGAAACAGCCAACTTTAAATCTGAGGAGATGTAAAGGAGAAAAGAAACCCATTTGTTTGTTTCCCAATCGAGAGAACTGACATAAAATAGCATAATAGGTTTTTAAGAACTTCCACATATTTTGTGATGACTGCATGCTGTCAAGTCAATACTATTTCCAAGGTAGGCAGGACAAGAGGTATTTACCATGATACAAACAAAGGCTCAGAGACAATCTGTAGGGAAATCAGTGGGCAAAGTCACTCACAGGTTGCTTGTCTTTGTATTATACCTGACATTAAGACTAAGTATATACTTATATAAATATATAGCACATATATTATATGTATGTACCTATGTAAATATACATATGTAGAGATATATATAAGAATATACAAATTTGCTATAAGTTTATCAAAACAGAAAGATTCCAGGTTAAGTGACTTAGGTTCTTAATGTCCAGCCTTTGTCATTTTATGACTTTAGGCAAGCTAATTATGCTCTCTGTGCCTCAAGTGCCTAATCAATATAATGTAGAAGTTAAACTAATAATCTCTATATGTGATGATTATGATAACAATAGTGATGACTAGGATGATAAACAACTGTGCCTTTTGTTATTTCCTACGAATCCAGTATGAACAGGTTCATTTAGGTAAGTTAGAAAAACCTATCTACATCAATTGGAAAACAAAAGCCAAACAGAGACCACATGATAGTAACTCTCCTTTACCAAGTAGGCTACTATCTTCAACATTACATTCTAAACAGAAGGTAGAACATTAGATTTACAGAAGAGGCATTTTGAACTTGCAATTCAAAGACTTGCAGACAATGAAAGGGTAACACATGATTGGCTCAACGTTTTATAGATAATTATTAAAGAATGAAATTACTAAATGCTAGGATGCTTACATAACTATGGCTGTGCCACTGCAGTAGAGAGTACACAGTTTAGAGATTCGAGTCACCGCACTACATGAACACCAGTGAAGAGAAAATAAACGTGGAATGTACATAACCCACTTCAATTGCATAAGCAGTATAAGGATGAGTCATTTCATCATGAAAATTAAGGAAGCTGCAAATTAAGTTAATCATGTTTGCCTTGAGCCCTATAAATCAAGTGACAGGTTAAAAAGTTTAATAAAAGTTCCAAAACAGTTCTAATCAGTTTCTTTTAAATTACTGATGTTCACAGTCCTGAGATTCCAAGCTATTACAATAATGAGGTATGGTAAGTTCCTGAAAACATTTTATTTGATTTATTTTTTTTGGTGAGGAAGATCACCCCTAAGCTAACATATGTTGCCAATCCTCCTCTTTTTGCTGAGGAAGATTGGCCCTGGGCTAACATCTGCGCCCGTCTTCCTCTACTTTATATGTGGGACGCCTGCCACACCATGGCTTGATAAGCGGTGCATAAGCCTGCACCTGGGATTCAAACCTGCGAACCCCGGGCAGCCGCAGCAGAGCATGTGAACTTAACCACTACACCACCAGGCCAGCCCCTGACAACATTTTAATAGTAAGAGATAATTGACATTTGCAGAGTACATTACCATTCAGTTTTTTTTTAAACATAAATGATGCTTAATGCTTCCTTCTGCCTTTAGAATAAATCTGTCAAGTATAATAAGATAATGCCCATTTAACAGATGAGGAATCTGAAATTCAGAGATATTCATTAGACCATGTCACCAGGCAGTCAATGGGTTGCTAAGGCAAGTTCAAATCCACCTTTTTAGCTTCAAATTCAGCACATTTTCCACTACTTCCATGCTACCCAAGTCTCAGAAGACTGGAAACAGACTGCTAGAGTATAGTATTTTTAAAAACATATTAATCTATCTCAAAGGATAGAGAATCAGAATATTCATCTTACAGATAAAGAAACAAATACAGATAATATCTACATAAACCTGGATTTCTTAGCTATATTTTAGAGCTAGTATAATCCACTCCCCCAACAATCTAAAAATAAAGATTTGATGAATAAGTGCATACTAGTACCTTACACATTTTATGATAAGAATCTTGAATATTTCAGTTGAGAATCTCTGAAACCTCCCTAGCCTTACAAAAATATAAAAATATCTATGCTATATAGACTATACTTTGAAGCCTATTTAATAAAAGAATGGTAATGATACTTACAAAAACTTTGTCTCCAACTACATTTTCCAGATTTAACTGCCTTGTGATTTCCTTTAGGGCAATTTTATCATTGATCTGCAGCAGTCCTGAAATAAAGCCCATTTAAAAGTATTTAATTAAAATGAAATACATATTTGGAAACAGCGTGGATTATTTTTCAGTTAAGTAAATTTTCTAATGCTTTTTAAATTTAACAAGAAAGAAAAAAGTCATAGCCTGTTAGTTTACATTATTCTCTTTTTAAAACTCAGCAATGACCACACTTGGTAGACTCAAAGAACCATCTTCCTTGGGGTTAGTGTTATTTTAAAAGAAAAGAAAAAGACAAAAAAACAAGAGTCCTTATGTGCCTTCTTTATTATTATTATTGTTATTGTTTTAGTTTCTAAAGATATTGTGCATGGTGTGCTAAAGTAAAAGTTGTTAAACATGGATCTAGTTTTTAAAATATAATTATTAATCCAGATTTAAAACACATACAAGTGAATTTAGTCTCATAATATAAAAAGCTCACATGGCTTATATTATTTCCAATGGAAAATGATGATGTACTTACCATTTAGGTGAACTTGTAATATATTTTCACTCACTTCTTCTACTTCCATTAATTCTTTCAAAGCACGGTTTATTAACTAAATAATATTAAAAAGTTAATAAAATATTTAATAATAGGTAAAAGATGATAAGCCCACATTCTTGAATAACAGGAAGAGAATATAAACATATTGCCATTTTAAGTTAACAAATAAATTTATAGATTCTTTACAGATAAAAGGTTTAACCAGAAAATTTAATGTCTGACTCTTAAGACACCAGAGCCAAGATTGATGTCACATTCTCTCAGTCATCTACCCAAATTTCTAATAAATGTTTAGAAACAACCCTGAAGTTTTCAAAGAAATATTTCTCTACAAGTCACAGAAAACTACAGCTACTTAAAAACTTCACGTCTCAGTTCCTTACACATCTCTAACATTTTCCCTACTAAATATCATTGAAATCAGTTAAAAACTTGAAAAGTATGCATCAGAACAATGCTAAATGCTTGCAAAAAGTCTATCCCCAATATATCAATTGCTATGAAATACTATGAACTACTTTGTATGCTATCATGAAATGAAAATCAGAAAGGAAATACCAAGAGGTAAGGCTGAAAAAGAGATGTTCCTTCTGTTAGTTGCCAGGTATAGAGAGAAAGTCCTTATTAAAGAAACTTAGAGCTTGCAATGAAAAAAATTATTACTACTACTAATATATATATAATATTAATTACTACTAAAAATATACCCAGAGAGTATTATACCACCTTAAACTGATTATAAGGGTTCACATTTTTATAATTACAGATGTCTATGCCACATATTTACATTCTTTATATTTTTTATTTGTGACATCTTATCATTCATATTACAATATCATATATCCTCATATTAATACTGCATATATTTTTTAAAATTTGAAAATGAACAGAATTAAGAAAACCCAAAAAGCTTTTTAAAAGGAAGAGCAACAATGAAGGACTATTCCTTCTAGAAGGTACTATCACAAAATAAATGGTCCAGGAAAACAGGCTGCATATAAAAAAAAAAAATGAGTAAAGATGGCATCAAAATTTAGTGAGAACAAATAGGATTATTCAACAAAGACACTGGGACATCTGGTAAACTATTTTGAAAAACAAAATACTATTTGTATTTGCAATATTCTACTTCTATGTGTCAATGCAACATCTTTGTGCAATAGGAAGCAAATACGTTCATTTTAAACTATTAAGTTTCACAACAGGATATCAAAGATACTAGCTATTCCTGATATATTTGTATGGTTTTTAAAGCATATGGAATTCTATTTCAGATCACAGGTAGTTCAGGTCTTCCTAAAAAGAGGCAACCTCAAATTATCAACAGTCATACTATGAGTAAAAGCCTAGCTGAGAAGTGACATTCTTTATAGAGAACTGTCAAAAGATGAGGTGGTACTTCCCTGCCTGTGGATCAAGTGAGACTCTATCACAAGAGTTCGTTTCCAGTTGATACAAACTCTCTCTCAAAATATTGCTTTTGCCATATTTTCTTAGGAAACTGCTATGTTCTTGCCCCCACCTCTTGTTATTTTACTTACATAATATTTATATTTTCTGGGCTCTGATTTTATGTTTTAAATCATTTTACGTTTGATGAATTGTTGAAACCCATTCTAAACACTTTGCAGAATGAAGTGGGGTTAATAATACTTTCATTTTACATATGCACAAAGAGAATTGTAACAGGTTTATAGCACTCTTTCCACTGAATTTACCTGATACACCAAGTTATGACAATTTGCCTGAATGAGCTCACAACTTTTTTATGGGGTGCGTGTGTGGTCTGAAATGATAATTTAAATGTATTAGCAAGTATTTATTCAAATAATAATCTCAGTTCCAATCTAGATATTGCTAAAATTTACTGTATAATTAGCTAGGTAAACAATCATGTAATTTAAGTGAGCTTTTTTTTCATGAATACAATGTAATCTTTTCAAATATTTTAAACTACATTATATATTAAAAAAATTTAGTTGGTTATTAATGTTGCACCAACCAGCACAGCCAATTTGGCTACTCCATTTATCCATTCTTTATAGCTAAAAATTAATTTTACAAACATACTAGCATAGTTCACTTAGACCTGCCAGGGATTTTTATGCTCACCTACTATTACAATTCCCAAACACTTTAATAAATACAAGATTCAGCAATATGCAACTAGAAGAAACATCAACTAGAAGAAATATCCTATTTAACCATCTAGCAAGTTTCTTTGTCTACAGTAATTTCTGTATAGAAGAGAATTTTCCAAGGTCCAATCCGTCATTTCGAATCATATCTATTTTTTGAAACAAAAAGTTTGAAATACAACAAACCACACTATCTGCTATCTTTATCAACTAAATGTAGATTTTGAATTTTTGTATTTCAGATAGTTTGGCCAAGGACAGTGTTTTAAATCTACTGTAATCTTATCTTTTTATTTGAATTTACATAATTATACTAATGAGAGTTCTTGTCTAAGAATAACCTATGTTATATCTCAGGATACTCCTACACACAACAAATTACAAAAGTGGCACAAGTTAAACAAGGCTCCTTAGTTCTTTGACCTCTTAATATTGCAGCAGGAATAAATTAAATTGTACTGAAACAGAATACCAGGTAGGGCATTCTTCCATATTACAATGAAGTCACACTAGATAAATGACTTCAAAGCACCAGAACAAGGCTCTGGTTTAAGAAGTAACAACAACTGGATAAAGTGTCAGCGTGCCAAGAATAATCTACCCATGTAATAAACTGATAAATACTGTCTTAACAAGTGTCTCCTTCTTTAAACCTGAGTAAAGAGAAAAAAACGACATAGGAATTTATAAAAAGATGATATAACGTGAAAGAAAGGTAATGGCAAGCTGATGAGAAAGATTAATTACTACTGAAAATGTATATGTTAGAAAATAAATGTTTTGAGCTACTTAAGCTTGACTTAGGCAAACACAAAACACTGGACCCAGAAGAAACATGACAAGGGGCTAGACAAGAAGGAAGGACTGTTAGGAAATGAAAATGCAATATCATATTAGAAGAAGAAAACAAGAGAACTGACAAAGAATAAAATCACATTGGTGATATGGTAGAATGCTGAGGGAGAGGAAGAATAAGACGAAAAGAGAGAAACAAGGAGAAAGGACACATAGAAATGAGAAAGAAGGCTTAATAATGGGACACTCTAATTCTAAGAAATGACAGCAAATGAAAGAGAAGAAATACTGAAAAATAAAATTATTCTTTAGAGAAGTTCATATTAAGAGAGTTTGTATAATATCAGTTAATTTTATGTGAATAACTAATGCAGTAAGACAAGAAAAGGAAATAAAAGGTATAGATAGAGATAGGGAAGGAAGAAATAAAACTCTTTGTTTGCAGATGACATGATCATCTATGTAGAAAATCCCAAAGAACTGACAAATTCCTGGAACTGATAATCAATTATAGCAAGGCTGCAGGATATAAGGTAATACACAAAAGTCATTTGCTTTTCTATTTCCTTGGAATATGAAATTAAAAACATAATAACTATTCACATTAGCACCAATAAAATTTAAGTACTTAGGTATAAATCCACCAAAATATGATAAGATCTATATGAGGAAAACCACAAAACTTTGATGAAAGACCTAAATAAATGGAGAGAAATTCCAGGTTTATGAATGTGAGGATTCAATAGTTAAGAAACCACTTCTCCTGTGATCTATAGATTCAACACAAAATCCCACAATCGAACACAAAAATTCCCAGTACTTTGTGGATATGGACAAATTGATTCTAAAGTTAATATAGAAAGGCAAAGTACCCAGCACTGCCAAAACAACATTGAAGAAGCACAAAGTCAGAAGACTTGACACTACCCAACCTCAAGACTTACTATCACCAAGCTACAGTTATCAAGACAGTGTGATGCTGGCAAAAGAAGAGACAAATAGATCAAGGGAACAGAATAGAACTCAGAAATAGACACATACACATGCAGACAACCGATTTTGACAAAGCAGCAAAGGTAATTCAATGAAGAAAAGATAGTCTTCAACAAATGGCACTGGAACAATTGGACATTCATATGCAAAAAAATAAATCTAGACACAAACATCATATCTTTCACAAAAATTAACTCAAAATGAACCATAGATTTAACCGTAAAACGTAAAGAACTATAAAACTTCTACAAAAACACAGGAGAAAACCTAGATGATCTTGGGTTTGTTTGGTGATGAAGTTTTAGACACAACACCAAAATCATGATCCATGAAAGAAACAGTTGATAAGTTGGACTTTTTTAAAATGAAAAACTTTTGCTCTGCCACGGACAATATTAATAGAATTAAAAGACAAACCACAGACTGGGAGAAAATATTTGCAAAACACGTATCTGATAAATCCAAAATATACAAAGCACTCTTAAAACGTACTGGAAAAGAAACAATGCAATTTAAAAACGGTCATAAAATATCTCACCAAAGATATACAGATCAAATTGCATGTGAAAAGATGGTCAATATCATACATCATTAGAGAATTGCAAATAAAAATTGCAATGGGTTACCACTATATATCTATTAGAATGGTTAAGATTATAAAAACTGACAATATCAAAAGCTGATGAGGATGCACAACAACAGAAACTCTCCTTCACTGCTGGTGAGAAAGCAAAATGGTATAGTCACTTTAGAAGACAGTTTGGCAGCTTCTTACAAAGCTAAACATAGTCTTACCATATGATCCAGCAATTGGTGCTCCTAAGTATTTACCCAATTAAGTTGAAGACTTACGACCACATAAAAACCTGCACACCAGTATTTACAGTAGCTTTATTCATACTTGCCAAAAATTAGAACCAACCAAAATGTCCTTTAATAGGTGAATGGATAAACAGTAGTACATTCATACAACGGAATATTATTCAGTGATTAAAAGAAATGAGCTGTCAAAACATGAAATGACATACAGGAACCTTAACTGCATATTGCTAAATCAAAGAAGCCAATCTACAGAAGGCTATATATTGTATGATTAACTATATGACATTCTGAAAAAGGCAAAACTGTGGAGACAGTAAAAAGATCAGTGGTTGCCAGGGGTTAGGGGTAGGAGGATAAACAGGTAAAAACACAGGGAATTTTTAGGGGGGTGAAACTATTTTGTATGCCACTGTAATAGTGGATACATGACATTATGCATTTGTTAAAACCCACAGTATTGTACAACACAAAGAGTGAACCTTAATGTAAACTATGGATTTTAGTTAACAATAACATATCAATATTGGTTCATTAATTTTAACAAACATACCACACTAAGGCAAGATGTTAATTATAGGGGAAACCATGCATGTGTGTGCGCGTAGGGGGCAGGGGGCAGTATATGGGAACTCTCTGTACTATCTGCTTAATTTTTCTGGCAAGAAATATCTATTTTAGCCAATTTATTAATGAAATGAAGTGTAGTTTTAATTTGTATTTACTAAAACATTTTTATAAGTGTTTACTAGCTCTATTTCCTTTTTTCTACACTTTCTACATGCTTTTAAGGACAAACTTCCAAGATGAAGTTTAGAATAAATTCAGTTATTAGCTACTCAAGTTGTACTTTTAGGCTTGACACTTTGAAATACAAATCATTGAGATTCAGCTTCTCTGTTACAATGCCATTTTGTTTTAAGTTGCACAGTTTACAATGGAATAATACGTCTAATGTACTGATTTCCTGGATCTCATTTTCTCCTCTACTGACACAAGAATATCACTATGGACCTTTTTGAAGAATTAGTATTATCTAAAAATGTTCTTCATACATTCATATGATGATGTGTTTTTCAAAGATAATGAAATAAGGAAAACTGGAAACAAAAAAAAGAAAGAAAATTATCCTTTACTGAAGAAAGACAAATTCATATTAAGAGGGTTTGCAGAGTATCAGTTTTTATGGCCAACACTTAAGACACAGCCTGTGAAATTTTCACACTGCCAAGATAAAGAAATTCCACAAGCACCCAGACAGGGAAAAGTCATACACAAACTGAAAACAAGTTAGCTATGATGGTTATCAGTGACATTCACCAATATTTCTGGTTATCCTTCCTTCTAGATACCTATAAGGAAGGCATTTCCTTGCTCTCTTGAAATTAGATGCGACCATGTGACTCATTCTGGCCAGTGAACTGTGAGGAGATGTGCTCTGTATCTAGGCAGGAACTTTAAGAATACATCCATGATTCATCACGCTCCCTTCCCTTCACTGGGGTGCCTGTGGAAGAACATGCTGATATAACCTCCACCACTCCTCTTGAGTGACTACAAACAGCAGTGCCCCCTTGCTGATCCACACTGGGCACACAGCAAAAGCAAACAGTAAACTTCTGTCGCGTCAAGACACTGAGATTTGGGGTTGCAACGACTACATAATCTAGACTATCCAGATTACAGTAATTTATAAGGGCAAAAAAAAAGCCTCTCCCTGGAGTGTTCCCACAGAACATAAATTTAATAAAATCTTTATAATTCCAAAAGGAAGAAGAATGTGACCCAAGAGTTCAAACCCCAGCCATACTGTAGGTTACGTGGAAAATAATTTTTGATGTATTTAAAATATTCTTTATTTTTTTTTACATTTCCCATGTTACTAAACTTCCTTTCTCTTTCATATTTTTGTGGTCTGGATGGCTTTAGTGAACTGTTCTGTTAACCAGGTTGTTGAGTTTTTTTTTCCTTTGTCTTAAACCAACTTTTCATTCTTTAGTTTCTTAAATAGGTCATACAGTCATATAGTTCATGCATCAAAAAGTATAAAAACATATGTAGTGAAAAGTTTCCTACCTCTGTTCCCATTTTCCCAGGTCCTATCCCCCTCAACAAATAACTCAGTATTATTATTATTTAATATTTCAGGGAATTTTTGGTCCATATACAAACCAACAGAAATATGAACCTTTTTCTCTTCCCATTTTTTAATATCCAAATGTTTCTTTATTCTTCTTACTGTAGCATAATAGTCTATTTATGTATGGATGCACCATGATTTATTAACCAGTACCCTGCTGATGCTGTTTCTCATCTTTCACTATTAGCAAACAGTGCTGCAATGAGTAACTTTGTACATACATCATTTCTCAACCGTAAATTCCTAGAAATGTTGCTGAGTCAAAGGTATATGCATTTGTAACGTGGTTAGATTTTGTCTAACTCTAGTTGTGTCAATTTACACTACCAGCAGAAACATGCATGTCTGTTTCCACCCAAATTCACAAATTTAGGGGCCGGCCCGGTGGCATAGCAGTTAAGTTCGTGCGTTCTGCTTCAGCGGCCTCGGGTTTGCCGGTTCAGATCCTGGGCGCGGACCTACTCACTGCTCATCAAGCCATGCTGAGGTAGCATCCCATACAGAAGAGCTACAACTCTACAACTATGATATACAACAACATACTGGGGCTTTGGGGAGAAAAAAGAAAAAAAAGGAAGATTGGCAATAGATGTTACCTCAGGGCCAATCTTAAAAAAAAAAAATTTCACAAATTTAGTGTGCTATCAATCTCACAGGTTTTTTGTCAACCTATTTCCCTATTTGTCAATAGAGAAAACTGCTATAGCTTTTATTTAATTTACTTAATTATGAGTGAAACTGAACATGTTTATAAATTTAAGACCGATTCATAGTTAATTTTCTGTGACTTTTCTATGCATATCCTTTGCTCATTTTTTCTATTGTTAATAGAATTATTAATAATTTAAAATATTCTAATAGCTCAAAAGCATATTAGTCACATAGTTCTCTTGTAAAAACTACCCAAAACAGCACTGAAGTCAAACACAAAGGAAAATCATAAAAAAGAACTCAAGAATAAAGAAATAGTGGTTGTATAAAAGGACTGAGCATAAGGACTAAACCAAATTAAACACAGAGTCAAAACTAAAAAAATATTATAAATATAATTATAATTAATAAATGTGAAAAATTCTTAAAAGATTAAAAAAGAAAAGAAAGTATCTGGATCTATATTCCTAATTTATGTACTTCAAACAATACTAGAAATGGGTGATAACAGTAAAATCTTAAAGCCCTAATTTCATCATCTTTACATAATGCACAGTCAAGACATACTGCTTGAAAAAAAACATAATTTTACTTCTATTTTACGTAATTTTAGTGAATACATAATAATAATACATAATTTTATTTCTACACATAATAAAAATAGTATTTTAGTGAGAAATCTAAATTTACTGCATGGAATACAGCAAAAAACAGATTTCACACAGTCCAACTATTTAAAATTAAATAGTAATTTTTTCAATGTAACAGCCATAATTTGTCTCATATACTGAATAAAGAATGTGAAAAGAGAGAATGAGGGGAAAAAACAAGAGTATTTTTTTGCGGTAACTAAGCAAATATAATAAAGATGAAAAGTAGAAGAGAATTCTAGAAGATGTGAGTATACATATGAAAAAAATTGCTTGAGTTAGGGCTAAACAAGAAACAATAAAATAATAGGGAAAAAAAGAATCAATAGCATGATAGTTACCTCATCTATATACAGGGACAATACCTACCTTGCAGGGTTAGTGTAAAGAGTAAATGATAGAACATAGATAAAAGGCACGAGGTACATGCTCAATAAATGCTAGTTTGCTTTTTCCACTGGTAATCTCTAATTCTTCAAGGACAAAAGACCATGATAGAACAAACATCAATTAAAAATTGGTTACCGTGAGGAAAAATAAGGTAAAAAAAGATATGTTCAACTCAAATATACAGCTCAGCTTTACAAGGTTTGCATGTCTTCTGTGATTAAAAAAAAAACCAAAATGTTAGTAACAAAATAATGAAAAACATCTTCGGTGTTGTCTATAAGAATCATCACATGCCTACCAAAGCAAAGAAACACCAGAAATCAACAGCTTTTACCATGGTCTTTCCTGATCCTCGGGGTCCAATAATGAGAACAGAATTACTTTCTCCATGGATAGCAGTTCTTTTTAGCAGCTCAATTAAGTGTCTGAAATGATATAAATAGGCCAAAATTTAAAAAGAAAAGCTGGAATAATGTGCTAGGTAATACTTTTTAAAAGCTGAATTTGAATATGACAGAAAACACACATTCCTTTTCTCTCTCCCTCTGGGCACTTGACTTATGCTCTCAATAGTCCTACACAGGGGAACACAGAAGAGATGGTAGGCCAATACCGATTCTCCGGAAACCTCAAGAGGAAACCAAGCAAGTTTGAAATATCTTGGTCTTTATGATGATAAGGGACAAGGAACAACAGTGGCAACTCTTAGGACCTTTCATTGCACAGCTGGCTGTCGAGTATTAGGTGCAAGAAGCTCAGAATTCTCTCCTTAATACCAGATAACAGAAACACAACAGACTTTGAAAGTTAAAGGGCTTTCTCATTATGGAAATATTTACATCTGTTCTTGCTTCATGGTATTCAGTGTTTCTATACACAAAGCAAAATTTTTTACCACAAAAAAGTGTTCGTTAGCCTTGTTTAAGGCAAAATTTGTGTATGATACTTTTTGCAAAACCTAAAGGGTGTAGGTTCATAAGGAAATATCAAGGGGATAGCTAAACTTACTTATATTGTACTTGTACTCCAAATAGGTTACTATGTGGACTCTGATGACAAAATCTTTCACGTAAAATTCTTTGTACCTGATGAAAATAAAGTGAATATAAATGAAAATATTATACATGCAATTAAAAATGAATGAGGACATTTATAGCAGAATTAGGTATTAAAGAATGAATTCAACCCTCCCTAAATAACTTGTCTTCAAGAGTTCTGGCACCATTTTCATGAGTTGTAAAATTAAGGTTATTTTTACCTATCTCAAGTCACAGAGAAAGGATCAGAATTTAGTTGAAAGGATGAGAATTTAGTTGTGAAGGTTTCAACAAGAGAGAGATTTACTTATTTTTAGCTACATCAGTAATTTGAGGGCTGTTTTAATGCATGTAAATGAATAAATACCTCATTTTGTATAACACGTCAGCCAAGGAACAAAGATAGAAGAGAATCTAATAATGTAATCTAATCTAGTAATGCTCATGCACCACACCTCAATCTCTGGAGACCAACACATCTAAACTGGCTTAACTAAAGCCCTATCAATCTGCACCTGTCATAAAAGTCAGGATTCTGAGGAAATAATAGAAGTTTAAAACTACATATAGTTATTGAGGACCTATTAGTTACAGAGAACAATACTACTAAAAGAGCGTGATCCACGCCTAAAAAACACTGCAAATACATTGGAAAGACATGACACATTAGAAGCAATCTGCAAAAAAACAGTAATTCAGCACATAAGGAAATGGTCAGTTTTATATGGAAGAAATCACATTTATCCAGGCTATAAAATAAGGAATCATTGGAATGAATTAAGAAAAAAATTCCTGTAAAGAGCTAAATTTTGAGTTCGCCTTAGAATGAAGAGCTTAGACTTAGTTGTAAAAAATTATGTCAGACAATCTAGCACATTCTTTAAAAAGATGAACCATGGGGCCGGCCTGGTGGCATAGTGGTTAAGTTCGCGTGCTCTGCTTCGGTGGCCCAGGGTTCACAGGTTCGGATCCCGGGCGTGGACCTACACACCACTTGTCAAGCCATGCTGTGGCGGCATCCCACATATAAAGAACAGAGGAAGACTGGCACAGATGTTAGCTCAGGGCTAATCTTCCTCAGCAAAAAGAGGAAGATTGGCAACAGACGTTAGCTCAGGGCAAATCTTCCTCACCAAAAAAAAAAAAAAAAAAAAAAAAAATGCAGTCTGGTCAAGCCAGATAAATAGAAATGCCAGGGAAGAAATGTCATGCCCATTCCCTAATAGACTCCTTAAGAGAGAGACATATAGATATATGCTCAGCATTTGGAAAACAGCATGCACTTAAGAAAATATTAAATGTTGATGACAAAAACACTCAATATACTAGGAATATAAGGGAACTTCCTAAACCTGATAAAGGGCATGTACAAAAACCTATAGCTAACAACATACTCAATGGTGAAAGACTGAATGTATTCCCCCAATATCAAAAGCAAAACACGAGTGTCTGCTCTTGCCACTTTTATTCAGTATTGCAAAGAAGGTTCTAGCCAGGGCAATTAGATAAGAAAAAGACATGAAAGACATCCAGATTGGAAAGGAAGAAGTAAAACTATCTCTATTTGCAGATGACATGATCTTATATACAGAAAATCCTAAGGAATAACTAAAAACCTATTAGAACTAATAAATGAGTTCAGCAAGCTTGCAGGATACAAGATTAATATACAAAAATCAAGTGCATTTAGATACACTAGCAAATAACAAATCAAAAATAAAATTAAGAAAATAATTCCATTTAGCATCAAAAGGCATAAAATACTTAGGAATACATTTAACAAAAGAAGTACAAACTCTGAAGATAATATTAAACTAAATTGAAATCAGACCACATTTACGAAGACATGAGTAAAGTCAGGATTCCAACTATCCAAAGACTTACAAAGCATGAAATTAAGAAGTAGCATAAGACATTCTCACCCTGAGAATGGCGAGCGATTCTTCACAAGTGCTAAGGGGAGAATTCAAGTTAAGAAGATGACTATTTCTCTGATCACCTTTGCATGGTAACAGACCTTAAGATTAATGTAAATATATACTAACCTGTGAAAGGCACTCTGAATGCATTAAGTTGTTACTCTTTGATTTACGACTGCTCATTTCGACAAAGTGAAATCCTTAAAAAAAAAAATTTAGTATGAATATAATAGACTATTGGCTTAAACAGATTAAGAATTTACTATTATAGAATCAAAATAAACACAAGTTTTAAAATGTGAAAAATGTTTAAATTTCTCAAACTTTAAAAACTCTCAACGGTTCCTTTTTGTCTAAGTACAAGCTCATTTGACACTCCCATACCACACTTTATATGGTTCTTACAGACAACTATTCCTACCTTTCCCTTCAATCTACTATTCACCTTCTCTTCCTTGCCTTTAAAAAAAAAAAAGAAACTACGTGCTTCCTTAATGTTTCTTCCCCAATTCATCCCACAGGATAATTCCTTTTAGAAGGCCTTCACTTTCTTGCTCCACTCATCAATCATACACAGTCATTTTTCCATGAATATCCATAACTGCTTGTATTTCTTTTTATCCATAATCAAATTATACTAAACAAAATTGTCTGTTTAATTGACAGTGTTCCCAAATTGAGGATATTTTAAAATTCCAAACATTTTAGCATAATGTCTAAAATAAAGGTGCAATGATAACTAGAATGAAAAATATACATACGAAAAAAATTGATAACTTTTGCAAACTTCTCTTTAGGGCAACATACTCATAGATAAACACCTTTGGCTGAAAGATCTAATTTTCTTAACACTAATTTCCTATAGGAATACCTTACTAGTCGGGTAGTAACAGTTTAAGTAGTGTTTACTTATGTATCAGGAATTGTTACAAGTGCTTTGCATTTATTAACTCATTTAATCCTCAAAAAAACCCTATGGAATAAGTACTATTATAATCCCCCTTGAAGATCAGAACACACAGAAAGGTTAAGCAACTGACCAAAATCAAACAGCTTGTGAGTGGCAGAGCCAGGATTTGATCCCAACCAAGTTATACTTGGTTAAATATAACTATTATATATATATTTATAAGTGTAAATACTTGGTTATACATAACCAAATGTTACTTAACCAACTGTTTTAAAAAAGTACAAATTTCAGTAACTTGAAAGCAGATGAGCCACTGCGGCAGTATTACATTTTACATTCATATTTATTAATTTCACATACTGACAATTAGACACCAACTCTTGGAATGCTGTCTTCTTCTTCTCTGGGCACCTTTGTAACAGCCTTTTATGTCTACATAAGGCACCTTGCTTGAGAATCTTTACATTAATTATTTTTATTTTATTCTAGTTATTTTAATTTTTTTTCTTTAAATGAAAGTTTTGTGTGGGAACAACCCTTCTAGCAACATGAAACGATACCCTCATTCTGGTTTAAGATACTCTTGACTGTGAAAAAGGTACACAAGCCAAAATCTGAAATCACAGTAAACCATGGAACTGCCCCCTAGACAATAAGGAAAACTGAATTTTTAAAAAGTGGAAGAAAGCTTTCAACATATGCCTTATTTTTTAGAACTGTATTAGCTATATCACAGTATTATTGGAATTAAAATATATTTTTCTCCATTTCATGGATTAAAAAAACACTGCTCAGAAAAGCTAAGTAAAATGTCTGAGGTCCCAGGGTAGGTGTCTAATCTGCCTCCTTGCATCAAATATAATTCAGGTAAGCTATTAAAAGCATGCATTTTTCTTCACTTGGGGATCATTCATGAAAGAAACAAACACACTACTTCAGCGCCTAACCTACATACATTTTGACTGTAAATTAAGTCTTAGTTAAAAGATTAATTTTAATACATCTTGCCCCTCCAAGTAATAGTCAAATCTCCACTCTATAACAAAGAATATTTTAAAGGACGATTCTAATTTTATAGATGAAAAGACAAGCTTCAAACTGGGAAAAAATATTTGCAAACCACGTATCTGGCAAAGGACTTTCACATAAAGAATCTTCAAAACTCAACAATAAAGAAACAATCCAATTAGAAAAATGGGAAAAAGACAAACATTTCACCAAAGAAGGTATATTGATGGCAAGTAAACACATGAAAAGATGTTTAACATCATTAGCCATTAGGAAAATGCAAATTAAAACCACAATGAGATAGCAATGTATATCTATGAAAACAGCTAAAATAAAAAAGAGAAAAAACACCAAATTGCTGGTGATGATACAGAAAACTGGATTTCTCATACAACTACTGCTGAGAATATGAATTTGTACAGCCACTCTGCAGTTTCTTTCTGGCAGTTTCTTAAAAAACTAAACATACACTTAACATGCAACACAGCAATTGTACTCTTGGGTATTTATCCCAGAGAAATAAGAACTTATGTTCAAACAAAAACCTGTAACATGAATGTTCATAACAAGTTTACTTGTAATAATAAAAAACACTGGAAACAATACAGATGTCTTTCAACAAACCAATGGGATTAAAGAAACTCTGAAATATCCATACATACAGGGGAATATAACTGAGCAAAAAAAAAAGCAGTAACTATTAACACATGCAACAACTTAGATGGATCTCAAAAGCATTATGACTAGGGAAAAAAAGGCCAATCTCAAAAAATTACATATTGTATGATTCCATTTAAATACCATTCTTGAAATGAAAAAACTATAGCGACAAAGAACAGATCCCTGGTGGCTAGGAGACAGGGACAGGGTTGAGGGGTGGGTATGACTATAAAGGGGATGCATCAGGGATTTTCTTTGTAATGATGGAACAGTTCTATATCTTTATCGTGGTGGTGGTCACACAAATCTATACATGGCATCAAATCGCAGAGAATTATACAGACACACAAATGAATGCAAGTAAAAACCAATAAAAACTGAATAAGGTCTGTTGTCTAGTTAAAAGTGTTATACCAATGTCATTTTCCTGGTTTTGATATTGTGCTACAGTTACGTAAGATGTCACCCTTAAGGGAAGCTGGGTGAAGGGTTTAGAGGATCCTGTGTACTATTTTTACAACTTCTATGAGTCCATAATAATTTCAAAATAAAAAGTTTAAGAAAAAGAACTCTAATTTTATAGTTTTTTTCAACTGCTTAATGACCAAAAAAAAATTAACATTAGCAGTACAACTAAATCTCTATTATCCGCAGATAGATTAGAATAAGTTGGGTTGAATTTCTCCTCAAATTACACCAGTGGATCCTGGGTCTCCTTCCACTTTCTACCATGCTTTCTACACTATGATTTTATTTACTATTCTAAAATATTAGGACTAGACATAAAATGTAAGAAGGGCTGCATGCCTATGCATGACTAAGTGATTATTCATGTTGGTATCAAACACAAACCTAGGTGACTGCAATTATGTAGCTGCAGAAATTTTGGTAGAACCTACTATTATTTATTCATACTATTGCAAGGAGCAGTGCAATGGGTAATCCCAAGGAATGGCTTATCCTCATATTATTTCTTTAGCTTCCACACTTGCTCCATTATTGGTTTCTTGAAGATCCTCCTCTCAAATTATGTTCTGCTAGAGTGAGTAAACCTAATTTTTCAATCTCAAAGTTCCAAGTAACACTTGGTCTATTCTATTGCCTAAAAAATGTCAACCCAATCCATTTGTCACTAGCTCCTTCTATCTCACTTTAGATCACCAATATTTCTTGACTGGAAATCTATGACAGCTTCTTTATAGGTCTCCATGCCTTGTTCCCATTTGCGATACCATTTTGACAAAAAAAAGTTCAATTCCATTTCCAATCCCCCAAATTCTGAATTTCAAATTTCCTAACATGATTTAAAAGGAAATTTCCAAAAGACTAGTTCCCAGTTTAACTCACTAGCTCCTTTGCTTAATGAACAATCAACAATTCTCTGTAGGCTGCCTCACTCTAACCTCAGGTCTTAGTTGAGATATTATTTACTCTGGAATACTTTCTGTGACACCCTTATACATTCCTACACATTGTTGAGGGTTATGTGTTCCTCAAGTCCTTTCAGGATATACGTTATTTCTCCTTTTACCTAACTTAACTAGCACACAGTGATGTAACTAACTCTGTGTTTACTTATCTGTTTGCTCCACCGGACCACAGGCTCCTTGAAAGAAGGGCTCAGAAATTATGCTATCATTATATCTAAATCAACTAGTGTAATATTGGCATTCAATGGTTTTCAAAAAAGTACTTGGTAAATGAATAAATGCTAGGCAGTGGAGGATGTCCACAGATAAACTAGCTGCCAAAAAGGAGCCAGGTTAAGTTAAATTAACTGCTTAGCCTAATAAAAAAGAATAAGTTACATTTAGAATAATAAGTTAATATAGCTAAAAAGAATAAGTTAAATACAGAGCATGACATTTTATAATTCAAGTAAAATATATGCAGTATAATATTATCATGGTACTGTCACAGCAACAGAATTTCAAAATGTTTAAAATATAGTTAATTTGTTTAAGAAATTTCTTTCTTTCTTTTTTTATTTGTGAGGAAGATCAGCTTTGAGCTAACATACATGCCAATCCTCCTCTTTTTGCTGAGGAAGACTGGCCCTGAGCTAACATCCGTGTCCATCTTCCTCTACTTTATATGGGACGCTGCCACAGCACAGCCTGACAAGCGGTGCATCGGTGCGTGCCCGGGATTTGAATCTGGGCCGCCAGCAGTGGAGCGCGTGCACTTAACTGCAATGCCATGGGGCTGGCCCCTAGAAATTTACTTCTTTTAACAGAGAAGTCATAAGATTAACAAAAGATAAAATACACAAAAATTTCTTTTACGAATAACTTTTTTTTTAAGATTTATTTATTTATTTATTTTCCCCCCAAAACCCCAGTAGATAGTTGTATGTCATAGCTGCACATCCTTCTAGTTGCTGTATGTGGGATGTAGCCTCAGCATGGCTGGAGAAGCAGTGTGTCGGTGCGGGCCCGGGATCCGAACCCGGGCCGTCAGCAGCGGAGCGCGCGCACTTAACCGCTAAGCCACGGGGCCGGCCCACAAATAACTTGTAAATCAACTTGCAAACCTTATAAAGCTGTAGTCTGATGATTCAAGAGAAGGTAAAGTTAACTGTCCTTAGAAAAAGAATATCAATTATTTCTATCATTTTATAATCCTGGATTGATAGCTTGCTACTCATACATTTAAAAAAAAGATTAGTAATATATTCTCCTTTTGGGAATTAGGCTAACATATTTCATATTTTATTTATACTGCCTTCAATTAAGAATTGGAAGATTAAGAGGAATGTTTAAAATGAACATTAAAATTACTAGTCAAAATCTACACTTTTACTTATTTTATTAATATATACCAGTACTCCAATCAGCCTCCGTTTCTTGACTTATAATTTTGCCCTGATTTGGAATACTCTTCCTACTCATTTCAAACCTGCAGTCACTGGATGCCAGTTTTAGCATATCTGAAAAATTTGGCAAGACTGACTTTAAATCTATTACTAAACATATGAAAAAGTAGGGTTCAAAGGTTTTCATTTTTGAAATTAAACGAGAAAAAGCAAACGCAAAGGAAATGAAGGTACTAGAATTTTTCCAGAAATTTTAATTTTTTCTTAGAAAGTAAGTCACAAGTGATGAAATAAAAGAAATATTTGAGGACAACTATTCAAATCAGAACTGTAAGCAAGAAGTACAGAAAAAGACCACTTGTATATAAAATTTAAGATAAATGCAAATATACCAAAACTCATGGCACACAGCTAAAGCAATGCTAAGGAAGAAATTTACAGCTATCGACTTTTTAAATTTAAAAACAAGAAAGATCTCAAATCAACAATCTAATTTTACAACCTAAGGAACTACAAAAAAGAAGAACAAATTAAACCTAAAGCTAGCAGATGGAAGGAAATATTAAAGATTGGAGCAGATAAACAAATAGAGAACAGGAAAACAAGAGGGAGAATCAATGAAACCAAAAGTTGGGTCTTTGAAAAGATCAACAAAATTGACGAATTTTTAGCTAGATGGACCAAGAAAAAAAAGAGGAGATTCAAATGAATAAAATCAGAAGCGAAAGTGGGGACCTTACAACTGATTCTACAGAATTAAAAAAAGATTCTAAGAGGGGCCGGCCCGGTGGCGCAAGCGGTTAAGTGCGCGCGCTCCGCTGCAGCGGCCCGGGGTTCGCTGGTTCGGATCCCGGGCGCGCACCGATGCACTGCTTGGTAAGCCATGCTGTGGCGGCGTCCCATATAAAGTGGAGGAAGATAGGCACAGATGTTAGCCCAGGGCCATCTTCCTCAGCAAAAAAAGAGGAGGATTGGCGGATGTTAGCTCAGGGCTGATCTCCTCACAAAAAAAAAAAAAAAAAAAAAAAGGATTCTAAGAGTACTGTGAACTATATGCCAACAAATTGCATAACATAGATAAAATGAACAAATTCATAGAAACACAAAATCTACCAAGACTAAATCACAAAGAAACAGAAAATCTGAATAGACCTATAACTAGCAAGGAGACTAAATCAAAAACAAAAAAATCTTTTGACAAAAAAAAGTCCTGGACCCGATGGCTTCACTAGTGAATTCTCCCACACGCTTGAAGAAGAACTAACATCAATCCTTCTCAAACTTCTCCAAAAAACTCAAGACGGGGTAACACTTCATAATTCATTCTTCAAGGCCAGCATTACCCTGATAGCAAAGCCAGACAGACACTACAATAAAACTACAGATCAATATTCCTTATGAACACTGATGTAAAAATGACAAAATACTAGCAAATTGAATTCAGTAGCATATTAAACAGATTATACACCATGACCAAGTAGGATTTATTCCTGGAATGCAAGGAGGGTTCAACATATGAAAACTGATCGATGTAATAGACCACATTAATAGAACAAACGGAAAAAAACATAATTATCTCAATCGATGCAGAAAAAGCATTAAAAAAACTCAACACTCTTTCATGATAAGAACACTAAACCAACTAGGATTAGAAGGAAATTACTTTAACAAAATAACAAAAGCTATATATGAAAAATCCACAATGAACATCATGGTGCAAGACTGAAAGCTTTTCCTTTACAATCAGGAACAAGGCAAGGATGCCTGCTTTCACCACTTCTATTCAACATAGTACTGGAAGTTCTAGCCTGAGCAATTAGGCAAGAAAAAGAATTAAAGGTATCCAAATTGGAACAGAAATAAAACTGTCTCTGACTGCAGATAATATAATCTTATATATAGAAAATCCTAAAGATTCCACACAAAAAAACTATTAGAACTAATAAATGAATTCAGCAAAGTAGAAGGATACAAAGTCAACACAAAAACTTCAGTTGTATTTCTAACACAATCTGAAAAGGAAATCAAGAAAACAACTCCATTTACAACAATATCAAAGAAAATAAAATACCTAGGAATTAACTTAGCCAAGGAGGTGAAAGACTTGTAAATGAAAACTACAAAGCTTGGTGAAAGAAACTGAAGAAGACATAAATGGAAATACATGCCCATGTTCATAGATTGAAAAGACTTAAAATATTATTAAGGTGTCAATATTACCCAGCACAATCTACAGATTCAATCAATCTCTATCAAAATCCCAATGATGTTTTTGCAAAAAGAGAAAAACCAATACTAAAATTCATATGGAATCTCAAGTAACCCCAAATAGCCAAAAAAATCTTGAAAAAGAACAAAAAAGCTGAAGGACTAATACTTTTTGATTTCAAAACTTACTACAAAGCTACAGTAAACAAAACAAAGTGGTACTGGCATAAACAATGACATATAGGCCAATGGAAGAGAACAGAGAGACCAGGAATAGACACATACATATCTCCACATATATGGTCAAATGCTTTTTGACAAGAGTGCCAAGACCATTCAATGGAGCAAGAACAGTTTTTTCAACAAATGATGCTGGGAAAACTGGATATCCACATGCAAAAGAATGAAGTTGAACTCTTTCCTATCACCATAGATAAAAAAATCAACACAGAATGGTTCAAAGACCTAAATAGATAACCTGAAACTATAAATGTCTTAGAAGAAAACATAGGGCAAAAGCCTCATGACATTCGATTTTGCAATAATTTCCTGCATATGACACCAAAGGCACAGGCAAAAGAAAAAAATTAGATAAATTGGACTTGGTGAAAAATTTTTAAATTTGTGCACTAAAAGACACTACTACTAACAGAGTAAAAAGGCAACCCAAAGAATGGGAGAAAACATTTGCAAATCACTTACCTGACAAGGGATTAAAGTCCAGAATATATATAGAACTCCTAAAATTCAACAACACAAAAGCAAACAACTCAATTAAAAAATGGGCCAAGGATCTGAATAGACATTTCTCCAAAGAAGACATACAAATAAGCACACAAAAAGATGCTCAACATCACTAATCATTAAGGAAATGCAAATGAAGACAACAATGAGATACTACCACACACCCATTAGGATGGCAACTACCAAAAAAACAGAAAATAACAAGTGTTGGGGACAATGTGGAGATACTAGAACCCTTGTGCACTGTTGGTGGGAATGTAAAATGGTATAGCAGCTGTGGAAAACAGTATGGTAGTTCCTAAAAAAATTAAAAATAGAATTACCAGTCATTCCACTTCTGGGTATATACTGAAAGAATAAAAATCAGGGTCCTAAGGAGATATTTGTACACTCATGTACAGAGCAGCATTATTCACAACTGACAAAACATGGAAGCAGCCCAAGCGCCCATTGACAGATAAATGGATAATCCAAATTACAGTATATACACACGATAGAATATGCAACCTTAAAATGGAAGGAACTTCCGATATATGCCACAACATAGATGAAGCTTAAGGCACTATGTTAAGTGAATTATGCCAGTCACTATAAGACAAATACTGTATGATTCACTTATATGAAGTACTCAGAACAGTCAAAATAATACAGACAAAAAGTAGAATGGTGGTAGTCAGTGGCTGGGAGGAAGGGAAGAATGAGGAGTTATTTTTTAACGGGTACAGAGTTTCAGTTTCACAGATGAAAAGAGTTCTGCAGATGGATAATGATAATGGTAGCACAACACTATGAATGTATTTAATGCCAGTGAACTGTACATTTAAAAATAGTTAAGATGGTAAATTAAATATAACGTGTATTTTGCCACAATATAAAAAACACTTTGATTGCAGGGAAGATGGAAGCTTAGGAGGACTCTGAACTTACCTCCTGCCAGAGACACAACAAATTTATAACTAACTATGGAACAATTACCTCTGAGAGAGAGCTGGAAACTGGATAAAAAGAACCCCCACAACAAGGGACAACATTGACTGAGGTAGAAGAGGCAGAACTATCTTTCTGCTGAGGAAAAAAACCCATTCTAGCCATGGTGCTTCATGGCTGGGAGTGATCTTAAGGTACGAAGCTTTTCCTGGAGGAGCAGGAGATCTGAGCAGAAGAGCTATGCCACAATAAGCAGCTTTTGAAATCAGCACACCTGAGATGAGTGTCATAATACTTGGTTTTGCTGGCTATTAAAACCAACGGAATACCCTCAGAAAAGCTACGGAATATAAGAGAAAGAAAAGCCTGCTCTTAAAGGGCCCATGCACAAATGCACCCATTGCAAAAACCAACACAAAATCATCAGAAAGAAAGGTGCATAGTCCTTTAGTAAAAGAGACTCACTTGATAAACTCTGAGCACGTCTCAGAAACGTAGGAGGTGGCTGGGACCACCTCCCCAGGGATTGAGACACTGGCGGCAGCCATTATTGTGACCTAGCACAGGTGCGCTGACACAAGATGTTGGCAGACACCATTGGATTTCTTCCCCTGGACTGTTAGTGCAGGGGCTTGCTCCACCCACTAAACCATCAATTTAATCCAGCTCAGCCAGGGCAAGCAGCTCGCCCTAGGGACTAACCCTGCCCACCAGCAAGTCCATGGGGAATTTGCAGGCCTGCACAGGCAGGGTGTGTGGAGCTCCTACAGTGGGGCGAGTGGGTTCACTTCAGCGGGGTGGAGCATGTGCATGGGGCAGCACTGCGTTGATGAGGTGTGTGGCCTCAAAGGTGGTGGGGCTTGTTGGCTGCACCAGACTTGTGCTGCTGGCCTTCTCAAACAGCCACATAGGGTATCTGCCCCACTGTCCAATGCCTGAAACGATCGTGTACTGCCATGCTTGGAGCCAGCCCCACCCAGCTATGCTCCTGAGAGAGTTCACAAGAGCCTTGCAGGCTGGAAGCCTACAGCAATTGTGAACCCCTGAACCTAGCAACCAGCCACGCTGGGGGCCTGACACATTTAACAGCAAAACAGTAGGTGTGTGCTATTAGACCTTGCAGCCAGCTGTGCTGGGGCTCCCCCAACCCAATAAAGCGACTAAAGTGACCGCAGCAGCCACATGCAGCTGAGCCTTACAACCAGCCAGCCAGGGGGCTAGCCTAGACTACCCACGTACCTGCAGCAACAGCAACCCTGCCACAACAGAAAAGCACACATAGCTCACACCGGGGACACTTCCAGAACATTTGGAACTGGTGATGAAAGGGAAGCACATTGCTGGGCCTCATAAGACGTCTCTTACCTAAGGCTACATCTCCAAGATCAGGAGATGTAGCTGATCTACCTAGTACATAGATATAAGCACAGAGAAACAGGCAAAACGAGAAGACAAATGAATATGTTCCAAACAAGAGAACAGGACAAATCCTAGGAAAAAGAACTAAACAAAACAGAGATAAACAATCTACCCAAAAAAGAGTTAAAACTGATAGTCATAAGGATGCTCATTGATCTTGGGAGAAGAATAGATGAACACAGTGAGAACTTCAACAAAGAATTGGAAAATAGAAAAAAGAACCAATAAGAACAGAAGAATACAACAACGGAAATGGAAAATCCACTGGAGGGAATCAACAGCAGAGTAGATGATACAGAAGAACGGATCAGTGAGCTAGATGAAACAGTAGAGAAAATCACTCAAGCTGAACAGAAGAATTAAAAAGAATCAAGACAGTCTAAGGGAACTCTGGGACAGCATCAAGCATACTAACATCTGTATCATAGGTGTGCCAGGAGAAGAGAGAGAAAAAGGGGCAGAGAACCTATTTGAAGAAATAACAGCTGAAAACTTTTGTTAACCTACACAGATATCCAAGTACAGAAAGCACAGAGCACCAAATAAGGTGAACCCAAAGAGGCCCACACCAGGACACATTATAATTAAAATGTCAAGAACTAAAGATAAAGAGAGAATCCTAAAAGCTGCAGGAGAAAGGCAACCAGTTAGATACAAAGGAAATCCCATAAAGCTATCAGCTGACTTCTCAGCAGAAACCTTACAGGCTAGGAGTGGCACAATATATTCAAAGTGCTGAAACCTACAGACAAGAATGCTCTACATGGCAAGGTTATCATTCAGAATAGAAGGAGAGATAAAGAGTTTTCCAGAGAAGCAAAAACTAAAGGAGTTTATCACCAATAAACCGGCCTTACAAGAAATGTTAAAAGGACTCAATTAAGTGGAAATGAAAACACTACAAATAGGAGTAAGGAAATTATAAAAAAAAAAAAAAAAAATCACTGGTAAAGGCAAACATACAGAAAAGGTAGCAGATCAATCACTTATGAAGATAATACGAAACTCAAAGGACAAAAGTACTAAAAATATCTACCTCCATATTAAGAGGTTAAATATGATACAAAAACCAGAAACTGTGGGGGAGGGCAGTAAAATAGTAGGGTTTTTAGTAAGAGGTCAAACTTAAGACACAATCAACTTAATACAGATTGCTATTTACATAGGTTATTATACATGAACATCATGGTAATCGCAAACCAGAAACCTATAACAAATAAAAAAAAAATTAACAGAAAGGAACCCAAACACAATAATAAAGAAAGCCACCAAATCACAAGAGAAGAGAGCAAGAGAAAAAGAAAGGAACAGCAAACTCCTAAAACACCTAGGAAAAAGGTAACAAAATGGCAATAAATATACACGTATTAGTAGCTACTTTAAAATACAAACACATTTATCTACAGCTACTTTAAAAATACATTGAAATGCTCCAATCAAAAGACATACGGTGGGGGCTGGGCAAACTTATCCACATGGTATAGTGGATAAGTTTGGTGTGCTCCGCTTCGGTAGCCCAGGTTTGCAGGTGTGGGTCCCGGGCAAAGACCTACAACACTTGTCACCTTGCTGAGGCAGCAACCCACATACAACACAGAGGAAGACTGGCACAGATGTTAGCTCAGGGTGAATCGTCCTCTCCAAAGGAAAAAAGAACAAGATATAGGGTGACTGAACGGATAAAAAACAAGACCCATATATATGTTGCATAAAAAAGACACACTTCCCACCTAGACACTCACAAACTGAAAGTCAAAAGATTGAAAAAGATACTCCATGCAAATGGCAATGAAAAGAAAGCTGGGAGTAACAATACTTATATCAGACAAAATAGATTTTTAAAACAAAAACTGTAACAAAAGACAAGGTTTTGTTACATAATGATAAAGGGAACAATCCAATAAGAGGATGTAACACTTGCAGGTATCTATGCACCCAACATAGGAGGGCCTATATAATATAAAGCAATTATTGACAGACATAAAAGGTGAAATAGACAGAAACACAATAATAGTAGGGACTTTAACATTCCACTAACATCACTGGATAAATCATCCAAACAGGAAATACTGGCCTTAAATGACACATAAGACCAGATGGACTCAGTAGATATATACAGAACATTTCATCCACAAACCACAGAATACAGATTCTTTTCAAAGGCACATGGAACGTTCTCCAGAACAGATCACATATTAGGCCACAAAACAAGTCTCAATACATTTAAGAAGTCTGCAATAATACCAAACATCTTTTCTGACCACAACAATATGAATCTAGAAATCAACTATTAGAAGAAAACTAGAAAAGCCACAAATATGTGGAGATTAAACAAAATGCTATTGAACAATGATTGGGTCAATGAAGAAATCAAAGCAGAAATCAAAAAATACCTGGAGACAAATGAAAATGAAAATACGACACGCCAAATTTATGGGATACAGCAAAAGCGGTACTAAGAGGGAAGTTTACAGCAATATAGGCCACCTCAAGAAACAAAAGTCTCAAATAAACAATCTAACAATGCACATAAAAGAACTAGAAAAAGAAGAACAAAGCCAAAATCAGTAGAAGAAAGGAAATAATAAAAATCTGAGCAGAAATAAATGAAACAGAGACTAAAAAAACAATAGAACAAAAAAAATCAATGAAACTAAGAGCTGGTTCTTTGAAAAGATAAACAAAATTGATAAACTTTAGCTAGACTCACCAAGAAGAGAGAACGTTGAAATAAATAAAATCAGAACTGGAAGAAGAGAAATTACAATGACACCTCAGAAATACAAAGGATTACAAGAACATACTATGAAAAACTATATGCCAACAAATTGGATAATCTAGGAGAGATGGATAAATTCTTAGAATCATACAACTTTCCAAAACTGAATCAAGAAATAGAGAATCTGAATAGACCAATCACCAGTAAGGAGATAGAAAGAGTACTTGAAAACCTCCCAAAAAGCAAAAGTCCAGGACCAGACAGATCCATTGGTGAATTCTACCAAACATTCAAAGAAGACTTAATAGCTATCCTTCTCAAACTCTCTGAAAAAGTTGAAGAGGAGGGGAAGCTTCCTAACTGATTCTAGGCCAACATTTCCCTGATACCAAAACCAGACAAGGACAACACACACAAAAAAATTACAGGCCAGTATCACTGATGATCATCGATGCAAAAATTCTCAACTAAACACAAGCAAATCGAATACAACAATACATTAAAAAGATCATGCACTATGAGTAAGTGGGATTTATTCCAGTGATGCAGGGATGGCTCAACATCTGCAAATCAATCAACGTGATACACCACATTAACAAAATGAATAAAAATCACATGATAATCTTAATAGATGCAGAGAAAACATCTGACAAGATACAGCATCAATTTATGATAAAAATTCTGAACAAAATGGGTATAGAAGGAAAGTACTTCAATATAATAAAGGCCATATATGACAAACCCACAGCTAATGTCATACTCAATGGAGAACTATTGAAAGCTATCCCTTTAAGAACAGGAACCAGACAAGGATGCCCACGTCTACCACTCTTATTTAACATAGTATTGGAAGTCCTAGCCAGAGCAATCAGGCAAGAAAAAGAAATAAAAGGGATCCAA
This sequence comes from Diceros bicornis minor, assembly GCF_020826845.1. NCBI lineage: Eukaryota > Metazoa > Chordata > Mammalia > Perissodactyla > Rhinocerotidae > Diceros > Diceros bicornis. The sequence goes on from NC_080749.1 coordinate 32,363,166, forward strand.
ATTGAAAAGGAAGAAGTAAAACTGTCACTATTTGCAGATGACATGATTTCATATACAGAAAACCCTAAAGAACCCACCAAAAAACTTTTAGAAACAATAAGTGAATACAGCAAAGTTGCAGGATACAAAATCAACGTGCAAAAATCAGTTGTGTTTCTATACACTAACAGCGAAGTAGCAGAAAGAGAAATTAAGAATACAATTGCATTTATAATTGCAACAAAAAGAACAAAATACCTAAGAATAAATTTAACCAAAGAGGTGAAAGACCTGTACACTGAAAACTATAAAACACTGTTGAAAAAACTTAAGAAGACACAAAGAAATGGAAAGATATTCCATTTGGATGGAAGAATTAACATAGTTAATATGTCCATACTTCCTAAAGCAATCTACAGATTCAATGCAATCCTTATCGAAGTTCCAACAATATTTTTCACAGAAATAGAATGAAGAATCCTAAAATTTATATGGAATAACAAAAGACCCCAAAAAGCCAAAGGAATCCTGAGAAAAAAGAACAAAGCTGGAGGTATCACATTCTCTGTTTTCAAAATATACTACAAAGCTATAGTAATCAAAACAGGTTGGTACTGGCACAAAAACAGACACATATATCAATGGAACACAATCGAGAGCCCAGAAATAAACCCACACATCTATGGACAGCTAATTTTCGACAAGGGAGCCAAGAGGGAAGTCTCTTCGATAAATGGTGCTGGGAAAATTGGACAGCCACATGCAAAAGAATGAAAGTAGACCATTATCTTACAATAAACACAGAAATTAACTCAAAATGGACTAAAGACTTGAATGTAAGACCTGAAACCATGAAACTTCTAGAAGAAAAATATAGGCAGTATGCTCTTTGACATCGGTCTCAGCAGCATATTTTCAAGTAGCATGTCTGACTGGGCAAGGGAAACAACAGAAAAAATAAACAAATAGGACTACATCAAACTAAATAGCTTATGCACAGCAAAGAAAACCATCGACAAAATAAAAAGACAACCTAACAACTGGGAGAAGATATTTGCAAACCATATATCTGATAAATGGTTTCAAAATATATAAAGAACTCATCTCAGTAACAAAGAAACAAACTCGATTAAAAAATGGCACAAGATCTGAACAGACATTTTTTCAAAGAAGATATACAGGTGGCCAACAGCCATATGAAAAGATGTTCAACATCACTAATTATTAGGGAAACGCAAATCAAAACTACAATGAGATATCACCTCACGCCCTTCAGAATGGCTATAATTAACAAGAAATAACAAGCGTTGGAGAGGATGTGGAGAAAAGGGAACTCTCATACACCGCTGGTGGGAATGTAAACTAGTGCAGCCACTATGGAAAACAGTATGGAGACTTCTCAAAAAATTAAGACTAGAACTACCATATGATCCAGCTATTCACACTGCTGGGTATTTATCCAAAGAACACAAAAAAACGAATGTGTAAATATATATGCACCTTTATGTTCACTGTAGCATTATTCACAATAGCCAATACTTGGAAACAACCTAAGTGCCTATCAAGGGATGAAGGGATAAAAAAGATATGGCATATATACACAATGGAATACTCCTCAGCTATTAAAAAAAAGATGAAATCTTGCCATTTCCGACAACATGGATGGGCCTTGAGGGTATTATGCTAAGTGAAATAAGTCAGACAGAGAAAGTCAAATACCATATGATCTCATTCATAAGTAGAGTATAAAAACAACAAACATACACACAGAGATACAGAGATTAGATTGGTGGTCACCTGAGGGGTAGAGGGGAGGGACGAGGGTGAAAGGAGTGACAGGGCACATGTGTATGGTGATGGATGGTAATTAGTTTTTGGGTGGTAAACATGATGTAGTCTACACAGAAATCGAAATATAATGATGTACACCCGAAATTTATATGTTATAAACCAATGTTATCTCAATAAAAAAATTAAAAACTTTTGAAAAAAATAGAAATGTCCTAGCAGTAACTAAAGCAAAAGGCAGAAGTTAATATCACAAAGAAACAGAAGGCTAGAAAATTCTGCAATATTTCTACACAGCTTCCCACTTCAATTCCAGTCTCAAAAGCCCAAAAATTCTCACAAATGTGTCAAATGAGAGAAGCAAACTGTAAAAAATCATAATTCATTTATTAAACTTTAAACCTAAAGCAAGAATTCATCAGGCCTCCAGGCTGAAAAACACCTACAAGGTAGAAAACCAAATGATGAAAGACAATGGAATCATATTTACAAAATTCCAAGAGGAAAAGAGTTTAAAGACTCATCCTCAGTAAAGATTTCATTTACATACAAAGGTAACAGGTATAGCTTTAACAAATTAGAATGGACTCAGTAAATAGAGCAAATAAATCTTTGGTGGGGGGGGGTTGGGGGGGTGGCATGGGCAATTCAACCATAAAATCCAGCCAATTAAAGCATGATTCAACACACACACACACACACACACACACACACACACACACACACACACACGGTGGTGAGCTTTGAATCCACAACTAAAGAACAATAAAAATTATAGTCGCAGTACAGGTGGTAAACATATAGATCTTGATAATCTGAAAACAATTATACAAAAAAATGAAGTGAATGCATAAGAGTGCTAATTTCTTCATTTTTCATAGTAGGAAAACAATACTGTCTAAAAATGAAACATGCAGTATAAAAAAGGATTTTTTTTTAACCTTAGATTGGGATCTTTTATGACATCTCTTGGGTTTAATAAATCCCAAGTGCAGCAATTCCTAAAATTTTTATTCGGTTAAATTCAGAAAATTGAATGCAAGCAATATTACCATTGGTATGAGTGCATACACACACACACACACACACACATTTTTCACCAAAATGGATCTCTATATACTGCTTCATAATACGTCACTTAAAAGAGCATGAACAACTTGCCACATTTATACATACATATGCATATATTTGTACACAGAGACACTCACAGTATATTTACATACATATCTTATTATTTTTCCTATTACTCCCTTAAAGCAAAAAACCAAAAACAGAATTAGTGAATTAAGCTATTTGAGAAAAAGAACCAAATATCTCAGCTAAATAATAAAAAATACTCCAGATTAGGTAGAATAAAATTTTTTAAAAGTTTTATTAAAATCTTTTGAAGTACAATGAAATAATCTGTCTTCTGAATGAAGCATTGCAAAAAAAGGTACAAGTTTTATTTGTTTGGTTTTGGTTAACGCAAACTGGGTTTAGTGAAGCACCTCAAGCAAGCCCTATAGGAATACTCTATTTCAAATGAATGGAATCAGTGAAGTGACCATGTAAAGAGAAAGGAAAATTAGATGAAGCCTACAGTAGTAATGTGAGCAGGAGGTTTAAAACTGTATACCAAAGAAAGCATTTACAAGAGAAAACAGGTGTGAACACGTCCTATTTGCTTAGTTTCAAAGTTGTCCAAATAGGTCAGAGTGTCTATAAACAGTTTCTCCTACCCTGCAGATCAATGGGCTCCAAGATAGTTGGTGCAAAATAACCATCTCAGGTAAAGAAAGTACTTTAAAACTTTTAATTATAAATATTTACCTAAAAAATAAGAACTAAATTAAGCTTAGACAATGTTTTTTTGTTTGTTTGTTTGTTTGTTTTGTGAGGAAGATCAGCCCTGAGCTAACATCCACGCCAATCCTCCTCTTTTTGCTGAGGAAGACTGGCCCTGAGCTAACATCTATTGCCAATCCTCCTCCTTTTTTCCCCTTTTTCTCTCCAAAGTCCCAGTAGATAGTTGTATGTCATAGCTGCACATTCTTCTAGTTGCTGTATGTGGGACACCACCTCAGCATGGCCGGACAAGCGGTGCGTCGGTACGCGCCCGGATCCGAACCCGGGCCGCCAGTAGCGGAGCGCGTGCACTTAACTGCTAAGCCACAGGGCCGGCCCCAAGCTTAGATAATATTTAATATATAAATTGACATTAATATCTTCAGTTGATCCCTGTGTTAGTTAGCAGATCATGTCATGGCACTAACAGCAACCCTGGAACCCTAAGGAAAGAGTGGGAGATCAGCAACAGATAGGGGATACAAGTGACACCATCACACGTTTATTCACTTTCAGCTTATTAGCACACAATGTAGGTACATGGGCCCAGTTGGGCAAAATTAAGGAATCTAGCGGACTTGCCGAACTTTAAGGTATTGTTATGATGTTTAAATGAAAGTGATATAATTTAGGTGTTCCTATAAACTGCAGATCTTTCCTAGAATGAAAAGTGGCTGCCTGTCAAAATCATATTGCTTAGCAAATAAAAAGAAAAAACAAAAAGACTTTATGTAGAACTTTAAGATAAAAGTAGGAAAGAAACTACTTTCTGAAAGGAACGTGTACTATGGAGACAGCATTTTGAAAACTTTTTCTTCTCTGATTTTGTGGCTGAAAATGATGTTATTACCTATAAAAATTCTCACACATACGTACTTAAAAATACTTATAAAGAGGGCTTTCTAATCTATTACAAGTATTCCTGTAAAGACAATAAGTGAATTTTATATTCATTTGTTAAGAATATAAAAACATAGCACTTTCGGGCCGGCCCCGTGGCTTGGCAGTTAAGTGAGTGCGCTCCGCTGCTGGCGGCCCGGGTTCGGATCCTGGGCGCACACGGAGACACCAAATCTGCGGCCCATGCTGAGGCCGTGTCCCACATGCAGCAACTAGAAGGACGTGCAACTATGACGTACAACTATCTAAGGGGCTTTGGGGGGAAAAAAAAAAAAGGAGGAGGATTGGCAATAGATGTTAGCTCAGAGCCGGTCTTCCTCAGCAAAAAGAGGAGGATCAGCATGGATGTTAGCTCAGGGCTGATCTTCCTCACAAAAAAAAAATAATAATAAAAAAATTAAAAAAAAAATCTGTTTAGGGCCCGGCCCGGTGGCGCAAGCGGTTAAGTGCGCGCGCTCCGCTGCGGCGGCCCGGGGTTCGCTGGTTCGGATCCCGGGCGCGCACCGACGCACTGCTTGGTAAGCCATGCTGTGGCGGCGTCCCATATAAAGTGGAGGAAGATGGGCACCGATGTTAGCCCAGGGCCGTCTTCCTCAGCAAAAAAAAAAAAAAGAGGAAGATTGGTGGATGTTAGCTCAGGGCTGATCTCCTCACAAAAAAAAAAAAAAAAAAAAAAAAAAAAAAAATCTGTTTAAAAAAATAATAAATAAAAATTAAAAACACAGCACTTTCCAGTTTGCAAAAAACCCTAATTTACTTGAGAGAAGATGAAATTTACTAACAGAATTCTTACAAAACCTTTGTAAAATTGGTGGAAGGGACTGAAAATAAAAAAATATACAGATACGATCATTATTTCCTTCAGTAGTCTTTTATTAATTTTTTTGGCAAAAACCTAAAGTTCCAGCAGAGGGAAGTATTACTTTGTGAAGACAATTCTTGATAAATTAAAAAAAAGATGTAACACTACTCTCTTTCTGATGATGACTGAGAAAACATTGAAAATAACACCACTATCAACCTGTTTAATTTAGGTAGAAGTTAAATACAAATTCTACTACCGTTTACCTAATGTCTAACTCTGTATGGTTGACATTTTTCAAAGAGTAAGAATGGACAAAAGGTTAGAACTTTGCCTCTCTTCAGTTAGAAAAATGTCCTTGTTAGATAAACAAATAATGTAAAACAAAAGGTATTTTAGGAGAAATCTGTGAGTGGTTTCCACGTTTTGTTATTGTTCTTTGAGATGAAACTGAGGTAAGAATATATTTAAGCTGTTTTTCAGCCAGCTAGAATTAGTTTTCACACAACTCTTTCCAGTTGAAGCATTTATAGCAAGGTGAAGATTAAAATAGAGTTAAAAGAAAGGATGAAGGTGGGGGAAATAAGGGACAAAATAGGTATAAATTCCAAGTTAACAGTCAAGTAAACATATTGTTAGTACTTCCTAAAGGGATTAGGTTGAAAATGTCTATAAAATTATGTGGATTTAGTAAGTGAAGCTGGGGCACAGTCTCTGGTGAAATGTTTCCTTGAGTAATTCCAAATAAAATACGTAATTGCTTTTTGTGATTTTTAGATAAGCTTGTCCACAGTGGAACAACTGTGGTAACTGCTGACAATTTTATAAAATCTTTTTATCTCCTCATTTGTTCCCACCGAATATAGAGAAAAACTATTTACTTAGGAACACACTCAGATCAAATGAATCCAAGGTTTAATAATCTTTAATCTAATCATATGATGACAGGCTATTTTCTTCATTGATATTAAAATGAAGAAAAATATTTTATAATGTCTAATACTCAAAACTGACCAAATAATTCATACTGAAAGGTTTCCAGTTTTCCAGAAAAACCATGTTCTCTCTTACCTGAGTTTTCAGTACTGCATAGCAGTGTGCCTGGAACCACATATACACATGGAGACATACCCACACACATATTATGTGTATATATGCATATGTATATGTGCATCGATATATATACATATATATATTTGAGTAAATGTATTTACTTTTTAAGGTACCTATTAGAATCTTATTATCAACGAATATGCCGATGGAGTTGTTTTTTAAGAACATAGTGGATCAATAGTCACAAAATAAGTAAACACCTTCAGTGGGCTAATCATAGTATGAAATCTTCAGGAAAAAAAGGCATTTATCAGTTACCACAGTATTGTATGATTATTAACCATGGAACATCTCTTGTAAATGATGAGAAGTATCAATTCTGCATTAGTGTAAAAGAATAAAGAAAAATAATATTGGGAGGACCTCCTTAAAATGTAAGTCTAAAAATAAAATATGTTCACTTCTGAATTATATAGGCTAATGAAAGAAGCAAGACAAATTTGCAAACAATCCAGAAATCCTTTCAGCTTCTGAAATGCATTATATCACTTTATTGGCACTGATCTGTCTTATAACTACATCTTAAATATTATACTGGCCAACAGTAGTCTATTTTCTCTGAGCATTATGGAATCTGACTAGAAACATGCTCAACAGGAGGAAAATTAAGCTTCTGAATCAAAACTAATGTGTTTACTTGGATGGATAAACAGTATAAAGGCAAGAAAGACTCCAATCAATGAAAATATCATATTTTTGGAAAAAGGAGTGTATCATACATTGGACCCAAGGTTTAAGACTTTGGCACTAAAGTCACTGATAAAGGAGAGAGCACATGTAGAAAAATTTTCTGTAAAAATCCCTGACCTGCTCACAAAGTACAGTATTGTACTTTGCAAGAGCAATGACTCCAGGGCATATGCTCATTTGAGAAGAATAATGAATAGAATCCTCCCCACTATTTAAATAATTTTTTCCTTTGACAGGCTCACACAGTTGAATTTATGTAAATGTAAATATGATATGCTTTAACCCCAGTAAAATTAATTAGCAAATGTTAAACTATTTTTGGAAGGAAAAAATTGAAAATAATGTTGCCTCAGAGAGAAACTATTTGAGAATTTCTAGAAATTATCCACGTGAATCCAAAATCTTAGAATTTTTCCTAAAAACTTTAAGAGCAGTATGTTGTTTCTAATGAGACTCTTCAGCTTATGCAGGAAACATAAAGAGACCAAATCCCTACAATATGAGTACTGGGGCCTAAAAAATTATGTTCTCCAACTGTGTTTACTAATGAATACTAATGAATACACACACACACACCCCTCTCACCCCATCAGCATGCTTAGGTAACTTTGCCACAATGGATGAAGTTTGAGTTTAAACATTTAAACCGCAATAAGATCTTAAAATAGCTGGATATTTCTTAGGGGAGAGAGGGATAAAAAAGTATTTTTTTTGGCATTAAAAGGACAGCTCAGAATTTTCTCTTATATAACATCATACAATACAGAGGAAAGCTTTATCCTTTTCAGACTCCAAACTAGGTGAATGCTCAAAAAACTTAAGCCACTCCTTATATTGCAAAATATACGTTCATTAAGATGACTTTAAGGCAACAAAATATCCAAAGTGTCTTCATAAAAGTTATGGACTCAACGGGGCCAGTCTGGTGGCGTAGTGGTTAAGTTCACGTGCTCTACTTTGGCGGCCCGGGGTTCGCAGGATCCGGGGCGCAGACCTACACACCGCTCATCAAGCCATGCTGTGGTGGCGTCCCATATACAAAAATAGTGAGGCACGGCCAATCTTCCTCACAAAAAAAAAAAGTTATAGACTCACTTATTTTTAGCGAGATCACCAAACATAACTCCCTCATTGTCATATGTGAAAAAATTGAGACACAAATTTAATTACAGATCTAGGTGCAGGCAGATCCGGGATAAGAACTCAGGTGCAATATATCCACCCTTTTCTGCAAACCCTTTTTTCTCCCCAGTGTTATAGGGTTGTCAGTGAGACAACCAACTAATGATCCACTATGAACAGATAAGTTCGAATACACTGTTTTCTTACATCAATGTCATTCTTTATACACTTTTTCTCACGCAAACACCATTCTCTGTCCTGAAAATGCTATTCCTTAACCATTCAGGTAAGGAAAATAACAATAAAAACCACTTTCATTGAAATAAAACCACCCAACAACAATAAACAAAGCACCAGTCTCATTAACTGGCTACAGGGAGAATCGAGCACTCTAGCTGAAAAAAATTCAAATACATTTTGACCAATCAATTTCCTAATTCTTAAATAAGATAGAGCTAGCTCATAATATCCAGATTATTCCTTTGAAAAGGCACTAGGTAAACAAACATGGAATCTCCAACACTGGATCTGTGGGGCAACCTACTTGTTAATAAAAAATGGTCTTTTCTAAGTAAACACAGGAGAAAGCACATGGAGGAATAGTTTTTTTCTCACTTTGGAGACAGAGCAGACTGCGTAATAGTCAGTCAAACCTGACAGAAGGGTAGGCTCAGAAGCAAAGAGGCTTCCCATTGAAGAAGAGTGACTGAGCACACCAGTTTACCTTGACTTCCTTAAGAAATGTCACTGATGTTACAGAAGAAACAACAATGAAAAAGATAAATCTATGCCATCAGAAAAGCTAAAAAGCTGAGATGACCAGAATGCTGAAGAATTTCTGGAAGATATAAACCACATGGTCTAAAAGTCCACTAGAATAGATGGAGTTATAACCCAATAGTAAAAGACTTCTGTAAAAACAAGTTTCTCAGCAGAACTCCAGAATAACCACAAAATCTAAAGTAGCAGGACGAAGATCATAAAGGACACAAGGAATATGAATGGTAAAGGAGTTTACCAATCTCTAATTTTGAATACTCAGCAGCTCCATTTATCCCAACTGAAGGGCACAACTACAGTTCTTTACATAAACAGCTGCTTCAGAAGATACCTGGAGTAGACAATGAAGCTTGAGAAGGGGAGGTGGGGCCCTAGATAATTTTCTGGCCCTCATGAGAAAGGAAGTCTCATACACAAAATGCAAAGTTTTCCTTACATCCTAAAAGAAAACTCGGTATTTCTACTTCATTTTAACTAGCCTCCAAAATGGCCCCCAATGGTTCTCATCTTATAGTATTCATGTCTTTGAACAATCCCCTACCACACTACAGAGCTAGCCAGTGTAATAAACAAGATATTGTGGAAATAATGAAGTGTGACTTCTGAGGGTAAGCCTTGACTTCTCTTGGACCACCTGCTCTGGGGGAAGGCACCTGCTACATAGTGAGGGCAGGGCAGTCAGGCAACCCTATGAAGAGGTCCACATGGTAAGGAACTGAGGCCTCTTGCCAAGCGTCAGTAGCAACCTGCCAATCACATGAGTCAATCAGTTTAGATGCCAACTCTCCAGCTCCTGTTAAAGCCTTCAGATGACTGCAACCACAACTATCATCTTGACTGTAACCTCATGAGAGACCAAGAGCCACAATCATCCACCTAAGCTGCTCCTGAATTCCTGACTTAAAGAATCTGCGTGAGAAAACAAATAGTTGTTATTTTAAGCCACTACTGGTTACAAATGTTTTGGAGTAGTTTGCTATGTAGCAATGGATAACTAATACATCCTTCTTTATAATTTATAAAAAATAGTAAAGTATTGATAATCCAATCATCAATATTGAGAACCGAACATGAATATTATAAATTTCTTCTACCAAAAAAAAAATGACAAAACCTAGAAGATGCGACCAAGGTAAAATTTGGAGAAAAACTATGTTCTTGTGAGATAACAGAAAATATATACTGGTCTCTGCTCCTGGTTCCTGGCATAGAGCTCCTGAAACCCTTATAATTTCCTAAGTGGTAAGAGCACTAAGAACAATTTTTGTTCTGATATTTGGTCTTTGACCCCAGGTCCTGAAACCCTTGTAATTTCCTGGGTGACAAGAGTGTCTTTTGTTCTACTGAGGCAATTTTCAGTGGACTCCTGGATGGCTCCTGGATGAGGCCTGGTCACCAGAAAGACTAAGCCATGATTAGAAGCTTGCAATTTTCAGCCCTGCCCCCCCCATTCTCTTGAGAAAGGGAGAATGGCTACAAATGGAGTTAATGATTGATCATGTCTATGCGATGAAGCCTCCATAAAACTCCCAAAAATACGGGGTTCGAAGAACTTCCAGGTTGGTGAATACGTGGAGATTTGGGGAAAGTGGTGTGCTCTGAAAGGACATGGAAGCTCCACGTCCCTTCCCCATATACCCTACCCTACACAGCTCTTCCATCAGGCTGTTCCTGAGTTATATCCTTTTATAATAAACTGGTAATCTAGTAAGTGAAATGCTCCTCTGAGTTCCGTGAGCTGCTCTAGCAAATTAATCATATCCAAGGAGGGGGTCGTTGGAACCTCGGCTCTACAGTGGGTTGGTCAGAAGCACAGGTGACAACCTTAACTTGCGACTGGCATCTGAAGTGGGGGTAAGGGAGAGCAGTCTTGTAGGACTGAGCCTTTAGCCTGTGGAATCCGATGCTATCTCTGGATAGATAGTATGAAAATTAAGTTGAATTCTAGGACACCCAGCTGATGTCAGAGAATTGTTTGGTGGTGTGGGGAAACCTGCCCCCCTTACACTGGAATTGGGTGCAGAAATTAAACAAACTTAGAAGCTTATTATTAAAGAAGAAAATAAATATGCAACATGTAACTTATAAACCCAGAAATTAAGTAAATCAAAAGAATGCATAACAAAAAATAAAGACCAAGGTACAAAACTGATGAAATAACTCTTAATAAATAATATATAGTAAGAAAAGTAGAGGCAGAAAACCCGAACAAAACAGTCATCACAAAAGAAATGGAAAGGGTGCTCAAAAGTATGCACAAAAATTACTATAGCCCCAGGTAGTTTTGGAATTTAATTTTTAACCAAACATTCAAAAAAGAAGTTCAAAGGAATTTAAATAGTTCCAATATCTATAAAAAAGATTCGGGCCTTTTGACTTTACTCTATGAACTTGATATAACCTTTGTTAATAAAACTGGAAAAATGGGATAAAAATCTTTATAGATGAAGCTCACTCAGAATTCATAGATAGAATCAAAGATTCTTGATCAAATATTTATTAGCAAATAGCATATGTTAATTTTAAAAAGCATCTTTAGAATGCTAGAAATCTGGTTCTTTAATTTTAAATAGGGAAAGTAAAACAGTGTGGCAAATAAAATCACGAACAATATGTCCACTATTACTACTCATATTTAATAATATTCTAGAGAAATCAAGCAACAATAAAAAAAATCCTACTAACTCAATACTATGTGGTTCCTATATTAAATGAGTTTAAACACCACAACTCTTCCCAATAAAAGTTAGACTGCAAGATTCCTTCAAAATGCAAAATGCTCAATTTCAGTTCCCAAACTGTCAATTTAACCACTGAGACATGTTTCTATTTACTCTGTTAAACTATGTATGTTTATTGAGGAAAACATACAAATTTATTAATCAGAGCTTATTGTTTCATTAAGAATCTGTAAACAGGGGCCGGCCCCGTGGCTTAGCGGTTAAGTGCTCGCGCTCTGCTACTGGCCGCCCAGGTTCGAATCTGGGTGTGCACTGATGCACCGCTTGTCTGGCCGTGCTGAGGCCGCGTCCCACATACAGCAACTAGAAGGATGTGCAACTATGACATACAACTATCTACTGTGGCTTTCGGGAGAAAAAGGGAAAAAGAAAAAAAGGAGGATTGCCAATAGATGTTAGATACGGTCGGTCTTCCTCAGCAAAAAGAGGAAGATTGGCATGCATGTTCGCTCAGGGCTGATCTTCCTCACAAAAAAAATAAATAAATAAAATAAAATGAACAACAACAAAAAAAGAATCTGTAAACAGCTCTTATTTCAATGATTAATGAATGAGTAATAATAACCATATTAATGTAGCAAACCGAAAAGTTCCATTGTTTAATATTCCACTGCCTTATTACCTATCACTGATAAGTGGCAAAATTGATACTTTGATGTTAACACAAAACAACTTAGGAAAATAAAATAAATCTCATCTTTAAAATGCAGTTCTTCCTTATTAAAACTAAATAAAAAATGATTAACTGAGATACCATTTTTGGCATACAAAAGTAAATTAATTGTTTTGTTTTAGTTAAGACAATAGTCAGGGTTGGTGAGGTTGTGGTTAATGGAATTAACACACAATAATGGTACAAACACATATTACTGGAAGCCTCAATTTTATACAGCCTTCAATCCAGCAATTCCATTTCTAGGACTTTACTTAAAAGAAATAATCACAGAGATGCACAAATATCTAGCTATAAGGATGTTTAATATAGCTCTGATTATAAAAAGGAAAAATAAAACATTCAATAGTAGATTAGTTAACTAAGTCACGATACACACACAATGAAAGACAATTACTCTTAAACTACAGTCTTGACTAATTTGGTTTTAAATTAAAAAGAAAAAAGTTAACATGTAATTTTTTGCTCAAAAAGGATCAAAGTTTTCTGGTCTCACATGTCAGGAGATTGGAAGTTGACACAACAAGAAAAAACTGAAAAAATCAAAAACCAACAATTCTCTTTAGATCCATAAAAGAATGATGTCATCGGGCAAACTGTTTTCTTCAAAATTAGAGAGACACAAGCAGATATAGAAAATCACAGCTTATTGGAGCAGAAGCCCAGGAACAGAAACTGCACTGGAGCCAGTTACAAGGTATGAAAACTTAAAATGCAATTGACAAATTGCTGGAGGCTCAATGTAGACAAGTTTAAGAATTAAAAAATCCAGGAGGGCCCAGTCTTCATCCAGGAGTAAGGGAAAAGGAGCCATACGGAAATACCTGCAGAGCATTCTGTCCTGCTTAACAAGGCTTGCCCTCAAAGGAAATTATTTTACCAGAGCCTAAGTGACCTGGGGAAGGGAAACAGCCAACTCTAGCCCCCTCTAGTCTTCCTGACCCACCTAAACAAACGGGGTAGTGAAGGAGGGAAGCTGAGAAGCACTTGTAAAGGTCACAGCCCGGGGCACAGGCTCTCTCACACACACACAAAGCAAAACTGAGACCTAATCATAGGAATATGGAATGCTTCCCCTTCTCCCACACTTTACCACCATATCAATAGGGCTGCTGTATTATAACAGGAAACTACAACTAAAAGAAGAAGTCTCAGACCATGTTTAAGAAATCTCTAGGGAAATCCAAAGAAAACAGTGGAAACAAAAGCCAGGGCACAAGAGGAAATTTTAGCCTCTGACACCTACAGGTACAGTAAACAACAGACACAGCCTAACTCTGAGCAGAATAAACATAAAAATCTCACACTAAATACCTATTTACCTCAGTTCCTTATACCCAGTACATGATGTCTGGCTTTCAACAAAAAATTACAAGGCATACGAAGAGGAAAAAAAAATATAGCTTGAAGAGACAGAATGAGACTCAGATATGGCAGAGATTTTTGAACAGATTAGGAATTTAAAACAACTATGACTAATATGTTCAGGCCTCTAAAGGAAAAAGTAGACAACCTGCAATTACAGATGGGCAATGTAAGCAGAGAGATGGAAACTCTAAGAATGAATCAAAAGGAAATGCCAGAAATTGAAAACAGTAAAACAGAAATAAAGAATGCCTTTGATATGCTTAATAATGTAGAAATGATCAAGGTAAGAATGTTATGAGGGATGGGAGTGAGGAATTGGGAATACTCTGTTATATGATACTTACACTATCTGTTAAATGGTATAGTGTTATTCGAAAGTAGACTTCAATTGCTTACAAATGTATACTGCAAACTCTGCAGCAACCACTAAAAAAAGTAAAAAAAAGAGAAAGAAGTATAATTTACAGTTTGAAAGAGAAAAAAAACCAGAGCTTGTCAGAGTGGGTAAAACACAAAACCCAACTATACGCTGTCTATAAGAAACCCACTTTAAATATAATGACACAGATTAAAGTACAGATATGGAAGAAGACATACACTAATCAAAAGAAAGTTGAAGTCGCTATATTAATTTCAGATAGAGCAAATTTCAAAACAAGAGGTATCAGGAATAAAGAGGGCATTACATAACCATAAAAGAGTTAATTCTCCAATGAGATCTAACAATCCTTAATGTGTGTGTACCTAACAACAGAAGGTCAAATACATGATGCAAAAACTGATAGAACTGCAAGGAGAAACTGATGAACCCACTATTATACTTAAGACATCAACATCCCTCTATCAGTAATTCACAAAAACTCAGTAAGGACATACTTGAATTGGACAGCAGTCAAATAGATCTAATTGACATTTATAGAACAGCATCCAACAAGAGCAGTATATACATTCTTCTCACATGGCATATTAACAAAGACATCACATTCTGAGCCATAAAACACACCTTAAATTTAAAATAGAAATCACATGGAGTATGCTCTAAGACCATAATGAAATTTAAACTAGAAATGAATCCCAAAATACAGAGATTAAACAAGACACTTTTTAATAACACATGGATCAAGGAAGAAAAATCAAGAAAAATAAAAAATTGTGAAATGAAAATGAATATAGAACTTACCAAAGGTATGAGATGCAGCAAAAGCAGTCCTTAGAGAGAAATTTATAGCACTGAACTCATAGATTAGAACAGAAAGAAGACTTAAAATCAATAATCTAAGTTACCACCTTAGGAAACTAGAAAAAGAGCAAATTAAACCCAGAGTAAGAAGAAGAAAAGAAATAACAAAAATTAGAGCAGAAATCAATGAAACTGAAACCAGGAAATCAATTAGGAAAATCAACAAAATGAAAAACTGGCTCAGTTTAAATTTAAAATTGATAAACCTCTAGCCAGGCTAACTAAGAACCAAAGATTTAAAAAAGAGAAGACACAAAAGACTAATATCAGAAATGAAAACAGGGGCTTTCATTTACTACTTATATCTCATGGGCATTAAGATGATAATAAAGGAATATTACAAACAACAAATTTTATACCTAGATAAAATGGGCCAAGTTTTTGAAAGACACAATCTAACAAAACTTATACAAGAATAAATAGATAATCTAAATAGGTTTATACCTATTAAAGAATTTGAATCAATAATTAATAACCTTCCAAAACAGAAAGCATCCGGCCCAGAGGGGTTCACTGGTGAACTCTACCAAACATTTAAGGAAGAAATGATATCGATTTTCTAAAATCTCTTCCAGAAAATAGAAGCTGAAGGAATATATTCTAACTCATCCTATGAGGTCAGCATTACCTTAATACCAAAACCAAAGACATTACAAAAAAGGAAAACTACAGACTAATCTTTCATGAACACAGATGCAAAAATTCTCAACAAAGTATTAACAAATTGAATTGCACAATATATTAAAAAATTAAACACTAAGCACAGTATTTATTCCAGGTATGCAAGGCTCATTCAACATTCCTAAGCAATTGATATAATCTATAACATCAACAGGATAAAGAAGAAAAATCATATGATGTTATCAGTAGATGCATTAAAAGCATTTGACAAAATCCAACATCCATTCATGATGAAAAATTTCAGCAAACTAGAAATAGAGAGGAACTTCTTCAAGTTGGTAAAAAAAAAATCTACAGCTAACATTTTTAATAGTGCAAAGTGAGATGCTTACCCACTAAGATTAAGAACAATGCAAGGATCACCACTCCTATTCAACATTGTACTAGAACTCTTAGCTAATGTAATAAGACAAGGAAAGGAAATAAAAGGTATACACACATACGTACAGAAAGAAAACCGTCTTTGTTCACAGATGGCATGACTGGTATGTAGAAAATCCCAAAGAATACACAGACACCCAAAACTATTCTAATTAATAAGGTACTGAAGCAGGGTTGCAGGATACAGGTCACTATACCAATGCCAATAGATTTTCTATACACCAGTAATGAACAACTAGAATCTGGAATTAAAAACACAATACCACAAAAACCTTACATATGAATCTAAGAAAATATGTACAAGATCTATAGGAGGAAAACTACAAAACTGTGATGAAATAAATCAACGAGGATCTAAATAAATGGAGAGATATTCCACGTACATAGACAGGAAGACTCAAAATTGTTAGGCTGTCAGTTCTTCCAATATTGATCTATAGATTCGATGCAATCCCAATCAAAATTCTAGCAAGTTATTTTGTGGATATGACAAACTGATTTTAAAGTTTAAATGGAAAGGCAGAAGACAAAGAACAGTCAACACAATATTGAATGAGAACAAAGTAGGAGGTCAGAAACTACCCTACTTCAAGACTTACTATAAAGCTAGAATAATAAATACAGTGTGGTAATGGTGAAAGAATAGAAAAATAAACCAATGGAACAGAAAAGACGGCCTAGATATAGACCCACATAAATATAGTCAACTGATCTTTGACAAAGAAGCAAAGGCAATTCAAAAGAAAAAGAAAAGTCTTTCTTTCTCCATGGCTCAACAAATGGAGCTAGAACAACTGGACATCCACAGGCAAAAAATGAGCTGACCCAGACCTACACCTTTCACAACAATTAACTCAAAATAGATCATACCCTTATACGTAAAATGCAAGACTATAAGACATGTAAAAAAGGAAGACAGGAAAAATTTAGGCGCCTTTTGGTTTGGCAATGAATTTTTATACACAATACCAAAAGCATGATCCATGAAAGCAAAAACTGATAAACTGGACTTCATTTAAATTAAAAACTTCTGCTCTACAAAAGACATTGTTAAGAGAATGAAGACAAGCCACAGACTGGGAAAAAAATATTTGCAAAACACATACCTGATAAAAGACTGGTATCCAAAATATGCAAAAAACTCTTAAAACAATAACAAAATAAACAATGCTGTTAAAAAATGGACAAAAGATCTGAACAGACACCTCACCAAATAAGATATATAGGTGGCAAATAAGCATATGAAAAGATGCTCAATATCATATATCATTGGTGAACTGCATATTAAAACAATAATGATATATTACTCCACCCCTATTAGAATAGCTAAATCCAATACAATGACAATACTAAATGCTGGTGAGGATGTGGAGTAATAAGAACTCTGATTCACTGCTGATTGGAATGCAAAATGGTACATCCACTTTGGAAGACAGTTAGACATTTTCCTACAAAACTAAACATACTTTTATCACACAATTCAGCAATTATGCATCTTGGTATTTACCCAAATGAGTTGAAGACTCAAGGTCCACACAAAGACCTGCACCCAAACATTAGCAGCTTTACTCATAATTGCCAAAACTTGGAAGCAACCAAGATGTCCTTCAATAGGTGTATGGATGAACAAACTGTGGTACATCCATAATACGACATATTAGTCAGTGCTAAAAAGAAATGAGCCATCAAGCCAGAAAAAAGACGGAGGAAACTTAGATGTATATTGCTAAAGGAAAAAGCCTGAAAATCTGCAAAGGGTACATATTGTATGACTCCAACTATATGACAGTTTGGAAAAGGCAAACCTATGGAAACAGTGAAAAGATCAGTAGTTGTCAAGAGCCGAAGGGAAGGGAGGGAGGGTAGAACATAACGGACTTCTAGGGCAGTTAAACCTTCTCTATGATCCTGGTAGATACATGTCATTATGCATTTGCCAAAAATCTATCATATAAAACTCAGAGGGAATCTTAATGTAAACTATGAACTTTCATTAATAATAATGTATCAATATTGGTTCATCAATTGTAACAAATGTACCACACTAAGGTAAGACTTTAATAATAAGGGAAACTGGGTTAAGGGTAAGGGATGCTGGGCGAGAGGGCTTATACGGGAATTTGTTGTACTCTCCACTCAATTTTTCTGTAAACCTAAAACTGCTCTAAAAAATAAATGTCGATTAATTAAAAAAAAAAATCAACCATCAAAAAAAAAAAAAGGAAGGAAGGATCAAAGTCACAATATTTACTTTTTCCTGCAGTCAACTATGGTGATCCCAAAGTACACGTGGAAATCTAGACCCAAAACTCTTTACTCTTTTTAATGATAATTTGTGAAAAAGCCAGGTCGGAATACAAACTTATGGAAGATCTGTGCAAATGAAATGTAAGCACAAAAGGTACTTAGTTTTAAGTCAGTCAGACAGACAACGTATCAAATAAAGTAAAAATCTCTAAAATAAAACGTATGGGCAAAATCTGCCTTAGCAGATTGTGACTCTACAGGAATGTGTTTGCAAAACAATGGACCATAATTCAAGGGAAATGTTAGCCACTTTAAAAATACTTTAGGGACCGCCCTGTGTCCGAGTGGTTCAAGTTCCAGGCACTCCGCTCTGGCGGCCTGGGTTCGAGGGTTTCGATCTCGGGCGTTAACCTACTCCACTCATCAGCCATACTGTGGAGGCATCCTACATACAAAACAGAGGAAGACTGGCACATATGTTACCTCAGGGCTGACCTTCCTCAAGCAAAAAAAAACAGGAGGATTGGCAACAGATGCCAGCTCAGGGTGAATCTTCCTAACCACAAAAAAAACAAAAACTTTAATGCATCTGTTTGTTGCTGTTTTTAGAGAAATCAGATGCTTCAAGAACATTTATATACATTAGAAAGAAAATTTTTCATGTTTTCTTTTGTCAACACTAATCGTGGCACTATTCAAGAACATAACTCCCAGAGGTTGGCAGGAGATTTCTGCAATACAAAGCAAATAAACATATTATTTTATGAGTATTTAATACAATGGAAAGATGTTAGCTACATGTTATTTCTTTTAAAAGTACAAAACAAAACTGTATGATTCTGCTCTGTTAATAAATGTATAGAAACATAGGTAAAAAAACTAAAATTACATATATCAACATCTTAACAGAACTATTTCCGGGTGCGGGGATGATATGTGATTTTCATTTTCTTGTTATCACTTTTACACTGAATGTATATTACTTTTTTTCTAACTTTAAAAAATAATTATTGCCCATTTAAACCAAGTAATGTATCATATAATTTGACTATATAAAGTTATCAGTGCTGTGACACTAAAAATTTTAACTTCTAAACATGTCACACATATCAAGTCTGTTTCAACATAAATTTTTTTTGTGTGTGTGAGGAAGATCAGTCCTGAGCTAACATCTATTGCCAATCCTCCTCCTTTCCCCTCCCGCCCCCAAAGCCCCAGCAGATAGTTGTACGTCATAGTTGCACATCCTTCTAGTTGCTGTATGTGGGACGCGGCCTCAGCATGGCCAGAGAAGCGGTGCGTCGGTGCGCGCCCGGAATCCGAACCTGGGCCACCAGTAGCGGAGCACACGCACTTAACCACTAAGCCACGGGGCCGGCCCTCAACATAAATTTTTAAATACATGATGCTCATCAGACGTTGCATCAGAGTGGTGCTATAACACATCGGACCTGATACAAACAACTGAAATCTAATGGCTATTAGCCGCAACCCAGCTTTTAGAGGAAATATTTTTGGTATTTATTCATTATAAAGTAAGTTGACTGAGAAATAGGCAAACCTAAAGTGATTATTTTAAGAGAGCAAGATAAGTTGACATTTCTGGGTCATCTATATAAAAAATGTATATTTTTATAAATGGTGGAAAGATGAAAGCACACTGGAGAAAGTGAAAATATGCATGTGTGTGCCAAAAGAAAAGCTAACACATTTGGAACTTTAATCTTGCCAAGTCTGACCTCAACCTTTTGGTCAAAACTTCCTACTAATCTCAATCCCCACATTAATTAAGGAAGCAGTAAAAGACTAAGATTTTGCTGTGTTTTCATTGGAGGTGAGGAGGAAGACTGGGAGAAGAATGTGAGATTAAGGGGAAAAAGAAATAAGGAAAGACTAGCAACCCCAACACATGCCTGTCTTAAGATAAGCACCCAGGGCAGGATTTGGAGTGAAAAGGGAAAATAAAACTGAAATAAAAGGATAGGGAACTGCCAATGCCAGATTTCATCTACCTTCTAGTTTATAATCTTCAACTCATATCTTATTTTCCCATTTAAGCATTTAGTAAAACATACAAAACTATTCAGTCTCATCAGCCAATCTTGTCTAAATAGGATAAACACATAACATCAAGGTCAGCTAATAAGCAATATTTTAATCTGGGCTAGAATTAATTGACAAAGCCATCTTCAAAAGACCTGCAGTGCTAAAATGGTTAAAATTAAATGGAAGCCTCTATCCTACTCCATGAGAAGACAAGAGATTCTAGAGAGGGTAATATAGAAGGACACTACACTGGGGGATACCATTCACAGTGAAGGTTATCACAGATAAAAAGGAAACTGAATGTTGAGATTCCTGAGCGCTCTGCTTTCATCTGGTTCTCAGAGCAGTGGCAATGAGGCTTATATCTTGGAGCAGGGTTTCTCATGACAGGCCCTACTGACAGTCTGAACTGGTTAATTCTTTGTTGTGGGTGGCTGTCCTGTGCACTGTAGGATGTTCAACAGTACCTGAAGCTTCTATCCACCAGTTTTCAGTAACAACCAACTTTTGATAATTAAATATGTCTCTAGACATTGCCAAACGTTCCCTGGGGCTAATATTGTCACAGTTGAGAACCAATGACTTAGGAGCAGGAGACTGGAAAATCCTTCCCTTGGACTCTTATTAGTCCAAGAAAAAAGGCTTCCAAAAAACTAAAGAAATTGACATCAGGGTTTTTCCTCCAAAAATAAGCCCCAGCCAAATCTTTTCACAGTGAGAACCATCAATATCTAGCAAGCCCCAGCCAAGTTCACAGAGACCTAAAACAGCTTTCTAATGCCCCTTACATAAATTTGAACACACAATCAAGGATCACAAGATAGCTGAGGAAAGCCTCTAAAATGAAAGAGACCGAAATATACTAACAGAAAGAATAACAGAGAAAACGGCAAGCAGGGAGAAATAAACTTCAAAAGAAAACTTTAATAAAAAGTACCAGGATGCCACGAAAAAAAAGATGCAGAGATCAAAAAAGGGCCCTTGGAAATTCAAAATATGAGAGCAGAAATGAAAGTCTCAAGAGTTTGAAAAATCAAGTAAATTTCCCAGAAAGTGTAAACCAAGAGTGAAAAAAGATGAAAAAGAGGATGAAAGAAATAGGTCCAGGAGTACAATGTCTAATTGCAGTTCCTAAACCAAAAACAGAGAGGCAAGGAAATTACAGAGAAAGTATCAGAAACTTTCTCAGAGCTGAGGGATACAAGTTGCCAGACTGAAAGAACCTATGAAATGCACAGCAAAGTAGATGCCTATAGACTCATAATAAGTTACCTTGCATCACTGTGACAGTTCAGAACACTGGGTACAACAAAGAGAAGATTCTATACGCTTCAAACAAAAAGGTTGTAAAAACTTCCATAGGGGAGAAAAAAGTGAAGTATAAAGTGTTGAAAATAAGAATGGCTTCGGATTTTACATCAGACACTAAGAATTCCTTCACAAATCTAAAGAAAAACATTTCCAACTTAGAATTCTACACCGAGCGAAATTAAGAGTCATAGTAAAGTAAAGATATTTACACGAACATAATGCCTCAAAACAATTGCCTCTCAGATAGCTACTGAAGACTGTGACCAAACAAAATGAGGGATTACACAAGACAAAGCATTACATAGGATATAGGAAACAGATGATCCATCACAAGATAGGGTCACATAAGGGGTAACCATATCAAGCAATTGGCCTAAACCAGAGAGCAGAATGTTCTAGGAGAAATTTCTTGGTGATGGTTAAACTGATAAAAATAATTGATACTTCTGAACCTATGGAGAAGATATGTTGACAACCAGCAGATAGCTTGGGACTGAATTAATGATAAATATTGAGAAAATATACTGACACTAAATGGTTATCTACAAAAAACTAAGGTGTCTGGAACAATGGGGGAGTGGTTGGGGTGTTTGTGGAAAAAAATCTAAATTTACATCATCCATAGTGGGAAATCAACAGATAATGCCTAAAATGAAAAAATCAAGAGGCAGTAAGATAGATGTTATTCAGAATTATGACATAAATACCAAAAGCAACAGCTAAAAAAAAAAGTTTTAAAAGTGTTTTCCCCTAGAAAGGGGTAAACGGGGGCTGTAACCACCACCTTGTACAACATCACACCTTTTCTGATGGGGCCTGAGCATGGTAGGTGAAGGGGTAAAGGCCCAACCATTTCAGTCCACCATGGTGCAACTCTGATGGACAATATTCTGGAGAATGGAACCTACGATAAATACGTATCAGCTGTTTTTAGTAATAAGCCATGTAGACATAGTTGATTCTTCAAGCATGTGTTCTTTTACATTCAAAACTGTCAACTTAAAAAAAAAGAGAGGAGACCGGCCCAGTGGTGTAGTGGTTAACTTCGTGTGCTCCACTTCAGCGGCCCAGGGTTTGCAGGTTCAGATCTCAGGCTTGGACCTAAGCATAGCTAATCAAGCCATGCTGTTGCAGGCGTCCCACACATAAAGTAGAGGAAGATGGGCATGGATGTTAGTCTGGGGCCAATCTTCCTCAGCAAAAAGAGGAGGATTGGCAACAGATGTTAGCTCGGGGCTAATCTTTCTCACCAAAAAAAAAAAAAAAAAAAAAGAAAAAGAGAGAGAAGAACCAAATTGCTTAAAAATATTTTCTAAATTTTAATCAACTTGGCTTCTTATACCCTAGAGCCCAATGTGATTTAAAAAATTTTAAACTAACATATGACTTAAGTTAAACCACACAATTTTGGCTAGAAGCAGAAATAGATCTTGAAATAAAATCTCAAAAATCAAAAAGAAAAGAAAGAGGATAAGGGTTCTATTTACGGAAAAGACAGATCAGATCAATCCTCCTGCTGAAGCCAGCAAAACACGTTCATAATAACAACCAATGAAATAAGGTAGTATGAAAACATGCCAAAATCTAGGAGAAAGTAAACCAGAGAAATAAACCACAGCCCCAATCACTTTTGTCCTGAGGCCTTTTACCTATCCAGAAGAAAAGGCTGAGAAACAGGAAGAAAGGTGGAGCTACTCGTGGCTTTGCTGGGCTAGGGGGAAAAAAATCAAAGCACAGGACCCACCAAACCTGGGGACTCAAATAAACCATCACCCAATTTAAGTTGAGATCTTAAGGGTAACATCATCATGACAAGGGATAATTGGTAGTAAAACAGAATTCCTATTACTTGAAGCCCTGCTTAATGTCATGTGTATAATAGAAGGAATCTCAAGTCTTGAACATGAAGTAAGTGATTTGGGACTGGTAGCATCCCTAAGCATCTTTCCTAGGAAAACATGCCTTCTTAAGAGAGATATCATTATCCTAGGACTTACATATTCCTATAATTTTTCAAATACCACAACCAGCACACAAGCACATGAAGAAAAAAACATCATGAACCAGCAGAAAGACCCATAAAAAATTCAGAAACTAGAATTATCAGTGACAGATAACAAATTAAATACATATACTGTGCCAATAAAAGTCACAATTGTTATTTTTAGCAAGTAGCTAGAAACAGTAAGAATGATCCTGAGTGATATATTTCTTAAAAAGACACTGATCCAGGTTCAAGCATCCCAATGAACCCAAAACAGGAAAGAGAAAAAAATCCCACACAAAAATATGATGAAGAAATAGCAGAAAATCCAAGACAAAGAAAACATTTTAAAAGAGAATTTCTTTCAAAGCAGCAAAAATTACATTGACAGCTGACTTCTCAAAATCAGTAACAGAAGTAAAAAACCAGTGGAACATTATCTTCAAGGTACTGAAAAACAACCACAATCCTACAATTTAATACCCCCAAAATATTCTTCAAGATTGAAGCTGAAATAAAGACACTGTAAGATAACCATAAAATTAAGAGAATTGGCATCAGCATGCCTACATTAAGCAACTTCTAAAGAGTGTACCCAAGCAAAAGGAAAATCATCCCCAAAGAAAATTCAGAGACGTAAGAACTGAGGAACACCGAAAGTGTTAAATATACAGGAATATACAACTCAACATTGATGGTAGAGAACACTGCTGTCCAACAGAAATACAATATCACCCATATGTGAAATTAAAAATTTTCTAGCACTCACATTAAAAAAAGTAAAAGAAGGTGAAATTAATTTATTATAATATCAACATTTAATCATAATGAAAAGCTGAGGTATTTTACATTGTTTTCATACTAAGTCTTAGAAACCTGGTGTTTATTTGACATTTACAGAAAAAGACAATCCAGATGCTAAATAGTCACCAAAAATACTTGATTTTTATAAAGTTTATGATTGAGAAAGCAAATTTACATACCCAAGTTATTCCAAACACACTTAAGGGTTTTCTAACAACTGAATCAAGTATCAATTTTCAAATTTAAATTAACACTACAGAAAACTAAAAATTCAATTCTTCAGTAACACTAGTCACATTTCAAGTGTTCAACAGCCACATGCAGCTAATGGCTACTGCATTGGATAGCATAAGTACAGAACTTTTCCCTGGAGTTAAAATTACAAATCAAGTTCAAATAACACCAACAGCAAAATAACTTAGTAAAGAACGAAATGGAGATAAAGTTATTATCCAGGAAGTGATAAATGCTCCAAGCACAATAAGATATTTGAAACTGCTCAACTCTTTAAGAAAAACATAGACAATCCAATATAAAAACTGCGCAAGACTTAAAAAGACAACTCAAAGAAGAAATCCAAAGACCCAATAAATTTTTGAAAAAGTGCTCAACCTCATTAATAACTAGGGCACTGCAAATTAAAACAACAACATAAGGCTACATTCATCAGGTTGGCAAAAACAAAAAACATCAACTGTTGGTGAGACTGTAGACAAAAGAGATCTATAATGTACTTCTGGTGGGAATATAAATGATATAGCCACTTTGGAAAGTTTGGCATAATCTACATTCTACAAAAATGCATGCTATGTGCATAAAAATACATGTTTAAGAACATTTATAGTAGCATTGTTCATAATTGCTAAAAAATGGACACAATTCAAATGTCCATTAATATCAGACTAGTTAAATTGTGATTTATTCATAAAAAGACTTACTACACTATATTTACTCTACTATAGACATTACTATAAAGCAATGAAAATATATGAACTAAAGCTAAATGTACTAACAGGTTTAAATATTAGCAACATGAGAGAAAAATTATATATAATGTATAATTCATTTACCCATAGTTAAAATACAGGAAAAACTAATGTATATTGTCTAGGAATGCTGACAAAGGTGGTTAAAAAAATATTTGAAATAAAAGTAGGAAATAATTACCATAGAAATCCAGATAGTGTTAACCTCTGGGAGTGGTCAGGAGAAAGGAATGATCAGGAATGGATGGGGGGAGGAGTATGTCTCTAGTACCAACAATGTTCTAGTTCTTGACTTTGCTAGTGATTACAGAGTATTCACTACAATTATTCATTATACTGCATACCTGTGATTTGTGCACTTTTTTGCATATTTCGTATTTTACCATAAAAAAGATTTTAAAATTATCTAAGGCACTTTAAATGTTTTGCTATAATTTTTTTGTTGTTATAAAGTGGTAAACACTTGGTTTCAATATAAACTAAGTTTTAAGGCACAGGAGTCTAGTTTTTAGTTTTTGGACAAGATTACTACACACACAGAAAGTAGTGAGCAGTAGGCAATGATGCATAAATAGGGTCCACTGCCAAAACGCGTTAAGTAAAACGTAGAAAATAAGTAGTAATTTGAATTGATAGTGTACCTGAAAGGACCCATTAGAGAATTAAATAATACCAACACAATACACACGAGGAATTTTACATTCTTGGTCTTAAAAGAAATCACATACGGGTGAAAATCTTTCAAAGTACCTTTACAAAAGAAGGTAACTGAAAGATTGGAATGGTTTTAGTCAAGACTATGAGCTGAATGTGAAAAAGAAATAGTGTTATTTTACTAAAAAAGTTTTACTAATGCAAATTCACGAATCCTTTCCTAAATATTGTGAATTAAATTTTGATCTTATGTGGGAAACGTTTCCAGCAAAAATAGGGAGCATTTAGAGACACCAGAGCCTCTAAATCCGAGGCTAGTAACCAAAATGCCCATTTTAAAAATCTCTCATCTACACTACAGAAAGGGAAAACTTTGATGATGTCCCCTTTCTATCAATCGTAACTCTCAACATCAAGGACTACAAAATCCCATACCCCTGAGAACAGGCATAGGCGCTGGGTTGCAGCAACAACGCAAGACATGGAAGGAGATTTCACTCAAGGCTTCCCAGCTCGCTCCCGCCCCAAAGCCACTCCAGAATTCCAGAGAGGGTAGCGACGTAAAGACTGATAGTCATAACACCCAATATAAGCAATGCATCTGCAGCCAGAAGTTGTCAAAATTCACACAGGGAGCTTGTCTCTCTATCTGAACAGATCCCCTGCTCTGTGATGAAGAAGCAGTCACCAGTCATCTGTTCAGGCTCCAGAGATCCCATTCTTCCCTTACACCATCACATTCCTCAGCCATCACTGGGTGTAGTCGCCACCCCGCTACTGATCCAGCCTGTCTCATCAGGGCTCGTCGCGCTCGTCGGGGATTTGTCGGCAGGCTCACAGGGAGGCCACGAGACAGGAGCCCGCCTGGTTTCCGGCCTGCCTGGCCTAGACGAGCCTGTCCCCCTTCCCGCATTTCCAGCCTGAACAGCCTTCCGTCCTCCCTCTTTGGAGTCTCCTTTCGCCACTGACGCCCTGGCCTTCGTCCTGAGGCCAGCCTACCCCATGTTACCTGTCACAGAAAAGCCTGCCCTTACCAGGGCAGAGCGGGGATCTAGTGACCGCGGGAATCGCTCAACAGGCTCCCCTCGCCGAGTAGCCTGGTCCGCTTCACCTGCTGCTGCCAACAGTACACCACTACTCCCGGCATGCCCCGCGCACGCACCGCCTCTGCCACCCCGCCCCCCTCCCGCCCAAACACGTGACCTCCTTTCGCCTCCGTCCACGCCCACTTCCGTTCCTCCACTTACCCTTAGGGGGGAGGAGGGGGCAGGGGGTGTTAAAGAGTAGCGACTTCCTCCCCCGCCGCGCCCCCGCCCCTCTACCCTTTGCTACAATATCTTCCGGGTCGCGAGCGCCTCGGAGCCTTCTGGGAAACCATCTCATTTCCTCCCCTCCCCCTCCTCCTGCCTTCAACCAACCAGCCTCCCGTCAGAGAGGGACATGCGCAGTGAGTGCCTCCCGTCTCTTCTACCCGAACCCCCCCTCCCCCCCCAAGCAGAGAGACCCCAGCAGCAGCAGCAGCTGATGATGAAGAGAGAGGCAGTGGCAGAGGGGGGGCACCTTTTATTTCTATTTTTAAAGGGACAGGACACTAATTTTACCCCACTTCAACCTTGAATTGAGGGGGGTGGGGGGAAGGCGGCTGAGTTCCTTCCCCCACCCTCCAGCCTTGAGCCCTCAGAGGGAGATTGAGCCTGAGAGAGAAGAAGGAGTTTCTTCTTCTTCGAAAACCCCCATCCACGACTACTACCCCCTCACCCCTCCACTAGCCTCCCTCCCGAGCCCCCTCCACCCTCCTCCTCTTTGGCCGTGAGAGGAGGAGAGAAAGAGACCAAAAGCCTCTTAGCAACACAGACCCTTCTCTGCTGCTGCTGCTGCTGCTGCTACTGCTGCTGCTTGGCCCTGGCTGGAGACATCTCACTACACCCAGGAGCAGCCACTTCCCCAGCTCTCCTCCTCCTTCGCCTCCTCCTCCTCCACTCCCCCCTTTATTACCCTTTGTGTCATCCTCCACAGCTCCAGGGAAGGCACTCAAAAGTGGGGGGCAGGAAAGGTAAGTGTGTTTGTGGGGGCTTCATTGCCTTCCTCTGGCTCTGACTTTCACTCTGGGGCAACAGTAGCACCAAAGCACATACGCAGTGGAGCTCCGGGGTGAGGAGGGGGTGGTGCTGGCGGGGGTGAAGGAGGGGTTGGAGTGGGGAGGGGTGTGTGAGGTGGGTGCCCATCCTGTCAGAGGAGGAAGGGCACTTTTGTTTTTATTTGCTGTTGTCAAAAGTGGTTTCTCTCCTCCAGCTAACATCTGATTGTGTCTTGCTCCAGTGGGGGAGAATACAAAAACAGCCCCCTCCTTCCTCCAATGAGGCGCCAGAGAAAGAGACAGAAAGAGGCACACTTTCTAGATGTCACTTAAAAAAAATTCATTTGGAGAGGTTTTTACCTTTTTCCTCAGGAAAAGCTCCGCTGTATTTGTTTCTGAGTGGGAAAATGTCGGGAACTGGATTGTATTGGAAGTGCTTATCCATTTGTAGACCTGAGTGTTTTCCCCTTTTTGGTTCTGTATGTGGTTTGGATATTGACTTCAGTGTTGGAACAGACTTGATTGGTTTTTGCTTTCTGGGTTTAATTTTCCTTTTTTTCATTTTGTCTGAGTTGTATATAAAATGTCAATTTTTTAGTTGGTAGAGGCCTTTGGTTAGGTTTTGACTTGTATTACTGCTTTTTTTGTTAAATGTTTCATATATCAGCATATAAAGTTCAGAGCTTAAAATGCTTAAAGTTTAAATACCACTAGTATTGTTCCTCCCCACTTACGTTCCTGATATTTATTTTCCGTAAGATGAGAATATTAGCTATTTCATGATTAATCTGGTTATTTTTCTAATCTTTGTAACTTGTCTGAACGAGTAATCCCCATTGAAAACTTTATGTTGTTCTGGCTTCATGGAAAGCCAAACCTCTCCATCAGTAGTTTGCTGGATTGGTACCACTTTCAGTTTTAACTGAATTATTTATTTACTGTTGTAAATTGAGATGAGTTTTTCATCTCTTGGGGTACTGAACCAAACTGTGCACTATATATGAGAGGAGACAAATTTCTAAAATATGTTTTCATGAGTCAAAGAAATCATGGAGTTGTAGTTAGTATATTCATTGTAGTTAGATATAAATTGAAAGATAAATCCATATTTAGGTTTATAGAACAGCAATCTTGATAAAAATCACTATTCTCTGTTTTTACATGGTATGTTCTTAGTGAATGGCTTTCAAATTCAGTGCTGTATTTTATTTCACAAATGCTGGAAAGTATGTCTCTGATGTAGGCCTTTTTCTAGGGCTTACATTGGAAAGTGGTAGTTTGTTTCATACATAGATTTCTTTATCCTTTCCTTAAAAATGGATGCACACATTCATATACACTCATACACTCTCTCGCGCACTCTCTCTCTCTCTCACACCCTTTTTTGTAACTGCATTGGTATCTCTGATCCCATAATTTATGTCAGCAAAAAATATTCTTCTGTAAAGCAGCAATTTTGTGATCAGACTGGCAATATGAAAACAGCAATTTGATCAACTAGAAAGGACTGAAGGAAAATAAATCTAAAAGGATCTTTGACATAAATATTATAAAGACATGATAATACTTTTAATTTTTTATTTTCTTGCTGGTAAAGCCCAAACATAATATACTTACATTTTAGTTGCAGAAAAGCATTGCATATGTAGAAACTTGTTCTGTAAAATTTTAATTACCAACTGTGTGCAAAAGTAGACATTTACACACAGGGGAAAAAACCCTGTGTAGCAGTAAACAATATGGTCTTATTTCCTTCCTTTCTATTATAAATTTGAACAGTTTCTTACCTTTCTCTGAGGTGTAATTGGTGCGCTTAAGCAGAAATCGGTGCCAAGTTCAAGTTTTTCTCCCAACATCAATGCTACTGTTCCAGGTCCACCTAGGATTTCTTCTCTTCACCTTAATACCTCAGCAACCTTAACGTAAAAAATAGAAAGTAGAATTTAGTGAAGAGATAAATTTTAAGTAGAGCAAATTGTGTAGATCATTGGAGTGGTAGTTGCCCAGTAGGCAGCTGAGTGAAAATTTATGGTGTTGAGTATAATACCTTTACTAACTTTGTTTCTGTTTTCCTTTGAAAACATTCCTTTTCCTACCACCCCCTATATGGTTCAAAGATTCCAGACTTTCTCTAAGTTGGATAATGATTTATGTTTAGAAAACCTTTAATTTTTATTATGACTTATTTTTTAATATTGAGATATAGTTTAGGATTGTAATTTTCAACTAGGTGATATTTTGGGGGTCAATTTATCCAAGTCTTCATTTTCCAAATTGCTGAAGTTCAGAGAGCTTGAGGAACTTGCCCAGGGTTCCAAGGCCTGTAAGTGGGCAGAACATTGACCAGAGAGCTCAGGTCTCTCAACATTCACTGTACTACACTACTTCATTTTTCTTTGTCAGAAATTAAACTGTTGTGCATGATTCTGTGTATGGCACTTAAAGGTTTTATATGGAGGCATATTCTTCCAAGAATATTTAGGTGAATAGCTTTAAAGCCATAATTTTGTCCATTTATAATTCAGTAATTTGTTGTTGATTTTTTTAAGAGGTACTGATTTCTCTTATTGTAGGTTATTTCTATTTTGAGAATTATTTCAGCTTTCCCTAATACTTATTTTTCCCTACTTCCAATTAATCAGTAAATATACTTCTTACTCTTGTATTAAGAACCCATATATAAGAAGAATGCATATTGTATTATAAATGTTTACTTGTGAGTCTTGCTCTATGAGCTACTTAAGGCTAGGGTTTTTGTCTTGTTAACATTTATATCCCTCACAGCACCATGTCTGGTGCACAGTAGGCCCTACTGGTTTCTTGTCATAATCAATATTAGAGTTAGGCATATTTGAATTTTTTTAATCCCATATATGGGATTCCTTCCCTTTTCTCCTTTTTCCTTTCTTTCCTGCTGTAACTTCTTCATTACCATGAAAGTTTTTTTCTTTATCTTTATTGAGGCCCTCACTTTTTCTAATAGCCAAATTAAATCCTGTTAACAATATAGTACTCATGATAAGTAAAAAGATATTCCCTCTAATCCTTGTGTAGGATACAATTTGACAAAAGTGATTTATTTTAAATAAGGGATGATCAAAAAAAGTCCAGTTAAAAATATACTACCAAATTTTCGGGATACAGTTAAATTTTATTTCATTGAGTGACTGGTGCGATAAGTTGTTGGAATGATTAGGCCACTTTTACCTATAAAGCAACTGTTACTTAGGTGACTTGTTTCCCTGACTTTGTTTTTTTGGTCCTTACCCAGACAATTATCAACTTTCCAGTTTTCTAAGGACATGAAGATTTACTCCTAGTCATCAGTGGGACCCCATGAAGTCAGCCAGAAAGACTATGTCCAACTTATGTATCTTTGCAAACTTGTCTGAATTTTGAATGTATCTGCAAAACAGATTGTGCTTAGCTATTCATTAAACATCTATTGAGCATCTACTGTCTGTCAGGCATTGTGCTAGGCATCAGAGAAATAAGGATGGTCCCTACAGTTTAGCATGAAGAGATATCTTGATTGTATTCCACAGGTGTATTGGTCATATCTTTAAGTGTATTGGTCATATCTTTATTTTGATGTTTCTACCTAAATAAACTTTATATTAACTAAATGGATACTGTTAGGTGGAAAAATGCATGTTAAAGAAGGATATTGCTGTGTTTTATTAAAATAGAAAAATATGAAGAAAAATTTTCCACTTAATACTATATTCTGGGGATTCCTATTCTGTATATAATTCACTAATTTTAGGCCATGAAAATAGTCCATGTGGCTATCATTGCTAGTATTTTATTGCTAAACACTTTTATTTTAAGATGACCAACACTGTTCATTAAAGTTTCTCTTATTAAATTATTCCAAAAAAAACCCAAACTCTCCAAACCTAAACTTTTTTCAAAAGTAACTTTTTTATTTTTACATCTCGTAACAGGTTATCTTTCATGGTTCATTGGAAGACATTGTACATTAAATTTTAAGCATTTATTTTCTACCATAGTTTAAGCTGACAGTGTGATTTAATTATCATGGAATAATTATAGTATACACTATTTAGGCGTTTTGGAATTTTTAATGTTTACTAGATATATTCCTCCAAGATCCTCCTAAGAAACTTCCCAGTTCTATTTCTAAATCAGTTGCAATTTTTAATCTTTATTATGTGATATTGTTTCTATAACTTTAGTAAAATGAGTTGGGAGTTTCTTAGTCAATGAATGTTTCAAAAACAAAGAATACTATCTTGGTTCCTGTCATGGTTTTCATATGTAATTTAAAAGTATATTAAAGAGAAAGAGGTTTCCTTTGCCCTCTTTAAAGTATACTTTTTAGAATGATACTGATTCACAATTTAAAAGAAGGAGGGGATCCGCCACTGGTACAATATCTTGTGAAGGTAAATAGACTCTTGAATGGTCAATTCTGATCTTTTTTACATTCATTTTTAACTTTATATTTTGATAATAATCATAGTTATCATTTATTATGTGTGCCTAGCACTATGATAAATATATCAATCTGAGTCAGTCCTTACAGTGGTATAAAGTCATTCAGCCTATTACTGAAAAAACAGCATTTACTCATATAGCAGCAAAATTCTGCATCAGAGTAAATTCATGACACTTTCTAATTCAAAACACAGTCACAATAAAGAGTTTTTATCAGTCAGAAAGTACTCTGATAAGCATTAGTAAAATCATGGTCCAGGTAGCTTATTGATAGTGATGGAAAATTTCTAAAAGTTACAAGGACAGAAAAACAAACAAAAAACCCAATCCTGTATAAGGAACACAGATACAGACCAGTGTGCAGCTTGAAACAAAATATATATAAAGTCAGTCTTCTCTTTGTATGGCAAAAATAACACTTAGGCCGTCTACATATTGAACTTCCTTTATCTTGCATGGAGTTACATTTAGCATTTTTTACATGAAGTTTGAGGGTTCTAATAATCTGTGATCTGATGAATATTTATTTACTGTAAAAATTTTTATGTAACTCTGTTGATAGTAGAAAACCTTTAAACAAAGGGGAGTTTATATTGCCTAGTGCTTTGGTGTGTATATACACATACCTTTTGGACCCTCTATCTTACAATATTTTCACAATTACTATATTACACATGTAGGATTAAGTTTAATGTACTCTCTTTAGTACTACTTAAAGTCAGAAATATTTTTAGTGTAAGAATGGATATATATGGATATATAATGGATATATATAATTTAGATGGCTAAATTATTATATAGTTGTTCTTTAAAGCAGCTACTGAATTAAAATACTTTTTGATCCAGCGAACCAGAGTTGATTTTTACATCCTTTGCTTTTAGGAGAAAAGAGTAATTAAAAAAAATTCTATTTTATTAATTGAGTGATTTTCATCTCCATCCTAAGTAAATACACATTCATTCTGTATTCTGACATTGACTCTATTATCCTATAAGTGTTATGCCAAATTTAAAAAATTCTGTTTTAGTAATCAATTAACTTTCATATCCATCCTAAGTAAATACTCATTCATTCTATATTACGTTGACTCTATTATCCTGTAAGTGTTCTGCCAATGCATTATGATTTGTAGAGTTTGGAAATATTTTTAAATGCTAAAGAAGTATTCTGTGTCATTTATTATACTTCAGGAAGGAAATTTTATAACAAATGTGATCTCTTGCTTTTAAGAACAATCTCAACAATCTGTGGGATAGAATGAGTCTGTGGTCCCAAATAATTTCCATAGATAACCTAAAGGTAATTCAGTTAAAACTAAAGATTATAACTCTTCTAACTCTTCAGCATTTCTGTTTGAGATATTCCTATATCTGGTAAGATTTCACAAGTTGGAATAACTCAGTATAACTCTTCAGAGAGACAAGGTGAGAACCAGACTTAACATATATTAAGGTCTGTCTTCTAAAGAGCTAGACATGAGAAAGAAAATCACTAATGATATCATACCTGGTGAAAAGCATATACTTTATTCAAAGTTAGGTATGACAAATTCTAATTTGAGTCCTTATTTCAGTTGACCTATATAACCTTTTCTTAGAGAATTTGTAATGAAATTCTGTGTCATTGAGTAATTTGTTAGAATGTATTGTTTTAAAAGACTTAAAAGAAGTTATATAAATCAGTCGCCAACCTTGCAATGGCAAAAAATCTTTACACATCCATGCTTCACCGAGTTCTTTACCAACCAACTAAGATTCCAGCAATGAGAGGAAAAATTTTTGTATGATCCTAGTGTTAAAACTTACATACTTGTGCTGCCTTTTTTATTTCTCAATTTAATGTCTATATCTCAGAAGGTAGAAGTAAACCTAAAATGTTTATTAAGATTGACTGAGTGCTAAATTATATTTAGATTTATCCTTGTATTCAAAGCTATTGTTTTCTATATACCTTGAGTCCAGAAATGTTTACTAACCTGTTGACCGTTAATTAACTTAATCGATACATTCTTAATATTACTGGTATCTCAAAATAATAATCTAGGCTGTATACATACACTCAGTGATGTTGGGGGAGGGAAGTATTCCACATTCAACAAAAAAAAGTATTGATTTTTAAATAGCTTCCTTACTTGGGATATACTGATCTAAAAAACAGCTGCTAAGTAAGATAAAAAGGATTTTTATTTATTTGGAAAGTTAAATGTAAAGTTTATTATTAATGAATATTAAGCGACATCAGAATATTTAGAAAGTCAAATACATGTTCCAGTAATGGCAGAAGTTTAGAGGCTATTTTTTAGCATTATTCCAAGATCATTTTCCTTCTACATTTGTCACACAGGAGTTTGTGCTGAAGGATTTCTTGGCCATTTTAGAGACTGTAATCTAGTTAAAAGGTTTGTTTATGCTTCCCATCTCTGTTCTGCTGATGGTATTAGAATGCAGGCCAGAGCCAGACATCTAACTGTTTATAACATTCAAACTTCAATTAAAGCTACAGTGTTCAGTATATATCAGAAAGCTCATGCCAGCTACAGATATCTCCAGTAATGATGGTAATGATTTTTGTGCAGCCATAGGCTTTCCTAAATCATGCCACTCCTTATGAATACGTTTTTTCA
Source organism: Diceros bicornis minor (assembly GCF_020826845.1). NCBI lineage: Eukaryota > Metazoa > Chordata > Mammalia > Perissodactyla > Rhinocerotidae > Diceros > Diceros bicornis. Next base: position 32,398,445 of record NC_080749.1, read on the forward strand.
TTTAGGAGGTATTAACATTTAATTCTTTCATAGAAGTCTAAAAATGAAGCTTATTTTCTACTGGAAGTAGTATACCATTTCCTTTAACCATTTCTTTTGATGATAAAACCTAACAGCTTATATTATTGCATATCTTATTTAAATGGTCCAGTTCAGTTTTTTTAAGATTAGTAAATTCTCTAGTAGATGTTAGTTTGCCATCCAACTGATTTGACTCCTGTTTCCAGCTTGAAGAAATGTAGCAATATGTTGCCTATTAGAAAACAAAACTAACAGTCACATTACTCCAGTGTTCTTATGAGTATGAGAGGAGACTAGACCCACATTATACAGATTTTAGCATAATCTTATGTTGCTTTTCTGGTGTGCTCCTCCTGCAGTTTGTGGTTTCTATGTTCTAAGTATGTTGGTAAACTCTTTTAAAGTTTTTTTTTTCTTTTTTAAAGCTGTTAAGAATTCTTCAAAAACATTTCTTCAGCAGCTTCTGTTTTTGGACAATTTACCTCAGTGAGTCAGAAAATAAATTGTGTATGTATGTTTTTAATTTTTCTAATTAGTAAGCAAATTTGCTGTATTATATTGCTTTCTCTTTGTATAAAACTAAATTTTGGGTTTTATTAATTTTAGACCTTGATTTACTAACTGTATACATTCTTTATGTATATATGTATTTTTTATTGAAATATAAATTTATAGGAGATTAAAACATTTTAGGAAAGATGAAAAATCATATTAAATTGAATGAATACTTGCTAAAATGCTTTTAATTAAGAAATATTACAGGGGCCAGCCCGGTGGCATAGTGGCTAAGTTCGCGTGCTCCACTTCGGTGGCCCAGGGTTTGCAGATTCTGTTCCCAGGCATGGACCTACACACCACTCATCAAGCCATGCTGTGGCAGTATCCCATATACAAAATAGAGGAAGATGGGCACAGGTATTAGCTCAGGGCTAATCTTCCTCAGCAAAACAAGGAAGATTGGCAACGGACGTTAGCTCAGAGCTGATCTTCCTCCCCCCCAAAAAAGAAATATTACAATGGAGAAATCTACATTACTCATTTTCCTGGGCACTGAAAGAAATGATCCATTTATTTTGGAATATTATAGTTAGGAGAAACTACCTATGATATCTAAAGATAAGAACTAACAACAACCATACCAAATTTGGATTTGTAGGCTAAAAACATGGAAAGATCTCTCAGATAAGTTAGGTTGAAAACAAATCACAAAATAATATGCACAATATGATCCCATTTATGTAAAAAAAGTACACGTACAGAATAATATGCATGTAATGTATAAGAATATGTATTTGCATACATATATAATACATATTTTATGCTATATGCACATATATTTATAAAATAAAATTGTATCAAATATATGCCTTATATTTATGTAAATGCATTAAGACAAAGTCTGGAAAATATGTACCAAATTATATTCTTGCTTTATAGAAAGTATTAATGTGAGATGCTGGAAGGTTGAAGAACTCTTATTGTTTTGTATACTTTAGCATTACTTGGATGTATTTTTAACTATAAGCTTATATTCATGTAGTAATTTTATAATGGAAAAATTTGTTTATGTATTAAAGGAACAAGAAAAAGAATGACCCAGGAAAATTGCAGTCCTACCTCCTAATCATCACATGAATATATCCCTTTAATACCTTGAAGAGAATTGAGTATTGGCTGACAATCATCATAGCTTGATATAGAATAAAGTCTGTTAGACTGGTCTAATCTTATTTAACAGGGTGAAAAGCCTAGTCAGTTGAGGGAAGAACACTGGATATAATCTATTCTGGTTTTTAAGTATTTTGCTTCTTACTGCAAAATGCATTTCTCACTATCCTGGGAAAGTACAGACTGGTGAACTGGTGGTGAAGGATGTCGGTCATTAAGTGGTAGACAGTAAGTCAGTTTCAGTGTGAGATAAGATATAATGTATGGGCCTAAGGTGGACTTTTATTTTTTAAATCAGTGATGCAAATTATTGTATGCTCGTTCAAAATACAGATGGCATAGTCACTTAACATTTTTATAATGTTTTCTGTATTCAGGTACTGGTTTGAATAGAAGACAAAAATAAAACAGAAGGTTTTAAGATTAAGTCCTTTTTTTTTAAGTGACTGAAACATGTTCTTGAAAAACAGTTTAGGAGCCTTTGTAAAATAACATCAAACTGAGTATGTAAATATGCAGAGTAAAGAAGTAATTAGAATTCTGTAGAGTTAATCACAGTGGGCTTCCGGGGAGGACATGAGTTAAAGAGAGTTTAGATAGAGGAGAAATCTTAGGTTGGCGCAGAAGAGAGTAATTCAAGTAAAGACAAAGCTTCCAATGGGATGAAGGGATGGGGAAGCTTATTTTTACTAGTTTGAAAGCTAGAATTAAAATTCAGAATAACCTGGTAAATTAGGAAAGTGGTTAGAAATAATATACCTTGCATTTATGTTTTTAAAACTTTATTTCCTTTTATTTCCCAGAATGCAGGTCAGAAAAGAAATAGGGAAAAAATAACTTGTATAAAAAATAAGGAAGTGATATGCACTTATGACTGGAAAATCCGTTGGAGGCTGAAGCAAGTGTATTCTGAATATGAGTTGGAAATGGAGTTAAAACAGGAAAATTTTATCCAACGATACTGAGGTCTTTTTTCTTTCATAATTAAAATTCATATCCAGGGTTGGTCCCTAGGATCAGTAGTAAATAGTACACGATTAAAACTATAAATCTTTTATATAAATAAATTCTAAAAATAACAGAAAGATATAGCTTATGTTTTCTCTATTTAATTTATGTTTTATTTGCATCTAATTTATTTCCAGCTGGCCCCATCATGTAAGTAACCATCCCATCTACGTCTACCACCACAAATTGAACTTCTTTTTTTTTCTGAAAAATGACCATTTTAAAGAGTTCTATCAAATATGGCTCTGTATTTTGTTTTCACCTGAAAAGTCATAGTGATTTTTCCTTTAAAACTATGTAGGAATCATTGACTCAGTGATTGTCATCTCTCTCTTTTTTTTTTTACCAGTGATTTGCCAGTGTCTTTCTTCAGCTAGTATATGTTCACACCTATTATGTGCTTACTGGAATAGTGAGCAAAAACAGACATGGATCTTGCTCTTCTGAACTTATATCCTAGAGGTAGAGAAGGATATTGATCAAATAATCATATAAATAAATGCAGAGTTGTAACTGTTCCAGTTGCTGTAGAGAGGTACGTGGTATTTAATATGAAGGGTTTTATAAGGATAATTTAACCAATCAGTAGGATCAAGGGGAGCTGTTTTTTTTTTTTTTTGGTTTTTTTTTTTGAGGAAGTATTTAGTTAGCTGAAATCTTGATGAATTATAGCTAACTTTATCAAGAGGGAGAAAAAAGTTTTCTGGAAGGAAGGAACAATATGTACAAAGGTCGTGAGAGGGAATGGAGCATAGTGCCTAACATTAAATGAAGTCAGAGTGACAGAAGTTAAGAACTAGAGAGTGCATGGGAAAAGGTGATGCTAGGGAGTTATGTGGGAGCCAAACTGCAGGATGTTGTAGGCCAAGGCTTTCTTTAACCTTAGGGTTAATATGTAAACTTAGACAATATTCTTTATGCTCAATGCAGAAACTTACTACTGCTTATAAAAAGGTTGTGTTACAAGAGTTCATTTTTATTTCACTTTACAACTCATAGTGTTTTTTCCCATAGAATCATTGTTATAGTGGTCAGGTCTCAAACCCCTTTAACACCGATAGCAGTGGAAAGTAGTGAACATAGCATTGTGCCCTAAACGTAACCAGGTAGAGGTTAGAAAAGAAAAGCAAGAAAGGGGATTAAAATTGATGTCTGTAAGTATTCAAGAGAATGTCCTAGGTGTGATTGACTAAGTTGTGAATAATGAAGAAACAGAAAAAGCCTGCAAGTTTACTAGGCTGGCGTAGGAGATCATAGCAAATGATTGTAAGGGACACATTCAGGTGGACAACTTGAGAAGACCCTCAGCTGGCACCTGGATATTAAACAGTGTGATATCTGGAGCAAACCAAGACAGGGAGAGGAGAATACGTCACATTCACAAGCTGAATGTTCGGAATCTAGGGCATATTTGTGTTAATGTTACTAGAATACAAAAATTTTAAAAATTCTTTTAAGAAAAGTAGAAATACAAAATGATAGCAATACAATTCCAGCTTTATTTGGTTATTTTTAGAGTAATTCATACAGTCAGAAGTAATTATAAATTACTAAGTTACGTTAACTATTTCAGGCCTTGATGTTAGCCTTGAAAATAATTGGTGTATCTCACTTGGAGTAGTACTTTTAAAGACAAAGTTGAAGAAATTTAATTTTTGATCTTTATTTTCCATTTAACTTATAACGTTTCAATAAAATATCTTCATTTCATGTTGATCTTTAAGTTTTAAGCCTCTTTGAACACCAGTTTCTATCTGGGTTAAGTAATAAATAATCTAATTAGTAACTGAAGGTTCAAGAAATGCCCCAAATATTAAGAACGTTATAAAAAATGGATTAAGTTACCTGAATTTTATTAAGACGAAAATATCACAAAGAGATATTAAATTTTAAGGAAGAGGTAAAACATATGTAAGCATTCATTGAATAGTCAGGGTTCATCACATTACCGTTGGTTGATGAATTCTACCAGTGCATCATCCTTCATCAGGTGATCTTTAACTTAACTTTCTGGCATTCTCAGGTATGACAGACCATGCTTTTAAAGTAGATTAATATCTAAAATTAAGAACTACAGAATTGAGTTAGTGCTTATTTTTTACTTATTTGCTTTGTTGTTTATTTATAAAGCATTCTAAATAAGACAATATCACTAGCATTGATTTATTTTTCATGCAGTATCTAGGAGACCACTGATGATTCATAGACCCTAAGTGTTTGGGAAGCTTATTAGTGTTTGAGAAGACAGTTTACTAAATTTATCTAATAACTCTAAAGGGTCAGTCTACCTTCTAGACAGAAATGAAGAATCACTTGGGAATTATTCTGGGATTGATGTGTTCCCTCTGTTTTACAGCTTCCTACTTCTCTTTCTATCAAAGTGTATTCCAAAGATCCCTAGTTCTGTGATAAGTTAATAGGTATGACACCCCCTCCATAAGGTTCATTTATCAAATAAAGTTTAGAAAACATGATAATTATTAAAGAATGCTGAACAGGATTTTCTACTGCAATAGTAATCACTAACATTTATTGACTCCTTACTTTGTGCCACTCACTGTGCTAAACATTTTACGTACATTATCTTATTTAATCCTCTTAGCAACTAGAAAAAGTGTTCTGAGGAACACACTTCAGGAAGACTTTCTCATATTACTTCAGTGCTTATAAGCATGTATGCAAAAACCTCTGTTAAGAATGTGAAAGTGAGACAAATACCCTTTTCTGTTGTTACAACCCTATAGCTTTGTGAAAGAAAGGTTATGAAATTTATTCTTAAAATTAAATATTGAACTTAGTAGTATGATTCTACATTCTTGTAACTCATCAGTATTCACAGATGATCAGTGATAACCATTATACTGTTTTTATTGATAGGGAACAACCTTTAGAGCTTCAGAGACATTCCTGGGTTTGAACACTGGCTCCATATACTGAATATTATAGTATGCAACCTTTTGTGAGCTGTTAAAGTTCTGAACTTTATCTATAAAATTAGTATAGTGATACATATCTCGCAGAGTTGTGACTATTAAATGATAGAGTGCATATGAAGTCCTAGCATGTTGTGGATGTTCACTAAAACTTGGTTTCCTTTCCTTTTGCTTCTGTGCTTCTATTAGTAATAACCATGTTACACAATCTTTCTGAAATTATACATGCATTAAATTTTTAAGTTTTTTTCTCTCTTTTAAAAAATAAAATTATCTGTTATTCCTAAAACTATTTTAAAACTTTCCTGAAATTCTGCAGGTGAGGGAGGACCTGATCTACTTCATCTTTTTGCTTTCCTGCACTTTGCTAATAAAATGGGCACCTATACATGTTGTGGAACTGAGGTATTAGAGAAATCTGAATAAATGGTCATACTTCATTAATGTAAATATTCTACTCATGGCCTATAGCAGTGCTTTTGGTAATTCTTATTAAGTGAAGTAGTATATAAATAGGTTTCCTTTCCTTGTCTTGGTTTCCCCACATTAAATAGGCAATATTACAAAAAAGTTAAGAGCCTGGACTCAAGCCAGATTGTCTGGATTCAAATCCCTGCTCTACTACTTACTAGCGATGTGACATTCTGTGCCTCAATTTCCTCATTAGTAAAATGGGTGTAATAATTGTGCCCACCGCAGGGTTATTTAATAACACATACATACGTATATCATATATTTAAAAATGCCTGGCAGATAGTAAGTACCATAAAAGTGTTAACTGTTATAGTGATTATAAATATTGTCTGTACTTTAGTTGTAGTATAGAAAAAAGTACTGCCTAATATGTTTTGGTAAGTGTCTAACTTGGTTATTCTTCATTTGGCAGAATAAACAAATTTAATTTAATTTACAGTTCTTTGAAAAGTATGTCAGACTTTTATGTAGCATTTTATATTTGCTAAAATTCTTCACATTATTTTTTACTTCTTAATCTTATTGTTGAGAGATAGTGGGAAAAACATCCTTACTGTTTCCCATAAAGAAACTGACATACAGAAAGTTCAGGACCTTTTAAAGCATGGCAGTAGAAAAAGAAAGACTAAAATTAGAATTCAAAATATTCCATGTGCCAGTGTATTGAGCCAAGCTATCTGTACTCCTTATTGAGTATTCAAACAACAAACCTATTAGTTGGCAAAATAAATGTTAAAGGTATATTATTCTGTTCTTCAAAAATGTCATTGGCTTGTGTCTCCTTTGGATGTGTCCTCTTGCTAAAGGAAATATTAAAATATTAATACAAAAATATTGTTTTAAATGGTATTAGACTAATTAAAGTTAAGTGTTGGCCTAGCTATCCCTTAGGACATTTTAAGGATTGAGTATCTTTTTTTTAGTTATCAACTGGCTTTTCCCTTTCTCTTTGATAAACTAGATCAAAAATTTCTTCCCTATTTCTCATATTATCAGTACTCTAGTGCTATATATTTTGGGGTCAGTGTGCTTTTCTGAGCCGTCCTAGAAACTTAACCATCATTCTTAATATTTAGTTTCTATGAAAAGCAATTCCTAGTTTTAAAGAATAAATTATTGTGCAGTGAACTTTTGAAAAGCACTAGGATTATAAGAATAGTATCTATATTTTTGTAAAGACATATTAGAGAAACATTTTAAATAGATGTTTGTTTTTTCTTGTTTAAAATATTGCATAGTGTTTATAATTCATCAGTTTAAGAAAGTGATGAATAGTTTGGTTGAGATCCAGAAAACAGTAAATGATGATGACCAAAAGACTGAAAGAGAATCATCTCTTTAAGAGAGAATGGTAAATGCTTGCTTAGACAAATGACTAGTAGAAGAGTGTCTAACTTCAAATTTGTAACTACTGTCCATAGTTGCTTAGGAGGTAGGATTACTATGTGAAATAATTTATTATGAATTTTCCTTTTAAAAGTAAGAAAACTTAAAATTTAGTATTCCAGTTTGAAAATTTGCAAATTGGCACATTCATGGGGTTGTTCACATAAATGCCACTTTTTCTATAGAAAACTAAACAAAGATAGTTCTGTATGTGTTTAAAATAGCAAGGTATTGACTCAAAGACACAATGTCCTTGCTATTTTCCACATGAAATAATGTTTAAATTTTGTAAACAAGTTTTACAAAATGTTTTCTCTTTTTATTTTTTTGCTTTGGTATTTTCATATCCTCATTCTGCTGATTAGGGATACGTAGACTTGGGGACCTAATCACCTAATAACCCAGCTTGAAAATCAAATTATTTTGTAAATCCTGATGTGATTAAACCACTTTAAGTTTCTGCTAAAAAATATTGAGTTATGTTTAAACAGTCTTTTATGAAGTTATGGCTTGTGAAAAGGATTATTCTCTTTAAATAAGACTGATGTGGACATTGTTAAACTATTATTAAGGCTAAAATCAGCAACTAAGGGACATCAAATCCTGACTCAAAGGAATAGGAACATTTTCATAAGCAGGAATTTTTCTCCAAGAGAGAAAAAACTTACATTTGTTGTATATATATTCATATTATATACACAGTTAGATAAAGAGAGTCCTAGGACTTGAGAAGTGATCTCAGGTTTTTTATAGTGGTATAGAGAAGCATAAATATTCATTCAGTTACTTGTTCTACAAATATTAACTACTTGTTTTGAGCCAGATATTCAGCAATAAATAAGACAGGCAGGGACCATGGAGCTTGAGTGATCAACATTACAAAGAATAAACAGTTCTTTCAGGTATTTAGAGAATGGAGATATAAGTTGAGTTTTAAGACAGACTTTTCTACGTGATAATAATAAAGGCATGTAATTTTCAACCTCTCACTTTTATTGCTGAGGAAATAGAGGCCCAGAAAAGGTAACTGGTTTATCCAAGATCATATAGCAAGTCGTATGTCTAGGACCAAAGTCCCTTGCCACCTAGTCTACTTATATTTGCCGCTTGGATTAAAGCAGGAAGCTAAAAGAGAAGAAAGTAAGGCAAGATTCCTAGAAAGTTGGACCAGCCACTTTGGACTTGAACATAGTTAATATAATATGAGGAATTTTTTTAAAACTTCTTCATGCTTGTTTTTATTTGATTTGAATTTCTTTAAATTTCTTTTGGTTCTCCTTTAACATTTACTACATAGTCTTTCAGGGCTTTGCTAAGTCCATATTTGTACAAATTTTTTTTTTTTTTTTTACTTTTTATTTATTTATTTATTTTTTTGTGAGGAAGATCAGCCCTGAGCTAACATTCATGCTAATCCTCCTCTTTTTGCTGAGGAAGACCAGCTCTGAGCTAACATCTATTGCCAATCCTCCTCCTTCCCCCCACCCCCAAAGCCCCAGGAGATAGTTGTACGTCATAGTTGCACATCCTTCTAGTTGCTGTATGTGGGACGCGGCCTCAGCATGGCCGGAGAGGCGCTGCGTAGGTGCGCGACCGGGATCCGAACCCAGACGGCCAGTAGCGGAGCACACGCACTTAACCACTAAGCCACGGGCCGGCCCTGTACAAAATTTTTTAAAGGGAGCTCTGTGCCCCTGGAAGTCACGTATGTTGGTGCCATGGTTCCTGAAGCTCTTGTCTACTATAACTTTTCAGGGATATATGTTTTTTTCTCAGTAAAGAAAGTTATTTCCTGGGCCGGCCCCGTGGCTTAGCGGTTAAGGACGTGCGCTCGGCTGCTGGCAACCCGGGTTCGGATCCCGGGATCCCACCGACGCACCGCTTCTCCGGCCATGCTGAGGCCGCGTCCCACATACAGCAACTAGAAGGATGTGCAGCTATGACATACAACTGTCTACTGGGGCTTTGGGGGGAAAAATAAATAAATAAAATCTTTAAAAAAAAAAAAGAAAAAAGAAAGTTGTTTCCTTTAATTATCTTGAATTTGCTATGCTACAGTATACTTGTTGCTGGAAAAAAAGAAAAATGAGATGGTGGAAGATTAAAGACACAATTTTTCCTGGGATGGTTTTGATCTAACACTAGTTTGAAATCCTGTTACTATAGACTAATCCTGGATATGTCTGATAAGAAGAGACTTCATAATAAATTATAAAGGATATTCCAATCACATAAAAGGTTTTGACTACACTGATAGATAGATATAAGGATTTGTAAGAAAGTTGTATGATTTCATCTTTGTTTCCATTATAATTTTTGTATTTGATTTTTGGTGTTAGTGTTTAAATTCCTTTACGTTAACAAAGAGTTTGAATTTTTTTCTTTCCAAAGGATATTAAATAGAAAAACTGGGTACACACCTTAGTAACTTGCTTTGACTTGGGGAGAGCAGAGCACAGTTATAGGATCACACTTTGAGAAGTAAACAAACTGTTTGAAAGTTGAGTCTGCAAAGCTAGACATAGTAACAACAGGAAACATCCCACCTACAATGCATATGGCAATGGAGAAAGATGGTGCAACAGACTACAGACAAAAATAATAGCTGGGAGTTAAAAACGCCTATTTTGCTTTACAACCTTAAATCTGTCATCCTAGAAATAGCGGTACTGTATCATCCTTCCAGATATAATGTGATGATATGAACATAATTTATAAGAAAACTTTTTTTAAGTATCTCACTTCATATTTATACCTTATTTACAGTTGGGGTAGAATGTTTCCTGTATGTTTTAAACTTTATTATTTTTCTGGTATACATTTGTGGTTTTGTCTCTTAGGGACACATACTATTTTCATTTTATTGTTGTACCAAATTTTAAGAAATTTGTTACATGAAACATTGAACATACAAAGGCTGTAAAGTAAATGGTGAAAAGGTTTCTCTGAAGAATTCCTTTAAATAGAAAGCTCTTCTGCTGTACTTAAATGTTTTTAAAATCACTTCCTATCCTGGGCTAAAAGAGACACAAGAAAACTCAGGGCTGAAATGTCAGAAGCCACTGCTGCTTGATTAGTCATCAGAAATGAGGGTAAAGCCTTTCTGGAATTTTAATCATAAACTAATGAAAAAGTATTCTGCATATAGAGACTCCATTTGTATCTAACTTATGAAGATATTCATTTTATTGAGTTACTACTGTGTATTGTTTAATTTTATTATCTTTGAAATTAGTTTGCAGAGTCTATATGAAAATAGTATATGGAGAAAGGAGTTTTATGTGTAAAAGTGACATTATTATATGAGTATCAATTAAGCACAAGAGTGCCAGCCTGTCAGTTATGTTTCGAAATATTTGTTACTTAGTTTGGGAACGTGCTATTGTTCCTCATTTAGTAAAAAGGAATCCAGTGGTCTATAATACTGGACTATTGTCTAGTTTGATATTTAATCAGAGCACCCTACTGATAGGTAATATCTTCTTAAATTTTAAAATTATAAATAAGTTCATGTCCGTTAAATCTGAGCATATAGTATATGGACAGAGTTGAGTATTCAGCCCTATGATTCTCTATTTCTATATTTCTGTCATCTAATTAAATAAAACTAGCACTGTTAATTTGATGTATATTGAATAGTATTCATAATTGTTGAAATTCATGATAATTAGACAAATATGATAAATAATTGCTGTAAATGACAATTATAGTGTTTTTTTAATAGAGCCAACATTTTTTCTATTTTATTTGTCCAAACTATAGTATCAGTTTTGATAACACTTAAAATTTAATCTTTATCGTATATATACATCCATTAATTTATTAATTGCTTACCCCTTCCTTAACAATTCCACATGTTACAGCAATACTTTTTGTTTGTTTTACATACACTTCTTTCTCCTAGGTCTAAGATAGTGATCTAGTGGATGCACATTAAAATCATCCAGGACCGACCCCTAACATTTAAATCAGAATCTCTGAAGGTGGGGACCCTAGTATTGTCATTTTTAAAGGCTCCTCAGGTGATGCTAAAGTGCAGCCAATATTGATAATTATTGTTCTAGGGCTAAGATCCACTGCATTAAAATTCTCATGCCTTGTGCTTGAGAAATCCTTAAACACCAGGTTCACAGGCTGCTGGTGGGGCTCATGGCACTCCAGAATCTAGACTCTATAACTTGTTTTGGGAGAGACAGTAGTGTGTGATTAGGAATTCCTCTAAGGATGGCTTCTGGGTCCTTAGGTCTAGTTGCTGAGATTAGAGCGAGAGAGCTAATAGCACTCATCCTGGCTCAGCCCAGGGAAGAATTAGGAGAGGGGACTTCTGACTGCTTAGGTGAAATTGAAGTGGTTTAGAAATTTCAGGAAAGTAATACTTAAAAATAGCAGATTATGTAGCCATTCGTATCCTTAAGTGCATTGAAGTGGACCTCCGCAGGAACCACAACCCTGCCACCATGGATAGTCTTTCTTAGGGAGGAAGATGAGAACCAGGTATTAGCAGACTGTCTTATTTAACAGCGCTCCCTCTTGTCCCAGCATGCACGTGCGCACTCATGCATATCATACACACACTACCAACTGGTTATTCTAAAGCAAGTACGGTTACACATGTTTTGATGCAGAAACTGATTACTGGGGCAAACGAAGATTCTGCCTTGTCTCCATTGCCTTTCTTCTGCTTTCCGTCTCTCCAAAAGCGTGAGCAAAAAACTTTTAATACCTATTGGTTTGTACTTGAAATTCCTTAAGGGGAACGGTCTTTCTCCTTAAATAGTTAGAGATGAAGGACTTAACATGGAAACATACACATTAAAATCTTCTCAGCATAATGTAGTCTTTTAACAAGTTAAGTATCTGTTTATCCTTTCCTATATTTTACTCTGAGAGAGAGTGAGGAGGATAGAAAAACTGGCTACCTAAGGGGAGTTGCTCACTTCCTGGTTTGCTGCTTACTACTTTTCATTGTGAACAGATACATAAAAGATACGTGCAAAAGTACTGTTTGCCTACTAAACCTCAGGTGAGCAGTTTAGTTGCAGATAAGTGATTAACATATAGTATTCTTGCTTTAAAAAAGATGTAGAATTTCTCTTTTATAAGACTCTGTGTGGATATAAATAGTAAACACTATTATAAAGAGTTATTAGGTGGATGTTACCATGGTTCAGAAAAACATGCTTTTTCTTCCTTTTCTACGTAATAGTCACTAGAATAACTAACATCCTGGTGAACAAGGCGCTGCTACACTAGAAGTTCAGTGACTGCACATCTCTACTCTTTCTTGGCGATTTTTCCTACTATTTATTTTTGCTGCCTATATAACACTTTTAAATTGCATCTTCCTTTATATGACTGATAAGAAGCATATGCCTCTATGATAAATAAATGGAATTTATGACTTACAGATAAAACGTTTCTCACAGCTATGAGTAAGCTATAGGGAACTTCAAGTAAAAGGCCAAAGAGCCTTTTTTTTTTTTTAAGTAATGCCCTTGGCTACCTAAAGATATTTAGATTAGCCTTTCAAAAACAAGATAATTTTTAAATTTTATGTTATCAAAGCCCATCACATTATTTTTTAAAAAACAGCTATACGGTTCCTCTAAAGTCTACATTAAATAAAGAGGAAAATAAAATTTGTTTTAACTAATTTGGGAAGATAAAGACGAGCCAAAAAAAAAAAACTACAAGTAGAGTACATAAGAAAAATTGCCAATCTCAAAATCTCTTGGGGAAAAAAAAACAGTGATGTTGATAAAGTTTCCGTACTAGTATTTGGCAATTTTGTAAAAATTGCAAGATGACTGCCTCTAAAGATAAAAAAGGGAAAGGAGACCAGACTCATAGTGCTAAAAGGAATCTTACAAGTCATGGGAATCCCGTTGCTGCTCAAGGATTTTTTTTTTTTGCTTGAGCTTCAGGGCTTCCGAAGGCAATGTGGCTGTTACCTTCTTTTGGGTCTTGGCTCCCTTTGAGAATCTGGTAAAAAGCATTGGACTCTTGAGGGAGGGCGTCTATGAAAAATTCTATATCACCTTGTTTATGTATCAGGGGGTTCGTGAACCTTCTAAAGACTAATAATCAACCCCCTAGACCACCTGCATCAGAATCACCTGAGTTGCCTGTTAAAATGCAGACTAACTGGGCTATACCCCAAACCTACTGTGTTAGAATATCCAGTGACCTGGGTTCTGGAATCTGCATTTTAACAAGCATTCTCATATGATTCTTCTGTTTACTACTAAAGTTCGAGAATCACTGTTGTAGCTTTTGTGTGTGTGTGCGTGCTAGATTGATCATCATTTAATTAAAAGATAAGTTATGAGTAATAAACAGTTTAGATCCTAGGTCTGTGGGTACATATGATATACAAATTAAGATAATTTTAACTAGTAAAATACACTTATTTACTCTGAAAATGTATCTACAGTTACTCAGGTGTTTAATAGACATCAGAATGGGATTTCCAATGATAGCTACTTGAAAGTACTGCTAAGTCAGAATAATTGAGGTTAGATCCAGTGTGAATTTTGGAAAAGCATGACTTATGAAATTGTTTTAAAATATATGCTGCTTTACTTCAGATGTATATAGTGATATGAACGGTCTCCAAGAAAAGTCATCTTTATATCTGAATGAATCAGCCTTATTTGTAAAGCATATATTAAGTGGTGGTATGTAAATTATGCTGCTCAAACAGTTTAAAGATGGCTTGAAAATAGTATGTAAAATTTGACCAAACATTTCCTTCCAAATCTTGTTTTGCTCTTAATTTATCTTTGCTGGTTTCCTTCATAGGTAAATTCAGGGTTGAACTTGAGACTAATAGGGACATGCCCTTGTCTCATTTCAAAATACTAGATCTGAATTAATGAGCTAGTGTGCCCATATAGCTGAACTATTTAGTATTAGTGCATAAACACTTTTGCACCGTGGCACTGAGAGACAGGTTATGAGTTCAGTACTCTTAGGACTTTCTGTTTAAACACAGAATAAAAAATTCCCCAGTCAAAGATTGTATCATATATTTTAGTCAACTTTTTCATCAAACATGTTGTTGGGAGTCAAGGGAGACCAGGTAAAATGATTTAAATTGGCCAGTGAAGGATCTTTATTGCTAACAGGAAAAAAACAATTATAAAGTGATCAGTGGGCAAGTCAGAAATATTGTTTCTGAGTGGGAAAAATACTTGTGCTATTGTTATATGATTCATTGGAAAAATAAAAAAACCTATTAATATTCACCTGTGTATTACTTTTTTAAAAGCAGATTAAAGTTAATTCGGTAAATATTACCATGTAAAATCTGTTATTCCTAAGGTCTTTATTTCTGAAAGATACATGGAAATACTCTCTAAAATTTTTTCATGTTTCCTGTGATCATCCAAATTTATATAAAAAATAACAGTTTAGATAGTTATTCTACAAAGATTAAAATTTAGTTGATTTTCCCACAGCATCTTATTCCTAAGTAAAAATTTATTTATGTTTTCATACAAGAATGTACTACTTTTATAGTGTATTTTTCAGTGTATTGAGTTTAATTTTTTGGTTCCCTTTGACTTTGTACTCACGTGTCCCTCAAGGGCACACACAGGTATGTACTCACACACAGATATACTATTTTATCTCTGCAATAAGAATTACATTATATTTTCATATTTGACGAAATAGATTATAATGGTTTTAATAAGAGCTAACTTTTTGATTAGCACACTAAATGGTACATAATAAATACATACTTTTGTGCATTATGTCATTTAAGCCACATTGTGACCTTCAAAGTAAGTACAATTTTTATTCCAGTTTTATAGATGAGAAAACATATTTAGGTGAACTAACTAAACCAAAGTCAGATGTCTAGTAAATTTTAAACTAGTTTTAATATCAATACTTCTTAACTACTATGCTTTACTAACTTTTTTTCTTTTTTTGTTTTTTTTTTTGCTGAGGAAGATTCACCTTGCGCTTATGTCTCTTGCCAGTCTGCCTCTTTTTTTGCTTGAGGAAAATCAGCCATGAGCTAACATTCCTGCCAGTATTCCTCTATTTTGTATGTGGGATGCTGCTACAGCATGGCTGTTGAGTAGTGTAGGTCCACGCCTGGGATCCGAGCCTGTGAACCCAGGCCACCGAAGCAGAGTGTGGAACTTGAACCACTAAGCCATGGGGCCAGCCCCTATGCTTTACTAACTTTGAAGATGACTTTAAAATATAGTATCCAAAGTCATTATATTAAAAACAATATTTAAAAAAAAAAGTGTAGGTTCTTCTTCCCACTCACAAAGAACACATAAAGGAAAGATATTAACTCAATTGCTTATTATATGCCAGACATAGTTGTAGACACTCATATAGCATTTAATCCTGATTTGTGAGATAGGCCTTGTTATCCTCTTCTACAGATTTAAATAGGGGTCCACTTTTGTAACTTGCTCAAGGTCATTCATTAAGTAGAAGAGCCAGTATCTGATACCATAGTGCTTGTGACTGGTGAATAAAAAACTAAACTTGGTTTGGGTCCTTTTCTCAAGTAGCCTGGAGACTAATTGTTCCAGGGTAAAAAGCAGATAGACCAAGAGTTAGATGGAAAAATATCCTCTAGCTACTAGTAAATATAAAGAAGAGATATCATTTCTCTTCTTTCTCCTTTGCCTTCATACTCTTAAGTATATTAAGATTCTTTGTACATAGCAATCTAGAAATTTTGAAGACTTTTGCTCCTTAATCCTAGAATGGATAATAAAATTGTGTTTTGATTTATATACACAATCATAGTCCATACAAATCAAATCAGTTTATCAAGGGTTTGTTGTTTTGTTTTTTTGTGTGTGTGAGGAAGATTAGCCCTGAGCTAACATCTATCGCCAGTCCTCCTCTTTTCGCTGGGGAAGACTGGTGCTGGGCTAGCATCCGTGCGCATCTTCCTCCACTTTATGTGGGACACTGCCACAGCATAGCTTGACAAGCGTGCATCGGTGCACAACCGGGATCCGAACCTGCGAACCTCTGGCCGTCACAGCGGAGCACGCGCGCTTGACCGCTACACCACAGGGCCGGCCCCTGTTGTTATTGTTGTTTTAATGAAGGCTTTCTATATGCTAGTGATGTAAAGGAAATAAGGAAGATTTTCAAAGGTTTTATCATTGGTTGAGAAGTCTACATAAATATATCAAATTAATTTGACAACATATGATTAAGTCCTAGACTGAGTGGTTAACAGTACATCCCAGAGGCCCCTCAAAATCAGCATTTATGTAATTAAACTCATTAACATCTCCCACAAATCTCCCTTATGCTTATATTTACTCTCTTGGTTGGTGTCATTCCTGTTCACCCCAGGTCCCCAATTTAGAAATGTCACAGTCGTCTGCCACCCCTTGCTTTACCTCCGTAGTCAGCCAGTCACCAAATCCTATAGAATTTGTCTCCTTTCTAACCCCAAAGTCTCTTCAGTTCTATCTTCATGTTATGCCGTTTGCTGCTTCCTTAGCTCATTGCTTGGCTAGACAGTGATAAGTAATCTGCCCCTGGCTTTCTCTCTTCTCATCCATGTTTGATCTTTTGCTCAAGTTAGTCATTCCCAAAGATAAATCTAGTTATGTCACTAACCTTCAGGGGTGCCCCTTCATCTCAGCTTATATAAAATCTTATTTTCAGCCTGGTACATAAGCCCTCTATCTTTACTATTTTACTTCAACTTAGACCTCCAACCTCATCTGCCATTACTTTTCCCCTTATATCTTGTGCTCTGAAGAGTGAGCATTGAGCACTGGGTCAAAGGGTGAGGGAGGAGCAGAGGAACAGGATTTCATTAGTGATGTTAGTGTCTGAGAGGTGGTGCCAGTAGCAAAAGTAAAATTCACCAAGTTGTGGGAAGATGGTAAGAAAAAAGCATTTTCCTGTGGTTGCTGAAGGTTTCTGGTAACAGGATATATGATAGATTGACTGACTAGACTGTGGCTTGAGTGGACAGTGGTATATTCACTGGTTCTCAGAGGCCAGTGGTTTGTACCCAGAAATTGGACAGCACCTTAACTCTCTAGAAGCTAGATATCATATGGCATGTGGACTTTGTGGGATATCCCAGGGGGTCAGCCATTCTGCACCTTTTCCTAGAACCAAGGGAGGAATTTGGATAGCACTAGAAATTCCTGGAAACCTTTGGTTAGGCACTAGCCGTAGAGTAATGGTTGTGCTATGGTTTTACACTCCAACTGTATTTCCAAGCTAGCGAGGCCTATGGCAATATCTTTTGAACAAGAAAGCAAAGAGGAAAAATAACTGAAATTTGATGAGCATTTACCTTGTATTGGTTGGTTGGTTTTTTGGGAGGTGGAGGAGGATTTCTTTTTGTTTTTGTTTTGTGAGGAAGATCATCCCTGAGCTAACATCCGATGCCAATCCTCCCCTTTTTTTTTTTGCTGAGGAAGGTTGACCCTGAGCTAACATCCATGCCCATCTTCCTCCACTTCATATGGAATGCCGCCACAGCATGGCTTTGACAAGCGGTGCGTTGGCGCACACTTGGGATCCAAACCTGCAAACCGCGGGCCGCAGAAGCAGAGCGCGCGCACTTAACCGTTTGCGCCAGCCCCAATCGGGCCAGCCCCAATTTTTCTTTTTTTTATTGAGATAAAATTCACATAAACATGAACTTCACCATTTTAGCCATTTTAAAGTGTATACAATTCAGTGCTTTGGGGTATATAAAAAACATTTCAGAACCATCACCACTATCTAATTCCAGAATATTTCCATCACTCTAGAAAGAAACCTGTTAGCATTCACTTACAATTTCCCCCTTCCCTATCCCCTGGCAACCTCTCATCTACTTTCTGTCTCTATAGATATGTTTATTCTGGACATTTCATATAAATGGGGTCATACAATATGTGGCCTTTTGTGTCTGGCTTCTTTCACTTAGCATGATGTTTCAGTTATGTGGTAGTGTGCATCAATACTTCAGTCCTATGATTGGATAATTTTTCATATATGGATATACCACATTTTGTTTATCCTTTCATCCGTTGATAGACATTTGGGTTGCTTTCCCTTTTTGGTTATTATGGATAGTACTGCTATAATCATTTGTGTACAAGTGTTTGTGTAAACATGTTTTCAGTAGGTATATACCGAGAAAAGGAATTGCTGGGTCATATGGTAACTCTGTGTTTAACATATGAGGAACTGCTTGTCAAAGTGGTTGCACCATTTTACATTCCCACCAGTAGTATATGAGGGTTCTAGTTTCTACACATCCTTGGGAACATATATTATGCGTCTTTTCTATTATAGCCATCCTAGTTAGTGTGAAGTGGTATCTCATTTGGTTTTGATTTTATTTTCCTGATGGCTGATGATGTTCAACATATTTCATATGCTCAACAGCCGTTCCACATCTTTGGGGAAATGTATATTCAAATTTTTTGCTCATTTTTAAAATAAGTCATTTGTCTTTTTATTGTTATAACAGTTTTTTAAAATATGTTTTGGATACTAGACCTTTATCAAACATATATATTTGGAAATATTTTATCCCATTCTGTGTTGTCTTTTCACTTTCTTGATAATATCCTTTAATGCACAAAAGTTTTTAATTATACAATTTATCTATTTTTTCTTTTGTGTACTTGACCTTTTAGTGTCTTATTTAAGAAACCAGTGCCTAATCCAAAGTTACAAAGATTTATACCTCTGTTTGCTTCTTGGAGTTATGTATTTTTAGCTCTTGCATATAAATCTTTGATCCATTTTGAGTTAGCTTTTGTGTGTGATGTGAGGTAGGGGTCCAGATTTATTTTTTTGTGTATCTGGTTTTTCCAACACCGTTTGTTAAAGAGACTGTTCCTTCTCCCATTTGATGATCTTGGTATCCTTGTCAAAAATCAATTGACCATAATTGTATAGATGTATTTCAGACTCTGAATACTATTCCATTGATCTATATGTCTCTCCTTTTGTCAGTGCCACACTACTTTGAGTACTGTAGCTTGTGTACAGTACTCAAAGTTTTGAGTAGTAAGTTTTGAAATCAGGAAATATGAGTCTTCCAACTTTTTTATTTCTAAGATTATTTTGGCTATTCAGGATCCTTTATATTTCCATATGAATTTTAGAATCAGTTTGTCCATTTCTGGAAAAAAAAAAAGGCTCTTGGAATTTTGGTAGAGATTGCATTGAATCTGTAGATCAATTTGGGGATTATTGCTGTTTTAATAATATTAATTTTCCAATCCATGAACATGAGATGTCTTTCCATTTATGTAGATCTTTAATTTCTTTAAGCAATGTTTTGTAGTTTTCAGTCTACAAGTCTTGCACTTTTTGGTTAAATTCATTCCTAAATATTTTATTCCTTTTGATGCTATTGTAAATGGAACTATTTTCTTAATTTCCTCCTTGATTTGCTTGTTGCTAGTGTTTAGAAATACAACTGCTTTTTGTATATTGATCTTGTGTTCTACAACTTTGCTGGACTCTAATATTAGCTCAAGTAATTTTTTTTATGGTTTCTTCAGAGTTTTATATGGATAAGATTATGTCATCTGCAAATAGAGATAGTTTATTTCTTCCTTTCTTGTGTGAATGCCTTTTATTTCTCTTTCCTATCTAATTGCCCCAGTTAGAACTTCTAGTGTCATGTTGAATAGAAGAGGCATGAGCAGAGATCCTTTTCTTGTTCCGGACCTTAGGAGGAAAGCTTTCACTGTCTCACCATTAAGTATGATCTTATCTGTAGGTTTTTGTGAGATGCTCTTTCAGGTTGAGGAAATTTCTCTTCTATTCCTAGTTTGTTAGGTGTTGTCTTTTTTTTTTTTTTTTGTCATGAAAGGGTGTTTGGTTTTGTCATGTACAATCATGCGTCACTTCATGACAGGGATACATTCTGAGTACTGAGTTTTTAGGCAATTTTGTCGTTGTGTGAACGTTATAGAGTGTACTTAATACAAACCTAGATGGTATATACACTACTACACACGCAGGCCATATGATACCAATCTTATGGGACCACCATCCTATATGCGATTTATCATGGACTGAAACGTTGTTATGTAGTGCATGACTGTACTTTTTTGCATCTTTTGAGATGATCATATGATTTTTTTCTTTGTTCTATTAATATGGTTTATTACATTGATTAATTTTTAAATATTGAACCAAGCATGTGTTCCTAGGATAAATCGCACTTGGCTGTCATGTATAATCCATTTAAATGCCACTGGACTTGATTTTCTAATCTTTTGTTGATGATTGTTGCATTTATATTCATAAGAGATACTGGTCTGAAGTGTTCTCGTGATTTCTTTATTTGGCTGTGTGATTAGGGTATAATGGTCTCATAGAATGAGTTAGGGAGTGTTCTTTCTGCTTCTATTTTGTGGAAGAGCTTGAAGAGTATTGGTGTTAATCTTTCTTTAAACGTTTAGTAGACTTCGTTAGTGAAGCCATCTGGTCCTGGACTTTTATATTAGAAATTATTTGATTATTGATTTAATCTTTTTCGTTGTTATAAAGTATATTCAGATTTTCTATTTTTTCCTCAGTCAGTTTAGGTAGTTTGTGTGTTTCTAGGAATTTGTCCATTTCATCTAGTTTATCTAATTTGTTGGCATACAATTGTTCATACTCTTCTGTTATAATCCTTTTTACTTGTATAAAGTGATTAGTAAAGTCCCTGCTTTCATTCCTGAATTTAGTAATTTTAATCTTCTGTCTTTTTCACTTGGTTAATCTACCCAAAGATTTGTCAATTTTGTTGATCTTTTCGGAGAACCAACTTTTGGTTTTGTTGATTTTGTTTTGTTTTTCTATTCTCTATTTTTTTAATTTTTGCTCTAATCTTTATTATTTTCTTCTTCTGGCTTTGAGTTTAGTTTGCTCTTTCTCTAGTTTTCTTAAGTTGGAAGATAATATTATTGATTTGACTTCTTTTTTTTCGATGTGAGATTTACAGCTGTAAATTTCCCTCTCAGCCCTGCTTTCTCTGCATGCCATAAGTTTTTATATGTTGTTTTCATTTTTATTTCTTAAAGTATTTTCTAATTTTTCTTGTGATTTTTTTGACCTATTGGTTATTTAGAAGTATGTTGTTTAATTTCCACATATTTGTGAATTTTCCAAATTTCCTTCTGCTATTGATTTCTATTTTCATTCCATTGTGGTCAGAAAACACACTTTGATTTCAGTCTTTCAAGCTCAGATATACAGCATTTCTATTATCATAGAAAATTCTCTTGGATAGCACTGCTTTAACACAGTGCTTTTAAAAATGTGTTCCGTGGACCAGTAATGACCTGCAAACTGTCACCAGTCTGTGACAAAATAAGTACGAAAGTTGAGAATGTTTGGAAACTATCATAGTTACAACATCTAAGCTTATGACCAGTTATCTAGTAATTCTTTTTTGTTGCATTTTACTTAAGTATTGTTCTGGAACAGGTTGGAAATTAAAAAAAATACAACTGTGATTGTTCACAATGGATAGTTTGAGAAGCACTACTCTAAGGTAGGTTTGCATAGAATTGCAGGATCACAGTCTACACATATGTTCAACTTTACAAGATAAATTCAATGTGTTTTCCAAAATCATTGTATCAGTTTATACTCCCACCACCAGGGTATGAGCTTCCATTGTTCTACTCTTTCTCTGACCCTTGGTATCCCTCCCCACTCTTTTAAGTTTTGCTATCCAGTAGATGTGAAATGGTATCTGATAGTTTTAATTTGCTTTTCCCAAATTATCAATGAGGTTAAATATATTCTCATACTTATATGGTACATTCGTGATTCCATTTTGGCATCTCAGGAATTCTTCACATGACTGGATACTAATACTCTGTTATGTGTGTTGCAAATATCTTCTCCTAGTTTGTGATTTATTTTTATGGTGCTTTGATGAGCAGAAGTTCTTAATTCTTTTTTGTGTCTCACGTTTAATTAATTTTCATATAGTTTTTTTTTAAGTTTTAAAATTTTGTCTTTCACATTTAGGCCTTTATACCCACCTGCACCTGAATTTGATTTGAGATAATGGTCTAATTTTATCTTTTTTCTTCTGTGCTTGAGTCCCCACATTGTTTATTGAATAGGTTCTCCTTTACCATTGGTTTTCAATGCCCAGTGAGTCTTAAATTGTGTTTTAATGTATGTATGGGTCACCTTCTGGACTCACTGTTGTGTTCCATTGGTCAGTTTGTTTAACCCTTACCTTAATTGCTACACCTTTAAAATAAGTCTTGATAGCTGATGGTGTAAGTCTTGTCATGTAGTTTTTCCATGTAAATTTCATGATAGGTTTGTCATGGTATATAAGAAACCTCGTGGGGCTTTTGATTAGAATTGACCTCATTGTTATAATGAGTCTTTATGTCTAAGACCATGGGATACTTTTCTTTATATTTTCCTCTTCTTTAATGTCTCACAAAATTTTGAAATTTTCCCTGTATATTTTTGCTGTAAACTTTTGGTACTTTAAAATACATTATCTATATCTTATTTTCGTACAGAAATGCAGTATATGTTATTTTTCTACAAAATGCAGTTGTCTTTGTATGTTTGTTTTTCCAGAAAGCTTACTAAACACTCTTTTTCATTATAATAATTTATTTGTATGCTCTCAGGGTATTTTTAAAATAGATAATGATTCTCAGAAAATAATAAAACTTTTGTTTGTTCCTTTCCAAATCTTATACCTATTATTTCTTCTCTTTGCCTTTGTATGGGGGCTAGAATCTCTAGTGCTGATGATAATGGATATCCTTGTAATGTTGCTGATCTTAAAAAGAATGCTTTCCAAGTCACCTTTAAGTATGACTTTTTCCTTGTGGATGCCTTTTATTAGATTTTTAAAGTCTTCCTGTGTTCATAGTATTAAAAGTTTTCTCGTGGGGCCAGCCCAGTGGCATAGTGGTTAAGTTCACATGCTCCATGTTGGTGGCCCAAGGTTCACAGGTTCGGATCCTGGGCGCGGACCTACATACCACTCATCAAGCCATGCTGTGGTGGTGTCCCACATACAAAATACAAAATAGAGGAAGATTGGCACAGATGTTAGCTCAGCAACAATCTTCTTCAAGCAAAAAGAGGAAGATTGGCAATGGATGTTAGCTCAGGGCCAATCTTCCTCACCAAAAAAATATATATATGTATGATTTAAAAGTTTTTTCATGTGCAAATATTGAGTTATAGTAAATAGCATTTATTGAGCATTTATTGAGCATTTATTGAGCAAAAATATAGCATTTATTGAGTTGATTATATGATTTTTCTCTTTAATCTGTTAATGCAAATGTTAAATTAAATTACATTTCAGCAGTTTTCTAAATGAAACCAACTTGACATTCCTGTTGTAAAACTAATTTAGTCATGTTGTAATACTTCTTTATACATCACTGGATTAAATTTTTAAATGTTTGGTTTGGACAGTTTGACATCTCTATTCATGAAATGAGACTATTCTGTGATTGTCCTTTTTTGTAAATTTGTTGATGGATTTACCCTTTTTTTCCTATTCTTTGGAAGTGTTTGTGTAACATTTGTGTATTAGAATTAGTTGTGTATTAGAATTTTGTTTCTTGACTCCATAATGAAATTCACCTCTAACCCATTAGAGCTCTTGTTTGTTTTTGAGAAGGTTTTTAACTTTTGATATAATTACTTTCGTGGTTAAAGAATATTTAGGATATTAATTTATTCTTTAGATACTACATTAGATTTTTCTGGGAATTCATCTACGTCCTCTATGTTTTCATATTTATTGGCATAAAGTTGTTCCTAATATTCTCTTATTTGTTTAATATATGCATTATTTCTTATATTCCATTTTTCATATCTAACATTTTTAATTTATTTCTTTTATTGTTTGTGATTAACCCTGTAATGGCATTATCAATTTTATTTATCTTTTTGAAGAGCTAGCTTTTGGTACTACTGATACTTATTACTGTATGCTTACTTCCTATTTAATTTATTTGTATATCTATCTTTATTATTTTCTTGTACTTTTTAATTTTGCTTTATTCATTGTATATTCTGCTGACTTTTTAAACTTTAATTTAGATTCTTTCTTATTAGATTCTTTGTTATTAATTTTCAGCTATTTATCTTTTTTAATGTAAGCATTTAAGGCCATTAAATATTCACTAAGTATTGCTTTAGCTGTATCCCACAAGGTTTGAAAATAGGGAGAGTTTTTGTTACTGTTTTCTTATAAGTATTTTCTGATTTCTATTGTGATTTCCTCAGTGACTTCTGAGTTTCTTAGAAGTGTTTTGGTTTTTTTTCTTTTGCCTCAAGCCTGTAAGAATATCTTTTTTTGTTACTAATTTCTACATTTAAAGGCATTGTGGTCTGTGACCTCGTATGCCCTTCATACAAGGGGAGTATGAAGACCTCGTTACTTACTTAGTAGAAGGATTATAATTCTTAGAATTCCATGCTGTGCTGCTGGGGTCAATTTTTCCAATTTTAAATCCAATACGCTAAAAAAATATGTTTAGTTGTCTTAGGGTTTGTAATTTATCAAATGCATTTGCATTACTATCATTACTTAGGGTCCTCCTCTTGAATCTTAGATTCTAGATATTAGCAGCAGCATGAAGAGAATGTCCACAAAATTATTTCCATACTTTAAAAAAAATTAGACTCTAAAAACTCTTCTTTAGTTGTTGTTTTATTTTCTAATTTGTTTGTTTTGTTTTCTGGGCCCTGAAATAAGGACTAGTGTAAATCTGATTCAGATTTATTTGTTATAAAGAAGAGACATTAAAATCTTCAGTGTGATTCATAGTTCATTCCCAAAGACATTATATCAATGATGACCTTCTTCACCTTAAGGTGAAGAATATTTTAAATATTTTAAACTCCACAATGAATATTGTTCTTAGCTATTTTAGCGGGGGCAGGAATAACTCTCACCTCGCTATCTTTTTACATTTATGTAACATTGAGCTCTTATGTATCATTTAACAGTGTCATGAACTGTTTTCCTTGAGACTAGCTCTTGGATACTCACAGAAACCCTAGAAATTAGATAGTGTCCATATTTTCCAGATAATGAAACCAAGACTGAAATGCTAAATTTAATTGTTCACTGTCACTTAGCTAGGAAGTAGGAAGAGCCAGAGTTTAAACCCATCTCACCCCAGTGTTGCCAACTTTTATGTTTAATGAGTTTTCTTATGTAGATCTTTTGTAGTAGGTGTGACCTCATTAAGAAGCAAGTTTGGACCAATGATTGCTTAACTTGTCCCAATATGTAAATATTCATTTTCCAGGTTGCTTTTATTTCTCTTGCATTGCAAATGCTTTTTTAAAAAAAGGTTTTCAGAGGCTTTTGATTGTTAAGTACTAACTAGTCTCTACTTTATTTGTCTTTAGTTTCATCACTTCATTAAAAAAATGAGCAAAGTATAATCGTTAGCTTGGTTGTATCTCTCCACATACTTTTCCATTTATCTCTTACTTCTGTATAGGGTAGACACAGTGCTTGAAGTTTTCTTTGAATAGTATTCATTACTATCATAGTTCAGAGATATTGTGGCTTTGGTTCCAGACCACCACAATAAAGCAAATGTTGCAATAAAGCAAATCACGTGAATTTTTTGGTTTCTCAGTGCATATAAAAGTTATGTTTAGGGACCCAGCCCCATGGCATAGTGGTTAAGTTCATCATGCTCCACGTTGGCAGCCTGGATTCGGATCTCAGGTGCAGACCTACACCACTTGTCAGCCATGCTGTGGCGGCAGCCTGCATACAAAATAAAAGAAGTTTGGCACAGATGTTAGCTCAGGGCTAATCTTCTTCAGCCAAAAAAAATAAAATAAAAAGTTATGTATATACACTATACTGTGGTCTGTTAAGTGTGCAATAGCATTATGTCTAAAAAAACAATGTGCATACTTTAATTAAAAAATACTGTATTGCTAAAAAATGCTAACCATCATCTGAGCCTTCAGTGAGTCGTAATCTTTTTGCTGGTAGAGGGTCTTGCCTCAGTGTTGATGGCTGCTGAGTGATCAGGGTGGTGGTTGCTGAAGGTTGAGGTGGCTGTGGCAATTTCTTAAAATAAGACAACAATGAAGTTTGCTGCATGGATTGATTCTTCCTTTGACAAATGATTTTTTCTGTGGCATGTGATGCTGTTTGATAGCATTTTACCCGAAGTAGAACTTCTTTCAAAATTGGAGTCAGTCCTCTCAAAACCTGCTGCTGCTTTATCAACTAAGTTTATGTGCTATTTTAAATCCTTTGTTGTCATTTCAACAATCTTCATAGGATCTTCACCAGGAATAGATTCCATCTCAAGAAACCACTTTCATTGCTCATCCATAAGAAGCAACTCCTCATCCATTAACATTTTATCATGAGATTGCAGCAATTCAGTCACATCTTCAGGCTCCACCTCTAATTCTAGATCTCTTGCTATTTCCACCTCATCTACAGTTACTTCCTCCACTAAAGTCTTGAACCCCTCAAAGTCATCCATGAGGGTTGGAATCGTCTTTCTTCCAAACTCCTGTTAATGTTTATATTTTGGCCTTTTCCCGTGAATCACAAATGTTCATAATGGCATCTAGAATGGTAAATCCTTTCCAGAAGGTTTTCAATTTACTTTGACCATATCTATCAGAGGAGTCACTATCTTGGCAGCTATAGCCACACAAAATTTGTTTCTTAAATACTAAGACTTGAAATTCAAAATGGTTCTTTGATCCATGGGCTGCAGAATGATGTTGTGTTAGCAGGCATGAAAACAACATTAATCTTGTACATTTCCGTTAGAGCTCTTGAGTGACCAGGCATGTTGTTAAGGAGCTGTCATATTTTGAAAGTAATTGTGTTGTTCTGAGCAGTAGGTCTCAACAGTGGGTTTAAAATATTCAGTAAACCATGTTGTAAACAGATGTGCTATCATCCAGGCTTTGTTGGCCCTTTGTAGAGCACAGGCAGAGTAGATTTCCGTAATTCTTAAGGGCCCTAGGATTTTTGGAATGGTAAATGAGCATTGGTGTCAACTTAAAGTCACAAGCTGCGTTAGCTCCTAACAAGCGAGTCAGTCTGTCCTTTGAAGCTTTGAAGCCAGACATTGACTTCTCTTCTCTAGCTATGAAAGTCCTAGATGGAATCTTCTTCCAATATAAGACTGTTTTGTCTACATTGAAAATCTGTTGTTTAGTATAGCCACCTTCATTAATTATCTTAGCTAGATCTCCTGGATAACTTGCTGGAGCTTCTGCATCAGCACTAGCTGCTTCACCTTGCACTTCTATGTTATGGAGGTGGTTTCTTTCCTTAAACCTCATGAACAAACCTCTGCTAGCTTCCAACTTTTCTTCTGCAGCTTTATCACCTCCCTCAGCCTTTATAGAATTGAAGAGAGTGAGAGCCTTGCTCTGGATTAGGGTTTGGCTTAAGAGAATGTTGTGGCTGGTTTGCTCTTCTGTCCAGACTAAAACTTTATCCATATCAGCAATAAGGTTGTTTTGCTTTCTTATTATTCATGTGTTCACTGGAGTAGCACTTTTAATTTCCTTCAAGAACTTTTCCTTTGCATTCACAACTTGGCTAATTGTTTGGCACAGGAGACCTACCTTTTGGCCTATCTTGACTTTCAACATGCCTTCCTCACTAAGCTTAATCATTTCTGGCTTTTGATTTAAATTGAGAGATGTGCAACTGTTCCTTTCACTTGAACACTTACAGGCCATCATAGGGTTATTAATTGGCCTAATTTCAGTATTGTTGTGTCTCAGGGAATCAGAAGGCCCAAGGAGAGGGAGAGAGACAGAGGAATGGCCAGTCACTGGAGCAGTCACAGCACACACATTTATTAATTAAGTTCACCATCTTATATGGGCGTGATTTGTGCCCAAGAACAATTGCAATAACAACATCAAAGATCACTGATCACAGATCACCATAATAAATATAATAATAATGAAAAAGTTTGAAATATTGTGAGAATTATCAAAATGTGACACAGAGACGTGAAAGTGAGCAAATGCTTTTGGGAAAATGGCACCAATAGCCTTTCTAGACAATGAAAGGTTGACATAAACCTTCAATTTATGAAGGTTGACATAAATCTTCAATTTATGAAGGTTTTATGAAAAAGCGCATTATCTGTGAAGTACAATAAAGCGAAGCACAATAAAACGAAGTATGCCTGTATTTCTGTCTGACTTTAAAAGATTTCTCAAAGAATGTCTGTTAGGCAAAAAGTATGCTTGAGTTATTAGTTTAAAAACTTCCTGCCAGAATGCATTTTTTTGTATATTAAGCATGGCTTTCCAGAAGAACATTGTGGCCTTATGTGAGCTTGGTCAGAACTTCTCTTGGCTATTTAAATTTGTAAATTAAGTCGTTGGAACACAATGAAAGTGTTTCATGAAGTGTATTGGATGGATGGATGGATGAATGAGTGAGTAAATAAATGAAAGCTTCACATATAAGTTTTTACAGTATCTAGTCTCCTATATGTGTATCTTTGTGACGTTGCTGATGTTATAGACACAACAGAAGGAAGATTTCTGGATGAAGAACCCTGGCAAGAACTTCTTAGAAATCCTTCATTGTGGTATAATTTGCTTATATAAAAAGTATGTATATATTTCTGTAGTTTGCATATGTTCATTGTATCATCACTTATATAATGAACTGAAGAGTTGTCAATGGCTTTTTTAATATGAAAATATTTGCACATGCATGGGAGCTGGTTCTGATAATTGAAGAAAAGTATAGTTTATTATTTGCTTTCCATATATACAGTAAGCTGCAGCATTTATACATTTAGTAATAGAGTGCCCAATAAACAACTTTTCTGCCCTATTGGCATCACTATACTCTTTTTTTACAGCTTTATTGAGATATTGTTGACAAATAATGTAAGATATTTAAAATGTACAATGTGGTGATTTGATATACATATACATTGTGAAAGAATTCCCTCCATTGAGTTAATTAACACATCCATCACTTCATATATTTACCTTTTCCTTTTTTTTTATCATTTTTTGGCGAGAACATTTAAGTTCTACTCTCCTAGCAAATTTCAGTTATACAATACAGTGTTTATCATGTGTAGTCACCATGTTATACATTAGTAGAGTCATCACCACACTCTTGAGTTTGGATGCAGTAAAGCAGTTTTACCTTAATACATAAGGCTAGTAGAAATTTAATATTAAGAGAGCTATGCAAATATACTAATATAATTAAAATGTTTTTTAATAGTCTGAATTTATATACATTTAAAATTAGTTTTCAATTAAGAAAGAATCAAAGGAAATTCTTCCAATTCTTTAAAGGATTTCTCTAGCACAAGACCAGGAGGAATCTTGCTGCTTGCTGATTGGTGAGATGCTTGCGGGTATTTGGAGGCCTCAAATGCATAGAGCCATGCCCCATTGAGAGGCACACTTTATAAATCTTTTAATTATATGGTTTGTACAAAACTGATTTTTGTCATTCATTCTTGTGGTACTTGATCAATTTCCACCTTATGTTTTCTTTCCACAATAGTGAGGGTAAATTGTATTAGTCTGCTTGTACGTTGCATACACTTATAAAATAATTATTTTGGGGCCTGACTGAGGTATGGACTGCTCTCAAGTACTCCAAAATTCATTAAATTTTTTAAGGTAAAAGATATTTATTTTGTTGGTAGTATCCTTAATAATGCCCAGAATTTTGTAAAGTGCGTTAAACAGAAGACTTCACAGAGGAAATAGAAAAAAAATTACTTCCAGGTTTATTTTTCTTTTAATGACTGATAATGCATGATTATTTGTTCTATACATATGTTTTTGTCATTTTTCCCTAAATGGCCTTACGTCACTCAAATCATATGTACCATTTTTGCCTACCCTTCATAGACTTACATTTGGTTTTGTTTAAACTGTCACCTTGCCATTTTACTGTCTGTTCATTAGCTAACCAAAGAGGCTTTATACATGTATCCACCAAGATTATAAAAAGGTGAGATAGGACTAATTTCTGCTGCTGATACTCTTTATCCCTTCTTTTATCCTTTGTGTTTCTTCTCCATTGCAATAAAATTTCCCAATCTCTGAGTGACTCAATTTTTGAAATACTTTTTGGAGTTTAATTTTGTCAATGTGTTTAAAAATCAAATATAAATAATTTCTACCAATTTTCCATTTTTTACTATATTTACAATCCCATAGAATTTTTTTTTAGAATGTTACTCCTTTACAGAATGTTCTTCCCTTTGTCATAAATAACCCTGCCTGCCTATTAGAGATGCAAGTCTGACTGATCTGTAATTATGATTATTGTAATTATAAGTAGCTGGTAATAGTATTTAAATGATCAATGGCTCTGTAGCATTTTTTTTTTCTTTTTATGTTTCTCTTTTCTGTTTTTAACTCTACTTCGTGCTCACTCTGGTAAATCATAAAATTAGAAAGTACATAAAATTAGAGAGAACCACTGTTAAGACTTTGGCATGTTTCTTTGTCTGTTCTCTGTCCTTTCACCTCTTCATGATTGAGATCATATTGTGCATCTAGTTTTTCTTACTCAAAGACAGGGGGGCTCTACCCTATTATAAATATTTTTCCGTGTTTTTCACAACTTTTAAATGTACTATTTCTTTGTGTCTATTCACCATAATTTACTTGGCCATTTCCTTAGTGTTAGACCTTAGATTGTTTATAATATTTTATTATTATTCCACAGCAATAAATATTTTTTTGCATAAGACTTTGTCAACATCTCAGTTTCCAAAGACTAGAATTCTTGAAAATGAAATTCCTGAATCAAAGTCTATGAAGATTTTTAAAGCTGTTGGTTCATATTGTCAATTTACTTTTTAAGAAAGATGAAACTGATACACACATCCCATCTGGCAGTTTATCAGAGTATCTTACTATACCATTGAAAGCTTTGGATTTTCTCCCCTTTAAAATCTTTAATTTTTATTTCTTTATGTCCTCAAGGTATTAAATGTTTCTCATGTATTTTTTGCCATTGGTACTTCTTTTTGTTTTAATACGATATCCATTCATGTACTTTATTCTTTTCATCTATTGAGGGCTTTTTAAAATTATAAATGTGTAAGAGTATATTATATAGGATAGATATTAACATTTGTCATGTTGATGGAAAATATTTTCTCAGTTAGTTTGGATATTAGATTGAACTCAGAATTATCATAAAATTGTTCTACAAATTCTCTTTCTGCTGACGGCCTTAACGTTGAGATGCATGGATGTAATAATATGTATATACACATATATAATATTTCAGCTTTTTTTTTTGGTGAGAGGAAATTTGTAAGATGCTAAAATTTGACATTATTTCCTAGAATCCTAATTAGTAAAAAGTAAAAAACTACTTGGTTTCTGCTCTTAAAACATTTATAGTCTTTATTCAAAATTTGCATACTTTCTAAACTACACTTTTTAGAGCTTAACACTAATCATAGAAAGTGTGTTTAACATGCTTTCAAAATGTATATAATTTTATATATTGTATTTAGTAATTTAAACATTTAACATTTAGTGTGTATATTCTGTAAGCTCAGAGTAATATATAAACTTTTGCTGAAGTTTTTTTGTTTTAAATTGATGTAAACCATGTTTTGTTTTGCAGATGTGTGATTGTTACAGGCAAACAAATATCTAGTTTGAACTTTGGTTTAGGAGTTTTTAATAATTCATGGCATTTAAATCATAAAATAACTCCTGAGTTTTAACTATGTTATGATTTTTTGGATGTCCTTTTTCTTTCCTCCACTGACATACTCTGATAAGAATCTCTTAAATTTTTTAATTGTATATAAAACTCTAAAAGTAAAAAAAATTGCAGACTCTTCTAGAAAATTTATTAAATATGTTTATCAATATAAACCATGTATGAACTCACTTTCTTACATCTTTTACATAGGTATAACTAACTACCACCTCACATTAACAAAATAAAGTGCAAATGAAAAAAAATTACGAATTGTCTTGGAGAACACAAGAATTTCTGAGAACATATTTGCGGATTCCTTGGGATCTCTGACCCAGTTTGAGAAGCAGTTCACTTAGCCTCTCTCTGTTTCTGTATTCTGATAAAATTCTTGAGAATAATCATCTTGATCACTAATAGGGAGAAAAACCTCAAATGTTTGTAAAGAAAAATTTGAGGTACATATTACTTTTAGAATTTGTTTTAGGGATTGTGGATGGATTGACTACCAATGTTGCTTTGATTTCTTCAGAGTTTGAGTTACTCTTCCAGTGTTTTAAATGTGTTTTTTTCCTGAAATTTTAGGACCTTTATGCAATTCTTGTCTCTGTTTTAGTATAAATCTTGCCTTTGAAAAGCAGATTTTAATTTGTCTGAGAAATAGAAGTAAAATAAATGGCAGGGGTGGAAGTTGGGGATCCTTAGGGTTCTTTCTAGACTGTATTATCTTAATACAAGGGTCAACACACTTTCTCTGTAAAGGGCCAGATAGTAGGACCCTTTATGCTTTATGAGCCAGACTCAACTTTGCTTTTGTAGCGCGAAATCAGTCATTGAGAATAAATAAGTGAATGGGTATGCCTGTGTTCCAATACAACTTTTTTTTTTTTTTTAACAGAAACAGACAATGGGCTTAGTTTGATGACTCCTGTGCTAATGCATATTTTGGATGACCCTGTCTGTGTGTGAACAAGGGCTCACTTATTAAAAAAAAAGTTGGTGATCTTGATAGAGGCTTCTCTAATGGCAGTTTTTGCCACCACTATACAATTTACATATCCTGAAAAACCTATCCTGAAAAAATTGGGTATACCAATTATAATATTGCTACTTTATTTACCAATGTCTAAGACCTTTGACCTACAGACCTTACCCAGCTCAGTTCCTGAGCCAGGTATTAGTGATCTCATTCTTGCATGGGACTTAATCTTTCTGGTTTTAGCCCAGTATCCAGGTGCCTACTGAGTTCTTAAGTGCTCTAATGCCAAAAAGGTATAGCCTTCTCCTACCATTGCCATCCTGTTTGCTCCGACTGAAGGCTTGATAACTTGTCTAGTACTAGTAAACTTACTTTTCATGGGCTCTATTGGGACTGCAGCCCCTTATGCCCAGGCAGAGAATTCTTATGCCTCTGGCTCTGCATTATTTAGTGTAGATCTTGAGGAAACCTCCTGCTCCTACCACTTATATTCAAGTGTCACCACTACACAAAGATTCCTTCCATATTGCTCCTCCTACCAGATAAGGTCATTTGGAAATTGGTGGTACCCTGGATCAAATCTGCATTCTTCTTCATAACCCCTTAGACACTCTAATTTGGCTGCTGCTCACATTTCTCTGAGGGCTAGCTTGTGTCCCCAGCTCCAACCTGCCCATCCCAGGCATTTTGCAAAGGGTCCATCAAGCCTCACTGCTGAACTCACCCTCCTTCTCTTACCTACTGACAAACAAATTAAAGGAGCAATAACTTTGAGATAACTAACTGCCAGATAATTAGAGGTTTTATATTGGCAAATTTTCCCTCTTTTTTCTTGCTTCTTCCTTCCTTTTTTCCCTTCCTTCTTTCCTTCCTTTATTCCTTTAGTAATTGATGTATGAAAAACAGAATACTTAAAGTATTGACAGCATTTCATTCTTATACATAGCCCACTACTTTTATATTAATGTATTTCTGATAACATACTTGAGAGCTGAAATTACATATTATGTACATATGTACCTACATTATATGTAATGTATACATATTACATATTGTGGTTACTTCCTCATACCTAAAATTATGATTCCTGCTTGTCCTACCTCCTTCAGGCCCCACAACCCACTAGGCAGAGATTCTTCTCTGCTTTGGAGTCTGACAGATGGATTTGCACAGGCAGCATCTGAGAAAATAAATTTAGGTATCACCACTTTCCAAAGGGAAGATTTGAGGTTAGATAGCTCCCAACTTCATCCCCAGTTTTTACGTGTAAAGCCCCCCCTGCTTGGAGCAGGAATAGGATAAGGTAAAACATCTTTGCTCTTTTCTAAAGCACACACCAAGAAGGGCCTAACAGGCCTCTCTCCAGCCACATAGGGCCCATGATGAGGTTTTCCTACCTGAAGATAGCCTAATATTTCCCAGTATTGTTCAGGCAGGAGGTGGAGGAAGGTAGAGTGAGAAGAGTTTTAAGATTGGAGGAAGCTGGACCAGTAGGCTGTGTGAACCAGAGGTTCTAGCTTTCAGTTGAGAAGACCAAACCTATGAGTTTGTGAGGTGCTTCTGTGTTTTCCTAGCCTGTGAGCATTCTCTGTCTTGTGGTTGAAACCAGACTGTTTCCTTTAACAGTAACTACTCAGAAGCTGTGTCATGAGCATTTGAAATCATCATTCAATGAAAGATGTAGGAAAAACCAAACTCAGGAAAGGAAATTAATATAGGCATATCACAGTATAATGTAATAAAATATGAATTTTTTCAAAGTTGAATGTGTAAAGTTAATGACTGCCTATTAGATAAACCAGAGATGACATGGAAAATGGGGAATAGGAATGTCACAAAATAAAATGCTACATTTGAATATTCTGTGGATTATAGACTTCTCAGTAGAAAACACTGTAAACTCTGAGCCTTGTGTGAGTTTTCTTAAAGGTAAGAAGATCATCTATTTATGCTCATTGCTTGGAATATATACAAAGCTAAAGAGATGAACTTAACATTTAATTGACATGTGATTAATAAAACATATCTGTTATTTGTATGTTCCAAAATTAAGCAGATGCTATTGTTAAAGCTTTGGAGGTCGGGTGGGGCCAAGAGACATTTGTAGCATTATTTTCACTGGGTAGATTTATAGACTGCTATTAATTTTAAATGCCATGTGTTGATAGGTAAATATTTTATGTTCATCCCATGATGATGCTTCATCTCTCCCTACCTCCTCACTTTAGTATTTCCTTCAGCAATACTAAACTGTTTTTAGATCTACCACATATACTGTTTTTTCTCTCCTCTAGGCCCTTGCTCAAGCTATTCCTTCACTGAAGAATGCACTTCACTTGTCTGTGCTTGTTTCATTCTCACTTATCATTTAAGATTTGGCTTAGACATCCTGTCAGACTTCTTTTGTCCCTCTTTAGTGCACTTATGGTACCATCCAATTTTGTACTCTTTGTGAATTAGAATTCTCTGAGAACACCTAGAGAGCAAAGGTGGTGTTCCCAGCACCTAGCACAGATCATAGCATATAGAGGTGCTCCATAAGTATTTGTGGAACTGATGTAGATTTAAGAATAGCTGTACTTATTCTGGTTAATGCCAAGAAACACTAGTTAATGTTAATGTTGATAGAAGTTTTGACTCTATTCACAATAATTGTGCAAAATAGAATTCAAAAGGCACACACTCTGACTATCCATTAATTCAGTACATTTACTGAGCACTCACTCTGAACCAAATACTATGCTAGACATTGAAAGGTCTGTGAGCTTAAATGTATCTACATCGAAGAAGTATTTTGAACTTCAATTAAGAGCCATTCAGTAGTTGTTAGGCATTTTTGTTAAATATCCTTAGACATAGAGAAGATAAAATCTTCAAGAATTCAGTAAACATCTTATTTCATTGGGCAAGATATAAATTTTTCTTAAGTTCTGAGCCTCCAAGACTCAAGAGATGAATCTGTATTCTATAGATTCATTCCAGATGACTTGTTACTTAAGTAAGTATCATTTAGGATCTCACTCTGTCTACTTGCCTACAAAATAAAAACATTGAATTTAGATCCTATTTTTATTCAGCTGTTAACTGGAATTAAAACAAATAAAAATAGGATGCTGTTCAGAGTTACAAAATAATTTCATTCAATTCCTTTCCCCTTACACTACCCCCTACTTCCAACTCCCTCCTGTACTCCAAAGCTGACTTTTAAAATCTCATGGTAACTAATGGTCATTCTTACTCTCATCTCTCACCAGTGCTATAAGAAAGCATCTTGCCCTGTATAGGCAAAAGTTTAACAAAACCTTTTCCCCTTCAGCATGAGAGTTTGACCTTTTGTTAACTCTCTAGCTCTGTTTCCTTGGTAACCTGATAAGGGTAGTATATCAGCTATGTCACTAGGCAACATTGCTTATGGTAAAAATGACCCCTGATTGATAAAATTCATCTGTACTGATAGCACTATAAATACCTGGCAGGAAGCCATATCTTTGGGTTTCCCTAAATGTGGTGGCTCTTACAAATGGACATGTCCTTTGAAGGGATCCTGGAAGCCATGCCTATGGAATTGTTACAAGAGATATTGACTCCATATGGGGAGTGAGGCCTCTAAGTCAGTGCAACTCCCTCATCTGCTTGATGTGGTTCTCATCTTGTTCTGAAGCCATGATCTAAGAAGGCCAGAAAAGAAAGCTACCAGTGGGCTGTATGAATCATTATGTGGACTGCTGCAAGGACTCCTGCAGAAGAGGAAGAGCTGAGACTGTTTTGCTGGCAAGCATTGGTGCTTGTCCTATAGCATTCTGCGTAGACCGGTGCCCAGGGTAGCCTCTGGTTGTCCTGTGAATCCGCATATGCAGTTGAACCTAAGAAGATTCCTTAGTGGGTTTTGAGGATCTGGCTACACTTTGTTTCTGGAGAAAAGTGTACTTAGGAGAGAATGTATTGAAAGAACAGAAGCAAAGATCTTGCATTAGTTAACTATTTCACAGTGATGCTACCCCTTTGTGATCATACTACCCATAACTTCTGAGTCCAAGAGTTCTTTCCACACTGGGGTGTAGAATACTTCCAACAAGTAACTTCTGTTGGAAAAAGTCTGATGTGGTTGTACATTGCAATGTTTATTCATTCATCAGATAGTCCTACTGATACTGCATTGATAGGTTCCTTTTTTTGTTGTTTTTATGCTGTAGGGGCCATTTTAAGTGAGGAGATGATGGGTGATAATTGTAACTAATTAGCACTTTGTGAGTACCTTATTTCGCTTTTCACTATATCATTGCTGTCTATACCACATTCATAGATTCTTCATCTAATTTTACTAGTAGGGTTATTTAATTCTTGTATTTAAAATTTCACCTTGGAGGTTATTTGTAAGGAAGCTTTTCAGTCCCTGGTTATAATGTTAAGTGATAATGTTGTTACCGGTAGGTAAGAGAAAATATCACAGAGATTTTTAAGACTTGAAAAACGCTTTAGACTAAAACCCAATTTTTTCATCTAATGTGGGATTCATTCATTTAATTTTTTTTAATGTTACAATGTATATTCTCTTTTGAAAAATTGTAATGTATGGATAAATGAGAGAAAAGTTTCAAAATGTATAATTCCATTGTTCAGAGATACCCACTATTAGCATACATGTTTTTCATTCCATATCTTTTGTTACTCTGTGTGTATATAAATATAGAAGGCAGAGGGAGGGAGGCAGTGAGAGACAGAGAAAGATGTATCTATTTCTATTCTAATTTTTTAAATGGGATCAAAATGTGCATACTGTGATACAACCTTTTTTCATTTGATACATCATGAATATATTTCCATGTCAATACATATTCATCAACATAATTTTAAAATACAGAATAGAGTTCTCCTAAATGAGAGAATCATAATTTATTTGACCAATCTACTATTGTTGGCATTTAGGTTTTTTTGTTAGTGACAGGAGTCTCTCTTAATAGCTCACAGTAAATGATCAGCCAGCTAGTGCTTTTTTCTGGATTTAACATTTATATAAATGTCAGCTTATAGTATGTTACTGTGTTTAGCAGCTATGTCACAATGCTGGATAATAAGGAGCTTGTGGGGAACTACAGCAGGCAATTCCTATTTGTACAAAGTATTGCTAAACCATTATTTCCTTATCTTTTCAATGTCTGCAGAATAAGATCAAAGGACAAAAGCATGTGACACTTCCCTAAAGACCTCTCTCTACATTAACATAGCACTCTACTTTAGGGGTAAGATTGTTAAGCCAGTAGTGCTTCTATGTGATGATATATGTAATAGCTATTTCAGTAATTTAATATTGGTAGTATTTTTGTTGCTG
Organism: Diceros bicornis minor; assembly: GCF_020826845.1. Lineage (NCBI taxonomy): Eukaryota > Metazoa > Chordata > Mammalia > Perissodactyla > Rhinocerotidae > Diceros > Diceros bicornis. The sequence continues at coordinate 32,436,946 of NC_080749.1, forward strand.
GTAGAACAGAGAAGTCATCCCAACTGCTTTATCCAAAAATATCACCACAATTGTCAAAACTTAAACCATTAAAAGAGCCCCTGGAAAAACAAACCAACAAAAGAATCCTCAGGGAAAATGATCATTCTGTTTTTATCATGACGGTACCAAGGTTCTTTGATGTAGAAATTGGTAGGATACAAGATATGAAAGTTTGAGGGCCATATCTCCCGTTCACGTTTCAAAATTTTGTCTACAGTATATTTTCGAAATTTTTTGTTCATCGCATTGTTAAACTTCATGCCATTCCTCTCATACTACCTAGCACCTTCTAGATTGTTAGGATTATAGAAAAGTCAGGCAACTTCACTAGTGTGAAAATTGAAAATAGAAATAACAGAAATAACATTAAACAAAATCTTAATACTATTTTGTTTCTATAAGAGTCTTTTAAAATGGAAGTGTAAAACAACTCTGATATTACCATAAATTGATAATAATGCCAAGTAAAGTAATAATTTAACAAAATAAGACATATATGTTAAAAAATTGAGAACCATTTTCATTTAAAGTTAAAATCACTAATATTAACCTAGTAGATTGTGATATTCTCTCCCTTTTTCTGACAAACTCCAACTGTCTTACTTATGTAAATATATAGATATTTATATATAATATATTCTTTTCTCTGTGTGTGTATATATATAGTTGTGGGTTTATGTATATGTGCATGTAAATATGTGAATAGTTAGCAGAGGGCCACAATTATTGAGATAGACATTGTGCTAAGTCACTTTATATTCTCATTTAATCCTGTTAATAATCCAATGAAATAGTTATTATTCTTATCCCCTTTTTTGAGATGAGGAAACTTACATGTAGAGAGGAGAAGTAACTTGTCTGAGGTTACACAGTCATTGAATAATAGACCTTGGGACCCAAACTGAGATCTCTCAGTGCTTTATGGTGTTATAGCTAATACATATGCCCAATTTGTTTCTACGTGTTGAAGGATCTGTTCATTAAAGATGATCTGAGACATTTTCTCTTTGATAATTCAGCATTACCCGTTTGTCTCCTTGAGTTCTCTCAGGCTACCCTCTGTCTTTAAAATGCATTCTGTTTTAAACACTTTTAAAGAACAAAGCCTATTGTTTTTGCCCTACAAATTCTTCATAGAAGATGTTATGTTAGATAACTCTTTTTAGTTGAAAAATGGAATAAAAATGTAACATACTCTGAGTTCTGTAATCGTTAAGTTTTATTTTCATATAATGTTTATGGTGAGTTCTAATACTAAATTTGAAAGATTATATGAAGAAAACTTTAAAAGTTCATTGGACAGTACATTTTTTACAAAATGTCTTACGTGATCAGATGTTCTCATTTGGAGGAAATCATAGCTAAATGTACATATCTGTACTCTTTGTTTTAATCATTATATACCAGTGTTCATTCACCTAGAGAATTTAGTAGCCTAATTCGAAGATAAGTTCTACCCTGTTCATACTATCCAATATAATAAGAGCATTTATTGTAATAGATATAATATCTTGACACCTACTGAAATTGAAGTAACAAACACCTTTAGGTAATGGGACTACGTGAACATGTATAGTTACCTGAAATCTGCATAGTGAAAATGAGTCATCATTTAGTTAAAAATAAGTTTACTAAATTATACCATCTCACACAATGTCATCCCTCAAGATAATATATTTTTAGATGCAAAACAGATTCTTGTTTTACCAGGAATCAAACATTTAAAAAATGTATGAGCCAGAATGCAGACTTTAGTCTTTATAGGTAAAACTTCTGTTTTAGAAATTATGGACATGTTTGCTCTGTATCTAAAAAATACTTCTCAAAGTATATATGTTTATACAGCATAAAGAAAAATATTAGCTCTTGTTATTGTGATTTATTTAGACTTAGCATTATTTTTTTCTGGAGATATAACCTATATACCAAGGGTTTGATTGAATAGTAAGTTGAATGTTTTTAGATTTAACATATCAAATAACATACCACTTTAGTTTTTTAGGGGGCATGTGTATTAGTTGTTGTATGAAAACTGAGTAACATGGCACTTGATTGCCCTTGACAATAGATCATTACTTTCCATGACAGGCTCTTGTATTATGAATGTATCAGATTTATTTATTAACTCAAAAGTTTTATCATTCCAAATTTTCATATTCCGTGAAAACTAGATCAGTTGGCTCTGACTAGGGGTAGTATTTCCTTTCACTAGTGATAAATGTTTATGTATATTTTCTGTAAGCTTTCTAACCCGTAAACCAGAATGATTTGATTGAGAAATACAAATTTCTGTTTTATTTTGTTAATGTTCTGGAGTACACATATGCAGCTCTAAAGTTTCCCCTTTTAACAAAAATAGCGTAGGAAATGAAGTGATAGCCAGATGGTGTGAATACTCCGTCTAGGTTTCTTTGCAAACCCAAGGCCTTAGGTCCCTCCCATAGAATTGTCCAAGAATCCTCCCAAAGAAATATTATAGTCTCTTACTACCTGATTTAATCTAAATATTCTGCACTCCTTAGAAGTGTGAGATTCTCACTGTGATGCTTTTTGTTACTTTGTGCCAAGATAGATCAGATCGAGACCCTACTGTGGTGATGAAGTCAGTTTGGAAGAGAAAAAGGTCACTGTTGTCTTAATTTTAGATTTATTGTTATTTGAGGGGAAGGGGGATATAGGTAAGTGAGACTGCTCGTTAAAGTGTTTCTCTTGATGTACAAATAAAACTCTTGGAGTTATGGGGAGGGCACATTGCTAAAATTGGTAGTTTTGAAGTTAGTGTAAAAATTCAGTGTTGTAATTGTTTTTCATGAATCGAATTAAAACTATGTAAATGATTTTCTTATCCCTCTTTCTTCCTTGCTTTTAGATTTAAAAACATTGCCTCAGTGGAAACAAATGTCCATTAATAGAGGATAATTTAAATACATATGGTATATTCTTATAATGACATACTGTATAGCCATTAAAAACGACAGATGCAGACAATATTACAGTGACCAAGACATGGAAACAACCTAAGTGTCCATTGACGGATGAATGGATAAAAAAAAAATGTGGTATATGCAATGAAATATTATTCATCCATTATTAAAAAGAAGGAAATCCTGCCATTTTTGACAACGTGGATGGACCTTGAGGGCATTATGCTAAGTGAAATAAGTCACACAGAAAAAGACAAATGCAGTATGATCTCATGTGAAGTCTAAAAAAACTAAACTCATAGCTACGGAGAACAGATTGGTGGTTGCCAGATGCAGGGGGTTGGGAGGCAGTGAAATGGGTAAAGATGGTCAAAAGGTATAACTGTAAGTTATAAGATAAATAAGTTCTGGGGATATAATGTACAGCATGGTTACTATAGTTAATAATACTGTATTGTATCTTAGGACGTTGCTAAGAGAGAAGATCTTAAAAGTTCTCATAAGAAAAAAATGTTTTTTTTTTTTGTGAGGAAGATCGGCCCTGAGCTAACATCTGCCAATCCTCCTCTTTTTGCTGAGGAAGACTGGCCCTGGGCTAACATCCATTTCCATCTTCCTCCACTTTATATGGGACGCCGCCACAGCATGGCTTGACAAGTGGTGCGTCAGTGCACCCCCGGGATCTGAAACAGCGAACCCCAGGCCCCCGCAGCGGAGCGCCTGCGCGCACTTAACCGCTTGCGCCAACAGGCCAGCCCCGAAAAAAAATGTATTTAAAAGAACATAAGACTCTGTGAGCTGATGGATATTAACTAAACTTATTGTGATAATCATTTTGCAGTATATACATATATCAAATCATTATAATTATTATTATTATAAAAATGACAATTAGAAGTAAAAATCATTTTATTAATAGTTGAGCACTTACACTTAATGTTCTAGGTACTATTCTAAGCAACATGATGTAGTATATCTCATTGTATCCTCATGAGATAGATACTATTTTTATCACCATTTAAAGGTGATTTACTGGAGACAAAGAAGAATAATTTGCCCAAGGTCACACAACTGTTAAGTAGAAAAACTAGATGATGGACCCAGGAAGTCTGATTCCAGAGCCAGTGCTATTAACTGTTATGTTATATAGATCTATGTTGCTGAAATAGAAGTATGCATTATTTATAAAACAGATAAAATAGCAAACAATGTATAGTATGATTCTATTTGCATAAAATTGTTGACCCTGGTTATTTTTGGCTTACAAGATGTCAGATTTTTTTTCCTTCTGTGGATTTTTTACAGTGAGTATCTATGATTTTTCTAATCAGAAAAAGTAAATAAATCTCTTGTGCTTTGGAAACAATAAATAAACCACTGCCCGAAATATTCTCTCTTCCACTTCTCTCAGTTTGTGTTTCTTCTCTTCTCCATCAGTCTGGGCGCTTTAACTTCTAGAAAGCAGTAATAACACTGCTTAGTCTGCTTACTTTCATCAAGTCTTTCAGTGTTAGAAGGACCTTTTATATTTGTAATTTGTGTGTATCTTGTTTTTTTTCCTTTGGATGTTTCCTCTTTGTAAACCTCTATAGTATTTAGCTTTGTGTTTATTAGCTTTCCAATAAATATTGATGATGAGAAAAAAAAACTCTAATGTGAGCTTTCTGGTTAAATAATTTTATAGGTGTTTCCTCTTAAAAAGAGTAGTGGGTATAACTGGAAAATAATAAACCTCAAAGAAATAGGACTTTTGACAGTAATGATTTGGAAATGATCGTGAATGGGTAGAGGAAGGCTAACCTACTTCCCCCAGAGTCTGTTATAGTGTTATACAAAGGTGTTGGGAGAGTAAGTTTCCTCCTCGAGAGACGGCCACAGGAGAAAGGTGTGCTTTGGGTGTCTATTAAGGCAAATAGGTATCTAGAGGGAGCATTTTGTGAAGACAGTGAGGCATAGGGGATTGTCAATTGTTGATTAGTAATTATAGTAGCAGTAACAGAGGTGCAGTAGAAAAGCGTTGCGGGAAAGGATTATTGGAAAGATGGCTCAGGGAAGAAACCCAGAGTAGAATGAAGCAATGAAGGAAGACTATAGATGACTTTAGAAGAGAGGTTTACATGTCAAAGACTGGCCAAAGATGACGGGCCTGTAGGGCATACTGGGATAAACAAGGTAGTCAGGTTTGTTTGTTTTTTTGGTAATCACAGGCAAAGGTAAAAACTAATTTGCTCTGTTTGAAATCAGAATAGAAGTCACTATACTTCTTTTCTTTGTCTGACCTCTATCCCATTGCCCTTTTTGCCTAAGGCACTAGACTAGGCTAAGAGAAGTGGAAATAATTGTCCTGAAAGGATTATAACATCAGCTGTTAGAACTTTTTTCATGTATGAATATTTCTATATGTATATCTAAAAGACAAGAACTCAATTTAAAAATAACCACAATACCATTATCACACTTTAAATAGTTAAAAATAGTCCTTAATTATCATCAAACATCAGTCAGTTTGCAGATTTTTCCAGTTGTATTTTGTTTAGCTTTTTGTGGTTTTTGGTTTTTGTTTTTCTACAGTTGTTTGTTTAAAGCATCTAATGGGTTGATGTATCTCAAGTGTTTCTGAATCTCTAGGTCTTCTCTTTCAGGATTAATAATTGACTAGACTTTTATATGAGAAAGTACTTGCCCATTTTTTTGTTCAGTCCCCACATAAATGCATTAGTGATCAAAACAACTGGTCTGCAAGAAAACAGCAGCCACTAGTAATTAGTTAACTTATTCAATTGTAGATAACTTCTGTATAGTTGTTTTCTTAATTTGCCCTACAAATGTGGTCTTAGAAAGTAAATATTATCCTGATTATCTTATGCTGGTTAGGAAAACAGGTCACAAAAATGGAAGTGATTGGTGATTTACCCTAGATCACTTATAGAAACTGGTTTGAAATTTCAGAGCATTTGATTTTTTACAAGAGTGATAAAGATGCTTTTGTCTCTGCTTTGTACTACAGCCAGATGTGAGTTTTAAAATAGGTTGCATGTAGCCTGAAGATGAGAGTATGATTGGTAGTGTATCAGTCAGGATAGGCTATATTATGAGGTAGTGAGAAACAACCACAAAACCTCAGTGGTTTGAAACAACAGTGGTTTATTTTTTGTTCTCCTTGCATGTCCATCATGGTCAGAGATACCTCTGCTCATAATAGTCACTTAGGGACCTTATGGAGCAGCCATCATTTCAATCATTGCTGATCATCATACTGGAAAGGAAGAAAGAAAAAAAAAAGAGAGCTCTGGAAGGTCTCATATCTGCAATTAAATGTTCCAACCCAGAAGTCACACATCCAGTTACAAGGAGGCTGGGAAGTTAGTCTTCTATGTGCCTTAGAGAGAAGAACCAGCCATTGGTGAGCAGTACAGATAACTGACACTGTAAGTAATAATTCTGTTGCTGGACTGCTAACACATCTATTCATTCATTCACTCATTTCTTCATTCATTAATCAGATATTTATTGAATGGCTGCTATTTGCAAGTCACTATACTAGACAGTGGAGATATTAAAGTGAATAAAACATGTTTCATCCCTCCTCTCTAGGTTCTCAGAGTCCGGTAGAGGTAAGAGGCAAGTAATTCTCTATTAGGGATCAGCAAAGTCTTGCCCACAGGCCAAATCTAGCCTGCAGCCTGTATTATATGGCCCTTATGCTAAAAAACGGCTTACCTTTTTAAAGGGTTGAAAAAGCAACAAACAAAAAAGAATATGCAACAGAGAATATAGGTGGACCACACAGCCTGAAATATTTACTGTCTGACTTTCTGCATTAAACAAGTTTGCTGACCTCTGTTCTATAACATCTGTACTTAAATTTGAAGCTCCTCAAACTATCTGCTATCTAGCCCATTGTCAGATAAAAGATACCCCATTATCTAGTAAGCTCTGGATCTCTCTTAATAGTGTGCCTTTTGTTTCATCTGGTACTACATTTCTATGGAAATATAAATCTATTCCTGTGTTGTTGGAATGGTGATTGAGTGGTCTTGTTACTGGGCATTGGAGTCCTGGAGTCTCTGTTGAATTTGATGCATAGTTAGATAGTTGTGAGATGGTCAGACCTCTAAAATGTGTATATGCAGGTACTAAGTAATGATTTGTGTTGGGAATAGAAAGTAAAGCAACAATGAGGATGTCTGCTTCCTCGGAGAAATAGGACCTAAACTTTAGGGACTTTACAAATCAAAGTCAGTGAGTGAAAGTACACATAAAAGGAGACTTTATCTTCTATACTATGGACTGGGCTACTCTGTTAAAGATTATACTTTTAGATATTTCTTAAACTGAGTAAGTGTCTGTGGTTCAAAGACTGTATGTAGAGTCTCTGCTATGAATGAGGCACTTGAGGTACAAAGACGATTGAGAATCAATCCTGGTACTCAAGTTCAAAATAAAGGAAGTGGGTATTCTTATTCAGGTTGAGAGGAATAGGATTGTATAAAACAAATCTGGTTTATTCTAAAGCAGTTTTGGGGGAAAAGCATCTAAAATATGTAACTTTTGTAGTATGAGGAAAGAAAAGATGCCTTGAGCTTATAATTAATACAGTCTTGTATTGACCATCAGAGCTCCATTCAGTTATATCCCTACTCTTTTTTTGCATGTTAGATTATAGAACTCTGCCAGATTCCACACCAGTTTTAGGATCTACTTAAGGTATTCTGAATGTAGATTGTCAATGCCAAAAATACCTGTTTAACAATAGTCTATAGAATTCTATTCTTGGTCAGGGTCAGCTTCTATCTTGTTGAATTGTTCATAGGAACCAAATGTTCATAGATTTGGGGACAATCCTCTTTCAGATCTGGTGCTTTAGAGATTGAACCCTTAAATGTTACTCTCAACTTACAAATACTAGAGTTTGTTTTCTTTTTTTGTGTGTGTGAGGAAGATCAGCCCTGTGCTAACATCTGCCAATCCTCCTTTTTTTTTTTTTTTTTGCTGAGGAAGACTGGCCCTGGGCTAACATCCATGCCCATCTTCCTCCACTTTATATGGGACGCCACCACAGCACGGCTTGCCAAGCAGTGCGTCGGTGAGTGCCCAGGATCCGAACTGGCGAACCCCGGGCCGCCGCAGCGGAGCGTGCGCACTTAACCGTTTGCGCCACCAGGCCAGCGCCTTGAGTTTGTTTTCTTAACAGTAAGAAAGCATATTTTTCCAAGTGATTCCTAAGGTTCTTTCTGGCTTTATGACTGATTATGACTGGATGACAGACGTGGCTCAGGTCTGTGATTCCAGTAACTCTTAATCAGATTCTGAGCTTGTATACTGAATGGTTTATGTATCCAGTGGGTACTTGTTTACTTGTATGTCAAGTTGGAATAGTATTTTACCAGCCCTCTATTTGTTGGAGAACTAGCAGATTGCTCTAAATAACCAAATGTGCCAGTGTTTACTATGGATTATGCATGATCCACTTGTCATGGCTGTTGACCGCCGCTGTATGTAATTCCGAGATTATCGTTTAAAATGGCCTTTTCTTTATGTAGTCATTTTATTGTTAATTTCCATAAAGTGAACTGCCCTACAGCTTAGCCACTGCAAATGTACCATTATTTAACAAGGTCACATGACTGACTACCCTTTCTACAGTAGCTAAAATAGTCCAGTGTAAATATATATTATCCATTGATACTTCTAACATATTTTTTCACCCTTTCACATCTCGAATTTCTACATTAAAAATTTAGCCTTTTTGTTGGTGTTTGTGAACTTCTTTTGGTTAATGCTAATTGAAAATGTAATTTCACATCACTCCGTATTATAGCTATAATTTGGAATTAGCCAATAATACTGTCATTTTGTTGGAAAATTTAATATCATAAAAGAATGTGTGTTAATAATTTTATCACAAAATATTTTAACTATCAAAATATTTTATCGTCAAAATATTCTATTCATGGAGATGAATGCTACACAGACTGGAACAAATGACCCCATACCTAACTGACATATTTATAGAAAATAATGTTTAATATTGTCAACTCATCTCTCTCACCTATTTTTGATGTATAGCTTTTCTGTCGTCGTTTTGATTAATCCACTGAAATGTATTTCCAGGTTAATATCATTAAAGGTTTTAAAACAAAATTGAAATGATCAAGTGTCTGAAGTTACTCATTGCTACCTAGGCCAGTTCTAAATTGTAAAATCCCAACCTGGAATCTCAGCAGAATTGTGAATAGTTTGGGTCTGTCTTTCAATCTCAAAACCACTGCCTTTGTGTTGCCAATATCCTGAGTACTGGGTTTGGCCTGATCTTACTCAGCCTGTCTTTTATCAGTGATTTTCAAATGTTTTAGAGAGTGACATTAGTGTTGGCAGCATTACAACCCCTGAGGATATTGTTGTAGTTAGAGAAGCATAGTCAGTTTTGATAATACAAACTAGAGAAAGTGAAGCTTCATAAAATCTCCTTGGTTAGTGGATGAATACAGAGAAGACACCATTTTCTATGTACCTGAAATTCTCAAGTTGGAGAGGCAGTCCCTGCCCCTCACTGCATCCCCATCTCAATTATGATTGTGACCACTCTCCCCTCTATTAAAACTTGCCTTTGCCCATTCTCATTAGTGTCCAGATCCCTGAAGCTAGTTAATTTAATAAACCATGTTGTCGTGTTAATAAATACCACTTTTTCTCTTGTGGATATTTTGGAATTATTAAAACGAAATCAGAACAAAAAAAAAACGTAATCTTGTATAAAGGAAGTGTAGAATCAAGGTGGAGGTGGAGTCTGGAGGCATGGAATTAGAGGCAGGTGATTGATCTTTCGCTCAATTATATCAGGCAGAGATCCATGTACTAAATGTATAAGTAAGTTGTGGTCCAGCTGAGGCATTTATATCTTGTAATGCAAGAGATGTATTAAAATTATAGTCCCTCAGTAAAATTCAGTGTATATGGAAATTCGATGTATTCTGCAGTTAGTTTTAGACATGTCTTCTACAGATAGCAAGTTTCAGCTAACTTCAAAAAATGATCCAGGAATGTTGAGTCATGAGAGAAGCAGAAATTTAATTTGGATAAATATTCTTTTCTTTAAAAAGTGTGGTTCATTAGTGTTCTGAACTCTGAGTTATATGTTTGGAATATGATATTTTACTAGTTGCCAAATAAATGTTTGTTATTGAAAAAAATGATCCCATTATTTTTCCCATTGATTTTCTTCCAAAGCAAATCAAAAGTAGAAATGTATAGTAATGTAAATAATAACATTTTTCCATATATAATAATGCTTTTTTAAAACAAAATCTAACATCAGACTTTGAACCTAGCATTGTTTAGGCTTAAAACCTTTAGTATGTTGGGCCTCAATTTAAAAGACTAGTTAAGCTTAAAATAGACTTTTTACTCCCATTCTTAAAGTTTTTAGATGGTTGAGGAGACAGAAAAATACATATGCAGTTCTTTTGCTGATTTTTATATCTACTAAATTTAAAAGTAAACAAAAATTATGAAGTAATGAAATACGTAAAACAAAAAATTCAAAATTATTATATATTATCATTGCAACTATGTAAATATACAACTATTTAAACATTAAAAATATTAGCAGGAAATGTATCAAAATGCTGAATGGTTATATTAAGATACTAAGATTAGGGGCTTTTTTTCTTTCTTCTAGATTCCAATATTTCTGTAATATGGTTGTTACTTTTATGATGAGAAGAATAAACATGTTTTTACAAAATGCAATAAAGGAAGCTAAGATTAAATATAGAAAAGCATTTGCTGCTTCTAATTATGGCAAATGTTTCAAAGCACTTATATTAAATATAAGGATAATTCATGTACCCAAAAGGCTATATTTTCTTTAGAGTATATTTCAGTATAAGAAGCAGCTCACGGCTCACAGTGTCAGGGTGCTAGGCAATTTTTAAAATTAATATCAAATAAGTTTTAATGTAAAAGAGGTTAAATAAATGTTAACTTCTTTATTGTCTTCTCCAAACCTCCTCATTCCCCCAAACACCTTCAATAAAAACTCTGTGAGGGTGAGGTTCTTGTCTATCTTTTTAAATTGTTGTATCCCTAGCATATAGAATAGTTTCTGGGACATAGTAGGAGCTCAATAAGTATATATTGAATGAGCAAATAACACATAAGAAAGAGAGGCAAGTAAGTCTAATTATGTATAGATAGTTCCAGTGTAAATTACTATGTTTCCTGTTCCCTCATCATCTTACATGGTTTAAGCTGTAAAACCAGAGGAATATGAAACTTGTCACAAGGATTAAAGATGCCTTGAACTATAGAGAATGTAGCAACTTGGAACCAAGCAAGATCAACCTTGATAAAGAGTTACATCCCCATTACTCATAGCAAAACTCCTGGCTCCAAAGAGGAATAAAAGTACAGTTAGTAGGGCAGAGAGGTGATAGGTACATCGTATAGTCCTGGTCTGTTTTCCATAAATGGACCCTGTATTGCAGCATAACCCAAGGTGGCACCCACTCTGAAGGCTTCCCAGATGGTTCTGTGCATGCTTAAAAGATCTGAGGCACCCTACTCTGGGTCTACCCCAGAATAATAGCTTTAACCCTTCTATTTCTTCCACATAGTACCTACTGCACTGTAACTCATGGTTTTGTGGGGGAATTCTAGGTATCTTAGAATGCAAACCATACAAAATATCAGTAACCGCTCATTTTAAAAGTGATTGTATTAATTTAGTAGGTAAATAATTTAATCTTGCTCATTGCCAATATACTCATTATTTCCTTTTGTTCACTTCAGCATGATTCTATGTAAATCATTTTTAGACTCTTCTGAATCTTTCTGCTTTCATTTATTCTGTAGCCTCATCCTTTTTGGTTGCTGTGTCCTTCCATGCTTCTTTTCTCTTGGAGGAAATATTTCACAATTCATATGCAAAACCAAAGGCATTTCTTCTGATGGATCCTTTAGACTCTGAGAAAGCATAATTTCCTTTCTCTAGCCCTAGACCTTTATAGTTTTAGGCTGAAACTGCTCTCTCCAGAACCACTTGAATGTTTACGATAGGATCTTTCACTCTGAGCCCTGAGTTTTCCAATTCTTGTCATTCATTCAGTGTCTCCTATAGTATCTTCCCTTTTCTAGAGCACATGTCCATCTGTCTGTCAAGTTTCCTTCAAATGTCTTTATTCTGTGGCTCTGACAGGTTCTCTGAACTCTTCAGGTGTTTGCCATTTGCCCAGGACCACCAGCATCTCATTCTGGATTGTTCTTCATCTCAGATGGTCATATTTCCCATTATTCATCTTTTGGCCCTTCTGTATCTTCTCTGAATGACGTTAGTTCCTTCACTCACTTATTCATTCAGTCATTCAACAGATATTTATTGAGTCACTACCATGTACCAGAGCTGTGCTAGATGTTAGGATAAGTGGTAAAAGAAACAAACATGGTCCAAACCCTTGTGGAGTTTTCTGTCCCGTTGAAGCATAAAACATTAACCTCACACATCTACAACTGTTCTACTTCCATTGTTTAATCTACATGTGATTCCAGGGGAAGGAGGTTTTTATCACAGAACTCTCTTGTGCATTTGCAACCCAGAAAAGAATAAAACAATATTACCTTTTTGCTGGCAGCCTTGGCACAATTTCAAGACCATTTGCCTTGTTTCCAACAAAATGAGTAGGTTATCCTCTATAAAAGTCTTGTAAATAATTATAACCAATGTTTATTAGACATTGTGCTTCTTGCCCATTATAGGCGTAATTTCCTATGATCCTCACAACAAACTTACAAGGAAATGGACACAAAGAAGTTAAATCACTTACCCAAAGTCATTTGGATACTAAGTAAGAGAGTGGGGATCAAGTCCAAGTCTGTCCCATCCCAGAACCTGAGCTCTGTTGCTTCTCATTTTTGTTTATTTCTCTCACTAGTGAAATTAATTAAAAGTCAAATGTGTAAAATTTGTGTTCCCCCTTTGCTCTTATTAACCATCTAATTTCTGCTCTGTAAAATGTTAGGGAACCTTAGTTTCAAAAATCAATGTATAACCATATTCACAAAGCTACTTTTTGGTTGGTTGGTTTTGATTATGAAAGAGATTATGACTTTTGAAACACTGGGAAATATTTACTATCAAGTGGAAAATATTTTTGTGAAAGGGTTGATTGCATGTTAGTATTATTTATGATTTTATTTTTATTTTTATTTTTTTTATAATTTTATTTCTTAATTTTTTTCCCCCAGAGCCCCAGTAGATAGTTGTATGTCATAGCTGCACATCCTTCTAGTTGCTGTATGTGACTAGTGGCCTCAGCATGGCCGGAGAAGCGGTGCGTCAGTGCATGCCCAGGATCCGAACCCGGGCCGCCAGTAGCGGAGCGCACACACTTAACCGCTAAGCCACAGGGCCGGCCCTATTTATGATTTTAAATCATAACCTCTGTTTGATTGGGAGTCAGCAAACATACTTTCTTTGTTAAAAAGGAAATTTTTAAAAATGAGATGAAGAGACACATACATGGTTCCCCCATATGTATATTTATATTTTTTACTTTATAATATTCACTTAACATATTTCATCCAAAAATAAGAAATAGGGCATCCCAGTCAAGGCTCTATATTCCACCTTGCCTTTACTGAAATAGTTCCCTTTTTATCCATTGTTTGTATTGTTTATAAAAAATATTTTTGTATCCCTCACATTTTCACTACCAGGAGCCTTTTTCCTCCTAGATAAAGATTGCACACAAAAAAATTGAAAACCTGGCATAGAAATACTATATAAAGTCTGTTGTTTTGCCTGTTTACAATACTTAGTTTTATGTTATAGAACGCACATATATGTACTACTTAAAAGCATTGGACTTGAAGTCAAGTAATAAGATCTTTATCTTGTTTCACCATTAATTTGGGCAAATCACTTAACCTTTCCCATGCTTCTATTCTCATATAGGATGTCACCAACTCTCTGTGACATGCCTAACTAGAAGCTTCATCTTTACATTGGGATTACAAAATTCTACCAAACTAGAATTTAAAATGTTTTCAAAAAAAGGACATATAAAACAAAGGTATTGTATTATAATAGCCATAGAAGAAATAAAACAATTTTCACAGATCTAAGGTAATATCAACTCTTATTTTCTACCTCTTAAAATATAACTTTTAAAAATATTTAAATATTTCAGTACAATATTTGTTGACTTCTAAGTCATTATTTTGATATAATTTTTTCATCATTTTTACATTGATCTTTCATTGGAAACTTGGGCCCATTAAGATCTTAGATAAAAAAACAATGTCTTTAATAGATTCTGCTTTTTTTTTTTTTAGGACCAGGTAATTAATCTTCAATATATGAATATCATATACTTTTAAGAGTGATTCAAGTTTACCCTATATTGGCTCATCTTCTTTTAAAAAAAAAATTTGTCTTCACTTTAAAAAATACATCACCATGAATTCTTTGGAAGAAAGCCATTATGTAAATACAAGGTATCTTGTTACTATTTATAGAATATTTTTGCCATTTCTTTTAATGATGGCTGATTTTTTTCCTAAAGCCTTTTTCTCCCCTTCTTAAGCAATCCACTCCCCTATCCCCATACTCAACTAACAATATTTCCTTGTTGCGGTCGTTTTTCCTTATTTATTTGGTTGAAGATTGAAACTGTTAATGACAATGGGTTTTTAAAGAGTTATATTAAATAGTTTTGTCTTTAAATTTGTCCCTTATTTTTTTTTCTAATATAACATTTTTATCTTTTTTCAAAATATTTGTCTAATGGCTTCCATTTTATTTGATTAAGGAGGTTGATGAGAGCATCTATGAAGGAGAGAAAATATAGAAGGAAGACACATTTTATGACTGTAAACTGGTACTTTCAGAAGAGTAACAGTGCTTCTCTCACTACTAATAGCACAGGACAGGGCGGGTCAAAAGAAGCCAGGGACCAAAGTTGATTTAGACTGATATCTGATAGACAGATAATGAGGATCTCAGCAAACACAGCTTCAAGCAGAAAATTAGCTGCTCTAGGGAGGAGAATATAAATTCTTAAACAGTAGAAGATGCAGTCTAATTTGAAATCAGAGAAGCCCCTGAAATCAAAAGTGAGTGGATTCCAACTAGTACTGGGATAGAAGCTGGCACAAAAGGGGTCAGTAGGAGGAAGGGAGAAGGAAACTCACTAGGCAGATTGACCTGGGAATAGCATCCTTTGTGTCTCATAAATGTATTTGATCTGTGTAAGCAACACAGCAGGTTATGACTGCAGAAACAAGGCCAGGGTTGAGCAATACTGCCCAGGTTCCGGGCATTCCTCTTGAGTGAGGAAACAAGGCATGGCAGGTTTTGTTGACAGCCAGTATAAAGCAAGGTTTCCCACATCACTTTTTATTATTTTGGTAATTATTGTTGATTGTGGCAGAGAGGCTAATCCTCGTATTTTGAATAATGGCATTTTCTAACATCCAATCCAAGAGAAACTTGGTTCTCCTCCCATTACCTCAAGCCTTTTGAAACGTTTGCAAGAGTCCTTCGGCGCTAGAACAATTCCTGACATCCAGGGATTTTAAAGCTTTTTGGCTGTTGTCGCTTAGTCTTTAGCTAGTTAGGAAACCCTCAAATTTTCTTTTTTAAAAGAAAAAAGAATCATCCATTCAAGGATGTCGAGAGAATAATATTTACAAATACTGATATAAATTTTCCATAGTACCTTATCTAAAATTCTGAACTCTAAAAAGTTTGAGGGGGAAAACCCATACTTTTTCTAATAAGAAAAAATTAAGTGAAAGTATATTTAGTTCAGGCAGCAAATCTGGCTTGAATTTAACTCATTTGGTGGCAAATCCAGAGCTGAATTTATGTGAGGCTACTTAGAGGCTTTATATTTCCCATATGTGAATATTCTTCTGTTTCACTGCAGAAATATTAATGCGTTTCGTTCTCAAGTGCTGCCCCAGTCACCTCTTGGGGTGTTACATCATATATACTATATGAACTATATTATGTTTCTAAAATAAATATATATGTGTGTATATATATCAGTTCCGAAATTCTACGGGCCCCAAGGCTTTTGAGAGATATTGTGACCATTAGTAGTTTTAGTTATGTGACCTTGGAGTCACATATTTAGTAACTGTAAACCATAAGAGGCTTCCTCACCCTGAAGAGACTAATATATGCAGTCTGTAATTGTATATCAGTTTTGTCATTCAGAATCTGTTTATCATAGAAATGCTGTTTTACATGGTGGTTATGCTTGGTGGTATTATGTCCCTTTAATCAATCCATAAGGTACGTAAGGCATGGTATTAACAGTTCTATGGATCTTCTGGCAGTGTTTCTATGGAAATATTTTTAGAGTGTATCTAATCTTTACCCCACCCTGGCCCATCCTCAAATATAAACACACCCTTTCTTCCACCTTCACATGACTTCTGAGGCTCACTTATCCCATCATGCAATGAGAATGGGAATTCCAACAGGCCCAGACCATTACTAAAGTCTCCCTTGACCAACAAGCTGCACGGTGGGGATGGGGTTCTTTTTGCTCTCCTCACTTTCACTATTTTCACTATTGCTTTCATTCTTTTTTTGTTTAGACTCTAGGAACTGCCATGCCTAAATGTTTTTCCATTTATACCATCTGTAGTTCTCTGTTTATTTGGAAGTAAAGGGACTAGGTTCCCTTCTTTCTTATCTACCACTTCACTTTTATCTTTAATTTTGAGTTATCCACTTAACTCTTCTCTGTGTCTGTCAGTTTTCCTTCATAAGGAAGACTAATAGTTTTACTCAAAAACACATGGTAGGTGATTAGAACTATTAAGTAACTGAGATGGGGAAGAAAGAGTATTGGAGTACTTACTGCCAAGAAGTTAGAAAAGCTAGAAGCATGACTTCTTGTTCATCATGACCTTTATTTTCTTGCAAATTACTAGTTTATATGACCATCAGTTTCCTAAGGAATACTCCCATAGGACCCTTTCCTATAAATGATCTCTCAATTTCACTCTGATATGTACACATACACATAATGTACACTTTAGTAGGCTGCTTTTAAACAAATATCCTAGAAACTATCCATACAAACAAGTATCTTTTCTTAGAAAGTAATCACATGGGAGGCTATGCGCTCATTTCAGCACTGCTGCTTTGCTTGAATACTTTTGGAACTCCTTAGGTTGCCTTCATAGTCTGTGCCATAATTTTGAATGTTATCTGTATTATCAGTCTTTTTTTTTGGTGAGGAAGATCAGCTTTAAGCTAACATCCCTTGCCAATCTCCCTCTTTTTGCTGAGGAAGATTAACCTTGAGCTAACATCTGTGCCCATCTTCCTCTGTTTTGTATATGGAATGCCTCCACAGCATGCCTTGATGAGCGGTGCATAGGTCTGTGTCCAGGATTTGAACTTGTGAATCTTGGGCCCCACAGCGGAGCATGCTAATTTAACCACTACGCCACCAGGCTGGCCCCTATCAGTCATTTTTTGAGGATTAAGTTTAAATTTACAGACATCTGTCTTGCTGAGTAATGTCTAATGAGCAAGGTTTTAGTTTCTGTGTTTTGTTGTTTGTTTCTTGGTCAAAAACAAGTAAAAGTAAAAAGCAGTAGACTTTTGTTGCGCTTTTAAATTGATTTTTATAGTAGTTCTAGAAGAGGAGGTTAAAAACTGTTTGGAAAAATTGTAGCCCTGTAATCCTATACCTTGAATTTGATGTTGGTGAATATACCAACATTTATTTGGTGTATAGGTTTTTGAATGTTGATTTAAAATACATGCTCATTATTCTTAGGTTTATTATTGTGCAAGTGTGTATAAACATTCAAGTATAGACACATGTATGATATGGGATCATTGGGAAGTTGAAGCTATGGGAATTCAGATACAAAAGAAAGAGTTTTCTTGAAAACCTAGCATGTTTCAGTCCTTTCATTGTTTTGAGCTGATGAATATATCTGAAAGAGCAGAAGAGACTGATCTGGAATAACATTTTTATAAGTATCATTTATTAAGTACCCATAAAATAACAGGTAATTACTAGATATTGTATATTCATTATCTTATTTAATCTTCATAACAATTCTTGGAGATACTCTGTTTTCTTTCTTTTTTTTTTTTTTTTGAGGAAGATTGGCCCTGTGCTAACATCTGTTGCCAGTCTTCCTCTTTTTCTGTTTTCTCCCCAAAGCCCCACTACATAGTTGTGTATCATAGTTGTTGAGTTGTAGCTCTTCTATATGGGACGCTGCCACAGCATGGCTTGATGCGTGATATGTCCGTGCCCAGGATCCGAACTGGTGAACCCCGGGCTGCCAAAGCAGAATGCGCGAACTTAACCGCTACACCACTGGGTTGGCTCCTCTGTTTTCTTTCATAGATGAGGAAACTGAGGTCCAGAGAACTAAAAACTTTACCATGCCCTTGACTATATAGCTAATAAGTAACAGAGCCTTCTGAGCCTCTGACTTTTTTTTAAACCGCCCTAAATTATTTAGACCATGCCTACTGCTACTAGCACCATCCCTTGACCAATTGGAAGAGTATTCTATTATTTATACAGTGAGACCTTTTCTTACCGATACAATACCAACACATTAATTGCAGTATTTATTATTTGTGCTCTAATGGCAGAATTTTTCACTATGGTATACAGGAGCTCTTCACTTGCGTAAAACTCTCCAAACTATTTACCCTGGCCCAAATGACCCTACATGATTGATTTGGCCCCTACCTCTTCACCCTCATTTGTAATACAAATAAACCTATTTCTTGACACACTAAGCTTGTTCCTCCTTTAGAACATTTATACAAGTTTTTTCCTCTACCTAGAATGTTCTTCCCTTCAATCTTTCCATAGTTGGCTCTTGTTAATCTGGTTTCAGCTTAAATGTTAACTCCTCAGAGAAGTCTTCTCCAACCATCACCAAATCTAAAGTAATCACTCAGGTCACATCACCTTGTTTTAATTCTGTTTATGGCACCTAATCCAGTGTTTTCCTGTGTATTTATGTGTTTATTGTCTTCCTTACAAATAAAATTTCATCTCCGTGAGAGGAGGAACCTTGTTTATCTTGTTTACCACTTTATCACCAGAACCTTAAATAGCCTGGCCAAGAAATAGCTGTAGGAGTAAATGGATGAATTGGGTCTGGAAAATGTAATAGATTATTCAGATTAGAGAAGACTAGGAATATAAAGATTTAGGGATATTTGGACCCGTGGTTCTCATACCCTGCTAAACTAACCTGGCCAGCAGCATCAGCATCACCTGGGCATTTGTTAGAAATGCAAATTCCAAGGGACTACCCAAGACCTATTGAATCAGAAACTCAGGTGGTGGGGCCTTGGAGTCTGTTTTAATAAGCCCTCCAGGTGGTGATTCTGATGCAAAGCCACTGATTTAGACTTTTTTTTGCACCAATTAGTTGTCAGAATTATCAGTTTTGTTTTGTTTTTGAGCCAGATTACCATATTTAAAATGTATTTTTTTCTGTGCATGTTTTTGTTAGCAATATATTCTTTAAATTTTCACACATGCAGAAATTTCAAAAATGTACAACTCTAATGAGAATCAGTATAGCTAATTCAGTGAATTGAGGATGTAATTTTGTCTGCTTAAATATCTTAAGACTCAGCTTCCAAAAGTATTTCTAAAATTAAGTTTTTCCCAATTTCTAAAGAAATTTGTTTGGAATTTTCTTGAATCTACTTTGAGACCAGTTGCTCCAAAGAGTAATTAAATTTTTAATAATTTGCAGACAAAGCTTGGTCAAAGAAGTGCATTGGCCTTCTAAGGCTTAGTATGGTCTAGTATTTCCTATAGATCTTTAGAAGGAAAATGCAGTACAGAGCACTGTATTTGAGTCCCACTGCTCAAAACTGAAGATTTACTCAGAAACTTTAACAGTAATTTTTACTGTTGTTTTCATGCGTACCTTTAAGTAGTATTTAAGTACATTTAGTGGTATGAATACATGTATAATAGTTTAAAAAAAGAATGAGTCTAGAATGGTATCTGCATTGATATTTTGAGATATTAATGTTTTTCCTATCAGGCACAATACCAAAGTCTTATCTTTTTTGATCTAGAAGAGAATACTAGGAAAATTGCATGTGTAATTTTCTAGAAGTCTAATTAAACATATTTAGAGAGGAAGAAATGTAATTTATACAATGCCAGTGACAAGCCAGGTACATACTGATATTAGAGCTAATAGATATAGAATCTGCTGTTCAGAGAGTAAGATAAGTGACTGACCAAAGTTCCATGGGTACTATGCTGCAGCGATGGAATTCAAACCCAGGTGTGTCCAATTCCAAAACCAGTGCTTTTTCTGCCGCTCAAGGCTGTCTTATAACTCCAATGTATGAAAGATGAGGTGAATCAACTTAAATCTTTATGGGAAGCTAGGAGGGTATAAATAATAAATGAATAAATAAAATTATGGCAAGCGATTGCTCTTTGCTCACTAAATGTAGTTAAAAGGTTGACATTACTTACACATGTGCCTAATCACTTGAAAATGTTGGATCACAATTAAGAAATCCAGATTCAGCAACTCTTTTTAACAGGTGGAAAAATGTTGTCATAGAAATGTTTATTTTCAAATTCCTAAAAGAACACAGTGAATAATAAGTTAACATTTTTAAAGAAGTATTTGAAAGTGAACAAATTTTTCCTTATTCTGTTGTTTTAGAAATAAAATGACTTCCTTATGTTATTTCTACATTACATCTTGAAGGGAATACAAAATTAAATCTGATTGCTGGGAAATGATTCATAGTTGACCGCTGTCATATTTTATTTTATTGGTTGCGTTATTTAATCCCTTTAATACATATACAATCTGTATTTAAGTAAAAAGTGCACTTGCTTTGCTTAGTATTAAAGTGCCATGATAGGGGGCCGGCCCCGTGGCATAGAGGTTAAGTGCACACGCTCCGCTGCTGGTGGCCTGGCTTCGGATCCCGGGCGCACATCGATGCACTGCTTGTCAGGCCATGCTGTGGCAGTGTCCCATATAAAGCAGAGGAAGATGGGTACAGATGTTAGCCCAGGGCCAGTCTTCCTCAGCAAAAAGAGGACAATTGGCATGGTTGTTAGCTCAGGGCTGATCTTCCTCACAAAAATAAAGCAAAACAAAACAAAATAAAGTGCCATGATAATATAGGGTGCGTTGTAAAGAGATACTTTTAATTGAAGACTTCATTTTGAGGTGCTTAAAATTCATTCCTCTCTTATAAAAGGTGGGAATATTTGTTTATTAGATTTAACATTTAAAAAGTATTTTGAGAGTATGTGGTATAGTATAAATACAAATTACTTATTATGAGCAATATGTGTCCCTATGCATAATATTCATTTTTAAATTAATGCCATTACTATGTGTTAGATTCTTTTTGGAGTCTTCTTGGTACCTTTAACAGACTTGAATAGAAAATATTCTAAGTGAAGAAGCAGTTTCAGATGTTGTTCAGTGTTTGCAATGTTAAATGTTAACTGGGATCCCTAAGCTATAAAGCCACCTTAAATGGTCTCACGTGTGGGAGAAGGGCAATTGAGGTACCCTTTTCTTTTTAGAATATAGCAAAAGTAGTTGAAATACTATTAAGAGTTAAAAGAACAATATTATCAATTTTTAATACCCTGAGACAAATCATATAATCAGTTTAACATATACGTTTTTCCATTTTCTTTCTTTCTTTGATAACGCTTTTGACTGTTTAAAAGCAAATTACAAGAGAGCAGAGAAGGAAAAGTAAATGCTGCAGACAGACTATAAACATTTAACCTGATAATTTTTAGGTGTTCTGGAAAAACTGGGAGTATAAGTTGCTGAAATGAAAAAGCTATAGAATTATGAAGTATTGTTCTTCATTGATTCTCAACTGGGAGTGATTTTGCTTCTCAGGGCACATTTGGCAATGTTTGGAGGTATTTTGTATTGTCCTCACCTGAGGGGATCAGGATGTTGCTACTGGCATCTAGTGGGTAGAGGTCTGGGATGCTGCTAAACATTCTACAGTGCACAGGACAGCCCCCAACAACAAAAAATTTTCCAGTCCAAAATGTCAATAATGTTACATTGAGAAACCCTGTCTTAGAAAGAGACACACCCCTTTATTTCAAAACTAATAGAAATACAGATAGATATGCTTAAGGCCATACAACTGCTAAATGAAGTGGCCAAAACTTGAACTTGGATCTTCTGACTGCAAGCCATTGTGCTTTCCTTGGTTCTCATTGTTCTTAGAATCAAAACTTCAATTGTGTTCTTCTTAACTGTAGGGTAATTGGGTTTATATTTTCTTTGTTCAGATGTCTTGTTTATACAGTATGTAGAAGTACCCTTTGTTCTGGAATTGATAACTTGAACTTTTTCTTCATTAAGTACTTAATCAATGCATATTGATAAAATGTTTATTCAGTTCAAGGCATCTACAAGGCATACCATAGGGGTATAAGAATTTTAAGACAAAATTCTAGCTTTTGGGGAAACTACAGTATAAAAGAAAATGAAATCTTTAAAATGTGGGAGAAATTATTCAAAATGTAAGTTGAGGAAGGATTAGACACTACCTTGCATCCAAAATTGTTTGCAAGAAACTACTTATATGTCCAAGAATAGGAAATGTTTGGGTACATGAATACAAAGAAATATTATGTACTCATTATAAATGATGTTTATGATGAATTTGTGATAACAAAGGTACATCCTTATGTTAAGTGAAAAAAATAAAACAGGATACAAAATTTATACAGCTGCTTTTAAATAAAAATTTAAAAAACAGAAAAAATACTGTCCAATAAAGAATCTGGTAGATAGTATTACTTATAGATTCAAAGTGATGGTACTATAGTATTCTACTAAACAAAGTAGAGTATATCAATCCGTTCATTCATGTAGCAAATATTTTCTCAATGCCTTCCATGTTTCAGGTACTATGCTAGATTCTAGAGGAAAAACAGTGAGCAAGAGAAGCACAAAACTTTTCCTTAAAATGCTAATAGTCTCATCAGAGAAGACAGACAGATAAGCAATAACAAATTGTGTTAAGTAGTAAAGGAATCCTGTGGGAGTATATAGCTGAAGCCATGTATTGTTATTAGTAAGGGTAGGCTAGGCTAAGCTTGGTAACAAATTAACCCAGAAATCTCTGTAATTTATCACACAAGTAATTTGTGTTTCACTCAAGTAATATCCAATTTGTATGAGGCAGCCTGCCTCTGTCTTGCAGAAACATGTGGCTTCTTTGGTTGTGGCTCCCCATGACAGGGGAAGGGAGAGCAGGAGAATCCCACTGGACATTTTTAAGGACCAGTCCTGTAAGTGGTTTACATCTCTTTCCTCCACATATTACTGGCCAGAAATCAGCCTCATTCCCCCCAACCTAACTGGAAGGCATGCTAGAAAATGCCGAGGAGCTACCTTTGACTATTTCTTGAGCACCAACTCTGCCACTGGCCTTTACCACAGATTGGACAATTCAGCAAAGGAGACCCAGGAAGTTGTGGCATTTAAATTGATACCTGAAAAATAAGAAGTAGTTAGTTAGACCAGGAAAGAGATGGAAAGATTATTTTAGGTAGAAGTAACCTTGCGCCAATGCCTAGAGGAGAGAGAAGGATGGCCCTTTTAAGAACTGGAAGTTTAGTACTTGAACATTGAATATGGGGGAGGGCAGGCAGGGGCACAGTCATGAAGGACTTTATAAGCTGTGTTAAGGTATTTAAAAATTTTTCTGAAGGCAGTGAGAAGCCACTGGAAGGTTTAAATCATGATAAAGTTTGAGTCATGTGAGTAGAGTAATGTAATAAAGTTTGCGTTTTAGAAAGATCATTCTGGTTGCAGTGAAGAGTATGGATTGGAGGAGAGCAAGATTGTAAGTAGGAGGCCAGTTCAGAAGCTCTAGTATCAGTCCAGGTAGGCAGTGATGGTGGCCTGTGTAAGGAATGGGAATAGAAAGAAATAGATTGGGGAGATGTTTGAGGTATAATTAGTTGGAATTTAATAGCCTGTTGGGTGGGCAGTAAATAAGAGGAGCAAGTTGTATGGAGGATGGGGAGTGATTAGTTCAGTTTGGAACATGATGAATTTGAGACATATAAGACATCAAAGTGTTTACGTCCAACAACAGAGTTGTATACATTGGTCTGGATATCAGAAGAGAGATCTGAGCTGAAGATACGTATTTGGGATTTATCAGCATGTAGATCATAACTAAAGCCACGAGACTAGGTGAGTTTGTACAGGGCAAATGCATACCGTGAGAGGGAAGAGGGCCTATGGCAGAGCCCTGTGGACAGTGTTTAAGGTAGAGGTTCTTAACGTTCACAGTATGTCTAAATCACCTGATAAGCTTTTTAAAAATATGGTACCTGGACTCCACACTCTAGGGATTGTGATTCAGTTGTTCTTGGTGTGTCCTAAGGTATCCTATGTTTCAAAAGCTCCCCTGGTGATTCTAATGTACAGCCAAGGTTGAGAACCATTGACGTAGGGTTAGCCAGAGAACGAAGAGAACACAAAGGAGACTAATAATCAGTGAGATAGGAGGGAAACTATCTGTTGTATCTGTCAACTTAAAAGGCACATTCGCCAGTTATTTTACCCTTGTAATAAGTTTATTCAGAATAGCCAAAAGAATTGCAATTCAGAATGTGCATGCTATGGCAAACCACAGACAAAGCTAGAAAACAAAGGAGAGGAGTTTGCATTTATAGAGCAAAAGGGGGTGTAGGGAGGGTCTGTTCTAAATGAAAGTCCACTGGGGGACTGTAACAGTTCAGGGCGGCAACAACTTCTCATTGGCTGAAATGTTGCCGGATTGGAGAGAAGGCAGTGAAGAGAAAGGACAAAAGATGAGAGAGAAAGTAGCCTGTGAAGTTGTCTCCAGTTTTTTAACACATATCACTAATGTATATATGTATTTATAAATTATATGTATTTACCTCTATGCTAATATGTATAAAGCTTATATAAAGCATATTAAATAAATTACATAAGTATACTTTAGTGAAGTCTACCTTATATAACCTGCAACCTACTTTATATATTCTGCAAAATCAGAAGTTATAAAAAATATAGAATAGAAATTGTAAAAGATAAAAAAGTTCTAATATTTTCTTCCTGTACTCAACTGAACCGTCTTGCACATCCTACTTTGGAGATGACTTACTTTGAGAATTTATATATTGGATTGCAATGAGAAGAGAATGCTGGAAAATTGTAAGATCATGGTCAGAAAGTAGAATGTCTAAATTTATTATTTTGGGGGTATAGCAGTAATGACATCTGGGCATGTCCATGGAAATGTTGGATTGAATCACCAAGAAAAATCAAGAAATGAAAGATAAGTGTGGGGTCGTTCATGTAGTACATTGAAGTTACTCTGGTTGATTGTGATATTTGGATAGGAGGGAAATCCTGTGAGCCAGGTGCCAGAGGGTAGAAAAACGAAAGGGGTTTTTGAAGAGGAAGTTACCTAGTAGGTGACGAAAAGGAAGAAGGGTAAATGTAGGAGCCTGCAAAAAGCATGGGCTTGTACTCCCTGAGAGACTTTTTGTATAGTATACCTGGAATAGACAATACTGAAAGACCTCCATAACTCAAAAGTAATTCTTCATATTTTGTTGTGGGTGATTCATTTAAGTAAACAAGTCCCTCCTCTCCTGTGGATAACCCTGGGGAGGGATAAAGTGATTTGCACTCTAGATTTAATTGTTATAATGAAATCAGTACTTAGTTTAAATCAGTATTAAGAAGTGAAACTAAAAACTTGCAAGAATTGGAGAGAATCATTTTGGAATCATTAGTCAGATATCCTTATTTTCTTTCCAAAATATTGGAATCTATCTTATACTTTTGTCAATTCATGAGTATTCATATGATAGTTGGTAGAATGATATTTCATGTAGATTGAAGTTTAAATTAAAAGAAAAAATGTATGAAATCAGTACTATCTGGAAACTTTCCAGGTATGATCCTAAGTATGGGGCACTTGTAATGGCAAGTCTGGATAAATTAGGAGATTTTGGAATTTGGGAGGTTACCATGAGGTATCTACAGACTAGGGTAACGTACAGAAGTGAGAGAGTTTAAGGAAAGAAAGGTAAAACAAACTGAGGGAGAACTGTGTCTGATTTGCAAAATTTTCTGGAACCAGAATGAAGACTGTTTTACCTCTGAAATTCATCAGACCTGATGCCTTTGGTATATTTTGGGTGCTCTGAATTAGGAAAGACTCATTTAGAAAGCTGCTAACTTCAGTTTGTCTTTGTTCATTCCTGTCTCACTTACTGCAGTTTCTGAATATCTACTTCCTCCAATTTTCCAAGGTCTTCCCTTTCAATCCATGTGCTGTACAGCAGGATAAAGGTGGAAAAGAGCATTCATTAAGGAGAACCCTCAAATGCCAGGGTCTCAAACTTGTGTTTCCTACTCTCTTCATATGGTCTCTCCTCATGGGCTAGTTTGAGCTTCCTCATAGCGTGGTGACCAGGACCCAAAAGCAAATATCTCAAGAAGCAGAAATCTAGGTGGAAGGTTTGTCGTTTTTATGACCTAGCCTCAGAAATCACATAGCATCAGTCATCTTTACCACACTCTATTTGTTGGAGCAGTCATAAGCCCTTGCCCATGTTCAAGGGAAGGGAACATAGAACCTGCCTCTCAGTGGGAGGAGTGTCAGTCACATTGTAAGAAGAGAATGTGGGAAAGGATTGATTGATTGATTGATTGATTAGCATCTTTGGAAAGTACAATCTTGTACACTCTTCACTTAAGAATGTTCACAAATAAGAACAAATATATGTTCCACTGCACCGATAATAGTCACTAATTGTCCTTTATAGCTTACCTGTTGGTTATTCATCCATGATATCTTTGACATTATTTTGAAGTATTTTATAAATGTTAGTAGCCCCATCCTGTCTGATAACGTGCAAAAACAGAGAGAAGGCTAGAAGTGGTACTAACAAAAATCATATGATTCCATTGGAAATCAACAAAGATTTTTAATTAAAACAATGATAACACTGTAACTACATACTGCTTGTATGATGTCACTTTAGACATATAAATAAATAGAATTAAATGAGCATCCTTTCAGAACCTAAAATGATTTTAAGTAAAGAAACTTCAGTACTACTTTATCTTCTTTACAAGCCAGCTACCTAGGTAGAGCGGTTTTGGTTGTTGGTTTTTTTTTTTAACCTCATTTTATTACACTATACTGCCTGCTAGCCTCAAGTATAACATGAACAGAATACTAAACTTTGAAAAATTCTTTCAGGAAAAATACATGTTAAAGTTAAAACTATAACTCATTATATTTCTGTGTGTTTTTCTTTGGTTGGCTGATTTTCTCATGCATAGAATTGTTTTATATATGTGTGCAAGGTGTGTGTGTGTGTGTGAATATACATACACAAACATGTTGAACAATCTCTATATACATACATAAAATATAGCTATAAACCTAAAATTAAGCCCTGTCTTGTTTCACTTGCCTATCTTAACCATGCACTGAGTCTTCTAATTTAAAACGATCCAGGAAGGCCTGAATTAAATTGGAAGGAAAATTTTTTAAAGTCATGTATCTATTCTTGATGTCAAGTTTGCTATTCTAATCCATCCCATCTTCCCTTCTCCTGCCTCAAAAATATTATAGGAACAAGGTTGAACTGGGCACGAAGTTAAGCAGGATATTGCTTTCACCTACTTCAGCTTAATCTCAGAGAGTCACTGGCTAAAAAAGACCTCCCAGTCCACTTTCATAAAAAGTAGAGTTGAAAAATGGTAGTGTCCACTATTTTTACCAGGTACTATACATTTGTTACCTCATTTAATCCTCACAACAACTCATAAGAGTATGTTTTATTCTGTTTCACGGAGAAGAAAGCAAAAGGCTGGAAGAAATAAAGTAGCTTGTCTGTTACTCAGCTGTGACAGAGTGGTGGTAGTAGGATTCTAGGCCACGTCTGCCTAACTCCAAATATTGTATTCTTTCAGTTTAGTATCAGTACCTCTAATTTTTCTGTAATATTTCTAAGGTGAATATTATTTTGATTTTGCTTTTGATTTAACACTTATGTGAGTGATCAGAATTAAACTGCTTATTTTATTCAGCTAGCTGTATACATAAATCTGGATTGTTTGTACAGAGCATTTTCTGGAGTGAAGACTTATATGAGAGCAGAATATTGGCCCTACTAGCAGCTCACAGCTTGTTCATTGGCAAATCAAAATTTGTTTTAAGGTCTTTGTTATGACCAAAAAAGTATATAAAAGAAACTATGAAAAGCGTAACTTAATATGTCATACAAGACCAGAACATTCCAACTTACCAAGAAAAGATAGATGAAAAAATTTAATCAGAATATAAGTTGCCTGTAAGAAAATAAAACATTCCGTGAGAAATCAAACCATTACCTTAGAATAAATTCCTCATGTATCCATGTAAGCAGCATGAAGAAAAGAAAATGTACATTGTCCACTTGTATTATGTTTTTCTTTGTCGTATCAAAGCTGAACACAACCCCAGCTTGTTACTACTTACTGCTTGATCTTTCTATTATTTTGCTTTCCATCAGTGACTTTTTTCCTCTTCAGAGAAACGTATATCCCTAATGTTAGGGTTACATTTCTTAAAGAGATCAAAATTAATGTAATTGAAAATGTTGCAGCCTTGAAAATATTTTAATATTTAGTGTAGTGGCTCATGGGTAGATATTACTGGAGTCATAGAAAAGTTAAAATAGAAGTAGTCGTGTAAGAAACACTCCCAAAAGCCAATCACTGCTGGAGGAAGAGCCAGGACAGTGGCCTTAGTTCAGGGAAGCTTTTCAGTAAGCCACACAACCTGTTGATGTTCTCATACATGCTACATTTTAAGGTGGCAAGTTGGTACATGGAATAGTTTGGAAAGTCAGCCTCAGAATTCAATGAAGTGAAGAAAGAAAGGGCTTTCTTTGTTCTGGAGCAGAGATATGCCCAACTTTCTCATCCTACCATAGATCCCCTGGCTTCTTTCTTATAATTTCTAGCTATGCCATTGCATGGAAAACTGAAACAAGATGGGCATGATTTTTAAAATTTCATTGTATTTCAGTCAAACATAGATCTCTGAAGTTTGATTTCAAAAGACATTTAAGGTATCTTGTCCGAGTTAGGAGAATAATTTAAATACAATATATAACTCATATCATTAAAACCCATTTTAGCATTATTCAATAGTAAATTTAAAATCCTGTTCCTTAGGAAGTAATTTTTATGGCAGGCACCATGGTTGACCAGTGTGGTGTAACGTGTGCATAATGAGGTTGTAAGGAGGAGTATGAGGAGCTGTGGCAGCAGTGGCCTGAGTTTCCTCCTCCTGGAATAGCCATCCAACTCCTCCCTTTTCCCTGGGTAACTCATTTCTTCTTTAATACATAGCTTAGAGGTCATCCCATCAGGAGACATTCTCTGATCTTTTCATTTTGCATTAGATGTACCTCCTCTGTGAACATCTGTAGCACCCTGTGCATACAAGGTACTTCTCTTTATTTATCTCTCTCTTCCTCACTGGGCTATAAAATTGTTGTAAGATTCACTGTTTTCCATTGTATCCTCAGCAGCTAATCTTGTGCCTGACAATTGGTAGGCACTAACATCTTTATTGAATGAATGCATACATGAAGAAATGAATATGAATAGATTTACAGGTATTTTATGAAGCACACATTCATAGAATGAATGGAAGGAAAAATAGGAGGAATAGTAGGAAATAAGAGGAAGAAAGCATTAGCTCATTACCCATGAAACATTGAACCAGTGTTTTTGTTATGCTTCTTTGTCCCACCTTGCAATATTATTTTTGTTCCTTTGGATCTTTAACCTATTGTACTAAACAAAAAGTAGTTGTCATTTAAATTCTATTTTATGACTTGGTCAGTAAGGTTTTAACACACAATATTGACTTTTTAAAAATATGAGTTTAAAATTTAAATTATACTTAAATTATTTATGTTATTTAAATAATTAAGGTATTTAAGTTATTTAAATTATATTTTATAACTTTGTCCATAAGGTTTTAACACACAATATTGACTTTTTAAAAATATTAGTTTAAAATTTTTCCGTTATTCTTAATTTGCAATTGTTATTATTTTGTGGCCAGTTTTCCCAAAGAATGTTATTTAGTGGATGCAGTAGCAAAATAAGATTTGCCTTATGGTGAAAACTTGACCTTTCAGTGGATTCTTTGGAATGTGTCTGTTTTTAAAGTTATAGGCTTTCTGATTTAAATCTAAAAGTGGGTGAAAAAATTTATGGTATTTATAACACTTTAGAATTCATAGATTGCCTTCATTTACTTTTTTTATATAATCCTCAAATTAAATGCTTGCGAGATAGTATAATACTTAGGAGATAATATAATGGAATATTGTACTATCCTATGAGATAATATAATGGAATATTGTACTATCTATTTTATAAATAAACAAGAATCATAGAGGTTAAATAATACCTTAGATTGTACAGCTGGGCCTGGAATTTAATTTGTGAGAAGATTTTTCCTATTGATTCAATTTCTTTAATTGTATTGTTCAGATTTTTCTATTTAATCTTGAATCAGTGTTGATAAGCTATATTTTTCTAGGAATTTGTCCATTTTTTCCTGTGTTTTCAAATGTATGGCCATGAAACTGTTTTATTATCCTCTTATTATTTTAATGTTGCAGCATCTGTCATTATATGTTTTCTGATATTAGCTATTTCTGCATGCCTGCCTTCCTCCTTCTCTTCTTCCATACCTCCCTCTCTCCCTTTTTTCCTTCCTTCTTACTACTTTTTGCTAAATCTGTCCAGAAGTTTGCAGTTTTATTAGGATTTTCAGAGAGTCACCTTTTGGCTTTGCTGTCACCTCTATTTTATTTTTATTTTCTAATTTCATTAATTTCTGTTTTTATCTTAATTATTTCTTATCTTCTGCTTTCTTATATATTTATTTATTTATCATTTTTTATTGAGGTATAATTGACTGCTCTGCTTTCTTTAAATTTATTTTGTTTCTCTTGTTAGACCTATTTTATTGGATCCTCAGATCACTAATTTCCATCCTTCTTTTCCGTAGTAGGCATTTAAAGTTATAAAATTCTCTTTAGTTATTGCTTTTAGTATATACTACAATTTTTAATGTTAGATTTTGGTTATCATTTAGTTCTGAATATTTAATTTCAATTTCCATTTTGAGTTATTTGAAAATATGCTTATTTTCAAAACAAATTATTTCTAGTTATCTCTGTTATTAAATTCTATCTTAACCTCATTATTGTTAGACAGTATGCTTTGATTAATATCAATTTTTAAGAGTTGCTGAGCCCTGCTTGTGTGGTCAAGTGGGCGATCAGGTTTTGAAATGTTCTATTTTGGAAATGTACTTGAAAATAATGTGTATTCTACAACCGTTGGTGCCATTTTATATATCCATTAGGTAAAGGCAATTGTTCGAATCTTCTATGTTCTTATGACATTGTCTACTTGACCTTTCAATTACTAAGCTATATTAAAAATCTTCCATTTTTTGGTGTTTGTTTAGTTCTCCTTGTCAAGTTTTGCTTTGTGTATTTTGAGGTTATGTTATCAGTTGCATACAAGTTGGATGTTGTTATATCCTCCTAGAGAATTAAACCTTTTATCATTTGAAAGTGGTCCCCTATTTCTAGTAATGCCTTTTGCTTGAGAGTATATTTTGCCTGATATCAATCTAATTTTTTTAATATTTGTCATTAATATCTTTTTCCACCTTGTACTTTTATTTGTTATGTATGTATATTTTGAAAAGAAAAGAAAACAATATAATTAAAAATGTTTTAATCCAACCTGATAATTTTTATCTTTTAACTGGAACATACAGTCCATTTACATTTATTGTAATTACTGATATATTTGGATTTATTTCTACAGTTTTATTTTATGTTTTTATTTTACCACCATTTCTTTGTTTCTTTTCCTTCCTTTTATTGCCTTCTTTTTGTATTTTTCGTTATTTTGTTCTCTCTCTCTTTTCTTTTTTTTGCTGAGGAAGATTGGCCCTGAGCTAACATATGTTGCCAATCCTCCTCTTTTTGCTTGAGGAAGATTGTCACTGAGCTAATATCCATGCCAGTCTTCCTCTGCTTTATATATGATATGCCATGGCAGCGTGGCTTGATGAGTGGTGTGTAGGTCTGCACCCGGGATCCAAACCTGTGAACCCCAGGCTGCTGAAGTGGAGCATGGGAACTTAACCACTTTGCCACCAGGCTGGCCCCTCTCATTCTTTTTTTTATTGTTGTTGTTCTACTACTTTGAAGTCATACTCTCTGTTTTTACTTGGTTACCCTAGAAACGTATCATGTGTACTTTTTAAATTATGTATATACCTTTACTCTCTACCCAAATAAAAAGGTCTTATAAGAGAACATTTTAACTTTGCTCGCCTTTTTGTGGCTTACATATTTTTATTTTCTGTTTTCTGTCATTTTTAATTCTGTAAGAAATAACTATCATTGCTTATATTTACCACTTTTTTCCCTCCCATCATTCCTCTGGCATTTCTAATCTTCCATCTAGTATTATTTTTCTTTTGCTAGAAAGTATATTCAGTGAGGATATGAAAGTGATAGGGCCGGTCCGGTGGCTTAGTGGTTAAGTGCGTGCGCTCAGCTACTGGCGGCCCGGATTCAGATCCCGGGCACGCACCAATGCACCGCTTCTCCGGCCATGCTGAGGCTGCGTCCCACATACAGCAACTAGAAGGATATGCAACTATGACATACAACTATCTACTGGGGCTTTGGGGAAGAAAAAAATGAGGAGGATTGGCAATAGATGTTAGCTCGGAGCCGGTCTTCCTCAGCAAAAAGAGGAGGATTAGCACAGATGTTAGCTCAGGGCTGATCTCCCTCACAAAAAAAAAAAAAAAAAAAAAGGAAAGTGATAAACCCTCTTAGTCTTTATCACTAAATGACCTTATTTCACTCTCATCGTTAGAAGAATTTTGTTGGGTATAGAATTCTAGGTTACTAGTGAATTTCTTTTAGCCTAATGAAGATATTATTTCACTGTCTTCTGGTTTCTACTATTTATTTCATAATTTTAATTACTGTTCTGTCAGTCCTTGGAATGTAATTTATCTTTGTTTGCTTTTGAGATCTTTTCTTTTTCTTGTATTTTCTAGTTTTGCTTTTCCAGTATACCCTCTACCTCCATCTCTCTTTGCTAGAACTCTAAATCAGATGTATGTTAGATCTTTTCACAATATTTTCCATGCCTTTTCTCCTCTCAGGAGTACATCTGACCTAATTTATTCACTCCTCTATTCCAGGTCTCTGTTTCAGGACGTAAACAGACACAAGAATTATTAAGTAATTCTTATTTCAGCCCTATTGAAGTTACTGTTTAACCTGTTCATTGATTTATTTTGCTTTGATTATCATACTTTGCATTTTAAAAAATTCTGTTTCTTCCTTTTCAGGATTTGTGTTCTTTTCTTATATTGTTAAACTTTTTATTTCTTGAAACATATTAAACGTATTTATATTGTCTGTGTAGTAATTCTAATACCTGGCAACTTCTTAAGAGTAATTCTGCCATATATTTTTGTTTGTTTAACATATAGTGTTTTGGTCTTTTTTATGTATTTAAATGATTTTTTAGAATCTTAAGCTGCTCATTTTGCTTTGAATGTTACACATTAAAATATTTTGATACCTGTGATGAAAGTGAGTTTTTCAAGGTTTGCGTTTGTTTCTGTCAGATACCTGAGAATACTGTTAGTGTGATACTATTAATATAGGACCACTTTAAATTCTTGGCTTGAGGTTTTGTGGTGCAAATGAGTGGTGAGACTTCAGACTGCAGAATTCAGTGCAAGTTAGCTTGTTGTTACAAATTCTCAGAGAGGACTTATTTTTTCCATCTACCCAGTGCCAAAGTTCTGTATAGGCAATTTTCCTTGCATTTCCTCTAAGGGAAGGAGAGTATGGCATACTACTTAAGAGCATTGTCTCTAGACCCAGACTGTCTTAATTTGCATTTTGAACAAAATTACTTAACTTCTCTGTGCTTCACTGTCTTGATCTCTAAGATACAGATTATGATGGTGCCTTTTTTATGGTTTTTGTGAGGATTCAATGAGTTAATATCTTTGAAGCACTTAGAACAGAGTAAGTTCTATAAGTGTTTCCTATTATTATCACGATCATCATTATCATGTCTAGTTTACTCTTATACTGAGTAGTGCTTTGTGGTCCCAGCACTATGGAGGATCTGCTGTTGGTCATCCCACCTTTTGAGGCCACAAAAATTAATACTCAAGTTCAGCTGATTCAGCAAATACTCTCAAGGTAAATGACAATTTAAGTGCCTGCCTTACCAGTGTGAATACCAGTCTTTATTTAATCTCAGAATTCCTTTTTTTGTTAGCTCATGGGAACATTTAAGAAATCTTTTTTATATTTCTTATTTTATTTTAGTTGTTTTCAGGTGGTACTCATGTTACAGGAAATAGACGTCTGTTATACAGCTTGTAAATGGCAAAGCCAAAACTAAAATCCCAAACTGACTCTGAGGATGGCTTCAAGAAATAACTGGGCAAAGGACATAAACAGACACAAATATTTCAAATATTCAAAATCATTAGTAATCCAAGAAATACTGGTTGAAGTAACTACACAGTTACATTTTTCTTATCAAATTAGAAAAGTAAAGAAGACAAGGAAGGAAAGAAAGAAAGAAGAAAGGAAGGAAACAGAATATGAAACCCAAAATTAACAAGCATTCAAGAATCCAGATACCTTCATATCTCTTAAGGGCAAGAATGTTAATTGCCACAACTGCTATGTAGAGCAATTTGGCAATGTATGTCCAAATTGTTAAAATATTTATATTTATGATACATAAATTCACTTCTAAGAATTTATACAGAGAATTAAAAATATGTGCAGAGATTTAGCCACAACAAAATTAGTTTGCATTAAGTCTGTTTCCTGAATCCCATTTCTATTTAAAAATTTTTAAGACCATTATCTTTTAGTTTCCAGTATTGTTGTAAAAAGACCAATAAGTTTCAGATTCTCACCTTGTACGTAGGAGCTCTCCCTGCCCAATTTCTGGAAGCTTTTAGGGTCTTCTCTTTTTCCTCAGTGTTTTATACTTTCGTAAGATTCACCTTGTTGTTTTTTCTGTTTTCATCCTTTGACCTTGGCATTCCATTTGGAAATTTTTCATGTTCTATTTCTTTCTTTTCTTTTTTGTTTGTTTTTTTTTTGCTGCGAAGGATTCACTCTGAGCCAGCATTTGTTGCCAATCTTCCTCTCTCTTTTTTTTTTTCCTCCGCAAAGCCCCAGTACATCGTTGCATATTCTAGTTGTAAATCCTTCTAGTTCTTCCATGTGAGCTGCCACAGCGTGGCTACTGACAGACGGGTGCTGTGGTTCTGCACCCAGGAACTGAAACCTGGGCCGCCCAAGCAGAGCGCGCCGAACTTGAACTGCTAGGCTGTCAGGGCTGGCTCTCATGTTTTATTTCTGTAATAGTTGCCTCTCTTCTAATTTTGCTGTTGTTGATGATGTTGTTATTGTTGTTGTTGCATCCTTTTCGAACTCCTATTATTTGGATATTGGACCTCTTAGACTCTAATTGTCTTATTTTTGTTTCCTATTGTTCATTTCTCTATCGTTTTGTTCTGCCTTGTAGAAGAGTTCTTCAACTTTATCTTTGACCTCTTTTTATAAATTTATGCTATTTTTTCATTTCTGATCTTTTTGTTCTCTGAGAGTTTGTTTTCTATAGTTTCTGATTCTTGTTTCCTGGATACAATATAGTTTCTTATTTTTGCAAAGTTTTTAAATCTATTTTCTAAAGTTTCTTCTGTTTCCTGAATTGTATCACTTTCTTCAAGTTCACTGTTTTTGTTTCTGTGGTTTGAATCCTGTCTCTGAGTGCTATGTGCAGAGCTTGTTGACTGGAAAGCTTCACTGAGAGTTAAATGAGCAATGAACTGATCTCTTTGTTGGGAAATCACCAAATGTCGGTATCTCAAGGTATTTACTCTTGGTCAGTTCAGATTACACAAAGAGGAATTTTCCAGGATCTTGCCTCTGGAGTAAAAGCCTGGATGCCAGCGTTCTGGGAGGCAATCAATGGAAAGGCAATCAAAGGCAATCAATTTTTACTTAATGCCACTTGTTAAACAAGGCAACTTATTCCACTCTCAGCTCTTCTTGGTGTCTCATAATCTAAGGCCTCTCTGGTTCAACCTTCCGGAGAATAAAACTCCAGTCATCTACTTGAGTAGTCACCTGGCTCCAGAGTAGGGAAGGAGATTGGTTTGTTTGGCATCCTCTTTTAAAAAATTGTGAATAAATCCTTCCATTTAAGGCCCTACCCTATTGCACTGTTGTATCCAGAAGTACAATTCCTAAGCTTTTCTGAGATTCTGCAATAGAATTGCTTTCTCTCTCTCCCTCTGCTTTCCTCCCTCTCTCCCTTCCTAACCTCTCTCACTCCTTGGGTTATCTTTAATTAATCCAACTTCCACTTTCCAAAATTGTAGTGACATCTTGTATCTGTTTTTGTCTCCTTTCTTGTTTTTTCCTGTAGTGTTATAATTTAAAAAATATATATATTTACTATCATTTAAATGATAGTATGATAATGATAATGATAATAAATGATAATATTTAATATAATTTAAATTTACTATCATTTAAATTAACTTATATCTGGAAAATTTATTAAACTCACTAGTTCTGTAATTTCTGTGCTGATTCTTTTAGATTTCATAACATACAATCATTTTATCAAAGTAATATTTTGCCTTTTTCTATGTTACATCAATTCATTATGTTTCTTTTTGTGTTGTCTTGCATTTGTGAAAAATATTCAAAACCATTTAAAATAATATTGGTGATTATTAATATCTTTATATTATCTCTGAGTTTGGAGGGAATACTCCTAGTAAGGTTCTACTATTGGATATAATATTGACTTCTGTTTTGAAATAGGTCATTATTTTTAAAATGTATTTTAGGACAGGCTCAAAAACTGAGAAGACATGTCCAAAGGACACAGAAACCAGCTTTAAGGGGGCTCCCTGTGGACAAACGTGGGACAATTGATAAGTAATGATAGAAATGGATTATGACACAGTGAATTAAAAACAGTAATCCATGAGTCCACACTGATACATAAAAGAAATTAGAGAGAAGTGGTGAAGGGAAAGCGCTTCTTGACAGAAGAATGCCAGCTAATAAATGTGGAAAGAATAATAGAAATAGAAAATCACCTTTATTTACAATAACAATAATAATAATTAATTTAGGCAACAGTCACCAACTGATGCTAAAATTATTGGGTAAAAGACTGTTTGGAAACAGGATATTCACATGTTCTGAAAGTATCACCTCACAGATGACTTATTAATTAGAAAGGAAAAGGTACCTTTAAAATGGAGAAATCTGGCAGATATCATCTTAACCAAATGAGTAAACTTCACAACACCAATACAGGAGAGTCTGGTATCATGTGCCTCTTAATATGATGCACTTCAGAAGGAAAAGATGCCAATTTTGTTACATTCCTGCCAATAATGTTTAACTTAAATCTAATCATGAGGAATTAACTTGACACATTCAAATTGAGGAACAGTCTGAAAAAAACTGACCTAGACTCTTCCAAAACATCAGTAATGTGAAAAACTAAACAAGACTGGAGAATTGCTCTAGATGTAAGGAGAATGAAGATTGATTGGATCTTAATTTGAAAAAAAAACAACAAAAGGTTAGGATGCTTTGGGACAAATGGCAAAATGCAAATATGGATTGTAAATTATATCATATTAAATGTCAATGTTAAATGTCCTGAATGTAATACTTATATTATCACACAATTGTGTAAAAAATATCATTGTTCTTAGGAGATACAAACTAAAGTATGTATGGGTCAAGCGCCACAGTTTATGCATCCACCTCTCAAATGATTCAGCAAAAAAAAAGTGTGTGTATATGCACACCCAAGCACATACCCATGAAGGTGGCAGGGCAAATGTGGTAAGAGATTAAAAATTCGTTAAACTAGGAGAAAGTAATTGTGTGTTCCATGGGAGTACTGTCTTTGGAACTTTCCTTAAGTTTGAAATTTTTCAAAGAAGTTGGAAAAGTGAAATGTATTTTTGTAACTTGGATATATAACATCATAAAATTTAAATTTAGCTATCCTATACCTACAATTGTATCTCCTTAGTAGTAATTTCTCTAGCAATTTGTTTTAGTTCATGTTTTTTTCAGCCTGTATAAGAAATTGTGTATGTGTGTGTGACTGTGAGTGTGTGTGTACACATACGAATTTGTGAGAACTTTAGTGTCTCTACTGAAATCCTATTCCCCAAGGAATCTCCTCAGCATGTGTATTTTCTGTGTATATGACAGAGGTTCTGCTCTGTCATGTAAATATCCTGAACTAAAACGTGCTTTCCTTCTTTAAAACTATTGTGTTGATCAACTTTTCTTGAAATGGTTTCCTAAAATGGCCTAACAAACCTTTGTATGAAATACTTTCTACTTGGTGCAAAATTAATGTCTTTATGAATTTTTTACACATTGCAAAATAAAATAAGCATGAAGAATTATCACATGAGCGTCTTGCAGTTTATGCTTTCCAATACGTAATAAAAATGAATCTAAAGTGCTATTTCTTCTCTTTACAAATTTACAGTTTTTAAATGCTTATCATTGAGTCATTATCTACTTTCCCTTTATCTACTTTGCCACCCAATTATAAAATTTTTATTTAAATCTAATTCCCATTGTATTCTGTTTATGACTTGTCAGTTTCATTTGGTCTATTATTGTAGTGCTGAAGTTGAAAAAAAAATCTTTCAATTGGACTCAGAAATCCTAGGAGGCCCAGTTTGGCCACTGACTAGCTCTAAAACTCAGGCATCTGTTTGGTCATCTAAACATCTGGGTCTGTTTGATGATCTAAGAATTTCGTTAGACAAGATAGGTAGGTAACAATCACCGATATTAACTTCTACTCTAGCATACAGTGAGCTGGCCATGCCACCTTTATTGTGTGGCATCTGTAGCTGTTCAGTGTCAAACTGTAGCTAAAAAACTTGCTCATTTTGTCCATGAGTTCTCTCCAACTCTGTCACCTGAAGTGATGTTGGGGTTGAGAATTAGGTGGTATGACTTGCAGCTTCTTCTTCTTATAATAATTCATTCAATGATCTAATGATTAATGCTTCTCTTTTGTACATAAAGTTTAACTCTTAGATAATGACAAGTATATTGTATTTCATCTGCTGGGAATGTTGCCTTGTGGAAAACTCTCTTATTTATAGTACCTACTCTCAAAGTTGTACTATTGATATTTTTGGCATTTACTTGTTAACAGCTTCTAATCTGTATTTAAAATGTTGTTGACACCCCCAGTTTTGTTAGAGGATAGAGGAGTTTAAAATGACATGCGTAGAGGAACCTTCACTACCTCCTCTGTTGCAGAGGAATGTGAGTAGCCTGAATACATCTCATTTTGTTATGAACAGCCAATTTTCAGCATGAAACGGGCTGTTAGAATGAGTAGGACAGGATGGTGAAACTGGATTCATAAATGATGTACCCATCACTTTGCTTTTGTTACCCCATTTTTCTTCTCTCTGTGAGTAATATGAAGATGGCTATATACCATATGGTAAACATAACACAACACACATTCTTTTCTATTTTTTAAACTAATTTTGTTATTATAAATTAATATATTTTTCCTTTAGAAAATACAGAAGAGGAAAATAAAAATCAAGTGTAATTAATTACACCATCCAGAGATAATCATTTTGGTGCTTGTGCTCCCAGATCTTTTTCTTTAGGGATTTTTATTTTTTAGATGAGTTCATATTGTATATGCCATTTTATTACTTGATTTTTTTCATTACCAGTATTTTATAGACATCTTTCTAGGCTATTTACTTTTCTTCTGCACTATTATTTTATATGGCTGTATGATATTGTGTAGTTGTTCCATGGCTTACTTAAACAGCTTCCTATGGTTGATTTAAATTTTGTATTATACGAGTACTCTGATGACATTGATAAAATAAATCTTTGGGCACAATTTCTTTTGGATAAAAAATATAGTAGCTATATCAAAGAGGATTGAAATTTTTGATACATATTACTCAACTACTTTTTTTAAAGTACTCTATACTGAAATAGCTTAATGTAATTTTTAGAGAAAACCAATAAGGAAGGTTCTGGTTTAAATACTGTCTGAGAAGTCTAGATAATCTCTTAGCAAGCTATAAAATGGTTGGTTAATGGTCTGGAGATGAGAATAAGTTAGTTACTACCTGCTGTCATTAGGAATAACATATTAGTAATTTCCAATATAGATGTCCTATGTAACAGCATAGGACATTTTAGCAGTATATAAAAACTATGAGCCTCTATAGGAAAGCATATGAGTAATATAAATTCCCCTTCTTTTTTCCCCAAAATAGGGCTGTTTTTATTGCCTGTTCTAAATAATAAAAATAATGTATGTGTGTTATTTTAAAAAATCTAATAGTACACAAGTATAAAACAGCAGAAAGTAAAAATTCCTATCTATGATCATATTCTTTAGAGATATCTGTTTATATATATATATAAGTACACACACATATATAAATATATGCAATTATATATATTTAATTTTTAAAATTTACAGAAGTGAGATCATACTCTAATTCTGTTGTGCAAGTTGTTTTTTAAAAAATCTACCAATATATTGCTAACATCTTCCCATATTACTACCTATAGATTTACCTTTCTGTTTTTAATTCCTGCATGATATTACTTGGTATGGATATACTGTATTTTAGTAAATAAATTTCCTATTGATAATTATTTAGATTCTTTTCTTCTCAATTACAAATAGTGAGTGCACTTATTGTCTTGTATAGATATCTGTGTGCTTTATTATTATTTCCATAAAATAAATATACCTGCAGCAGTGGAATTGTTTGTTATTGGTAGAAGGCAATGATAAGACTCTGAGCTATGGTATTAGAGCTTGAATCCCAGCCTCCACCACTGACATACTGTGTAACTTTGGCAAGCTAATTGACCTTACTATAAAATTAATGTGAATCTTGAAGCCACTTTATAGAATTGTTGAGAATTCTCTATCCTCTCCTAATGAGGAACTTGATGTAAGGCGGTTGCTATGTACTTCTTGCATCTGGCACATAGTAAGTGCTAAAATATCTCTATTGTTATAAATTATCTTCTTTAGAATTTCTTATTTGTTTCTTCTGTTCATTTTTCTTTTGGAGAGTTTCTTTTTTTATTAATTTGTAGGAGAATTTTTTTATATTAAGAATATTTACTACTCTCTTTTTAAGTTATAAATATTTTTTCCCAATTTGTCATGTCTTTGGCTTTGTTTTATATCTTTTGCCACATTTAAGTTTTACATTTTGTTTAATCAGCTGTGTCAGTCGTTTCTTTTGTGATTTCTGGTCTTTTTGTCATACTAAGAAAGGAATTCTCTACTACAAGATTATAAAATTATCTTCCTGTATTCCGTTCTGAAGATTTTATCATTTTTATTTTCTATATTTAAATGTTTATCTCCATTTTTTTAAACGTGCCTAGTACTGCCCCTCCTCTATTCCTCCAAGGGACATATTGGAAATGCTAGGGTCCTTTTTAGGTTATCACCGTGATTGAGAAAGCACTACTGGTATTCAGTGGTCAGGAGCCAGGGATGTCTGCCAGACTCCTTTAGTGCACAGGACTTCCCTTGACAAAGAATTCCTGAGTCCTACTTGACTTTGAAATGCCCTGCCAGACCTCTGAATTTTACCTTTGCTTTCTGCCAACAGCAAACATCTGAAAACTAAACATGTCAGAATTATAAATAAAAATAGCAATGGAATTAATCCATTCTTTCTCAGATTAACTGAGTTTAAAAACACACCTGAGTATGTGGAGAAATTCTAAATTTCATGTATGGGGGGCGAGGGTGTGTATGTGTGTCTGTGTAGATTAGTACAACTTTTTTGTTATTTTATTGTTGCTTGCTCCTTTTCTATGGTAATATATTCTTGTTTTATTGACACAATACCTCTCAAACATAACTGAAAAAAAAATCAGAAAATCTTAATCACCCCTCCTATTTCAATGAGATTATAAATAAAAATATTTCTCTTCATTGGGTGCTGTTTGCACAGCTTGTTCACCTTGGTCTTGCTCTTTTGAGCTGCTGATCCTCCTTTTATCCAGTAATCCTTATCTGTGTAGGTCTCCATTAATAGTATTGTTGCCTGTCTTGGGCTTCTTTAGTGCATAGACGGATCTGGCTGCAGGGGTTCTCTGGTAGAAGAGGGCTGGGAAACAGTGAATTTTTATTACTGAATATAACAAACTTGTAGAATAGAAGTTCATTCCTTTTCCATACATTACAGTGGTCAGATAAGTCATTCCTTGTTGTTTTATACCTTTTTATATAGTATAGATAAGATAATATAGTTTGAGTTTATAGCCTTCTGGTGGTGAAAGTTTATTTAAGAATAGTACCTAAAATCATAAAGGAATCTTTTCGGATGACATGCCTACCCAAACTAGGGAAACTAAAGAAAAAATAAACAAGTGGGACTTTATCAGATTAAAGAGCTTCTATAAGACAAACGAAACCAAAATCAAGATGAACAGACAACCCACCAGCTGGGAGAGAATATTTGCAAAACATACTTCTGACAAGGGGTTGATCTCCATAATATATAAAGAACTCACACAACTGAACAGCAAAAAAACAAACAACCTGA
The DNA here is from genome assembly GCF_020826845.1 of Diceros bicornis minor. Lineage (NCBI taxonomy): Eukaryota > Metazoa > Chordata > Mammalia > Perissodactyla > Rhinocerotidae > Diceros > Diceros bicornis. The sequence continues at coordinate 32,479,744 of NC_080749.1, forward strand.
TCAAAAAATGGGCAGAGGAAATGAACAGACACTTTTCCAAAGAAGATATACAGCTGGCCAATAGGCAAATGAAAAGATGTTCACCATCACTAATCATCAGGGAAATGCAAATCAAAACAACACTAAGATATCACCTCACGCCCATTAGAATAGCTATAATCACCAAGACAAAAAACAACAAATGTTGGAGAGGATGTGGAGAAACAGGAACCCTTATACACAGCTGGTAGGAATGCAAACTGGTGCAGCCTCTATGGAAAACGGTATGGAGATTCCTCAAAAAATTCCTCAAAAATAGAGATGCCCTATGACCCAGCCATCCCACTACTGGGAATCTATCCAACGAACCTGAAATCAACAATCCAAAGAGGCTTATGCACCCCTATGTTCATTGCAGCATTATTCACCATAGCCAAGAAGTGGAAGCAACCTAAGTGTCCCTCGACTGACGGTTGGATTAAGAAAATGTGGTATATATGTACAATGAAATACTACTCAGCCATAAAAAAAGACAAAATCATCCCATTTGCAATAACATGGATGGGCCTGGAGGGTATTATGTTAAGTGAAGTAAGCCAGAAGGAGAAAGACAAACACTGTATGATCTCACTCATATGTGGAATATAAACCAACACATGGACAGAGAAAACTGTATTGTGGTTACCAGAGGCAATGGAGGTGGGGGGTGGGCACAAGGGGTGAAGGGAGTCATATATATGGTGATGGACAAACAAAAATGTACAACCCAAAATTTCACAATGTTAAAAACTATTAAAACATCAATAAAAAAAAAGAATAGTACCTAAAAGAGTTGAAAAAGACATAGCTGACAAATAATTTTTCATAAATATCATTTCTCTCGGTTTTTTTCCTCTAAGTAATAACCCACAAGAGATGCTGAAAAAAAGCCGTTTCTAGAATGTGAAAGCATCTTTGGAGATTATGATGAAAAGGTGCATAGCTGTAGCTTCTACAGAATTTGAATAACAAGTGCATAAATAGATTTCTTATGGCTGTTTATTTACTTTTTCAATTAAAAAAATGGAATTTCTACAAAGGGCTAAGATATATTTAGTCCAAGTTTGTAGCCTTTTGGAAGTTATGTTTTATCTAACCGTAGAACTTAACAGTACATAGAAGAAGGGACAAATTACATCACCTTCAAGTAATTTTCTACATATCACTTCTTGCAGCCAGACCTTGCATGGAAGCTGGATAGAAACCAGTTGTTCATAGTTGCCAATTCAGGATATATCCATAAATTTTTGAAAGCCAGATGAACAAAGGGTAAAGTTAAGTGCTTTTATAAATAATTAGAGAGCCTAACCAGAACACAGACCTAGATGGAGGAAGAATTCGCCTCTGTACATAAAGGAACACCTGTATGTAAACCACCACCACTGCCGCCATCATCACATTTATTGAGTCTTTACTCAAGCACACAGGCAATAGTCTATGTGCTTTTATTTATTTATTTTTTTTAAGATTTTGTTTATTAATTTTTTTCCTCCCAAAGCCCCAGTAGATAGTTGTATGTCATAGCTGCACATCCTTCTAGTTGCTGTATGTGGGATGCGGCCTCAGCATGGCCGGAGAAGTGGTGCATCGGTGCGCACCTGGGATCTGAACCCGGCTGCCAGCAGCGGAGCACGCGCACTTAACCGCTAAGCCACGGGGCCGGCCCTCTATGTGTTTTTAAATGGATTATCTCATTTAGTTTTCATAAGAGCCCAATAAGGTAGATACCATTATCCACATTTTGTGGATGTGGAAATTAAGGCACAGAGAACCTAAGTAACTTGTTCAAGGTCTCATAGCTAGAAAAAAAAGCCACACAGACTGAATTAAAAATTCACGCTTGTAGCGTGCTTCATCTTTGGTAAAAAAGAGTTCTGGATCTGCTCCAGTACACAGGAAAAAAATATTGACTGACTCTTGGGAAATCTTCACAATAAAGCATAAAACACCATAAAGCTTTTTATCCTGCTTCTTACTAGAGTAGGCATTACCGGTATTCCATTGCAGCACTCAAAGAATGGCCTTCACCAAATACCCAGCATTTAGCACTGTGCCGAGCTCCTAATCAGTACTCAGTAAATATTTACAGAGAATGAGTAAGCCTCTATAATAATGTTCCCATGGACTGACTAAAAAGATGGGTGACATAATCTCATTCTACCAAATAAGTTAGTTTAAAAATGCGCCCCCACCGGCCCTGTGGCCTAGTGGTTAAGTTCAGCGCACTCTACATCGGGGGCCTGGGTTTGCAAGTTTCGATCCTGGACACACACACACACCACTCATCAACCATTCCGTGGTGGTGACCCACATATAAAGTAGGGAAAGATTGGCACAGATGTTAGCTCAGGACTAATCTTCCTCAAGCAAAAAAAAAGAAAATGTGTCCCCAAATTACAAAAATTAATTTTCCATGTTAAATTATTGCTATAAATTAGTTGTATTTTCAAGAAAAACTTAAAAGTTAATCACTCTAGCTTTCCAATGATTGCTATCAAGCCATTACATCTGATAATAGTTCAATACTAGAACTAGTCTTGCTTGGTGTTGGTCAAACTAGGCAGCACATGACAAAAAGGATTTTAACCTTTTTCTTCTCTTGCACAGAGGGGGCATTTCCCCAGGTCACCTAAGGTAGATTTCATTCACGAGTAGTTTATATAAGGTAAAAAGATGATATTTATTTTAACAGCTTTATTGAGATATAACTTATACCATGTAATTCACCCATTTAAAGTGTACAATTCAATGATTTTTAATATATTCACAAAGTTGTACAACAATCAACACAATCAATTTTAGAGTGTCTTAATTACCCCACCCCAAAAACCATGTACCCATAAGTGATCACATTCTATTCTCCCCCACCAGCTCTAAGAAATCACTAATTTACTATCTTTCTCTATGGATTTGCCTATCCTGGACATGTCATACAAATGGAATCATACAATATGTGGTCTTTCTGTGACTGGCTTCTTTCATTAAGCATAATGGTTTTAAGGTTCATCCATTTTGTAGTATGTATCCTAACCTCATTTTTTTTATTGACTAATAGTATTCCATTATACAGATATACACATTTTGTTTATCCATCCATCAACTGATGGACATTTGGGTTGTTGCTTATCAGATACATGATTTACAAATATTTTCTTCCATTCTGTGGGTTGTCATTTTACTTTCTTGATGGTTTCTTTTACAACACAAAAGTTCCTAATTTTGGTAAAGTTCAATTTTTTTTTTCTATTTTTGTTTGTGCTTTTGGTATCATATTTAAAGAAGGCTTTGCCTAACCCAAGGTCACAAAGATTTATTCCTATGTTTTCTTTTAAGAGTTTTATAGTTTTAGCTCTTAAATTAAAATATGTTATCCATTTTAAGTTAAGGTTTGTATATGGTACAAGGAAGGAGTCTACTTTCACTCTTTTTAACTTGTATCTCCAGTTGAACCCAGCATCATTTGTTGAAAAACACTATGTTTTCCCCATTGAACAGTCTTAGTATCCTTGTCAAAAACCAGTTGACCGTAAACGTAAGGGTTTATTTCTTGACTCTTAGTTCTGTTCCATTAATCTACATGTCTGTCCTTATGCCAGTACCACATGGTTTTGATTACAGGAAGTGTGGGTTCTCTAACTTTGTTCTTCTTTTTCATGATTGTTTTGGTTATTCCTGCATTTCCATGTAAAATCCTAATCAGTTTTTCAATTCTACAAAATTGCCAGCTGGAGTTTTGATGGGGGTTGCATTGAATCTGTAGATCAGTTTCAGGAATATTACTGTGGTAACAATATTAAGTCTTACTCAGAAATGTGGCATGTCCTTCAATTTTTTTAGGTTTTGTTTAATATCTCACAACAGTGTTTTGTAATTTTCAAAGCTTGTCTTACACTTTTTTAAACGTTTGTTTCTAAGTATTTTCTTTTCATGCTATTATAAATGGATTTTTTTTTTTTTTTTTTTTTTGGTGAGGAAGGTTAGCCCTGAGCTAATATCCATTGCCAATCCTCCTCTTTTTGCTGAGGAAGATTGGCCCTGGGCTAACATCCGTGCCCATCTTCCTCTCCATTATATGTGCGACGCCTGCAACAGCATGGCTTGATAAGCGGTGCGTAGGTCTGCGCCCGGGAACTGAACCTGCAAACCCCAGGCCGCCAAAGCAGAGCGTGTGAACTTAGCCACTGTGCCACTGGGCTGGCCCCTGGAATTGTTTTTTTAGGTTCATTTTCAGATTGTTCCTTGCTAGTATATCAGCATACAACTGACTTTTGTATTGGTCTTTTATCTTGCTATCTTACTGAACTCATTTATTAGTTCTCATAGTTTTTTAGTAGATTCCTTAGGATTTTCAATATATAATATCATGTCCTCTGTAAATAAGGATTGATTTACTTTTTCCTTTCAAATCTGGCTGTCTTTTCTTTCTTTTTCTTGTCTGATTGTCCTGGCTAGAAACTCTGTTACAATATTGAACACAAGTGGTGAAAGGCTTGTTCCTGATCTTAGGGGGAAAGCACGCAGTCTCTCACCATTAAGTATGATGATAGCTGTAGATTTCATACATGACCTTTAAAGGGTGAGGAAGTTCCCTTCTGTTTCTAGTTTGTTTAGTGTGGTGTTTAAAGTTATTGAATTAAAAATACTTACTACTCCATTTTTACACTGTATTCAACATTTTGTATTTTAGAATCCACATCATATAGAGATTGCAGTAACTAAAATATCCTTCAGTTATATTAACAGCTCTTCTACTTTCTATTAAACAGTGCTTCTACTCTCTAGTTGTGTGAACTTGGGCAGCTTTAACTTCTGTGCACCTGAACTTCCTCATCTGCAGAATTGGGTTTGATTGATTTTAGTACCTACCTTATAGGGCCTTTTGAAGACTAAACTATGTGCAAGTAAAGCATTTAGAATAGCAGTTGGGCCCATTGTGAGCACTAATGTATCTTAGTTGTTATTAAGAATTTGCATAATTTATGCATGAATTAATCCAATACTGTTGTTTTCACATGTACAGCTTATTTAGAAGGCATTTCTTTAAAAAATAACATTTTATTCAAAGCTTTATTTCAATCTCTTGGGCTTTTTTTTTGCAACAGTAATCACATACTTCTCTTAGTAGAAGAATATTCAGGCAAATTTGTCTAAGGCTACATATCTAGCACCAACAAAAGCAGGTAATACAAGACTCAGAAACCCTTGTCCAATTTTTGGAAAGTTTTTAAGTTAGTTTGGTTTGTATTTATGTCTTGTCTGCTTCTTCAGATGACTTCAGTTCTTCAGATCATGTTTCTTTAAAAAAACCACGTACCACATCTGTAAAAAAGCTCGAGAGGCATCTTCCTAGTTTTGGTATTTAGATAAGCTACTTCCTTAGAGAGCATGAATGAATAGCTATGAAAAGCAACATATCTTGCCATGAGGGACTAGATTTATTAAGGACATCCTGAAATTTAAAGAATTAAGTTTTGGGGCAGCCCGGTGGCTTAGTGGTTAAGTTCGCACGCTCCTTTGCAGGTTCGGATCCTAGGCGTTGGCCTACACAGCACCCATCAAGCCATGCTGTGGCGGCATCCCACATGCAAAATAGAGGAAGACTGGCACAGATGTTAGCTCGGGGACAATCTTCCTCAAGCAAAAAGAGGAAGATTGGCAACAGATGTCAGCTCGGGGCCAATCTTCCTCACCAAAAAAAAAAAAAAAAGATAAAGAATTAAGTTTCTAGGCTTTTTATATCAGAGTAAAAAAAATCATTTTGAATTCTGAGAATTCCTTTGGACATAAATTGAAAGAAAGGAGACAAATACAATATTTCTTATTTCCTGTTGTTATGAGTTAGACATAAAGATCTGAGAAGTTTCAAAATGAAATTCTTTGGATTCTTGGGAGTCAACTATGAAAGTGTCAGTTTCAGCATGTTAATTTCTTTACCTTATAAACAACCATTGCATATGATTTACTTTCATCTTATAAAATTTGAATACCATTTTTAAATCATTCTTTTAGCTACCTAGTAAAACTCTAAAATTAACTGACTTCACCACTTTTGACAGGAGATAAATTTTAGCACAAGCAGCCATTTGAGTACATCTCCAAAAACAGAGATAAAATGATATAAAGACCCAGAGCACTAAAAATAGTTATCATGAAGCTCTCATGTTAAAGCAGTTCTCTTTCTCTTTAGCCCTCACTAACTTTAGACTCTTAACATAGTTTTCCAGTTGTCCAGTACAAAAAAGCTTAGAAGCAATACCTGAATATAGAGATTTGTAGAAGTATTTGGAAAGAAAAGAGATGACCTCTATTTAAAGAGGAATCTAAAAAATGAGACATACAAAATGATGTTATGACAGTGTATCATAATAGAGGGACTGGAATTATCAAGTAAAGTTAAAATTAATCTTTACCTTTCTCCTTAGGAAAGCAGGAATGTGTATGTTATATTTTAGAATGCTTTTCTTCAAAAGTGGTTAATTTTTTTTAAAGTTTGACATTTGTGGAGGTAAATATCAGTTACTTAGAAAATTAGTTGTGTCAAACACTTTGCTTCATAAAAGCTGCATAAATGAGGTATTTTATTTTCTTAACTTTTCCTCAGGATGGCTTGATGGAAGTATTTACCTTTACCTATTTGTTAGGTTGACTGTCTTTTTCGTAATCAGTAAACTACGCTATGTTAGACTCAAAATGTCAAGTAAACGGTCAATAATTATTTTAAATGCAATAGATGTGAAAGCAACCTTTGTAAACTGTAAAGTGTTTTATAGAGTTCATTCTTGGCCATTTTTGTCACCTTTAAGGCTATGTTTTACTATTCTATATCCCTTAAAGAAGTAGTATTATAATATGAATATGAGAGGCCATATATGAGCCAATTGGCTTGGCCAAAAGCAGAGAAGACTAAGGGTAGACAGATGGAGGTGGGCAATGGAGAGTTGGGTGGGATGTAGTGAGAACTAAGAATATACAATTTTGTGGTCTCATCAAGTGCTGCTCTTCTCCTTCGCTTTTACCTCCAATTCTAACGGTTTTTTGAAGTCTTTCTCTTGTTTATCACATATGCAGGCATATAATAAGTACTTATTAAATATTTGTGGAAATGTTAAAAACTGAAGAGTTTGAGCTTTATAGTGTGGGAAGTTTTTCAAATTTTTAACTTAGGAGTATCAACTGAATAGACTTACTATGTTTTAGGAAAATGACTTTAATACGAATTGACATTAGGAGATTAGAAACAGAGAACTCAGAAAGCTATTATAATCCAAACGAGAGATGTGTGCAAGTTAAGGGACTTTGAAAGGGGGAGAATGTTAGAAACGATGTAGGTATAAATTCAACATTGTTTGCTGACTGGCGACTGCCTAGATTGGGGACCTTGTAAAAAGAATGGAAGTGAGAGGTGATTCTGAAATTTCTAGCATGAAAGTTTATGATTCATTAACCAAGATGTAGAATAGTTTTGTCAAAGTAGGATTGAGAATAAATAAAATGCGTTGTGTTTGAATATGTTCATTGTATGTTGACTATGTAATATCCACATAGAAATGTCCACCATAAAACTGGTAATAGACTATTTCCAGTTTTATTTATCTACTATTCACATGTGAGAAGTGAGGCCTAAGGAACATATAGATATGAGCTGACACCATTAAGTAAATGAAGTCTCAAAGGAAGGTATCTGTGCAGGAAGAAGACTGCTGAGAACTGAAACATATGGGAATGTATGTTGAATTAGGCAGTAGAACGGGATCCAGTAAAGCAGACTGGATAGAACACTTAGGAAAGTAGGAACTCAAAGGAGTGAAGGATCCGACAAGACAAAGGACAGATTACTTCAGTGATGGCAGTTAACACAAATGTCCTTAGTGATTTTTTTCTTAAGAAACTTTAATTTCAAGAGTAATGTGTTATGTTATTTAAAAAAATTACTGGGGCCGGCCCAGTGGCCAAGTGGTTAAGTGCGCACTCTCCGCTTCAGCAGCCTGGGGTTCACAGGTTTGGATCCCGGGTGCACACTGATGTACCACTTGTCAAGCCATGCTGTGGCAGCGTCCCATAGAAAGTAGACGAAGATAGGCACGAATATTAGCTCAGGGCCAGTCTTCCTCAGCAAAAAAGAGGAAGATTGGCATTGGATGTTAGTTCAGGGCTAATCTTCCTCAACAACACCACCAACAAAATTACTGGAAGAGTTTTAAAAGGTAGAGAGTGAAAAATAAGTGCCCCATTCCTCACCGTGTTTTTTCCTTGGAGTATTAAATATTACCTTTCTTCTGCATCTTTCTAATCATTTTTCTTGCATATACAAGGATTACTATGTTCCTACTATTTCAAATGCAAAAATTTTCACCTTCTAATATTTCTGAAATTGTGTGTATCTTACAGTTGATGTGTATGTTAAAGTTAATGGATTTTTTCTAGAAAGATTGGTATTAAATGAAAACCATCTGAAAATCAAGGAATAGAAAACATATATGTAAATCAATAAAAAATATAAGTATATATAATATATCAAATCAAGAAAATGTAGTTATCTAAATATAAGAAATATATATATATGTACCTAAAGGACATACAAACACATATAGTCCCTCTTTTTTATATATAATTGAGATTAGGACTATATATATATACTGTTAGAACATTTAAGATGTTTTTGAAATACAGAAATTGACATATATAAAATTACCATGTTTCATCAATTCTTATTCATCAGTAAGAAAGAGGTACTTTTTCTTATTTTAACATCTCTGAATCCAGGTTATATTTTACCATATCTAGCAAAATCTCAGACTTGATAAAAATACAGTAGTTAATTCTTTCTCTTGGCCTCATATTACTTCATGGTTTATGAGTCTTTCATAATTTTTTAACCAGTCCCTCGTTTACAAATTTGGGTTTTTTGTTGTTGTTCATTATGGTTTTGGGTTTTTGTTTTGTTTTTAACTTTTTACTATTACCAAAAATGGCTTAATGAACATTCTTTTTTCTACCTTAAATGTTGTGTTTATTTCTTTTTATATAAGTGTTTATAAGCTATATTGCTAGTTTGCATAAATTATGAAAATAGAGTAGTAGTTAACATCTTGTTTATGCCTTTTTCTAATTCATTCTCCATATTGCAATCATAGTCATCTTTCTAAAAGATAAATGTGATCATGACAAACATGTAATGTGGTATATAAATTCTTATGATATTCTATCTGCTTGAAATATCCTTCGTGAATTTTCGCTTTCCCACTCAGACTTCAGGACTTGCCTTTGGTGTCATCTTGGAAGACTATCTGCAACCTCAGAGGTGTCTCAGGGAGCCCAGCAGCCTCCTATGCTTAACTCCTTTCAACATTTATCATCTTGTGCTGCAGATGTCTTATTTATTTTTCTATCTCTTATGTTAGGCTTCCTTAAGGCCTGGGACTGTGTAGCTAGCACAAGGAGTAGCTGCTGCTTAATGGGTCAGTAAATATTGAAAGAATGAATGATGCTGTGAAGTGTTTTAAAAATGTTTCCAAATATTTTTTAAAGATTAGCTATGAAAAGTTTTTGCTCTGCTGAAAAGGAAAGTAAAAAGAGAAATTTACAGAGCTATATGACTAGCTTAGCAGGAAATGAAAAATATGTTGATATTACAAGTACACGCTTTCTTCTGTTTTTAGCCATCTTAAGAGGAAGCAGTAACTAAAATAAAAATATGTTCAAGAGATCTGTTATCTACCCCAGGGCATTGAGAATTGTAGATCAAGAAGTAGGTACCTTTACAAAGGAAAAATTACTAAAGGTTTTGGATGAAGAAATATAATTTTGCTTATTAGGTGGCTAAATACTACCCTCCCTATGTGATAACCAGAGTGTTCATGTCGTCTCTCAGTATATATAGTGAGTGCTTTCTCCCAGGTGCTTCCTTCCCATGCTCCACACACACCAAAAGGAAAAAACAAACAAAACAATCCTTTGTACTTAACATTTCTCAGAGTGTGGTATTGTATGAATTACAGCATTATGAGGTATGAATTACAGGTTTATGAGGAAGCCTCTAACTTGGGCTATTTTAATAATAAGAACAATGATAATACCGTCTTTTTCCCGTAGCTGTTGATACTTAAATAGCAGTTGACAATCTCTTATCCAACATGACTACATGATGGATAGTAATCACATGTGCAACACATTCCTTACTCAAAAAAGCATGTCAGATGCACTTAATTGAAAAAGAGAGAGAATATAATTTACAGTATAAGGGTAATATTGAACACTCCTTAAATTAAAAATTAAAATAAATTTTAAATTTTTTATTAAAATAAATTAAATTAAAAATAAATTGAAAATGAAAAATATATAAAATTTTTTTTGTAAACCTTAGTACTTAATTATTAGTAATAAATTACTGTGACACCTTAGTTGAAAAACCATACTTTGAAAAACATGTCTACATATATTACTTTACATGCATGTAGTGTATACAATATATATATTATTGATCCTTATAGTAGCCCTGTATTTTTGGGAGAAAAGGTCCTGGTATCCTGAAGGCCAATGACAAACAGTTGTCCAAGGTCTCACATTAATTAGGGTTGAAACAGAAACTGAGTCCCAAGTTTCTTGCTTCATGGACCTATTCTTTTTCCTTCATATCTATACATTGCCATGTAATGGACTGAAAATGACAATCAGCACAAAAAAGTATGTGTATGTATATGAAAATTTATGCATATATATATATGCGTATATTGCCAATGAATGGCTCTTTAAATATCTGCAAACTCAGATATTTAATCAGCCGCAAATATCTAAAGCTTAACTTCCATCTCTGTCTTAGAAAAACTTTAATTAAAATTAATGTTTCATGTGTGTAAAATGTTTGCCCTTATCCTTGTTCGGTATACCAGCGCAATTTCTGTTTCTTTAAGAAAAAAAGTCTGGCATCTGATTGAATGTTCCTGTCAGCACAACTATAAGATTTAGCACAATGTTTTGGTCTTGTAAATGTTGAAGCTTTAGCTCTGTTTATTTTAGACTAGCAACTTCAGATTGCTTTTTGTCATTTTATAATGATCTCCAAAATGCCTTTACCCGTCCAACCCCAATTTTAAAGATCTTATACTCCAGGAGAATTACAAGGAGCAAAGAACTGTTAGCAGTCCTGAACAAGAAGACGGAACACAAACTATGGCTGAAGGAAACATGAGGAACGTCTTAACCAAAATAGTGACTCAGATCATAGTTTTATGTCTAAAAAGATGGGCTCAGTGGAAATACAGCTCATACATTGTACAAAGAAGGTTGTCAGTGTATTGAAAGTATCACTGAGCATTAAGAAAAAGGAAACTTTTGTTGGTAATAAGTTTTAAGAATATGGCAATTGATGAAAATGTTGAAATTTGGGGGAAGAACTCATTAGTTCTACATCTCCTGAGCTTTTTTGTGGCTGTACACTGCAGATATTATAAATATATTTTACTGAATAGTTGAATAGGCAAATACACAATTTGGTATTTGTATTTAATTTTTTTAAATTATTTTATTGAGGTCATAATAGTTTATAACTGTGGAATTTCAGTTGAACATTATTATTTATCACTTACCATATATATGTGCCCCTTTACCCCTTATGCCCACCCCCCAACCCCCTTCCCCTCTGAACCACCAATCTGTTCTCTCTGTCCGTGTGTTCATTTATCTTCCACATATGAGTGAAATCATGAGGTGTTTGTCTTTCTCTGTCTGGCTAATTTCGCTTAATACAATACCCTCAAAGTCCATCCATATTGTTGCAAATGGGACAATTTTGTCTTTTTTTATGGCTGAGTAGTAGTCCATTTTGTATATATACCATATCTTCTCTATCCATTCATCAGTCGATGGGCGCTTGGGTTGCTTCCACATCTTGGCTATTGTGAATAATGCTGCAGTGAACATAGGGGTGCATAAATCTCTTTGAATTGTTGATTTCAAGTTCTTTGGATAAATACCCAGTAGTGGGATAGCTGGGTCATATGGTATTTCTATTTTTAATTTTTTGGGAAATCTCCATACTGTTTTCCATAGTGGCTGAACCAGTTTGCATTCCCATCAATGGGGTATGAGGGTTCCCTTTTCTCCACATCCTCTCCAACATTTGTTATTTTTTGTCTTGGTGATTATAGCCATTCTAATGGGTATAAGATGATATCTCATTGTAGTTTTGATTAGTATTTGTATTTAATTTATTAAATAATATGATACTTCAAAATCTTTTTACTTTCTGTGCTAACTTACATCTATAGAATACTTAAACATAATTCAATAGCATTCTGAAATTTTGACTACCTCCCTAATTGACACCTTTAAATTTTTTGAATTAATAAGATTTTTCCATTGTTGAAATGTTTGTGATTCAAATACAGTTTTCAAATTTTAGTAATTGTGTGACATTGCAGACATTATTTCAAAGCCTGCAGGCTTCTGCAGGCTTTGAAATAAACTCATGGATCTAGAAGCAAAGTCTCTGAACATTTAGGGAAATAATAGTTTTGAAGCCCATGCATTTTGTCCTAAAAAAGAGGACTATAACCATTATTACGATTTTGAAAAAAATGTTAATGCATTATTTTAAGAAAATGTTAATATAAGCTTTAGTTAAATAGATTAAATAAACTTCATCTTCTGATTTCTCCTGACAGCTCTCAATTCTTCCTATGTAGTACATTAGAAGCACTGTACTTCTAGAAGCTGACACACTGTAACAATGACTCTGTACACCACAAATACCTCTAGAGTATCATTCTTATTTAATAGATTGGTACAGTAAGTGATGGACTATGTCACTGAAACCATGCAAAATTATTTCAGTATATTGCTTACTGTGACAGAGATACAACAAATTTGAAACGTTTGTTTGAGATTGTCTAACTAAAAATATAAGCTTTGTTTTGTTTTGTTTTGTTTTTGTGAGGAAGATGGGCCCTGAGCTAACATCTGCCAATCCTCCTCTTTTTGCTGAGGAAGACTGGCCCTGGGCTCACATCCATGCGCATCTTCTTCCACTTTATGTGGGACGCCGCCACAGCATGGCTTGACAAGTGGTGCGTTAGTGCGTGCCCGGGATCTGAATAGGCGAACCAATAGGCGAACCCCAGGCCGCCGCAGCAGTGTGCGCGCACTTAACCGCCTGCACCACTGGGCTGGCCCCAAAATATAAGCTTTGTGATATTAACAAAATTCACTCTGGGAACTCAAGGCACCTATCTCACAGACCAGTTAAATTACCATACCAAAGAGGTGCTTATGACTCTTGATCAAGAGAGACAGGCGTGTGTATTAAGACACTGTAGAAGGAGAAAACAGGGGTGTTAAATGTGAGTCTCCAATCAGAAGTCCCAAGGATGGACCTGCCAAATTGCAGACCTTCATATGCTATCCGGCTGTCTCTCTTATAACATGTTCCAGGGTGAGTAGCAGCAGGGATTTACTCAATGATGGCTAATGATTCTCCTGGGCAATGTTGGGGGAGACCGGCTAATATGTGATATATTTTAGAAAGCTCGCCAATGATTAGAGTCAAAATAGTTTGGGCGCTTAGTAAGTGAAGCTTCACTTACCTGAAAACTGCATTCATCCATAACATCTCCTTTCCTCATAATAAGAGATGAATGAGAAGTTCTTTGTCATAAAATGCAGTATAGAGGTCATTCAAAATGACTTATTTTGTTGCTGTTTTTTAAAGAGGATTTATGAGTCAAGTTGAATTATCAACTAATTGCAGTGATACTTGTCCATGTTCTAAAATAGAAATTAATTAGAATTTATTAGGTGAAAAGACTGTTGATTTTACTGTCTTTACAAATATTAGATTCTGAGCTTTTTGTATTCAGGGACTATCTCTTGGTCATCGTTATATTACCAAAATCTAGATACACTGTGTGACCTGTAATGAGTGTTCCATAAATTTTTAATAAATGAATGAAAGAATGGCTTTTGTATGTAGGTAAGATAGGAAATCTATTTTAACTTAGTTCTAAGGGTATTTTATTTCTAATGTAGCTTCCAGTTATAGCTGTTTATTGTAAAGGACTACTTTTGGATTCTTAGAAGTGAGTTTCTTAAAAATGGAGATTCTTGGGCTTAGGCTCCAGATTTTCTAATTCAGTAGGTCTGGAATAAGGCTGAGGAATCTACCTTTTATTAATAAGCACTATGGGTGATTATTTTACAGGTATTAAGTGAACCATACACTCCACCCAAATCCATATCCACTTAGTACCTGAACTGCCACAGCCATTCTCTTTTCTTTTTCCAATTTGTCTAAAACTTTACCTTTCTTTTTCAAGCATAATATTGTATTATTTTTACTCAGTCTCCTGTAATAATGTATTTAACAAAATGTGGATCCTGGACCACCATCAGCAGCATCAGCTGGGTGATTTAATAAATAAAGCATTCCCAGGTAGAATCTAAGACCTAATGAAGACTCTTGGCATGGGGCCTAGTAGCCCAGTGATCTGATGGGCCAATGCAAGTGGCTTCTGACTTACCTGTAGGTTATTTTAGAATTATATGATTGTATTAGAATACAATCATAATCATAGGCTTCCAGGGTTTCGTTTTTTGCTCTCTCTGCTCTTGTTTATGTAGATGCCTTCATCTATACTCACACTCTATTGGGGGCTCCTCTGCTTGTAAGTGTCCACATGTACCTTTAACATTATCACAATGTTGTTCTTTCTACCTGGAAGGAGAATACCATCTTTATACTCAAAAAGTGTAAAGCCTGAGTGGAGACTGTAAACTCATCCTATCTGGTAGCTGTTCTCTCTCTATGTAGGATGCTCTCTATATTATTGAGTTGTCCCAATGACAAAAGAGTTAATATTTTAGAGAAACTGTTTATCAGTCATTTTTGTATTTGTTGTAACATAAAATCTAATTCTAACCAACATCTAGCACAGTGCCTGGACCTAAAGTAGCCACACAGTATTTGTTGAATGGATAGAGAAAAGGGAAGAAGAAAGTTAGGAGGGTTGAAAGATCAACTTGTTTTTCTATTTCCCAACCTGCAATTGTCTAGGGATTATTATTTTTTTAATGGAGTAAGGGGCATACCAGGCAGAGGTAGGCATGCTTACAGTAGCCAACTAGTATGAGGAAATAGGAAGATATTAGAAAAGATTAAGAAATTAAAAAGCATGGTCATACCAGTCCTATTACAATAAGGGCAAATAGCACCACACTCATTGACAGCTAAGGTCACCACTATAGTTATAGCACATTCACTGAACTTGTAAACCAGAAGAGATCCCAATTTTCATAAGAATAAACTTGCATTATCAAGAAAAGTTATATTATTCTTAAAAGTTCATTCTGTTAAGAATATAGGAAAATGTATTGTGTGTATTTAGAAAAATTCCCTTAAATATTTTAAATGGTGAATAGAGTGCTATGTTTTAATTATCTGGAAAAATCTCCTTTATTTAAAGTTTCTAATTCCTTGATGGTTCCAGATGAGTGAGATGTTATTGTATCTTTTCAGCATGATGACCTCTTTAAGGAATGTGTGTGTATGTGTGTGTATGTATGTGTGTTTCTTTTTGGGTACTATCACTAATGACTACTTTGCACATTGTCAGTTTAGAGTTAAATGTTTTTGATAAATGACCTTTACATTATTTTAGAAGAAAGAGCTTTGAAGTCAGACTTGAGCTAAGACTGCCCATGTGACCTCTCCAACTTTGTTCTTCACTAGTAAACTGGGAATAATTATGCTTGCCGCATAGATCGATTATGAGGATTAAATGGGATAATCCACTGAGCACAATGCCTGGCACATTGAAAGTGCTCAATAGTCAAAACTATTATTAGAGGATTATAAAAAGAGAATTTTATATGTATTGTGGTAGTTTTTTAGGATCTACTCCTTCAAGTTTTTATTTTTCTAGAGACTAAGTCTACTTAGTCTACTGTTCAAAAACTGGAATGAAAATAAAATATACATAGACGATGCATAAATTATCCTCTGTTGCTTTTACCTCTTATTGTAAACAGAAGTTCTCCAGGCTTTCAATAGGAATGAATCTTCAGTGAAGTACATCCATATGGCAATTCTAAAATGTAAAAATGAGCTGCTTTTTTAATATTGAATAAGCATAAAAATCAAATTATGTTGCTTAAAAAGGAATACTCATACATCTTTTCCCATCTTGCATAACACAAAAATAGCTAACTGCTTTTGCTCATAAAAATCATATTTGGAGGGTGACTAAGCATGAGACAGTTCCCAAACAAATCTTTGAGAAAGTTACGCATGAGTGAAAGTGAGATTTCAGCTGTAATCAGTCTCTTCATCTAGGTTAGTTCAGTGAGGGTAGACTGGTAAATATTTTTAAATCATTAGTCACACATCATTTTTCAAGATATTTTGGATTTTGCTGTAACATTAGAATATAATATGATTTCTTTTTAACCAGAACCCAGTTTTGTAGGTTATAGCTACTATGTACTTCTTTCTTTTATAGGCACATGCACATATTTACATAAGAATAATTTCTCATTTACATAAAATGCATGAAACAGTGAAACCTAATCTGAAGGATGACTTAGTAAAATAGCTTATATCTTAGGTATTCCTATTCTATCCTTGCTACCTAAAAATAATTGGACGGTCCATGCTTAACAACATAGTTTTTATTGTAAACGGGGATGTTGATAATACTATACCAGAATGTTAGTTTTAAAAAAATATTCACAATTAGTCTATAATTGGGAGGGGATTATGTAATCATTTATAAAGGAAACCAAAAAGTTTACCTCTGCTGTTCCTAAGTTCTGACAGTAGTTTAATTTCTGTTTTTCCGTCTCTTAAAGGAGTATACATATCATATTTTTAGAAAATCTTCTTACAAGTTTTTCTTGGGATAATTAAATGTGACTTAGCGTAGAGTGTATTTTCTTATTTTCATATTTCAAGAGAGTTGGTATTGCGGTTTACTTTATAAACCTTAGATTTACAAATTATATTATTCCAAGTAAGTTATTCTCAGTAGAACATTGAGGTATGAATTTGCCCTTGTTTATCCCCAAGTTTTTATTTCCATTTGGATAAGCTTTCCTGGTCTGACATTTCTGCCTTCACTTTGTTTTCTTTGTTTTTCTTGTCATTTTGGTTGTCAAATATAGAAAATAGTATGTTTAAATAAAGTCCTACTCTTTTCAGAAAAAAGGCAAGTTAAACATACTATTTTTAACTTATTTGAAAAAAAAATAATTGTCTCCAAATTCACATTACATTGGGAAAATTTATTTGCAGAGCAAGGGTGATGAGGGTAGGTATCCAAATTGCCATGAATGTCGTAAAGAAATATTCCTCTAGAGTATTCTGGAATATGAAAAAATATTTTTCTGCTAAATGGCCCTGTATCATCCAATCTTTAAACTCAATTGATTTACTTACTGCTTATCATGCCCAGCTCTTAATTTATCTTAATTTTAATTTTAGATAGAAATAGAGAGATATATACATATATATTTACATTTATATTTTGAAATTCTTAGCACTAAAACAAAGAAGATATTTAGTAATTTCTTTTAAGTCTGTTTTTTGTGACATATCATACAACTGGGTTTTGCTTTTTAACCCAATCTGAAACTCCCTCTAGTTAAGACGAATCTTCTTATCATTATGTAGAGTGACAACTGATATATAGTACCTTATTGTATTTCTTCATTACTTTGTTTATTATTTATTTTGTTGTTTGCTCTTTTCCCTTTTCTTTATTTTTACTGATTTGTTCAAGTTACTATTAATTTCATTTTTCAGTGCATTATTATTTTCCTTTGTACCTTGTTAATCTGGAAATAATGTGTTGTTTTATTCTGCTACTGATTACCTAACACATATTTCTCCACAATTACGTGAAAACCAGAAACCAAATAAACTCTCCACCAATCCACTCTATTCCTCTCTCCTAGATGAAAGCTTTGGAATGTGTTAATTCCCCATCCCTAGCCCTTCCCAAATGAGGCCCTTAGGGTGCTTTTTACTTTTCCTTACCCCCATCCAATGCCTCGGTTTTGCTGACATAGTTCAATACTTTTGGTTCCAGATTTACTAGGTTTTTCCCTTACCATATATCTCTTCTATTTTAAGAATCCCTACTTCACAGTTATATTACAAATTCCCTGTCAGACAATCATTATCCTTTTAACATATATATTGCAAGGCTTATTGCACTGTTTTCTCTTCATCATCATCTGTCTTGAGATTTCTATTCTGATTTCTATTCTATTCTGTATGTTGTTTGGTTCAGGTACTTTCTTGAATATTTTCATCAGATTGGGTAGAGGAGTGGTATTTTCTCTCATCTTTGCATATCCACAATTCTTTCTTCTGTCTTGCAAGATGAATGATAACTTGATTGGGCATAGAATTAATTGTTTGCTGGCAAATCCTTTTCTCTCTGTCCTCGGTATTCCAATATCTTCCAGCTTCAAGTATTGCAGATAGGAAGTAAGATGCCAATCTGATTCTTTTTCTTTGCTAAGTAACTTGTTCTTTCTTTCTGGAAATTTCTAAGATTTTCTCTTCATCATTATAATATTGGAATTTTACTGAAATCTGTTTAGTTATATACCTCACTTTGATTAATCTACCTAGAACTTAGTGAGCCCTTTCATTGACAAACTTAATTCTTCAAATCAGGGAACGTTCCTTGTGTTCTTTCTTTATTCCTAACCTCTATCTGTTTTTTTTTTTTTTTTCTTTTTCTTATTATTATTATCTTCCTTACTGCGATTTCTCTTGGAGTTATTTTCCAAGTGTGTTTTCCCCAAAGATTGCCCTCTCTTTGTATCTTTGCTCCATATTTTGAGATATTTCTTCCATTTGGTCTTACAAGCCAGTAATTCTGGGCTCAATAGGGACATACTTTATTTCAATTCTTCTGCTTTTAAATTTAAAAATCAGATTTATAAATTCCAGAATATGTTTTAAAGCTAATCATTCTTCTGTATTACTGTTGTTAATGTGTTTTTTTTTTCTCCTCCAGCAATTCCATTCCACTAGGTGCTTCCCAGGTCTCAGGGTTCTCTTTGTTTTCTCTCTCTCTGATTATTGGGGCCCCTTGGTTGCGTTATTATTTCCCTTTGCCTAATAATAGCTCTGTGCAGCCTTTGAGTGTTGAGAGGCCCAACATTGTCTGCTCGGTGAGCTTTAAAAATACCAACTGCCAAGCTTATTCACCATTTCTTGAGGCAACAGAAGGATTATTTGGGTTAAAGTTCTCCTTAGGAATAGAGAGAGCAAGTCCGACCATCTGCTTGGAATATCTGACATCAGCCAGAACTCCTAGAACTACACACATGGCCATGTGCTTAGTTTCAGCCAAAGCCAAGATCTTTCAGGACCCTAAGAGGTTTGGTGATACCCTCTGGCCTGTCAGTCACAACTCCTCCAGCCTCTGTCAACCCTAGACGGAAACAGAATTGGATACCTGATCCTTCCGTCTGGAGTCTCAGCATATCCCATGGCTTTGCACATTTTCTGAGCTGTCTGATCACCAACCTGGTGCTCATCAGAAGGAGGAGTGCTAGAATTGGGAGATAAAGGCATCAGGGACACACTCTCAGGCAGCCATTTTCTCAGCAAGTTAAGTGGAAAGAATTTAATTCCAAAGTTCAGCTTTTTCAGGGAACTGTGTAATTGTAGTCTTAGATGTCCTCTAGTTGTGATATCTTGTTTTACAAATAAAGAACCTGAGACAAGAAAGTATATTCTGTGTTTCAATACATTTAGATTGAATTTATAATTTGAGGGGGAGGGGGAGGAATAGTCCTAGACAAGTTATACATAAGAAAAGGAGAAGTAGAAATTTTGGCTAAAAGAAGAGAAATTTTAGGAAATTCGATACTGAAAGTTTACAAATGAACAAATTAGGCAAAGTGTGATAAGACAGTGGTCTCTTTCTGGGTAGATTTATTGTGACCATCACCAAGGATTTCGGGTCTCCTTCCAGGAGATCTTTGGTCATGTAGTTCCCTCTTTTAATTTCTCCCTTAGTAAAAAGAAGGCATTAAAGCAGTCATTAGGTCAACAAAGTTACTTGACTAAAATGTGAAGTTTTATCCAGTTACCAGTCAAAGCAGTAACTAAATCAGGTAGTAGCTATCTTAAAGCAGAAATCTTACTTAGAAAATCCTTAATGCCCGAATCCTCTGTTCAGTTCATTCAATCCAACCCCTTCTTAATTGAGTCTGTCTATACATAATTATCAGAGACTTGCTTTGCTTCTTAATTTCCTTTGAACCCTTTGCCCAAGATCCTTAAGTCCTCCTGTTGGTAGCCAAAAGGTCTGTTCCTCCTGATTTTCTCACTTAACATATAGCATTTGCATTCACACTTCATTATGTATACATACATGTAATACGTACTAGGTCTAGTCTTCCTGAAACTTTTTCATAATATTATTCACTACTAACTTTCCTGATTGCTAAATTCACATTCTTTGACTAATTTTGAACCCATCTGTACTGACCATTATTTCTCTGTCTTACCCTGGGCTCCATCTAAATAGGGCCATTCTACTGCTTTCCGTATATTCCCTGCATTGCCCTTCATTTCTTCCTTTTGTGGTTGTCTCTCCTCCTCCTGGGGTATACTCCTTTTTCATTTTTGCCTGTTAAAATCTTACCTGTCCTTCAAGGTCCATTTTAAAACTCCTCCTTGGATAGTGCGATGGATGAAACTATACATAAATGTCAGATTGTGAACTGTAAATTGTTTATCAGAAAACTGACTAAGAAAGAAACTTAAATCTCAGGTAACAACAATGAGGACGAAAATCATGATAATAAAATGTAGTGCCAGTAACAGTACTAATGTTTACTGATTTCTTATTGTGTAAGAGGTCCCATACTAAAGCCTCATAAACAGTGTCATGTGAGTTCTAGGACTTATATGTATTTTTACACATTTCATCCCTGGGACAATCCTGTGAGATATTCCTACTGTTATCCTAATTTTACCAATGTAAAAAATGAGGCACTTGAAAGGTAAAGACACTTGTCCATAGTCACATTCAAATCCAGGCAGTCTAGCTAGAGAATTCAGGCTTAAATTTCAATCAGAATATAGAAAAAAAAATTACATTTATCAAGTAATTTTATTTACTTTATTAGGAATAAATATTAGTCTTTTTTTTTTTTTTGTGAAGAAGATTGGCCCTGAGCTAACACCTGCCAATCCTCCTCTTTTTTTGCTGAGGAAGACTGGCCCTGGTCTAGCATCCATGGCCATCTTCCTCTACTTTATATGGGACACCGCCACAGCATGGCTTGCCAAGCGGTGCGCACCCGGGATACAAACCGGCGAACCCTGGGACGCTGCAGCGGAGGGCGCGCACTTAACTGCTTGCGCCACTGGGCCGGCCCCTAAATCTTAGCCTTAAAATGGCATGTCCACATAACTTTTTGGAAAGTAGCATGTAGCTACGTGACATGACTTTTACCTGTATAGAAGAATGTTGCCTAAGGAAACATAATGAGGAAATTTGTATTTAAAGGGATTATTATGAAGCACAGTACGAAATGAGAGGTTAGGAAGCTGTTACACTAACCTAATCAAGAAATAGTGTGACTTTAAACTAGTTGAGGCAGTAAGAATGCAAAGGAGAATTTGAATGCTTGAGATATAGAAGTTGAACATATAGGACCTGATGTTTGAATGGATATGGAGGGCAAGGGAGAAAGAGTACTTAATTGAAATCTCCAAATATTCTGTCTGTTGAGCTCCACAAGGTAACATATCTAACATATTGTGAAAATCTGTGGAAATGTCTTAAATAGTTTGAACTTTATTTTGGCCAAACCATTTTAAACTGACAAATCATTTAAAATTATAATCAGAATTAATTATAAAATAATTTTTATAATGTCAGATTAGGTGAATGGATTTATGAAATATCCTTGAGATTATTGTAGGTTTTGGAAGCCTCCTGAAACTAGAGTTTCAACCTGTATAGTAAACAGAGTAAGGAAATACCACTTTACTGTTGAGGCCTCTTGAATATCTTCAGAGCAAGAGATCTTCAGATCCTGACATTTGGAGATCCTCCTACAAGTAGGACTTGATTATCTGATTAATATTTTAATTGATTAATCTCAATGAAGCCCACCAGTTAACAAGTTCTACCCACACTTCCTTTTGCTGCTTTGTTCTTAATATGAATGTCCAACAATTCACTCCAATAGTTGTCCAATAATTTAAGGAAAGCCTCTAACATATTAAACCTAAACAAACAGTATAATGGGATCCGGAGGAAACTGACAATAAAGGTAGCCAGAAGATTAAAATACAAAAGCAAAAAGAAAAAGAAAAGAAACATACACAAGTTAGAGAAAAACAAACTATAAAATAAACTATATCCTCAAAAGAGTTAAGAGAAAATATTGAGTTTAAACAAGAATTAAACAAGAATAAGGTGCTATTTAAATTTTAAAAATTAGAAAAGACAGAGTTTTGAAATTTAAAATATGGTAACATAAATAAAATTTAATCATAAACTTAAATAGGCTTGAAGAGAGCTTATGGAGAGCTCCTAGAAAACAGAACAAGAAGCAAAGAGATAAAAAAAACAATCAGAAGGCAGAAAAAAACATGAGATTCAAGGTTTAACCCAGGAGGGTTGCAAATAGGATTCCCATAAAGGAATAGCAGAAAAAGTAGAGTGAACAAGAAATTATCAAATAATGTTTTTAAATTTCTCAGAACTGTGAAGGATATGGATCTCTACATTGAAAAAGCTCTCTGAATATCCGGCACAATGAATGAAAACTACCCATACCACCGAAAACCATCACAAAATTTCAGCATACCAAGGATAAAGACAAGATTGTAAGAGCTTCCCAAGGGCAAGGAATGGGATAGTTCACATCCAAAGGAGTAGAATGGCATTGGACTTCTCCACAACCAAACTATAGAACAGTTTCTTCAAAACTGTAAGGGAAACAATTGCATTACATAGAATTTTATACCCAACCAAATCAGATGTGATGGTAGAAGAGAAAGAATACTCCCTCTGTCGCCCCAAAAATACTTTCTTCCATAGACTTATTCCTAGGAAATTTCTGGAGAATGTGATTTATCTAGATGATTAAGTAAATTAAGAAAGAGAAAGACATAGACAACTGAAAATAGGGGATCTCACTCAGAAGAGGGATAAAGAAAAGTGTCAGCATGGCTGCTATTCATCAAACCAAGAGGGCAACCAGTTCCAGATTGTACTCTTTTGTTTTTTTTTTTTTGTGAGGAATATCAGCCCTGAGCTAACATCCATGCTAATCCTCCTCTTTTTGCTGAGAAAGACCGGCTCTGAGCTAACATCCATTGCCAGTCCTCCTCCTTTTTTTCCCCAAAGCCACAGTAGATAGTTGCATGTCATAGTTGCACATCCTTCTAGCTGCTGTATGTGGGAGGCCACCTCAGCATGGCCAGAGAAGCGGTGCATCGGTGTGCGCCTGGAATCCGAACCCGGCCTGCCATTAGCGGAGCACGCACCTAACCGCTAAGCCACAGGCCCGTCCCCCAGATTGTATTCTTAAAAAGAGAGATTTCAGGAAGGAGTTCTCCAGGAAACAAAGGAAATTAATATGTTTGAGCATATAGAAAAAATATTGATATGCATGTAGCAGTGATTGGAAGAGTACATAATAATTGTGTTAAGTACATAGAAAACTAGATGAATGAAAAAAATAAGGCAATTATATTAACTCTAGAAGAAATAGTAGGCATGGTCTTAGTTCACTTCTTTACCTACAGTATTTACAAGTCATGATGATGTAGACCTCCATGGTTTCTGATGAGAAGTCAGCCTTCAATCTTTTTGAAGATCCCCTGTACATGATGGGTCTTTTTTTATTGCTATTTTCAAGATTATCTCTTGTCTTTTTCTTTTGACATTTGACTATGATGTATTTGACTGTGAATCTCTTTGAATTTATCATACTTGAGTGTGTTGAGTTTCTTGGACATTAAGATTAATAGTCTTTTTTTTCAGTTATGTTTGGAGAATTTTCAGTCATTATTTCTTCAGATATTCTTTTTGTTCCTGTCTCTCTCTCTCTCTCTCTCCCCTCTCCTTTTGGGACTCCCATTATCCATATGTTGGGATGCTGGATGGTGTCCCACAGGTGTCTGAGGCTCTATTAACTTTTTTTATTCTTTTGCTTTTTGCTTCTCATACTGAATAATCTAAATTGACCTGTCTTCAGTTCATTGTCTTCAAATTAACTGATTCTTTCTTCTGCCAGTTCAAATATGTTGTTCAGACTAGTGAAGTTTTTCATTTCAGTTATTATATTTTTTAGTGCCAGAATTTCTATTTGATTCTTTTTTTGATAATTTCTATTTCTCTATTATTATTCTCTATTTGGTGAGACATCATTTGCATACTTTTCTTTAATTCTTAAACGTGGTTTCTTTTAGTTCTTTGAACCTATTTATTATAGATGATTTAAAATCTTTGGTTAATAAGTCCAATTTTGGGCTTCCTCAGGGACAGTTTCTATTGACTATTATTTTTCCTGTTTATGGGCCATACTTTCCTGTTTGCATATCTCATAATTTTTTGTTGAAACTGGGCATTTTAATTGTTTAATTGTCAACTCTAAAAATCAGATGCCTTCCTCCCCAGGGTTTGTTATTGTTGCTGTTTGTTTTTGTTGTTGTTACTATTTGTTTTTTAAGTGATTTTTCTGTAAAGTCTGAATTGTTTGTTATTTGTGGCCACTAAAATCTCTGTTCTGTTACCTTAGTAGTCAGCTAATGATTGATGGGAGATTGAACTAATAAGTTTCTCAGCCTTTGCGGAGGGGCTCTGTGTATGTGCTGGGGTGTGACCTCAATGCTATACCAGGCAGTTTACAACTCTGCCTTAGCTTTAGCCTGCACTGTCTGCTTGCACAGAGCCTCAAAGTTGGCCGGAGGTGAGAGCTTAGAACGTTCTCAGGTGTTTCTTGGTCATGCATAAAGCCTTGTGCATGTGAATAACCCTTTAGAATCCCAAGAATTTAGTGGAGCTTTTCATAGCCTTGTGTGGACACATCATTCCCCAGTTTTCCCTTTAATTTTTTTGATCAGCCTCTTGTTAGCCCTGACTGTTCAAGCCACCTCCAACAGCTTTAGTGTTAAACAATTGCCAATGATTGTCTTCAACAAATGCTCTGTGGATACGACTGTTTACACAGAGACAGCTTTGAGTCAGATAAAATGAAGTACCCTGAAAATGGAGCTATTTCGTGAGCTTTCCAGATAAGTTAAATAGTGACAGGTCTCTGGGGATGGACATTTCGGAGAGCTCTAAACCTATCCTAATCCCTTAAGTGGCTAATAGGCCGCTAGTTAATACAGCTAACAGAGTTGTGAAGCTCTTGGTTTTTAAGGCTACTCCAGAACCTGAGAGGGGAATAGGATTAGGGCAAATAAAAATGCCACAAGATTTGCTCTTATTACCAAGATTCAACTATTTTTCTTTTTTTTTTCTTTCTTTTTTTTTTTGCTGAAGAAGATGCACCCTGAGCTAACATCTGTTGCCAATCTTCCTGGTTTTTTTTGGCTTGAGGAAGATTCATCCTGAGCTAACATCTGTGCCAATCTTCCTCTATTTTGTATGTGCGTCGCCTCCACAGCACGGCCGCCGCTGAGTGGTGTAGCTCTGTGCCCGGCAACTGAACCCAGCCTGCCGAAGCAGAGCACACCGAACTTAACCACTAGGCCACAGGGCGGCCCTTCAGCTATTTTTCTTGAATAAACAGTCCTTGGATTGTTGTAAGCCTTTCATTAATTTCCACAGTTTTGAAAAAGGTGATTTTGACAGTTTTTGCCAGTGTTAGCTTAAGCAGAAGCTATTTTTTTGGAGGTCTTTACTCCACCATTCTGAATATTGAGCTGTTTTTTAAAAGTAATTCGAATAGTGCAAATAGAACAAAAGAGTATTTTAAATAAGGTTTCTATCCTAAACACCTAGTTCCCTGATGCCAACCAGAATGTTAACTAGTGTTAATAGTTACTGTGCATCCTTCACAAATATATGCCTAGAGAGGCGTGTGTGTATAGAGAGATAAGATCTATATTTCCTTTTATATATATAGAAATATACTGTATACTCTATTATTTACCATTTTTTTTCATTTGGCAATTTACCCTAGATCTTGTTCCAGATTGATACCTGGAGCTATCACAGTTTGTTGTCGTTGTAGTAGCAGTTCAGTATTCCACTGATGGAAAGTCCGTTATTTATACATTTTCTAGTAACAAATATTTGGGTTGGTCTACTGTTTTGTTATTTCAAACAATGATGGAGTGAACATTATTGCATTTTACATCTTTTTGACCATGTGTGCTGGTATTACTAAAGGATAAATTCTCACCTATGAAATGTAAGGTGTGTTTGTTTTTAAATTTTGATGGATGTTGCTAAATTGCCTCTCCAGTGGTGTTTCATCAGTTTATACTTCTGTCTGTGGTAAAAGAGAATACTGTTTCTCCTCACCCTTGCCACGTTGTATTATCAAATATATTTTGCCAGTTTCAAACATGGAAAGATATCTCTTTATTGTTTTAATTTTCTCCTCTTATAATACCTTTCATATATTTGTAAATCTTCTTCCTCCACCCACCACACACACCACCGCTAACAATGCCTCTTTTCATATCCTTCACTCATTTTTTTAATTGAGTTTTTGATTTGTAATAGCTCTTTGTGAGTTAAGGTAATTAGAATTTTGGTCTGTTTTATATGTTACAAATATTCCTTTCTCTAGTTGATTGTCATTTGGCATAGTTTACAGTATTTTTTTCTTTGTTATTTTTTTTTTAAATAGTCAAATTTTCCAGTCTTCCTCCTGTGGTTTTATGTCTTGCTTAGAAAGGCGTTTGCTTCTTCTCAGGTTTTAAAAATTTATCCGTAATTTCTTCCAGAACCTTTTTGTTCCATTTGTTTATTTATTTGGCTGGTTCATTGTTTATTTGTGAGTGCTAACCAATTGTCTCTACACCATTCCCCTCTCATTTAAAGTGCCACTCTTGTTAAGTACTACATTCCTTTATGTACAGAGAATATTTCTGGACTCTTCATTCTTTTCCATTGATATCTTTGCAATTTGTCCCTTCTCTAGTGCCAAAATTTTAATGTTTATATTTCCATATGACCTTTAGAACCAGCTTGTCTGGTTCTGTTTCCCTCTGGAGGAAAAAAATCCCGTTATCACTTTTGTTGAGATTACGTTAAAACAGTGATCTCAAATTTTTCAATTTGAGATCAGGATGATGTGGAAAGCTTGTTAAAACATGGTTTGTTGGGCCTCAGAGTTTCTCATTCACAAAGTCTGGGTTGGGGCTTGGGAATTTGCATTTCTAAAAATTCCAAGGGTGATGTTGATGCTGCTGGTCTGGGACACCATACTTTGAGAACCACTGCAGTAAATATATTTATATATTTATATATCATTTTGGGGATAATTGTCACCCTTAGGTATTAACATCATTCTAACCACAAGGTATGTTATTCCATTTATGTCCTGTTTTCTCAGTAGAGTTTCCAAGTTTTTTTTACATTGATCTTATTTATGTTTTAAGTTTATTCCTATGCAGTTTATCTGTTTGTTGCTTTTGTAATAAAGGTTAGTTTATAATTATTGCTTAATATCAGAGACACTCCCCTTTATTTGACAATTTGTGAATTACTATTTTAAGTATTTTCAATTAGCAGTTCCTCCTTGTTCAACTTCTTGCAATGAAAGTAGGGGTAGTATTAAGTCACCCTCTGGGAAATTGCAAGAAATGTTATGGGAAAGAGAGGAAGGTGAGCTATGATAAGTAGATGATACTAAGGCTTTCCCCACTCATGGCTTAAAAATATTTCCCTCACATATTTCTACTGCTGGAAAAATTAGTTGGGATGATTAGCTCTTCTAAAATACAGTAAAACCTGAGAAACGCAGGCCTCACTCAACACGTTAGATGAATTACTAGTATTTTGATGCTTTTCATTCAAATAGCTTGAGTTTCGATTGTATACGTAAATTTAAGAGTCTAAAGGGCATCCCTAGGCAGGGTGAAAGTTCTTGTAAATTCCAAAGGGAAAAGATGAAGGAATAGAGGAAAGCTAATAAAAAGGTACTCTTACTTTTATAGAAAGTAAGTGCCTTTCAGGACCATAGCAGTATGCTGCTAAATATTATTGCCTAGACTGAGGATATCTGAAGATTATTTTTAAGATCAGCAGGATACATTTTAAAAATTCAGTCTAAATTTTCCTACGAGATAGTGTAATCCAATTTAGTATTTCCCAGTCATCCTAGTATCTCTTTACTTCTTCTATCAGTAAAAGAAATAAAGAAAAAGAAATGGAAAACACATGTCTCCATCTCCTTTCTTCAATAAAAGGATCATAATATGCTGTAGTTGAGGATTTTCTTGATTACTGTGGTAGACAGAATAATAGCTCCACAAAGATGTCCACATTCTAATCTCCAGAATAGAACATGTGAATGTGTTACTTTACATGCCAAAGGGGAATTAAGGTGGCAGATGGAGTTAAAGTTGCTAATCAACTAACCTTAGAATAGAGAGATTATCCTAGGTTATCCAAGTGAGCCCAGTGTAATCACAAGGTCCTTAAAAGTGGAAGAGGAAGACAGGAGAGGAGATGAGAGGGATTTCATGTGAGAAAGACTCAACCTGTCCTTGGGAGCTTTGAAAATGGAGGGAGGGAGCCACAAGCTGAGGAATGTAGGCAGCCTCTAGAAGCTGGAAAAGGCAAGGAAACTGATTGTCCCTCAGAGCGTCCAGAGAGGAATGCAGCTCTGCCAACACTTTGATTTTAGCCCAGTGAGACCCATGCAAGATTAACCTACTGAAGAACTGGGTAATGAATTGTGTTATTTTAAGCCATAAATTTGTGGTAATTTGTTTTGGCAGCAAGTAGGAAATTAACGCAGTTATTAAACTATTAGAACAGAGCACTCACAAATACTGAAAGTTTGCTGTGTTAGTAAACATTTAACAGCAGGCAGGTAAAGTTATGCTTAATGTGCTACGTGCTTCCATTTTTTTCCTCAAATTGTTAGAATTTGTCCAAAATTCTAAGAGGTTAACTTTTTTTGTCAATTAACATTAAATTTCCTGGAAGTTTAATATCTCAGAGTTCATTTAAGGTAATAACTTTTCTATCTGTAGTTATTTATCTGGAAATCCGGACTATCTGCAAAGTGACTCAGGACCTCATTGGAAAATCAGCCTGGAAAACAGCTGAGTCAGAGTTAAGAATGTGAGCTTTGGGGATAGAGGCTCAGAGACCTAGAACCTCTGGTAGGCTGTGTGACATTGGATAAGTTATTTAACCTCTCTACGCCTCTTGTTATAATAGAACTTAAATCATAAGGTCATGGTTAGGATTACCTGAGATGATGTATGTATAGCACTTAGCATGGTTCTGGCCCATAGGCAGAAAAATTATAAAATGAAAACATGGATACTCAAAAAAAAAGAAAAATCACTGTAGTGTCTTTGATCATGAGAGTAAAAACTCTGGACGTCTCAAGAGTTCCAAAGCCATAAATATAGCAATTGATATTCATAATGGCATTCTTAACTTACCAAGTTTAAGCTTTTTAAAAAATTTCTTTGAAGATCTTTAAAATTGAGAGTATTGGTGCTTAAAGTGGCAAGCTTTTTGTACTTGGACAGTTAATTACCTGGAAAATTAATTTTGTGGAATTTATGTCAAGAGTATCAAATGAACAAAACATTTTTTAAGTATATTTTGATTATGACTCAAACCTTGGCTCCTTCATTTGTTATTCATCTCTATAGCCATGAGCCATTTAACCTCTCTGAGCCTAAGTTTCCTCCATAAAATTTAGATAATAGAATAGCTACCTGGCAGTGTGGTTGGAAGGATTAGAGACAGTATATTTTAAGCACCAAGCACCTTGCATAGCATTTAAGTGGGTGCTGAGTAAGTGGTCGTTATTCTTGAGGTTGTCATTTTGTGATCCTCTAAAACTGCATTGCCTAAAGTCAACAGTGACCTAATTATGAAATCCTATGGGTCCTTCTTTTCCTTTATTTATTTATTTATTTATTTATTTATTTATTTTGTGAGGAAGATCAGACCTGAGCTAACATCCATGCCAGTCCTCCTCCTTTTTTTTTTTTTTTTGCTGAGGAAGACTGGCCCTGAGCTAACATCTGTGCCAATCTTCTTCCACTTTATGTGGGACACTGCCACAGCATGGCCTGACAAGCTGTGCGTCAGTACGTGCCCAAAATCCGAACCCGGGCCGCCGGCAGCGGAGCGTGTGCACTTAACCACTACACCACAGGGCTGGCCCCTTCTTTTCCTTTATTTTAGTTTCTATTATATTTTATACTATTGAACATCTTGAAATTCTCTTTTTCTCGTTTTCCAGGGTTCTTCCTACCCCTTGGGTTATTCCTTTTCAGACTTCTTTGCTTGCTATTCTTCCTTTGCCCACTCCTTCAGTGTTGGCATTTCCCAATTTCTATAGGTTTTAAAATTTGCTTTTTCCTCTCCACATTATCTCTGGGTCTGAGATGCTTCTTGGCACCAGCTGAAACCTTTTCCCTGAGCACCAGTTGCATGTCTCAGAGACATCTTCTAATTGAGCATATCTAAGTGAACTTGAAATCCATCTTCTACATACTTTTTTCCCCCTCTCTATGTTGCCCATATAGGCAGCACTGTTCATTTGTTCATTCCATCATTAATTAATTAATTAAACATTAATTGAGTGCCTGCTATGTTCTAGGCCGTGAGGATACAGTAGTGAAGTAAACAAATTAACAAATCCTTACCCCTTAGGGTTGCAATTCTAAGTAGGATGCTTGGAGAAGTCATCACTGAAAAGGTGCCATTTGAGCAAAGATCTGAGGAGGTGAGGGAGCAAGCTATGTGGCTATATGGAGGAAGATTGTTCCAGGATGAGGAAACAGAAGCTGCACACTGAGGCAGGAGTGTGCCTGGCATTTTGAGGAAACAGTGAGGTGGCCGTTGTGCCTGGCTTGTGTGAGAGGGAGAGCAGTAGGAAAGAGGTCAGAGAGTTATAGGGAACATGATTGTTTTGGTCTTGTCTACCCATTTCCTTAAAAATTGGGAACGATGCCTCACTACTTAATCTATCATTCTCCTTTCCTTTCCTCCTCTTACATCTAGTAAGTCACCGAGTTGTATTGATTCCAACTCCTATATTACTCTCCTGTCTGTTCTCTTTATTCTCACTGCTTTTGCCTTAGGCCTTTATCATTGGTCACCCCACTGATCTGCTTGCCTCACACTTCATATTCAGCGCTCATTCAAGAGATATTTTTTGAACAACTTCTGTGTTCTGGGCCCTGCACTAGGTATTGTGGAAATAATGGTCATCAAACTAGACATGATCATTGTACTTACAAAATTCACAGTTACTGGAGAGAAAATCATACAGGCAGTTAGTAATATGACAGTGTAGTAAGCACTTTGAGAAGGGAAGTACAAGCAGTGTTAGTAGCACTTGGCGGATGGGTTTATGAAGGTTAGCACAAACTTTCCAGGGCAAAGTATCTTCCTATTAAGATCTAAAAGATAAGTGCAAGTTAGCCCTCAAAGAGAAAAGAAGTTTCCAGGCAAAGGAACCACTTGTGCAAATGCCCAGAAAATAGAACTGAACACAGTTTAGTGTCACCGTATAGAGGGCAGAGAAGAGTGGCTCAAATCAAGCTGGAAAGGTACAAAGGAGACAGATCATGCATGGTATTTTCAGGACCTATTCAAGTGTTTGGTTAATCCATTTGTCACCAAAATGATCATTTTAAAACTTGAATATGATAATTTATCTCCCAGAATTAAAACCCACCGATGATTCCCTGTTGGCTTTTGGTTAAATTAACGCTCTAAGAAAGCACACAAGGTTCTTTAATCTGGCTTTCACCTCTTCACTCTCAGCTGCTACAGCTTCCACTCTTGCCTTTATACACTTCGTGTGCAGAACTGCTTATAATTACCCCTCAGAAGGGAGAAATTTCAAGTCTCCCGGCCTTACCAAATGCTTGGGATGCTCTTTGGCCCTTGCCAACCTCATGAATTCATTTTTACCCTTCAAAATTAATCTCAGGCGTCATCTTCTATAGGAATCTTTCCCTGAAAACTCAAGTAAAGCTAATAATTTCTTCTTCAGTGCTTCCACTCACTTCTACGTGATCTTTTCCTTGCTGTTATCTCAATCTGTAACAGTTTGTTTATATGTTAAACTTCTCCAGTAGTGTGAGCTCTTTGAGAGTCTACTGGTTTTTTGTTTTTGTCTATATATCTTTAGTCTCTAGCATAGTGCCTGGTGCTTAGCTGCACTTAATAAATATTTAGTGAATTTAATTAATATAAAGGAAGGCTAAGTTAATTTTGACCAAAAAAACAATGAGAATTATTATTTTTTGTGTTTGTGTGAAGAGGATTAGCCCTCAGCTAACATCTGTTGCCAATCCTCCTCTTTTTGCTGAGGAAGATTGGCCATGGGCTAACATCCGTGCCCATTTTCCTCTACTTCATATGTGGGACGCCTGCTACTGCATGGCTTGATAAGTGATGTGTAGGCCTGTGCCTGGGATCTGAACGTGTGAACCCTGGGCCACCGAAGCGTAGTGCAGGAACTTAACCACTACACCATAATGCCGGCCCCAGGGGGCTCTAATTTTATCAGTGTTCTGTTCATTATAGCCAGAGCCTTAACCATCATGGTATAAAGCCATGACAGGAGAAAATATTATTAACATACTTAACCTGGAGTTCATACTTGGTGGTGTGTACTGTCTTGTAGCTGTGAATAGGTTAAATATGATTTGGGGGGCTAGCTTAGAACATCAAATTTATTGAATATTTACTGTATGTCCAACCATATACTAGATACATTCACATTCATCACCTCATGTAATCTTCAAAGAAACATTGCAAAGTAAAAACTGTTTATACACCCACTTTACAGATGGGGAAAAAAAAAGTCCAATGACATGCTCTGGTTTACACAAGTAGTAAATTGAGGCTCAAACACTAATACCCTGCTCCCAAATCCATGGTTTTTCTACTATACAACATAGCTTTTATTTTTCTGTGCCACACTGGACATCACCACCACAAAACCTCAAATATAAACAGTCTTCAGTTTGCAAATAAATTGTGTTCAAATGTGTTTCTAAATTAGAAGTGTACATATTTAATACCTTTTCTCATAGGTATTACATTAAACTCATTAAGATTCAACCCCCAAGAGTATTTCTTAGGTCTGAGTTGGCAAATGCTCAGTACTCAATGCCACTCCCTTGGCAATTGCTAATAGTTATTGAAATTTTCCATGTGCCACACACTATTCTAAATTCTTTATATAGCAATCCTTTTAATCATCTCAACAACTCTGGTAAATACCAATGTTATCCATGTTTTCATATAAGGAAACTGAAGGTCACACAGGTAATTAGTAACAAAGCCAAGATTTGAGTCCGGGCAATCTGAGCTTGCACTGGCCTTAGTATCCTTCTTAACATGGGGTTCCAGGCAGCCACTGAGCAATTCACATTGGTGTTCAAGAAGAAATTTGTCTGCCATTTACAATTTGTCTGTATTCTAAGAGTGTGTAATGCATAATAGCTCTCAACTCTGGCTACACACCAGAAACACTTGTAGAGTTTTCTAGACATACAGAGGCCCAATCTAATTGTTGACAAAATGAATCTTCCAGGGTGGGTTATGAATATCTACGTTAAGATAATTTTGGTGTACAATTGTCCCATGTATACATGAAACAAATGCAATTGTCATGATATCTCAGACTCTCATATCTAAGAGTTTTTAGTATAACATTTATAAAAATGTTAAACAAGGTAGTATTGCTTATTAATTAGTAGTGTGGGCTCTGGAACTAGACTTCCTAACTGCAGTTTATTGATTTTGTTATTTTAGCATGTGACTTAATTTGTCTAAACCTTAGTTTCTTTTTTTTTTTTTTTTTTTTTTTTTGTGAGGAGATCAGCCCTGTGCTAACATCCGCCAATCCTCCTCTTTTTTTGCTGAGGAAGACGGCCCTGGGCTAACATCTGTGCCCATCTTCCTCCACTTTATATGGGATGCCGCCACAGCATGGCTTGCCAAGCAGTGCGTCGGTGCGCGCCCGGGATCCGAACCGGCAAACCCCGGGCCGCCGCAGCGGAGCGCGCGCACTTAACCGCTTGCGCCACCGGGCCGGCCCCTAAACCTTAGTTTCTTGATGCATGAAATGGGGTAAATTTTGTTAAGTAACGTACAGGGTTGTTGTGAGGATCAAGAGAATAAATACAAGTAAAGCAATTCAGCATAGTGCCTGACGCACAGTAAGTCTCCAAAGTTTAAGGTAGTTGCGTAAATGTACACTGATATTACAGTCAATATTGTGGGTAGTGTAGTCATTACACGGTATAGAGAACAACCACAGCTCTTGGGATCAGGTGAGAGAGCGTCCTAGAGGTGATACCATTTTCAGAGGTCATGTGAAATATGACAAGTTGTTAAGTAGGATCATTCCAAGACATAGGGTGTATTGTAGGAGATATCTTTGGGAAGGATAAGCAGGAGTTGATGAGTTAATTTGTTGAAAGTTAGAATTAGGGATAGACTTGTGTTTAAGCTCCTTAGTATTGGATTTTGAATCTCAGTCCACCATAATTTAATTTGCTTTATGTCACTTCTTAAAGAATTACAAAGAAGTTATTACTCTCTCTCTCCTTTTAGCTTGTATGGCATTTTATTTGTACTTCTGCTTTTATGGTGATTTGTGTGTATTTGATACCTCCAATTCCTTGTTTTCCTTAAAACGCCCAAGTGCACCTAAAACCTGCCTTGCACATGATAGGGTTTCAAAATGTCGCTGTGTTGAATTAAGGGAGAAGACGCAGTTATCTTCTTTAGTTTAGTTTAATAGAGTTGCTATGATGTGTTTATAATGCTAACAAAATGGAAGTCTAAATAACAAACATAAATACAATTATATATATGCAGAGATATCTACATTGGAGTTAATTGTCTATAGGTTTAAAAGCCAGGTTTTATTAACAACACAGGAAATACTTTCAGTAGGTAAGCAGTTGTTATTTCTTCAGAGAGATATTTTAGTCATAATACTTAAATTTCGGTGTTAGACTAGTGATGCTTATTTATTCCTATAGTCTGTTTGGAGAAGGAGAAGTAAGCAATATCATCAAATCTTTATCTTTGAAGCAAGAAAGACGGAAAGTAGGAAGGAAAATAGGTAAGTAGGTGAGCAGAGAGGAGAGTTTAAAATGTATATCATGTGTAATTTTATCCCCTCACAAAATCTTACAGTGGCAGGATTGGAAGTAGAGGACCTGGAATGTCAGGTTCTCAGGAAACCACAGATCACCACACCTACTCAAAAAACCAAAACATGTGCTGGTTAGGAGCATAGCATGCAGATGGGACTGAGCTGGGATGGAGTTAAACTTCTTTCCCTTTGCACTTTTCCACTATATCAGTCATTTCAGAGGCAGGTGAATTTAAATATTGACAGACACACTTGACACTTTACCCTTTAGCCCAGTTGAAGGGTGTGTCAGCTTTCTTCAGAGTAATGAGGAATTTGTTATGTCACAAGATCCAAAAGCATTTATAGGATAAAAGCCAGGCCTGTAAACCTTGTTATACTGTACAGTCTTTCTGTACTATGTTAAATGTATACACTCTGCTTTTTCCCAGGAGGAAATTGTGATTTGAGTTCTAATTAATAAATATTTAATTGAAACAATGTGTTCGAAATTGATTTTGTAGGTGTTATTTTGGAAAGTGCTAATACTTAGGAGAAGTTACATTTTTTAATGATTTCTTCCTTCCATTTTCCATATATAATATGTAATATACCTTCCAATTTCCATGATATATAATATGGTCAAAATTTAGTATTATGTTAATATCATTTATTAAAGTGAGTTTGATCTGATATGAATTGAAATGTCTTTGGAAATGAATATGTTAGGAACTAGAAACATCTGTGTAGATGTTCTTGATCATTGCACTAGTTCTCCCATGGACTTCTCTGCTTTACTGCATTAAATAGGAAATAACTGAAACCCCCAAACACCAATTTACACTTTTTTTTTTTTAATTTACTGTTTTGGAATCAGGAATACATTTCTACCTTCGAAAATCGTCTAGTAAATGGAACTAGATTCCTAGGCCAGTGTTCCTGGAGATTACATCATCCTAGTCACCTGGGAAAAGGGAGGCCTTGTCTGATTTTGGATCATTGTTGACAGGTACATCACTAGAAATGAGAGGAGCTCATTGAAACGAGAATTCCAGAGGGAATTTACACCTTACAACATGGCAGAGTCTCCCATGCACTTTCTATTTTGGTAATGATATTTTGAAAAAAGCGCTATGTTGCTAAAGCAGGTCTTATATATTAGTATGTTACTGTTACTGTCATCACAATGATGTGTAAAAACGTTCATTTCCTACAACTTTCTTAATCTTAAACTTTTCTCACTTATAATTTTCCTTTGATTCAATTTCCTCACTTATTTCCATTTTAGTATATGGTACTGGAATTTTATAAGCTACCTTGATCACTTAGTAATAAAACAGAGACAAATAAATAATTTTAAAATCTTAATTTTGGCACAACTGTAAGTCTTATCAGAGGTATCACAGAGCAATGTGGAAAGATGGAATAGAGCACTAGACTTGGGTGTCCAGCTATGCAATTTTCCAGTCCAGGGCCAGAGCTTTGGCCTCTCATAGTCTCTCAGTTTTCTTATCTGCTAAATGAGGATGGTAACTAACACCTATACCCTAAGACTTTAATAATGATTTAATCACATTATATTTGGGAAAGTATATGGCATAAACTAGAAACTTAGTTAAATATTAGTTGAATCCAGATTGGATTTTCACAGGTTGGGAAAAAATATTTTGGTTTTTGTCCCTTTAAAACCTGTGGGGCCAGACCCGTGGCTTGGCGGTTGGGTGCATGCGCTCCGCTGCTGGTGGCCCGGGTTTGGATCCCGGGTGCACACTGATGCACCACTTCTCCGGCCATGCTGAGGCTGGGTCCCACATACAGCAACTAGAAGGATGTGCAGCTATGACATACAACTATCTACTGGGGCTTTGGGGGAAAAAAATAAATAAAATTAAATTAAAACCTGTGATTTTTGTGACTAAATTGTTATAGGTTATCTCATTCACTAGGAATGTGAGTCTAGGCATTCTGGATTCTGAGCATCTGATTTGTGAAGACCTAACGAATGCTGCATTTGTGCTGTGCCCATGGAGCTCCTTCTGGGGAAGAAGGCTTATTCCTTGAGCCTCCTTGTTGCCTCTGTCAGTAGGCAGCATCCACGGCAAGAGGAAGACGTTCTTGTCAGCCTCCAAAACAGGAACCTAAAACACATTTTCTTATGAAGCTGTGCTATAAATAGGATTAATTTGTCATGGTTTTTCCCCAAAAGCTATTTCACTCTTAACATAATCAAACAATTGTGCACTTGTGAGACTATAACTATGCTCCTATATCTCTTATTACAAATGGGCCTTTCCCTCAGGTGGATCTACACTAGTTTATGGAGACCTGCATCTCCACGTTGGCCTTCATTCTGAGCCAGCTTTTTGAAGACTGTAACTTCCTTCAACCTGTTTCACGTCCAAGCCAAAAAACTCTGTACCCAGAGAGCTTGTTAATGAAGTAGTGTTATATTGTTGCTTAAAAACGTTTTATAGATTGATGAAGAGCCATAGAAGAGCTTTTCTCATATTATTTATATGAAGTTTTGGAGAAGAGTGAAAAACAATAAAAACAGTAGAGGAAAAAAACAAGAAAAACTTTGGGTTACAGTGCTGGGGTAATTTTTTATAAGATATGTCATGTCTCCTTTCTCCCTTTCTGCAATTTGCTCAATTTTAGAAGGTATGACTTTTTTCTAATAGCTCTATCTTTGAAACTGGTGACTTGCTATAAATTTAAAATGAATTACAGTAATTGAGATGTATTTCATGTTAATGGAATTGTTAAGAAAAGGCATAGTTCTTGATATGTAGCCATCTACAAACATCTTTTCTTGACTATTCTCTTAGTAAGAAAATGAATTAAAAAAAAGTACATAGAGATATACAGATTTGAAATATGTTCATGTTAGGAGGTGGTGCAATACTGATAATACTTCCTACAAGTATTATTTATGTGAAGGTATAATGTTATGGAGCTCAAATGAAAAGGTCTGCAAATTGCAAAAAAAAAAACTCATGTTAATAATATTTTAAAATTATTTGTGGAAAGATCATCTAAGAGGAAATGAGGAGACCTGAATCCTAACCTTTTTATCACTGTCTGTGACCTTCAGCAAGTCAACCTTTTAGTTTTGTTTTCTCTTCTTGAAAATGAAGGCAAGGTCGGAGGATTGCTAAGGTTCCTTCTAGCTGTAAATTTCTATTATTCTGATCATAAAACTTTGAGATGATAAGAAATTAGTCACAGTGTACATAAAATGATTGTTTTACTTGAGTTATTAATAGTATATAATTTTATATTGCAACCTGGTCTTTAAAAAATATACAAAATTCAATTTTATTCTTTTTTCTATTCTTTTTTCCTGCTGCCTCCCCACCCCCAAAATACCCTCCCTATGCATACACACTTTAAAAGTAAGTCTGACAACCACAGAACCCACAGAGTAATAGCAGAGGTGCCTTGACAAATTCTGGTGCACTACTCTCTGCAGTAGAAATAGACCAGTGCTTGGCAACTATGTTGTGAAAATATAATGCAGAGGAAGTAAATGCATGCATAATTGTTCCAAATAGTATGATTTATAACACAGTACAGTTTAAGGGGAAATGTCATTTCTTCACTTTCACACACACTTGCTTCCTACCTTTTTTTCTCTGTTCTCTGCAAAAAATAGTCACAACTACAAATCAATTTCACAGCTACAAATATTGGTCTTGGTACAGATATATAGTTTACATACACTTAGCTTTTTCACTGATGTTAGCTTTCAAAAGATTGTTACTGTTTAATAAACCCACATCAGTGGGCAGTATGTAACCAAAGATGTCCCTGTCTGTCCCACAGGGCTCAGTCCGTTTTAGCTGTCCAGTTGGGTATAAATTCTAATCCAGAGTGAGTCACTGAGCAGAGTGAAGATCCAGAAATAATAATCCATCAGACTTGGCATCTCATTGACCAAAGGAGTTTTGGCATTATGATGATACTGGGACCTGGATTGAGCTTTCCTGGTCAGATCACCTGACTCCAAGAAAGATAAATGCTATGGAACACTCCAAAAGAAAGAGGCCCTAAGATTCAAGTCAGACAAATAATGAGAGGGACCAAGAAAGACTTTAAAGGTGAGGAAGAATTCAAAACTGAGTAACTGACGTTACCTAGGTCAGGAAAGTATGGTCTTCTTGGAGAAAGTATTTGTAGATCCACTAAATGATTTTAATCCATAGTTTGTTTTTTTATAACATGTGTCTTCAAGTTGCAATAGCAATGTAGCCATTTACTAGGGGAACAGCCAGACTGATTATTTAGGATGATGCTTCACATCCCCTTGTTCTGGTGGGTGTTTGTCCTTGCTATAATTTGGGACATTATAGGAATCTGTAAGGATTATTTCTTGAAAGAGTTAAATCATAGGCTGACATTATTCTTTGAGCTATATATTTGCTAGTGTCTTAGTACCAGTTTCCTATTTTGTTAGCATTTTGAATTGAGAAGTTAAAAACTACCTTATTAGTAGTTAGTAATACTTAGATTTTCTTAGCATGCTCGAAGCTTCCAGGTAAAACTATTCTGGCAAAATTTCACCAACATTCAGGGCTAAATTTACTTTGTCAGAATGATCACTGTGGCAGTTGGGGGCGGGGGGTGCCTAATGGTTTTGCTAATGTAATAGATAATGTGGTTCTCTGTCCATATGGTCTTATAGCCCCTGACCATTTTGTTCACAGCATGCCTTCCAAAGGCCAGCACCTGCGT
Organism: Diceros bicornis minor; assembly: GCF_020826845.1. Classification (NCBI taxonomy): domain Eukaryota; kingdom Metazoa; phylum Chordata; class Mammalia; order Perissodactyla; family Rhinocerotidae; genus Diceros; species Diceros bicornis. The sequence goes on from NC_080749.1 coordinate 32,519,803, forward strand.
ATAGCCGTAGTACTGCCTTTGAGCTGCTGGAAGCACTGGGGGAAGACCTTAAGCACTGACTGACGGGTTTCAGCTTCCTTGGCCATGGCTTAGACAATTCTGAGACATGTATTTTACACCATTTGCCAGGGTTTCCCCCATGAGATTAAGTTTCAGTTGGCTTCCGTGATAGCTAGCTTAACAATGTACTGTATATTAGCTGCCTGCCCTTTTCTTATCACCTTCCCCACACCCCTGCCAGTTACTCTGAACCTCCCAGATAAATTATGTATACTCAGTCTTAGTCTCAGAGTCTACTTCCTTGGAAGCCCAACTAAGACAGCTACCTAACAAACCCAAAGATAAGAATCCTTCCCATTCCGGTTGGTGTTGTTTATTTTATACTGTTATGACAAATTGTTTAGAATAAATAGACAGTTATGAAGGTGATCTGTTTAAATTTGTTTGGGACTGAAAATATTTAGTGTTATAGATTCCTTTCCATTTTTTTATGACCCAAAACTATTAAAATTACTAGCCATGAAATACTGGTAAAAATTAGCAAAGTTATGTAAATAAAAGAATCTTACATGGTCACCCTTTTATCGAAATTCTAAATACAATTTAAAAATACTAAAATCAATATAAATAGTAAAGTCTTAACTCTGGAAGTAAGGAAAAAATTCATTTTAACTACAAAATTGAATATAATTCTAACAAAAAGTTTACTGAGACCTATAGTCTAAACTAAAACAAACCTTAATACACTAAAAATGCTCAAATATAAATGTTTAGGGGTACCTAAAAATGCTAAAGAATTGAAAACAAAATAATAAAGTAATAAGATCCTAAGACACTGGAAACCAGTATTTAGAGCAGTTAATATACCAAATAAATGAATAAAATACTTAACAGCCACCTTGATACTTTAGTAAAAGTAAAATGTAATAAAATGCCCAAATGAAAATATGAAAAGCAGTCTAAACATACTAAAAGCGTTAGATTGAAATCATTTTAGCACACCAAAAACTGAATTTAAAAAGCAATCTTTTGTCTATTGAGGTCCTCTGCCCATTTTTTAATTGGGTTGTTTATTTTTTTTTTGTTATTGAGTTGTGTGAATTCTTTATATATTTTGGATATTGACTCGTTGTTGGATATTGATTTGCAAATATCTTCTCCCATTCAGTAGGTTGCCTTTTTCCTTTGATGATGGCTTCTTCACTGTGTAGAAGCTTTTTAGTTGATGTAGTCCCATTTGTTTATTTTTGCTTTTGTTTCCCTTGCCTTTGGAGTCATTTTCACAAACACATCGCTAAGACCGATGTCAAGGAGCTTACCGCCTATGTTTTCTTCTGGGATTTTTATGGTTTCAGGTCTTGCATTCAAGTCTTTAATCCATTTTGAGTTAATTTTTGTGTATGGTGTAAGATAGTGGTCTAGTTTCATTCTTTTGCATGTGGCTGTCCAGTTTTCCCAACACCATTTATTGAAGAGACTGTGCTTTTTCCATTGTACATTCTTGGCTCTTTTGTCATAAATTGTCCATATATGAGTGGGTTTATTTCTCAGTTCTGTTCCATTGATCTGTGTGTCTGATTTTATACCAATACCATACTCTTTTGATTACTACAGCTTTGTAGTATAGTTTGAAATCAGGGATTGTGATACCTCCAGCTTTGTTGTTCTTTTTCGAGTTTACTTTGACTATTCAAGATCTTTTGTGATTTCATACAAATTTTAGAATTATTTGTGCTAGTTCTGTGAAAAATGCCATTGGAACTTTGATGGGGATTGCATTGAACCTGTAGATTGCTTTGAGTGGTATGAACATTTTAACAATATTAAATCTTCCAATCCATGAGCACAGAATATCTTTCCATTTATTTGTGTCTTCTTCAATTTCTTTCGTCAGTGTCTTACAGTTTTTAGTGTACAGTTCTTTTACCTCCTTGGTTAAATTTATTCCTAGGTATTTTATTCTTTTTGATACAATTGTAAATGGGATTGTTTTCTTAATTTCTCTTTCTGAAAGTTTATTATTAGTGTATAGAAATGCCACAGATTTCTGTATGTTGATTTTGTATTCTGCAACTTTACTGAATTCATTTATTAGTTCTGGCTGTTTTTTGTTAGAGTCTTTAGGGTTTTTTATATATATTTATCATGTATACAGAGAACAGATTGGTGGTTACCAGGGTTGAGGGTGGGCAAAACAGGTAAAGGGGATCAATTGTGTTGTGATGGATAGTAACTAGACTTTTGGTAGTCATCACTTTGTAGTATATACAGATGTCAAATTATAGTGTTGTACACCTGAAACTTATATAATATTATATACCAATTTTACCTCAATAAAAAAAGAACCAACCAATGATAGCAGCATTTAAAGCCTTTGACAGTAGACAGTCCACTTTATATCTCCACAAGTCTAATCTGTCTCAGCCTGCTTCTCCTCAAGCCACCAGCGTGCAAGATAAGTTCAGTTTACTTTTTTCTTCATTTGCCCAGTTTGACCACTTTTGTTTATATCACAATCATGTATTTTTTTCCTCAATGTTTTCATCTTTATAAATGTTTATATGTTTTATGATTCAAATAACTCCAAAGACAATGTAGTAGAGTGATTAGGAACATAGGCCCTTGAACCTGATTGCCTAGGTCCAATCCTGGCTCTGCCACTTAACTACCTAATGTGGCCTATAGCATATTATCACCTCTTTGCCTTGATTTCCTCTTTTGTTAAGTGGGCGTGGTAAGAGCATACTGTTCCATAAGGTTGTTTTGAGGATTAAATAACTTAAATGTAAAATTCTTAGAATAGTGCCTACGATATATGAATGCTCAGTAAATTTTTTTCATGTATGAGAACAGTACATTATGGATAAAATTGGAAATTATAAAATTGTTGGGATACATAAATACTTTTATATAATGATTATTATGGGGAAAATGTATTCTAAGTACCAGACTACTGACTTTAAAAATGTTTGAAACTGACCCATTTGTGAGTAAAAGACTGCAGTTTTTGCTTCTTTTTCCATGTAGTATTTACTACGTTTCTAGTAAGGTGAGGGGAAAGTAAATGGTATGTCTACCATGTGCTAATAAGTACTTTATGTCATGTCATGGAATCCACAATCAGCCCTACTAGGTAGCTAGTAATAACTCCATTTCAAAAGAGGAGATTGAAATTGCAGAAATGTCCAGTGATTTATCTAGGCAGTAGAGCTGCTGTAATATAGTCTGTCTGACTCCAAGCTCAAAGTTTCCAATACTATCCCTATCTTATTAACAGAGGAGAGGTTCGAAATATATAACAATTGGGCTGGCCCCGTGGCTTAGCGGTTAAGTGCGCGTGCTCCGCTACTGGCGGCCCAGGTTCGGATCCTGGGCTGGCACCGACGCACCGCTTCTCTGGCCATGCTGAGGCCACGTCCCACATACAGCAACTAGAAGGATGTGCAACTATGACATACAACTATCTACTGGGGCTTTGGGGGGCCGGGGAAAGGAAGAGGATTGACAATAGATGTTAGTTCAGAGCAGGTCTTCCTCAGCAAAAAGAGGAGGATTAGCATGGATGTTAGCTCAGGGTTGATCTTCCTCACACACACAAAAAATAAGAAATATATAACAATTGGTATGGTGCAGGCATCAACCAATCAGAGTAGATGCCAGGGTCTTGGAGACCCCCTGCTCTGCCAGACGTTATCTCCTTAGGGGTTAGAACTTGGAGAAGTCTTGGTGGGGAGAGGTCCCTAGAGAAGGGGACATGTGGAAAGGTTGAAGCAGTGGTTCTTTTCCAGCAAGCATGGAAGTCTTGTACCATTTAGTATTGTAACAACTGGTACGGCCCACACTGTTCATTCGTACCAAATATTAGACATAGCAGGATAGATAATTATGATATACATAATGTTATAGTTAGGGTATATAAAATTTTAAATACTGTATTAATTTTTGTTTTTATATTGTGCTTTTCTTAAAACACATTTTTAGGATCAGGCATAATTGAGAATTCCTTCCTTGAGATTTCTGCTCAACTATTATTACATAAATATATGGTCCTTTTTCAATTACGTTGATTGACTGATTGATCCATCAACTGCAAGTTAACATAAATTGCCTTTACAGTCAACCATTTTTTAAAATTTATGAACTTGCAATAATTTGATGGAGGAAGCTCACACCTTACAATACTTTGGCCAAAAAATTTATTAAGCTATTGTAAATACCATGAAGGACTTGTTGGTTTGCTTTCTTCCGAATGTGAATTTGCTCTCATTTATAACCTTCCTTTTATTGCATCTTCTCTATCCACATCCAAGAAGAATAAAACAATGGTAGTTTTTACCTAATTATCTACATAGTGTATGTTCAAATTTCCTAAAAACCTAATCTTGTAATGTCATAATCATAATCTCGTAATTTCACAAATCACTGATAGTATTTATTCCTCTTTCACCATTTTATGTGGTATAAAAATTATTTGAAATACAGATTTTAGGCAATGAATACGTTGTTTTTTGGTTTGTGTTGCAATATTTCATGGAATTAAATGAATTAAATATGTTAACTCTAATGCTTTTAGTTTGAACCATATGAAATTACCATTATTCAGCCTTTTTTGAATAATGAAAAGGACAATTTCACCTGGTTCAATCCAATAGCGAGGCATGTATTGCCAGCATCTTGGCTGCTGTGAGATAATTTTTATTATTTTCTATATGAATAACTGAATATTTAATTATATTTTTTACTTCAGTTGCTCTCTGTTGCAACCAGCCAATTAATAGATATTTTTAAATATTTTATATTTAGTTTTTACTGAATATGAACCCACCATACTGTTTTCTTTCCACATATCAACTTGCAGTTTACTGTACCAAGTTAAAATTTTATATTATATATAATTATATAGGGTGCATCTTATTATATCTGTATCCACAGTGCTATCTACAGCTATATTCTCAGTGCTGAGGAACCATCAGAAAATCACAGCATTGTAAATGCCAGCAATATAGGGAACATTTAATATTTGATTAATTTCAGTAGCATTTGAAGCTGTATGTGGAAGGTGGTATTAAGGCTTAAATCATTCACATAGAGCAAAATGGCCTATAATGTTTTGGTTTAAACATCCAAGTGGTTATTTTTCTGCATAGTCATTTCCACTACAAACACAGAGAAGATGGAGCAAATTTCTGGAAATACTTCACATTTTATATGTATAATTTTTGATTTGTCATCTTTGAAAGATTTAAAATGATATGCCATTTATTTTTTGTATACCTCAAAAAAGAAACTTGACAGGACAATCCTTGAAACTGAAAAATCTCTGATAAACAAGAGTGACTCAGAAACTCTTTTCAGTTGCTCTTGCTCATATTCGGATTTCATTTTTTGATTTCTCAATTATCTTTCACCAAGTCATTAATGACCCCATCTTTGTTTACTCTTGGAGGTAATTTGTGTATTCCAGACATCTTTTTCTGTTGTATAAGGATTTCATTCTTGTGTCAATGTGTTATTTTCTCTGGCAAACCTCTTCATTATTTAGCAGCTTGGCATAATATTGAGCTGCTCTTGGTAGGATTTGAAATATTGTTCCCTTTTGGTAAAAGACAGCTATTTCGAGACATCATAAAGTCAGGCATTACTGCTGGCTCACAGAATTCCTCACATAATATGGTTTCTTTTGCTGTTATGAGTGCCTGCACCAAAAATTTGCAGAAAGTCAGAGCCTAGTGGTTCCCCCAAGCACTGGCGGCTTTGATACTCTAGTCACATTGAACTCCTTTCCAGACATCACTAAGGATGATACTCCTATTCTTTTATGCGTTTATTTGCATTGTCTATGCTTGTCATTTTATTATTTGAATGTGTTAATATATGGAGATTTCTCCACCTCCTTGCACAGAGTTCTAATGCCTCTCCCTGCTTTCTTTTTGATTCTATTGGAAATTATGGTAGAATTTGGTTTTGGTTATGTAGGAAATTTTTATTTTTTTTCCATTTCTTGTGTTTGTAACTTTTCCATATTTTCCCAAGATGCAACTACTTGTTGCTTTTTTGTCAGTTATACTGGCTAAAGTCTCTTCCCTTAGCTTAGTATAATACTTTGAGGATTTATTTCCATTAATAAGGACTCTTCATTTTGGAGAGTTTTTTTGTTTTGTTTTTTTGATAATTTGAAAAGTCACTTTGGCTCAAGTATGCATTTGATGTTTGCCTCTAAGCAGTTTATATGCTGATTTTAATAATCTATAGCTGCGTTTTGAAGCTGCTTATTTGAAAAATATCTACAAGAGAGCAGTTTTTAGTCTGTATGCACATACTTTAAAATTGTATTTATTTAAAAATTTTCTATAAGTTAGTTTAAATATATCTTCCCTCTAATTAGTTTTCTCTCAAATTAGTCTTAATTAACATACTAATTAATGTCTACCATATCTTATTAATTTTTTAACTTACATGATTCTCTTTTGTTTTTATAAAGAGAACATCTTGTAAAAAGACTTTCTGAGTTTTATTTTGTGTGAGGAAGGTCAGCCCTGAGCTAACATCCATGCCAATCCTCCTCTTTTTGCTGAGTTCTTTTTTTTTGTGAGAAAGATTAGCCCTGAGCTAACATCCATGCCAATCCTCCTCTTTTTGCTGAGTTCTTTTTTTTTTTTGGTGAGGAAGATCAGCCCTGAGCTAACATCCATGCCATTCCTCCTCTTTTTCCTGAGGAAGACTGGCCCTGGGCTAACATCCATGCCTATCTTCCTCCACTTTATGTGGGATGCCACCATAGCATGCAGCGCGTTGGTGCACGCCCGGGATCCGAACCCGGGCCGCCAGCAGCAGAGCGTGTGCACTTAACTACTATGCCACGGGACCGGCCCACTTTCTGAGTTATGATTCGGTATTTTCTGCTTAAGCTCGTACAACACCCTGGTAATTTGTTTAGTTCAATACAGTGGAATTGCTTTTAGACCTAGTATTATCTTTTTTACCACCATGTAAATAAAACATTATGGTTCATATTCTGGATCTGGGTTTTTTTAGACATTGCGATAGATTTATGATAGCTTCATGAAATCTTGTCTTTACAATAGTGTTTTCCTTTGGGATGATAGTGCCTTAATGTGTCAAATGCCCAAAAATGTTATTGTGGAACAATTAAAATACTTCAAAATATGTGAAACTTCTTTAAGGCCTCCTAAACAATAGTCTCTCTCTCTCTCTCTCTCCCCTCGCCCCCGTCTCTCTCTCTGTCTCTCTCTCTCTGTCTCTCTCTGTCTGTCTCTCTCTCTGTCTCTCTCTCTCTGTCTCTTTCTCTGTCTCTCTCCGTCTCTCTCTCTGTCTCTCTCACACACACAAACACACACACTGGGTCATGGACCCAATTTCTGTTTCATCAGCAGCAAAAACATCACTTTTTGTTAGACTACATTCCAGTATTTTTGCATTTTTTTTATTTGGCAGCATCAATTTCAGCATCACTCCAAGATTTTTGTTTTATTCTTTATGTTGGTTATGTTGGCCCACCATCAATTTATAGTGTTTTGTTTGTTAAGGTTAATTAAATATGTTAGGTAATAAATTGCTGACTGATACAACTAATGCCTATATTTTGCCATATTGCTTTAGTATTTTAAAAAAATTAATGATATCTTGTTAAATGTTTGTGAATGTTTGCTTCCAAAAGGGGGCAGTGCAACTTTGGTGTTTGACTTGTGAATGCTTTTTTTCAAAGCATTCTTCTCTTGTTTGCTCATAAAATTTCTTATAATTCCTAATGATAGATTCATAGAATCATGGAGTTGGAAGGGACCTTCAAGGTTACCGTGTTTCAGAGGAAATTTAAGCATACCCTCTGATATTGAAATTTCTTCTTTGATATCCCTGTCTCTTGTCCAGTAATTTCATCTGCTTTTAGTGTAATCCTGAATAGTGAAATCAGCAGTAGTTATCACTGTTGCTTTTCTTCTCTTCCTTTCTTTTTCCTCTTCTAGAACTTTCTAGCATTGAAAAATATTTCATTTCTAGTGTTCTGGAAATGTAGACAACTCTGTTGGTGATGATAATGAGAAAAAGAGGCATATGATGTTTTAGAAAAGAAATGGAGGTGGTGTCAGTGGTAGTGATTTTTTAAGGAAGCTGTGAAAAAGACAAAGGAGAGATATAGCACTAGAAATGTGTAAAAGAGACTACGCACTCAGAACTCAGAGAGGCAAAAAGCAGAACCTGAGAAGATATGAAGAAGATAGCAACAACATCATCCTAATCGTAAACTTCTAACAGTGCCAATATTTGGAGGGAGGAAGAAGGCAAGGTCAGGGCCAGCCCCGATAGCCTAGTGGCTAAAGTTCTGCGTGCTCCACTTGGGCGGTAGGGAACCACACCACTCGTCTGTCAGTGGCCATGCTGTGGCGGCAGCTCACGTAAAAAAAGAGGAAATTGGCAACAGATGTTAGCTGGGAGCGAATCTTCCTCGACAAAAAAAAGAAAGCAAGGTCACTAGTATATATTATTTCCAAAGTAAAATAGCTTTATAAAATATAATAAAGCTAAGTAAAATAGCTTTACAGTGTATTTTTATACACTGCCACAGAGGGAGTCTTTGAAAAGTTCTAACACAAGGAAGGATAAATGGAAATGATTCCTTTTTAAAATTTTTGTTTTATTGAATGTAAACCTGTTAACATAGACTTTCATATTCACATGATTTCAATCTCCCAATCTTGTTTTTGTCTCTACAACATACTCATTTCCTAAACCTTCAATTCTCAATCCATAGTGGTTTTCAAGAAGCTTATTTTTAAGATTGGGAGAGACTATATAGAATTAGAATACTAAATGAGCTGCCAGCCTATTTACTGGGTCCCAACCCTATTAGCTCGTTAATTGTCTCTCAACAAGCCCAATAGGACAACAAGACTAAGGTCAAATTTAGTATTGCCAGGATGTTAATATGCATGTTCTTGGTACTATATTTGAAAAATGTTGTACTTCATCTTTCTCTCCAAAAAGGTCAGCTCTCAAGGTGTTTGCATGTTAGTATACCCAAAAATCACTCACTGATATTCCTCAAGTAATAGATGTAATTAAAGTGGTCTATGAGAACCAAATTGACCATTTATTACAGCTGAAAAGATACCCTGTCCAGATCAGGTGGACATTTTCTTAGAGAATGCTGGGGGTGGGAGGGATGAGAACAAAAAGATTGCTTCTTTTCCTTATGCTAATGAAAATGTAGTTTACTATTAATACCTTGAAGCCTGGCTATTATCAACATTTATAGACAGATCAGTTGCTTTGGACTTTAAATGTAGTTTCTTACTGAAGCTAGATCACCTGGCTTCATTTGGACAAGTTGCAAGGGGGCTAAAGACAAGGCTTCATTTGCTGGACAGGATTTAGAATTACCTGTGGTTCTTTGTCTTTGGAAGTGACTTGGGTATACCCAATAAAGAACTCTTACGCTATTTGCCACAAAAATAGAATAGTTGCATTAAAACCATACATAAATGTTATGCAAGGTCCACCAAAAGAGTGATCTGGAATAAACCTAATAATGGTCCTAACTGACCATTGAATGGCTTGAATATGCTCAGACCAAGATTATTCTCTGTGATAAAATCAGTTGAGAAAACAAATCTTCCGTGGATTGCATGATTAGAGCTCTTGTTATACTGAAGAAATTTGGAAACTTTAAAAAAGAAAACATAGGATAAAAATATTTTTAATTCTTTGAATGTTTGTTTTCTGTTGAAATAGAAGACTTTGTGAGGTTTTATCTTATTCTGTAATCTCTTGCTATGATCTGTTCATTCAGCCATATATGAAATTTGTGAATTAGAGTTTTTAAAAGCCACCTATCAGAACAGAATGAATGGGGTCTTGAGGGCTATGAAACTGAATACTGCTAATGCTATGAAAGCAATCACCTATAAAAGTTTAGGTTTGGATCTAGTCCCATAGCTCAGGGAAGTAGAAAGCATGTTTTCTTCCTGTAAAAACTGCCGTATTTTAAAATTGGAAGTGCAGTAATATTTTAAGAAGGCAAAGTTTTTCATTAAAAAATTGAAAAAAAAATGAGTTAGAACCATCAATTTTATATCCCAGTACTGATCCCCATACTTAATGGATCTTAATTAGATTAGAGTTATAGAACATTACATTCTGAAGCAAGACAGGTTTTTAGGATAAACCCTTAGTATCACAGAGGGTTTATTATGTAAATTGTACAGAAATAATAGAAAGTATGTAGAGCTAAATGAGGACTTAGAAATCATCTTTTGTGGGGAAGAAGAGTTGGAAGTGAACCACATGGCATTCTCCTTTCAGTGGGAAACCTGGTAAACCTTGCAAAAAGGTGGAGGGTGGAAGGCAAAAGTTGATATGAAAATATATTAGGTAAGGCTTCCAGAGCTACTAGAGATTTTAGTTTAGTGGGTGGGGCCTTCAAGAAATACTATAGTTAATTATCGACTTCTGAGTTTGAAACCCAGTTCTGCCACTTAGCTCTAAAACCTTAGACAAGTTAATCTCTCTGTTCCTCAATTTCCTTATCTGTAAAATGTAGATGATAATAGCACTTCTTAGGATTGTTGTGAGGATTAAATTAATTAATGCTACTTAGAATTTAGAAATCAATAAATGTTAGCTCTTATTACTGTATTTAAAAGGAAGGAAAAGGTTTTAGCAACTTATATGACAAATGTTATAGATACTTAACTGTCTATTATTTAGAAGTTTGTATTTTTAATCATTAAAGATTAATAGATATGTATAGATTGAATTCTTTTGTGATATAGAGTATTGTGTGATTTATGGAGTTATTGGTTCTTATTAAAATATGTAGTTTTCCTAAGAAAACACTAAACCATCTTTCCTGTGACTTCTGTGTTAAGTATATTTAAAAGACTCTAATTTATCGAAAAATGTGTTCATTTTTGTTAATTCAGTTGTTATTAATAACAGTAATTTTTATGCCGTTACTCAGTTAACCAAAATTACCTGGATTATGAGACATTAAGCGAGTTAGGTGCAGTAGTCCTCAGAACAGATGGGAAAGTTTATACGGCCTAGGGAGATTTCAATTTTTAAATCATTCATGGTAGCAAAGTATAGTAAAGAGAAAAACTAGGTGCCTCGTCCAATCACTGTAAAGTACTATATTCAATTACTAGAAAGACCAACAAATAAAATTGTCACATTTATTAAATGCTTTCAAGGCTAGGACTTGCTGAGAAATTATAATCTAGTTGAGGGAATAAAACAAACATGCCAAATCTTAAATAGTAACAAAAGATAGAAATAAGGAACCATAAGTGAGTACCTGATTAATTAGCTAAGTAATTTGCAATAATTAGTATAGGAAATCAGAAGAGAAAGAGAGCTTTTTGTGGCAGGTTGATGGAAATTTCCTTCAAAGAGGAAGCAGTATTTGAGCCAAGTTTTAGTTGACCAAGAGGTGAGAGATAAACAGCAAAAGGCAGCTGGAGTCAGGTAGTAGAAGATCAAGAGTCTTGTGAAAAGACATTGGGACTTCATTTCATAGCTGTAAACAACAGAGGCAGATTGCAGCCAATCCTGCAGATTTGAAAGATGGAATAACTCCGTGTTTGTGAAGACATTTAGGAAGTCCATGATTATTTACCAGCTATGAAGCAGCACTAGGCCTGGTAAAAGAAAATCAACTATAGTCATAAACTGAAGCTTGATGTAAACTTAATAGAAAAACCTGAAGTCATCTTTAGTGGCACATGCATATAGAAAGAATACTTTATTAGGAGCACCTCCAAGCTAGGTAGGTAAAAGAAAATAAATATAGTTTTCTTTAAAGCTGTAGTAGTTATTGAGATCACCATCCTTATTATGTGTAGCAGAGACTCTGATATTTACCTCTGTTTATTAGACTTTTCTTTTTCAGAAAGAATCTAAAGAGTATGTGCGTATGAATATATTATTTTTATTGCAAAGTGTTTCTGGACCTGCTTATAAGAATTTTCAAAACTGAAATGTTAACAGCCTATTTCTTACTGTTATTTTTAGTAAGTGATGTTAGTGTATGTGTGTGTTCTTGAGGGAAGTGAGTCAAGACTTTTTCTTTAAAAAATTTTGGCTTTGTATTTAAACAGAGCAAATCATGCTAGAAGAGCTCCCCCCCACCCCCCCCCCCACTAACTTAGAGACAAAAAAATTTTTAATTATGAGACATTGAAGTCATGTTTCTTAGTGATATATGAGGCTTTAGGTTAAATTTTCATTATAGAATATAACCTAGTTTTCTCTTTTTTGCCACAAGTGTTTTATTGATTACCAACACAATTTACTTAGGAGGATAGCAAAGCTTACAAAATATATAATCTATAAACATTATTTTAGCTTATCTACATTGATTTATTGCTGAAGTCCTATTTATGTTTAACATTATTTCTTACCTAGTGGGTCTCGGGATTGTCTTTTAAGATTAGAAATATAAACTTAGAATAAAATTTAAGAAGTATTTTTATAAATGCTAATAATGAAGGTCTAGTAGTATTCAGGGTTCATAAATACTTAGAGCACTGTTTTACAGAGACTGTAGACCTTTTGCATTATAATCACCAGAGATGTCTGTAAAAACAGAGAATCCGTGGCCTTACCCTTGTTCTTCAGAATCAGAATCTCTTGGCATGATGCCTGGGAATCTACATTTTAAAGTAGTACCTTTGGTCCTTAAGTGCATTATAGTTTGAGATTCACTGCAACCACCATTTGTGTCATGCTTGGATCCATGTAATCTAAGATATTACATAGTTGTTGAGGCAGGTTTGTTTGTGTTTGTTTGTCATGGAAGCTTTTAAGTCATTTTAAATATTTAGTAGTTAGATTAGCAAGTATCTCAGTTTTCATAGACATCTGTAAACAATATTTTTTTGAAGTTAGTGTTTTATTAGTTAATCTGTGGAAACTAAGTTAAATAGTTGCATTGAGATTGTTTCTTAACTTGAAGAGCAGATATTCTTCCTTAATACTTTTAAAAATTACCTAGGCCCTGGCCCCACATCATACCAATTAAATCACAACATCTAAGGAATAAACTGAGTCTCGATATATTTAAAAGGGCCCCGGTGTTTTTAATGTGCAGTGGCAATTAATAAACAGGGCTCTACATTAATGACTAAAAGAAACAATGATATTGCTAATCTAAAATATTGATGTTTGGCTTGGGAATCCATAGTACTCAAAACCACATACTAATGGTATGGCACTATAGCATCTAAATCCTGTTTCCCTAACTGCTTGTCTCTGGCTGGTTTAAAAAATCAAAGGAAATCAGAATCAAATTCTTTCAGCAAAGAACATTTTCTCTAGATAATCCCAATTCTCTATTAGAGGCAATTTCTCTTCAAGACCTCCACTAAGCTTCACTAGGTTGGTGTAAAGTACTGACTGAGCAGTTTAAGTGATCAGGGGAATAAAATGTTGACCTTTTCATGAGGATAGAATATTTAACTAGTTGATTTCTGTGATTTTGGCTTTTATAGACAACTCAAATGTAATCAAGAATATATTTTTGTAAATTATCCATTTTGAACAAGGAAAAGATTTTCTAGGATGGAGTTATGTTCATGTAGGACATCAGAATCAATGTATTTAAAATTATATTTCTTAAAAATGTTCGTAAAACTAGGTAGCCAGATAAAATTAGTACTATAGAAAGTACTAAACTTTATGACATGGATCAAAATATATGTTCCACAAAACTTTCTGATTCTTCTGAAGGGAAAATCTCATTATTATTACAGTTTATTTACTTAAAATATGTCCTATGATACATATCTCTCTTTGCCCAAACTTATCAAAGAAAGTCATAACAAATAATTTCAATATCTGCTTTTATATTTAAAATAAATGGAACAATACTTATAACCTCAAATTCATGTTATTTTCTTATTTCTGTTTTAGATGCTTATTGAGGATATCAGTTTCTGCATGTGGGAAGTAGATATTGAAGGTTATATGGTTTACAGACAAGATCTTTAAAAAGATAGACACTCAAGGTAAGTAATAACTTACCATAGCCTCATAAATAATCTCATTTAAATGGTTAAGGTGGCCAGATGGTAATTTAACTTGCTAAACTTGCTTACTTTTTATCACTGGCCCTGTCTAAGCAACCTCACAGCCACATTCATTCATATTCAGACACAAATTTTTATGCCCTAACACCATCTTGGCAGGAAGTATCAGATTTCATTTATAACAAGCAGTTGATAAAACTGATGTATTATTATGGAAGAGTGCAAACCAATTAAGAAGAATGAAGAAGAAATGCAGCAGCTTTTATCAAAACTGTGAGCACAATGCAGTCAGTAGAGTTTAACTTGAAAAAATAATTAATTAAAATTACTATCCGCTGTACTTTCTTTTTAAATGTATTCTGTAATCAATTCCTTAACCATGTTAAGAACTTGTTCTTTAACCACTCCAAAAACACCCTGTCAGTTTCTCATACTCATAGTATTACCTGTGAGTACCAAGTCTCTTTTCACTATTTCTTGAGTCCCCAAAGGTTTGTCTTGACATACCATATTCTTTCACATAGCATGTTCTGTTCATGCCTCCCATGACTGCTTACATACTTACATTACTAAGTAAATTTATTAATACATTTTGGTAAAATTTTGAGAGACATACAAGGGGTACAAAATGGTGCTTTAAAAAATGTTGCATGTCAGGTGGGTACAGTGGAACCTTGGAGACTATATGACTTGTAAAAGGTTCTAGAGTCCTTTCTAAGTTGGAATATGAGACCGGTAAAATCAAATCTTATGATTTTTTTTTTCAGAAGAAGCCAGAAATACAGATTTTGAAAAGTCCTTATTTTTCTTATCAGCATAAAATTTTGCCTGTGAAAAAATCCACTTTTGCCACTGTGTGAACTAAATAAAACAGTTTACAGCCTCTGGTAGGGGAATTTTTTTCCTTTGTTCTATTTTTCTTTATTCTTTTAGAGTGTACGTACTTAGAGTGTATTTTTTCTCCTTAATTTGTGGTTAGCAGCTTAGTGATTTTGCTAGTTTTCTGTGATGAATATTATTGTCAGAAATGACTTAACTCTTGAAAATGTGAATGATATTACTTATTTCTAATCCATTTCTATAGTTGTATATGGTGAGTTGGTTACTTGGAACGGCTATTCAATTGTTTTCTGAATTATAATAATTAGACAATTATTTTTACAGTTTCTTCCTCTCCACAGTCTGAAACAGATCCTTCTGATTAAAAGAAAAAATTCCTCTTTTTTTTTTGGACCTTCTGCATAGAGATTAGGGTCAATCATGTTCCTCAGTTCATAACACACTGTCATTACTGGTCCATGCAAAGCACTTATTTTATTTATTTATATATTTTCTTTCATTCTCGTTTCCACTCCCATGCTTCTGACCAAGGCCCGTAGGAAACCATTCTAGTATGATAGTCTAAAATAATGTCTACTGTACTGTTCTCTTTTGTTTGTATTTTCATAATATGAGTATTGTTTTATATATATGTATTTTTATAATATTTTAAATGGAAATTTTCAAATAAATAAAAAAGAAAAGGGAGAATAATATTATGTGCCCATCTCAGCTTCAACAGTTATCTCATGGTTGAGCTTGTCTTAACTATATCTCTACCCTGCCCTTCCCCCATTTATGTGCATGAAATTTTAATATGCATAAATGGTATTGTATTATGTATCTCATTCTGTTTCTTACTATTTTATTTTACTTAAATTTATGTTTTTATCATTTATTTATGTTGTCGTGTTTAAATTGCTTCTAACTGCTACATAGTATTCCATGGTTTGTAGCTCCTTGTTTTAACTATCCATATTTCCCAGTGATTGCCACCCAGATTGCTTCCAATTTCCTGTCATAACAAACAATGCCATGATGAACATTCTCCTATCATGAAACTTTGGAAGGACTTCTTTGGGCTGTGTACCCAGGAGCAGAATTGCTGGGTAATAGGGTATATGTTTATATATATATATGTATTTGACCAAGTCCTGCCAGATACTCTATCAAATAAATACTTTGGTCCACACTTTCATCAGAAGTATCTCCCTTATCCCTGCCAACCCTTACCATAATCTGCCTCACTTTCTAATATTTTTAGTCTATTATGTGTAATTTTATAGCTCATTGTTTTAATTTGATTCCTCTTATCACTAATGAGTTTGAGTAACTCTTCATATTCTTGTTGGCGTTTTGGCTTCTCTATTCTGAAATTGCTTGTTCATCCTCTTTATTTATTTTTCATGTGGGTTCCTGTCTCCTGATTAATGTTTTTTAAAAGTTTGTTGTATATTCTGGACATTCATTTCCTGTCAGTTTTAGATATTTTAAAAAAATCTGCTCCCATTCTTTCAACTTTTTAATTTTGTGCATGATGTTCTTTAAGTAGACATCATATTTTAAATATTCAATTAAAAATATTTTCTTGATGTTTTGATGCTGGTGTACAGAAATGCTACTGATTTTTTGAAACTTAATCTTGGTTCTCTCTCATTCTTAGTAGGTTGTTCTTTTCTCTACATAGGTGATCATGTAGATTACAAATAATGACAGTTTTATTTCTGCCTTTCTCATTCTTATACTTTTACTTCTTTCATCTTTGCAATACCTTTGATCAGTTTCTCTGAAGCTGTGTTTAACAGTAGTAGTGACAGTGGACATCCTCCTCTTACACTCAGCAATGAAGAGGATGCATCTAGTTTCTCACTTAAGTATAATGTTTGCTGAAAGTATTTAATATATACCCTTTACCAAATTAAGAAAAGTTCTTCTATTTCTAGCTTGCTATGCATTCTTATCATAAATAGCTATTGAATCCTGTAAAATCCTTTTATGTATCTGTTAAAATAATCATGTGAGATTTATCCTGTGGTATATTAATGTTGTGAATTATATGGATAGAATTTCTAATGTTAAACCATCTCTGCATTCCTAGTTTACATCTTACTTGATCATGGTGTATTATTGTATTTGGTTAGCAAATATAAATTTATTTATATTAAGTGAATCTGCATTAAGTGAATGTGCTATAATTTTCTTTTCTTCATTTTCCTTTTCTGATTTTGCAATTAAGGTTACATTAGCCTTATAAAATGAGATGGGCAGCTTTTACTCTTTTTGTATTTTCTAGAACAACTTTATAAGAATCGACTGTTTCTTTAAAGTGTGTTAAAACTCATGTAAAACTATCTGGTTCTGAGGATTTTCATGAGAGTTGTTTGAATGCTATTTATGTCTTGAATGCTTTTTGATCTGTGCAGGTTTTTTCCTCAGCTTCTTCCAGTCCTCCTCCCATGGGTACTGATGACACCTTGTGGTCTCCCCACCTGCAGGTATAGCCCAGACTCAGCATCCTTTGAGTCAGGAAATACCTAGACAGTCTTGGTGTCTTCATCTAACTGAGCCATATAATGGTCACTCTCCTTTTGAACTGACCAGGGGCTCCATATCCTAACCCTGAGCAGTGGGCTCTGATCCGCCCAGTTTTGCTTCACTTAAACTCCCACTGCCACATACCTAAATTAATCCAGTACTCCAACAGTTTTCTACTTGCCTATAAGCAGAAACTTTGGTTAATAATGCCCTGACTTGACTTCTTGACATCTCTTAAAACTGTTACCATACTTCTGGTTACATGTGTCAAGGTTATGTAAAAGATAAATATTTTGACAAAAGAATAAGTAAGGTATTATGTTCAGGGAAGGTAAGTGTTAGGAAAAAAATAGGCAATCATCTGGTCTAATGTCCTCTACAGTATATACCAAATTGTAGTTAACTCTGGAAGATTTTCACGTATATCTCCAGAGTTTTAAACTTTATAGTGCATGTATTATCAGAAGAAATATTAAAGCTATTTTCACTTACAAAAATAAAAAGAAGTAGAGATTATAAGTAGGAAGGTAATAGACCCACCAACAACAAAAAAGACATTGTCAATAAACATATAATAGTTACTGTAATTTTTGATATATTTGAATATGTTTCTACCATCTTATTTCAGTTTTTCTCACACACTTTGTGTATTTATATTTCTTTTTAATCCTTTCTTACTTAAAAAGGAAAACTTTGTTTATACATCTCCCCTAAAAAGATTCTTATACACTCTAATATCCCTTTGTCTCCCTCACCTTCCCCAACTCCATTATGTTACTATTATCTACTTTAAATTCTAAGCTATTGTAGTCAAATTTTCTCTTTTTCTTTGCTGTTGACTATAAAGACAACAAACTTTACCAAGATATTTGATCAGCATAAGTTTATATATCTTTTAAACATTTTTTGGATTTGGTTCTCTTTCTATTTGACTATTTCATTGACAACTGTTTTCTGTGGCCTTATATACTTGAAAATATTTGAATGACTGCATATCTGTATTTAAAACTCTCAGTTTTAGGTTTCCTTCACTACTTTGAAAATCCATGGTCTTTTTGTCCTGTTATCGCCATGATTTCTTCAAATCTCTCTGTCTTTATATGTTTATTTTTCTCTGTGTCCTTGTTATTCACGTTAGCACTGACAATCTCTTAGCCTTTCTTTTATATTTTCTGTTTCTTTGTCCTTTCCTTAGTCTTGAAGATTTCCTCAAACTGGTCTTTAAATTCATTAATTTATTCCTCATTTTAATTCTATTCTTTATCCAATCTGTATGTTTCAAGTATTATATTTTTTATAACATTTCTGCTTGCTTTTTTGTTTTCGTGTTTTTATTACATATTACTAATATGTTCCCTTATCTCTTGTAGTATGTTTATTAGGCTAATTTTAAATTCTTGAGCCTTCAGATCTAACATTTCTGCTTTTCAGAGAATCTGTATGCCAGTATGTTATTTTTCTTTGGAAGTAGTTGGGCTCTTCAAAATGTCTTGATATTTTGACGTGTAAGATCATTGTCCCCTGGGGATATTGGCTACTGTATCTGGCATTACATATAGGGAGAGACTAGCACCTGTCATTCTCAGTGAACTCAGAGGGTGGGAGGTAGGTAAAAAAGTCCCAGGCCACCTAAGAAATCACAGTTAATAATTTATCAACTCAAAAAAATGATACCTCGACGCTGTGCTTCACCATCTTCCAGCATCCCACGAGGGAGAAGCAGCATCCAAAGATGGTGATTGTAATTCAGTTTAATTTAGTAGTTAATTAGTTAGTCTCCACCTGTGTTTCTCAGCTCTTTGTAAGTACTCTATTTACTCCTGAGGGCATTTGTACAGTAGTCTGAGTCCCTGCGGATATGGGGACAGTCAATTTTTGTTTCAGGGCATTACCAGGGAATAATCAAAAGCAGAGCTCCAGTAGTTCATTTCCTGTTTTGTGTTCTATAGCCTAAAGGCTGCCTCTGACCTAGAACCCCAGGTTCCAAGGCCCAAGCACATTTACCAGTTCAAAACAGTCCTCTCCACCACTCTACTTTCAAGTTTTCTTATTTCTTGGCTTTCTCTCTCTACAGTTACTACTGGAGTTGATCCTTGGAGAGGAACCCGGTAGTTGTTCTAGTCCAACATCTTGGTATTATCTTTCTGGAAGAAACTCTAACAAAAGCTTTACATGTCTGTGTACTCTTTGACCCAGAGAACACATTTCTAGAAATTTCTCCTAAGTGTATTATCAAGAATTATTTTGTCCTGATGTCTGAAAACAACTTAGATGTCCAACAATAGGAGTTACTTAAATAATGTATATTCATAGAATAAATTATTCTGAGATAATACACTATTCATTTTTGTTTAAAAAAAATGAATGTCAACACATACATGCACCAAAATGTAACAGATTATCTTTTAGTATAAAATGATGGGTGAATATTTTTGCTGCTCTTTTTTGTACTTTCCTAAATTTCTACAATAAGCGTGTTTTTGCTTTTGTACTCCAAATTAATGAACAAACAAATATGTATTTTAATAAAGCAAAAGCAATCAGCTAGAATGTGGTGGGTTGAATGTGCCAAGCATTTAGCTTGCATTTTTCTTCTCTATTTGTTCACTCTGAAAGTTTGAAATCAAGAAAAAATTATTGACATATAATTTTTATTGCTTTATCAAAATAAAGAAACTAATTAATCTTAATGGTCAGACATGTTTTTCTTAGAGGTGTAAGGAATAGTGCGCATAACAGTGGTTATACTATTTATTTAGAAGGCTTCCTTGACCTCTCTGGGCTTGCATAGATAGCCCCTACATGTAGATATTTAGCATTATTTGTATACATCTATTCAGGTAATTTTCAAACTAATTATTTTACTTCCTTGTCTTCGACTATAACATCCTTTTGAAGAAGATATTGTGCCTACTTGATCATGTATCCTCATACATATGGCACATAGAATATTAGGAATGGGAAAAGATGATTGGAGCTGGCAGTTAGATCATTGGTTTAGTTTCAATATAGTAATATAGTGAAAGTCAGAGAGGATAAAAAATGAGTAGAAGGAAACAAGGGCCGGCCCGGTGGCATAGTGGTTAAGTATGTGCACTCCACTTCACCAGCCTGGAGTTTGTGGGTTTAGATCCTGGGCATGCACCTATACACCGCTCATCAAGCCATGCTGTGGCGGTGTCCCACATACAAAGTAGAGAAAGATTGGCACGGATGTTAGCTCAGCGCCAATCCTCCTCAAGCAAAAAGAGGAAGATTGACAACAGATGTTAGCTCAGAACCAATCTTCCTCATCAAAAAAAAAAAAAAGGAGCCTGCAGATGATTAACAAAAAAACAAAATTGAGTAGAAGGAAACAAAATGGAAACAGTCACAAGTCTTCCAGGTAGTTTGTGAACATGAGGGTAGATTGCAATATCATGGAGGAAATACTTTACAGAGCCCTGAACATTACCAAAACCAAATTGCCCTGAAAAGAATAAAGAAAAACTAATACAGTGATGAGGAAAAGGGGTTCAAATTAAAATAGAGACTTGTGATTATTAAATAGCAGATTATTTTGCTGTTGAGGTTTCGGAAAAGTCAGTCACCTTTTTTTCTCTCTGAGTTCTTATCCAAATTGAGAATAGATACACAGAGCCAGATGGGAAGATAACTAAATCTGGATACTTAACAAAACCATAACAGTGTTCAGAACATGTGACCCCAAACCAAGAAAAGATAGTCAAAAGAAACAGACCAGGAAATGACACTGATGATATAATTAGCAAAGACTTTAAAACAACTGATTGTGCATATATTCAAGGATTTAAAGGTAAACATTAAAATAATGAGAAGAGTCATAGAAAATATAGAAATTCCCATATGTAAAATGAAATATCCACTGGATGGGTTGAGCAGTGCATTATATACTGCAGATAAAGTGATAAATGGACTTAAGAAATTATCCAAACTGAAGCAAGAGTAAGACAACTGAAAAAAAATGAATAGCACCTCAGTGTCCTGGTACCATGCGGTCTAAAAAATGTGTAATTGGAGTTCCAGGAGGAGGAAATATTTGAAGAAATAATGGCCAAAATTTTTAACATTTGATGAAAAATATCAACTCACAAATCCAAGAAGCTCAACTAACTCCAAACAGGAAAGAAAACCACACCAAGACACGTCATATTGGAAAACCAATGATAAGGAAAAAAATCATAAAAGCTAGAAAAAAGGCACATTACATACAAGACACAAAAGATAAAAATTTGCTGACTTCTTATCAGAAACAATGAAAATCAGAAAACATTGGAATGCAGTCAGAACTGAAAGACAAAAACTATAAACTTAAAATTCTGTATCCAGCAAAAAGATCTAAAATAATGACATTTTCAGACAAAACAACAATAAAGCAGCTGAGAGAGTTCATTGCCATCAGATTTGTGTTACAAGAAATGTTAAGTGAAGTCTTAAGGCAGAAGAAAAGTGATGTTAGGTGAAACACAATCCACACAAAGGAATGAAGAGCCCCAGAAATGGTAAATATATGGGTGAATAGAAAAGACTGAGTTTTTTTCTCATTTAAATTTTTTGAAAGACAATTGACCATATAAATCAAAAACTGTAATAAAAAAATAAGAACAAATATTGTGAAGTTCATAGTATATGTAGTAATAAAATGTATGACAAGATTGCAAACAATGGGAGGGATAAATGGAAGTATAGTGTCATAAGATTTTTACATTATTCAACAAGTGGTATGCTGTTATTTAAAGGTAGTCTGTGATAAGTTAAAGATGCACGTCTATGCTGTGATGGTGACCCCCATACAAAATAGAGGAAGATTGGCACAGATGTTAGCTCAGGGCGAATGTTCCTCAGCTAAAAAAAAAAAGAAAAGATGCATCCCTAAATCCCAGAATAACCACTAAAGATATGACATAAAGAGGTATAGCTAATAAGTTCATCGAGGAGGTAAAGAGGAATACTAAAAAATTGAATTCGTTCAGAAGAAGGCAGGGACAGAGGATGAAAGAAGAGATGGTCCAAATAGAAAACAAATAGTGAGATGGTACATGTATATCCAACTATATGATAATTATATTAAATGTAAATTTTCTAAACACTCCAGTGAATTGGTAGATTTTGTTAGACTGATAAAAACCCAGCAAAGAATTCTATACTACAAGGATTGGCAAACTTTTTGTCAAAGGGCCAAATAGTAAATATTTTAGGCTTGAGAGCCATGCAGTTTCTGTTACACTACGCAATTCTGCTGTAGTAGCTCGAAAAACAGCCATAGACAAAATGTAAACAAGTGGGTATGTCTATGATCCAGGAAAACTTTACAAAAAAATCAGTTGGTTCTTGGGCCGCAGTTTGCAAACCCCTGGTGTACTGGATAGAG
This sequence comes from Diceros bicornis minor, assembly GCF_020826845.1. Lineage (NCBI taxonomy): Eukaryota > Metazoa > Chordata > Mammalia > Perissodactyla > Rhinocerotidae > Diceros > Diceros bicornis. The sequence continues at coordinate 32,542,591 of NC_080749.1, forward strand.
GAAGTGTGTTTTAAATATAAAGACACAGGTAAGTTCAAAGTAAAATGTACCATGCAAATGCAAATCATCAGACAGTTGAAGTGACTAAATTAATATTAGACAAAGTAGACATCTGGAAAAGAAGACAGATATCTTTACCAGAGATAAAGAGGAAATTTTAAAATGATAAAGACAGTTCATCAAGAGGACATACTGTCCTAAATGTGTATGCACCTAACAATAGCGCTTAAAAATAAATGAAGCAAAACCTGATAGAGTTGAAAGCAGAAATAGACAAATCCGTAGTTATAGTTAGATATTTCAGCCTTCCTCTCTCAACAATTGTTAGAACAAGTAGACAGAAATTAGTAAGTAAATGGAAACCTTGAACAACAGTAAAAACCAACCTGACTTATTTGACATTTACAGAACATATACTCAATAACAGCAGAATATACATTCTTTACCACTATGCGTGGAACATTCACCATGATAGACCATGTGCTGGGCCATAAAACGAGTCTCAGTAAATTTTAAAGGATTGAAATCAATCAGTGTATGTTCTCTGAAAAAAACAGAATTAAGTTACAAACTAGTAACAAAAAAAGTATGAAAAATTCCCAAATATCTGGAAATTAAGTACCACACTTCTAAATAACTTATGAATCAAGAAAAAATCATAAGGGAAATTATAAAATATTTTTAACTGAATGATAATGAAAACACAACGTATCAAAATTTGTGGAATGTAGAAAGCAGTGTTTAGAGAAAAATTGGGGACTTTAAGAAAAAGAAAAGCAAATTAAACCCAAAGTAACTAGAAATAAGGAAATAACATAAAAGCAGAAATCAGTAAATTAGGAAACACCAAAAAATAGAGAAAAATCAATGAAATTAAAAGATGGTTCTTTGAAAATATCAATAAAATTGATAAACCTCTTGCTAGACTGATCAAGAAATAGAGAGAGAGGAAAAGGTATCAAAATAACCAGTGGAGAATCATGATGACAGCCCTCAGCTTGTTAAGTCAGGTTATTGCAGTCTGACCTAGCTGCAGTCTGGTCCACAGGTGTCCTTCTGGATTCTCTCTTCCTCTTTTGTGGGATACCCTTTTTATTGTGCTCTCTTTTTTTTGTGGAGCAGGTCCTCCAGGAGGTTCTTGAGAAAGGATGTATAATTTTTCATTCTCACTAAGTTTTAAATTTTCAAAGCCGGTAGATCTTTCCACTTTGGTTTCATTTATATCACCTTAATCTGTTACATCTTGTAAAGGTAATAAGAAGTAGCTATTTAAAAATGTTTTTGTGCCACCATTAAAAAATATTTTTGGGGGGCTGGCCCCATGGCATAGTGGTTAAGTTCAGCATGCTCTGCTTAGGCGGCCTGGGTTCACAGGTTCAGATCCGGGGCATGGACCTACACCACTTGTCAGCCATGCTGTGGCAGCGACCCACATACAAAATAGAGGAAGATTGGCACAGATGTTAGCTCAGGGTGAATCTTCCTCAAAAACAATAAAATAAATTTTTTATTTCCTTTATTTAGTGCCTGTGACTACATGAGGGAAATATTCTCAAAAAGTTTCATAAGAAAGAAAATTCCAGAAGACATTGCTATTAAAAGAATCAATCCTCTTAGGTAAACCTTATTACTCAGAGTTGTGTTTACCAAAATAGATATGTCTTCATTTGTATAGATTTCTTATAAGTCGAATTAAGATTTTTGTCATCACTAATATCAGTAAGACAGTATATCAAAAACTTAGTGTCTCTTGTGAAACACAAGGATACAGACAATCTGGTAGCCCTAGTGGTCAATGAGAAATCTGTGAGCTGGAGACAGCTCTGATTCCCATTGTTATTTGATATAAATTTGAATGGAAATTGCCTAATTCATTCACAATGATTTAGACTATTTTATTGTGTCAAACAAAGGGTGTTTTTCTTTAGGCCAAGTGGTGTGTGTGTGAAAAAAAATGTGTATATATTTTACATATATAATATATACATTATATAGCTTTTGATGTACCTCCATCAACATTTACCAAACTGGGGAAATTAATAGTTATTAGTTGAAAAAATGTGTGGCAAATTATATTTGCCAAAACTGGCCAGGGGAATATTTCTGATCCCACATGCTCTTTCAGATCCTTTCCACTCTCTCATCGAGAGCTGGAGTCTTTCCCTTCTCCCTGAAGTTGGCTACCTTGATGAGTAGAATGCAGTGGAAGTGACACTAGGTAGCTTCAGAAGCTTAGTCATAAAAAATACTACTGCTCTGCCTGGCTCTCTCTATCTTGGGATGCTCACCCTTAGAACCCCAAACCCCATATTGTTAGGAATCCCAGGCCACGTGAGAGGCAACTACCATGCCAGGCATGATTGAGCAACTTGCAGATGATTCACTGCGAGGCCTTCGAGCTGCCGCAGCTGGCACCAAACAGAGCAGAGACAAGTTATTCCTGCAGAACTCTCCCTGAACTTGTAAACATTGTAAGTGTTGTTTGTTATGCAGCAATAAGTAACTGGTCCAAAAGAGTTCTCTTTTCAATTAAGTTTGAAAAATATTCATTGAACAGCAAAGAAAGTTTCTTTCCTACAGGAAAGGCTTGAGTGTGCTAATATGTGTGATGCTCTCCAAGAAGATCATAGAGTATGTATTTTGCATAGAACATTTCATATGCATCATTTGAAAACGGTTTTCCATAGTCATCATTTTAATGGCTATGTATTCTATTAATAAACATCACACTCTTCATTCTTCTGTTCTTGAACATTTAGATTATTTAAAGCATTTTACTATTACATGTATTTTAGTAAAAACTTATTTTTTATTGTAGTTATTTTCATAGACTCAATTCTTTGGAGTAGAATTACTATGCCATAGCATCTGAAATTTTTAATGACTGGCTATACTAACTTCTAAAAAATTAAAATATTTTACGTTACCATAATCAATACAGATTGTATCTTTTTCTCCAAAGCCTTGATAGCTTTTAACATTTTCCTTTTTTTTTTTTTTGTGAGGAAGATTAGCCCTGAGCTAACATCTGTTGCAATCCTCCTCTTTTTGCTGTGGAAGATTGGCCCTGAGCTAACATCTGTGCCCATCTTCCTCTACTTTGTATATGAGATGGCTTGATAAGCAGTGCGCAGGTCCGCGCCCAGGATCCAAACTTGTGAACCCCGGGCTGCCAAAGTGGAGCACACAAACTTAACCACTACACCACCAGGCCGGCCTGACATGTTCCTTTTGTTTTTTCAATTGCTAAAAATGTAAAGTTGAACTGCAAAGTTGTTTTGGTTTGAATTTCTTTAATTTATCGGAGATGAACAAGATTGAACCCTTTTTAGTTGCCTTTTTTTTTTTGGTATTTTATCCTCCATGTTTAGCACTACAATTGCCTGAGTCCTCGTGGTCTCATGACAGCACCATCACTGAATACCTAGTTTTGTTTCTCAATGTCTCTGCTTTGGTTTCCTCATTTATAAAATGGGAATATGAGTATTACCTATCTCAGATTGTTGTAAGCAGTAAATAAAGTAATGCACATAAAGCACTTGGCTTGGTTTTCTATATTATTTTAAACACTCAAAGAATGCTCAGTAAGTTTAGATTTTCTTATACAGAGAAATTGTAATGATTTTATGTTTTTGTAATTTTTTTCATATATATTAGATATAAGAACTGGGCTGTATTTTTCTCATTGTCATTTTCCTTTTTATCTCTTGATTTAATTGTATGAAAGTTATAAATGTTTATATGGTAATTTTTTCTACTGCTTCAGTAGTAAAATTACCTGCCAGCTACCTATGGAATTAAAATGCTCTTTTATAGTTTTATTTATTCTTTCAATAAAGCACCATACTATGAACTATATTAGATGCAAGAATCATAGTAAGACATGGTGCCTTTCCTTACGTAGCTTCTAATGTAGTCTGAGGGAAGGACTATGTCAGTCAGAGTTCTCCAGAGAGACAGAACTAGTAAGGGATATATGTATGTTGTGAATTGTGTGTGTGTGTGTGTGTGTAAAGAGATTGATTTCAAGGAATTGGCTTATGTAGTTATGGGCTGGCAGGTATGAAATTTGCAGGGCAGGCCAGCAGGCAGTTTCTTGATGTCCAAGAAACTCTTGAACATCAGCTGATGCTTCAGTCTTGAGGCAGAACTTCTTCTCAGCTTTGTTCTTAAATCCTTTCAACTGTTTAGATGAGGCTCACCCAGATTATAAAAGATAATGTCTTTTACTTAAAGTCAACAGATTGTAGATATTAACATCTATAAAAAACATCTATTAAATACCATCACAGCAACTCCTAGATTAGTGTTTAACTGAATAACTATACTATAGCCTACCCAAGTTGATGCAGAAAACTAACCATTACAAAGGCAAATAATGTGGCAGGCTTTTGATGGTAATTTTAATATTCATACATTTCAGCATTTCAGTATCAATTCATACCTTTAATTATGGCATTTAAAAGAAAGGCAACAAATAATAGAATAAATGGACTAATATGTTAAAGAAGAAAAGATTTGTTATTAATATACATTCTATGGATTTCTTTATTGATACAGTTCTGTATAACACGTTTCCTATGAGTGTCTACTCTACAAAAAAACACGTCATGTACAGTATAGAAAGTATGCCTAAGTAAAGTCATTTGACCTTTAAACAAATCTATCATGCCATCCAAATGAGTGTTAAATCCTCCAAAATAATTGTCTTGGGAGATTATAGTTTATCTGATGACGTTAACATTCCTTAATATTTTCTAGAATTGACTTCTGAGCCTGAAATGCGTTCTTTTGACTACGTGATGGTTCCCTTCTTCAAACATTTGCTTAAATTTTACCTCCTCAATAAGGTCTATCTGACCATTCTATTTTCTCTCTCTTTTTTTAAGATCTACTTTCTTAGCAACTTTCAAATATGCAATACAGTGTTATTAACTATAGTCACCATGCTGTACATTACATCCACATGACTTATTTATTTTATAAATAGAAATATTTACCTTCTCATTCCCTTCACCCATTTTGCCCACCGCAGCCCCCGCCCCCCGCCACTGCTGGCCACCACCAATCTGTTCTACATGTGTATGAACTCATTTTTTTTTATTCCATATTTGAGGAAATCATATGATATTTGTCTTTCTGTGTCTTATTTCCCTTAGCATAATGCCCTCAAGGTCCATCCATGTTGTCTCAAATTACAAGATTTCATTCCTTTTTATGAATGAATAATATTCCACTGTACATATATACCACATTTTCTTTATCCATTCATTCACTGGTGGACACTTAGGTTGTTTCTATGTCTTGGATATTGTAAATAATGCTGCAATGAACAAGGGAGTGTAAATATCTTTTTGAATTAGTGTTTTTGTTTTCTTTGGATGTATACCCAGAAGTGGAATTGCTGGATCATATGGTAGTTCTGTTTTTAATTTTTTGAAGAACCTCCATACTGGTTTCCATAATGGCTGTACCAATTTACGTTCCCACCAGCAGCGCACAAGTGTTCCCTTTTCTTCACATCCTTGCCAACACTTGTTATTTCTTGTCTTTTTGAGAATAGCCATTCTAACAGGTGTGAGGTGATATCTTATTGTGGTTTTGATTATCATTTCCCTGGTGGTTAGTAATATTGACCATCTTTTCATGTACCTGTTGGCCATCTGTATGTCTTCTCTGGAAAAGTGTCTATTCAATTCCTTTGCCCATTTTTTTTTTTTTTTATTTGTGAGGAGATCAGCCCTGAGCTAACATCCGCCAATCCTCCTCTTTTTTTTTTTTTGCTGAGGAAGACGGCCCTGGGCTAACATCGGTGCTTATCTTCCTCCACTTTATATGGGACGCCGCCACAGCATGGCTTACCAAGCAGTGCGTCGGTGCGCGCCCGGGATCCGAACCAGCGAACCCCGGGCCGCCGCAGCGGAGCGCGCGCACCTAACCGCTTGCGCCACCGGGCCGGCCCCCCTTTGCCCATTTTTAAATCAGGTCGTTTGTTGTTTTCCTGAGTTCCATGATTTCTTTATATATTTTGGATATTAACCCTTTATCAGATGTATGATTTGCAGATGTTTTCTACCATTCAGTAGTTTGCCTTTCGTTTTGTTGATGGTTTCCTTTGCTGTGCAGAGGCTTTTTAGTTTGATACAGTCGCACTTGTTTTTGCTTTTTGTTGCCTTTGCTTTTGGTGCCAAATCTAAAAATCACCACCAAGACCCATGTCAAGGAGCTTACTGGTATGTTTTCTTCTGGGAAATTTATGGTTTCAGGTCTTACATTCAAGTCTTTATTTTGAGTAAATTTCTGTGAATGGTGTAAGATAGTGGTCCAGTTTCATTCTTTTGCATGTGGCTGTCCAGTTTTCCCAGCACCATTTATTGAAGAGACTGCCCTTTCCCTATTGTATATTCTTGGCTCCTTTGTCATAAATTAATAGACTATATGTGTATGAGTTTATTTCTGAGCTCTCTATTCTGTTCCATTAATCTATGTGTCTGTTTTTATGCCAGTGCCATACTGTTTTGATTACTGTAGTTTTGTAATATCCTTTGAAATTAGCGAGCTTGATGCTTCCAGCTTTATTCTTCTTTCTCAAGATTGCTTTGGCTATTTGGGATCTTTTGTGGTTCCATACAAGTTTTAGGATTGTTTTTTCTATTTCTGTGAAAAATACCATTGGAATTTTGAAAGGGATTGCATTGAATATATAGATGGCTTTCAGTAGTATGGACATTTTTATAATATTCTTCCAGTCCTCGGGCACTGAAAACTTTCTATTTATTTGTGTCTTCTTTAATTTCTTTTGTTAATGTCTTATAGTTTTCAGTTTACAGGTCTTTCATCTCCTTGATTAAATTTATTCCTAGGTATTTTATTCTTTCTGATGCAAGTGTAAATGGGATTGCTTTCCTAATTTCTCTTTCTGATAGTTCATATTAGAAACACATGAGGTTTTTGTCTATTGATTTTATATCCTGCAACTTGACTGAATTCCTTTATTGGTTTTAACCATTTTTTGGTGGATTCTTTAGGATTTTCTGTATATAATATCATGTCATCTGCAAATAGTGAGTTTTACTTCTTCCTTTCCAGTTTCGATGCCTTTTGTTTCTTTTTCTTGCCTAATTACTCTGACTAGGACTTTCAGTACTATGTTGAATGAAAGTGGCAAGAGTTGGCATCTTTGTCTTTTTCCTGATCGTAGAGGAAAAGCTTTCACCTTTCGCTATTGAGTGTGATGTTAGCTGTGGGCTTGTCGTATATGGCTTTATTATGTTGAGGTATGTTCCCTCTATACCCAGTTTGTTAAGAATTTTTATCATGAATGATGTTGAATTTTGTCAGATGCTCTTTCTGCATCTATTGAGATGATCATATGATTTTTATCCTTTATTTTATTAATGTGGTGTATCACATTGATTGACTGGCAGATGTTGAGCTATCTTACATTCCCTGAAATAAATCTCGCTTGATCATGGTGTGTGATCCTTTTAATATATTGTTGAATTTAGTTACCTAATATTTTGTTGAGGATTTTTGCATCTGTATTCATCAGGGATATTGGCCTGTCATTTTCTTTTCTTGTGGCATCCTTGCCTGGTTTTGGTATCAGGGTAATGCTGGCCTTGTAAAATGATTTTGGAAATGTTCCTTGATCTTCTGTTTTTTGGAAGAGTTTAAGAACAGTTGGTGTTAATTCTTCTTTGAATGTTTGGTAGACTTCACCAGTGAAGCCATCTGGTCCTAGACTTTTATTTGTTGAGAAGAGAGATTTTTGATTACTGATTCAATCTCCTTACTAGTAATCAGTCTGTTCAGATTTTCTATTTCTTCATAATTCAGTCTTAGTAGGCTGTATGTTTCTAGGAATTTTTCCATTTCTTCTAGGTTGTCAAATTTGTTGACGTATAATTGTTCATAGTTATGACTTCGTACTTCTGTGGTATCAGTAATGACTCCTCTTTCATTTCTGATCTTATTTATTTGAGTCTTCTCTTTTTCTCTTAGTGAGTCTTGCTAAAAGTTTGTCAATATTGTTTATCTTTTCAAAAAACCAGCTCTTAGTTTCATTATCTTTTCTATTGTCTGTTTAGTCTTTATTTCATGTATTTCCACTCTGATTTTTGTTGTTTCCTTCCTTCTACTAACTTTGGGCTTCATTTGTTATTCTTTTTCTAGTTCCTTTAGGTGTAAACTTAGGTTGTTTGAGATTTTTCTTGTTTTTTGATGTAGTCGTTTATCACTGTGAACTTCCCTCTTAAAACTGCTTTTGCTGTATCCCGTAAGTTTTGGTATGTTGCATTTCCATTTTCATTTATCTCAGGATATTTTTTGATTTCTCTTTTGATTTCTTTTTTGACTCATTGGTTATTCAGTAGCGTTTTGTTTAATCTCCACATATTTGTAAATTTTCCAGTTTTCTTCTTGTAAGACCATTCTATTTTAAATTGTAACCCTCTTTCACCTTACCTTGCTTTCTTTTTTCCCATAACACTTAATTTTCTAATGCATTATGTAATGTATATATTTCTTGTCTACCGACAATAGAAGCTAAACAACACTAAGGCAAGGATTTTGCAATCTAATATAGATACTTTCTTAACGAGCTTGTAGATATACAATTTCAGTTTTTATAAAAGTGTAACATGTAAAGCAAGTGTAAATCAAATTTGAACTATTTTCAAACAGAAATATGATCTGGTCTCGCCACAGAAGAAATAACATGTTATACATGTACTGATGAGTTCTAAAAATACTTAGAACATCATAAAGGCAAACTTTAAAAGCAAGAACTTCTAAATAGTTTTTGACTTTTGACTTAAATAGTTTGCCTTCATATGCTTTTTTTTAACTAATAGAGGCCATTTTTTTAAGCTGCTTTAAAACTTTTTTTAAATTAAGCATTAGAAACATCATTTAGTTAGTTATTCATTTAAAAAATACATTTGTGCTCCAGCTATTTGCTGGAGATTATTGTAGGAGCTGGCATAAACAGAAAAGGAGACAAAGTCCCTGCCTTCATCGAGCTTACTACCTGTTGTGGGAGACAAACCATAAGCAAGTCGATAATTAAATAATGTAATTTTAAGTGACATGTTCTAAAAAGAAAATAAAATATTGTAAGCAGATAGAGGGCAATGGGGAGCTGGAGTGCTATTTTAGATAAGGTGGTCAGGGAAGACTTCTTTGAGGAAATTATATCTCTGCATAAACCTCCTGAATGATGGACGTGGGAGCCATGTCTGGGGAAAGAGTGACCCAGGCAGCAAAATGGAACAGCAGATGAAAAGGCTGTTGGGTCAGCAAGAACTAATGCGTTTGAGGCGTAGCAGGAAATCTTGTGTGCTGGCATGGAGAAAGTGAAGGAAAGAGTGGTTTGAAATAAGACTGAAGAGATAGGAGGGGTGAGACATGTAAGGGCCTTAGAGGTATGTTGAGGAATTTTAAACTTAGGAGTTGTTTTTAACCATAACAAGAAGCCATTGGTGGGTTATGAGCATGGGATTGATGTGATTTGTGAAATTTAAAACATCTTTGGAAAACACTGAATGATAACTTTAGTTGTTTTATTTTAAAAGCAACTCTTTAAAAGCCATAAAATAACAGATTATTTTTTACTGTAAAAATGTTTAAATAATTAGAAAAAAATCCAAAAATTAAGTTAAAACTCACTTGAAAACCTGAGAATTAGTATTTGGTAGCTACAACAAGAAAGATTTTCTTATTATCCAAAGAGTGCTAACAATTCAATATGGAAGAGACAACTCATTTGTATAAAAGACACGAACATGCACTTTATCAAAGAAAAAATGCAAAAGGCTAATAAGCATATGAAAATATTCAATTTTCCAACCTCTCCCTTGCACTGTGGTAGCATTTTTCTAGTGATCGATTGCTGCCTGTTACTATGTTTTGCTATTCTTTTCATCCTCTTTTCTTAGAGTGTCTTGGTTATCAGTGCTGTACTAGTTCCTTTTTTTATAAGTCATGACTGATTGTAATGGTTTTAGCTGGCTAGCTATTTTCCAGAGGCATGTGTGTGTGTGTGGAGAGTATGAAAGTAAAGGAGGGTCCAGAGTATTGTTCTATGTTTGCTAGTCTTCACAAAGGAATAGTCTTTTCTGCTGCTACAGACAAAAATACTTTCTGTAACAATGGCTTGTCTGTATATTCTTTGCGTAGCCCTGACACTCTCTGCTTTTCTGAACCTGAGTCTGGTGGATTCTGCTGACAACTCAGCTCACCACTGTTGCCATACCTGTGATTCAGACAAGGCCTGTAGCAACTTAGGGTATTATATTTTTTGCTGTCGATTCCTGGCATTTGCACTGTGGGGGTCCTTTTCCACTATATTTCTCCAAGACTGCTTCTTTTCACTTACTCTCATGTGGTTCCTGCTAGATCTCAGCTACTTTTGCCTGTTTTAGAGTTTGGGGATTATATCTGAATCCTAATATTGATGAAAATATACTGTATGGGTTTCTCTGTGAAGGAAGGAAAGGAAAGAAGAAGGGAGGGAGGGACAGATAGATGGACACACAGGCAGAGAGAGAAGAGAGAAAATGAATAAAGCAATCAACTCTAGATGCAAAACGCATGATCCAGAAAGCAAGAACTCTGGAAAGACATTGTAAAGACAGGAGAAGATGAATTATGAGCTGGCCAAACTTAGGAAAGAGGTATTTATTTCAAAGATGAAATTGGAAAGAGCACTCGACAATACAGAAATTACCTTAAGCAATATAAAAGATTAAAATGAGAAGAATGAGTAAAATAAACCAAAGAAAGAATAAAATGTTTAGAGAGAAAATTTTGTGTATGTATATAGATAGATAAATTGAGATAGAGACACTAAAGGAAAAAACCAAAATAATGTAAAAGAATAAATATTCAAAGATAAAATTTAATGACTCTTTTATAAAATAGAAGACAATTTGAATCCACATATTGAAAAGGCACACCATACACCAGAGAAAATTAACCTAGAACTGTCAATACTGAGACATATCCTCATGAAGTTACTCGATGTTAAACATGAAGAAGAAATGATATCACTGATAAGAGAGGAAAATATTCTGGCTTATCTCTGATTTATCCACATTAACATTTAGTGCCAGTTGACAGTGGAGTAACATGTACAGGATCTTAAAGAAAGGAAAGTGTTTTGTACTTTAAATTCGGTCAAACCGTCTTCAGGTATAAAGACTACAGACAGTTTTGAACTTGGAGAATATTATTTCAAATGTGACCTTCTTGAAAAAGTTCCTAGAAAATGAACCAATGCCAATCATATGGAAATAACTAGAAAAATTACCACAGAAAGATGAACAGTGAGCATTGAAATTATTTAACTGTAAAATAAAAACTGAAGCAAAGGTGGGAATTAAGAGTTAAAGAACAAAATGTAAACACTATATTCACTAAGAATAGAAATGATACACTACCTTGACCTATTTTCTCCCAGGTTTTTGTAGTTGTAAGTTTGTTGATTTCTACCTCTTTAATACTTGCAAGTCAAAGAATGTCAGTTAAAGCTGCAAAGAGAAAAGTGTAAGCAGAATTTAACAGTACGAAGAAAAACATTGAAAAATATTAACTGAAATATGATGAAGGAAAGAAAGCGGGACAGAGTAATAGAAAATATGCTAATATCACAATTCCTTATAGAAGTGAACTAATAGATCTTGAATCCAGAAATAATAGACAAAGTTATATAAATTACATTAATTTGTAAATACAAAGTTGCATAGAGTTATAAATATAACTACTGGAACAAAGATACAAAGGAACTTCACGTGGAGAAAAAAGAAATAACTAGTGATAAAACATTTTCTTAAAAAATGCAGAAAACAAGTTAAAATAATAACAGAACAAAGACTAATTCTATTTATCAGATGCCCACTGTCACAATTATCATTTGGCATTGTACTGAAGGGAATCAGCCAAGAGAAAAATTAATGTAAATGGGCTTAACTCGTGTTAGTTTTTTAAAAAGTGGATTCCAGCTAAATCACAGAACAAAATTCTGTTCCTTGATATATGCAAGAAACGCAACTAAAATTTTAAAAATATTGAAAACTAAAGAAGGATAAAAGCTAAGCCAGATAAAGATAAGCAAAATACTTATCTCAGACCAGAGAAATCAGTCCACATAAACATCAAATGAGATGAATAAAGTCATTTTTTATTTTTTTTCTGAGGAAGATTAGCCCTGAGCTAACATCTGTGCCAATCTTCCTTTGTTTTATATGTGGGTCGCCGCCACAGCATGGCTGATATAGGTCCGCACCCGTGAACCCAGGCCACCAAAGTGGGGCACGGTAAACTTAACCATGGCCAAGAGAAAGATATTCGAAGTTTAAAAACAAATCAAAAAAGTAAAGTTAAAACCCCTGCAAACAGATGATGTGATTGTATAACTGGAACCATCACCCAAAATAAAATCAACTAGCTACTACTCAGTAACAAAGTTAGTAGTAGTTATAGTAGTTAAGTCACACTAAACTAAACTCTAAGTGCCATACTATGCATAGACATATTGTTTATGTGCCATAAGCCTAGGCATATTTTTTGTGTATTAATTTCCTATGGCTGCTGTAACGGATTACCACAAATTTGGTGGCTTAATGGAGCAAATATTTATTTTCCCACAGTTCCAGAAGTCTGAAATCAGTGTCACTGGGCCAAAATCAATGTGTTTGCAGGGTCATTCTCCCTCTAAAGGCTCTAGGGCAGAATCCTTTCCTTGCCTCTTCCAGCTTCTGGTGGCTGTCAGCATTCCTTGGCTTATGGCCACGTCACTTCAATCTTGGGCTCTGTGGACTCATTGCCTCCTCCCCTTCTGTGTGTATCTACTTTTCTTTTATAAGGATCCTTGTGATTGCATTTAGAGCCCACCTGGATAATCCAGGATAATCTGGTTATTTCAAAATCCTTAACTTAATCACATCTGGAAAGATCTTTTTTCCTTATAAGATAACATTTACAGGTTCCAGGGTTTAGGACATGATATCTTTGGGTGGCCATTATTCAGCCTGTGTATGTAATGAATTAACTTCCTTCCTATGCATCTAGAATGGTACTAGCTATGTACCATCTTTGGGAGAATCAGGAAAGTCCTACCCTTAAGATAATTAAGAAAATAGTCACATATTTTTTTAGAGTTTAATTCTCTCTCAGAACCCTAGCTGAAAAAAGCTGTATTGGTGTATGAATTGACAGAATGAACAGGATTATAAACCCCAGCAATAGACTTTATAAATGTAGGAATATTGAAAATGAGGAAGATGGCGTCTCATATCAGTGGAAAAAGATGGACTAGTTAATACATTTTGTTGGGAATTTAAAAATGAGACCAGTCAGTATGGTTATGGGTTTTTCTCTAGATATATTCAGCTGCATGATGTAGGCCTCATCTGGTCTAAAGAAATAGATCTCTGTGGTATTATGGAAGGATGCCCTTGTTAAATTAAAAAAGTGAGTTATAGGACATTATAGATAGAGAGAATGTTCTCATTTGAATAATTTTTAAAAGGAGATACATATATGCTTATTGCTTATTTCTATTTATATTTATACAAAACTTTGATATGTTTCCCCAAGGTTTAGCTGAGCATGGTTTTCATATGATCATTCTAGACGACAAATGTGCAAGCCTCAAATGATCCTGAGCAAACTATGCCTGTTATTTTTACTATGTTAGCAGGTGGCAAATGTAAGATAGGTCTGAATTAGAAAATTGAGGTGACAGGCAGGTAGTGATCGTTTTAAAGACAGGAATGCACTTCTAAATGCTTTTTAATTTGATCTTTTTAAAATTAAGCTTAGATTATTCAGTTGTAAAAAACTAACGTGGTACTTATTTTGAAGTTAATACAGTATGTAAGATTGTTTATGTGAATTATATGTGTTTATGAGCATGTTATTTAACTTAAAATGCTTGGAAGTTTTAATGTATAAGAACTTCATGAAACCATAAAGCAAATGCTTATGAAATATCAGATAGAATTAGATGGATTATCAGCCAGATTGAACATCTACTGAACACAGCTGGTAAGAGAACATAAAAAGAAAAAAAAAAAGTTGAAAATGAAAAGAGGGAAATATCAAAGGATGAATCAAACATGTATAAAGGATGTGAATAATTAATAACCTATAATCAATAGCAAAGAAGGAATGTAGGATACATCTGGAAAAACTGCAAGGCATGATATTGGAGATAATAGTTAAAGACATTGAATGAATACACATGACATAGGATAGAGCGTCTTCAATTGACCCACTCTCTGAATTTTCTTATCTGAATTCTCTGTAAGAGCTACTTGTAGGAAATATACATAAATCCAGAAACAACTCAGCAATGAGGCTTTTTACCAGTGGTACTAAATTTCTACCTGTATTTAATGAGAGTCAGATATGTAGTGTTCTCTCTGGATTTTAGTCATTGAACACTGACTGAGACCAAGATAGTGATTCATTCACAGTAAAGCATATGAAGAATAAAACGATACAGTTTATCATTATGGGTATATAATAGTATATTGTGTTTCCATGGGTAGCGTTGGTACCGGTCTATAATTGCAGTTCTAAAAGGCAAAAAGCTCTGAAATTCAAAAGTTTCTTTTTCCCTCAACAAATTTGGGCAGCAAAACATAACTGACCTGGGAACATTAAGGATGCACTTAAGTTCATCATGAATTTAAAAGCTATTTATGACTATATATCAGATAAGGGGTTAATATCTCAAATGTAAGGAACTCATACAACTCAGCCAAAAAGCAAATATCCAATTTGAAAAGGGACAGAGGACCTGAATAGACATTTTTCCAAAGAAGACATACAGGTGGCCAACAGGTGCATGAAAAGGTTGCTCAACGTCACTAATCATCAGAGAAATGCAAATCAAAACCACAATGAGATCTCACTTCACACCTGTAAGAATGGCTGTTATCAAAAAGACAAGAAATGTCAAGTGCTGGTGTGGCTGTGGAGAAAAGGGAACCTTTGTGCACTGTTGGTGGGTATGTAAATTGGTACAGCCATTATGGAGAACAGTATGGAGGTTCTTCAAAAAGTTAAAAATAGACCTATCATATGGTCCTACTTCTGGGTATACATCCAAAGGAAATGAAACCATAAAGAGACATCTGCACCCCCATGCTCATTGCAACATTATTCACAGTAGCCAGGACATGGAAACAACTTGTGTCCATCAATGGATGAATGAATGAATGGATAAAGCAAATGTGATTGATATATATCAGAGTTATATGATAGATAAGTGAAAATTATGTGTATATATATATTTCAGTCATAAAAAAAGGAAGAAACCTTACCATTTTTGACAACATGATTAGACATTGAGGGCATTGTGCTAAGTGAAATAAGTCAGAGAAAGACATACTGTATGATCTCACTTATATGTGAAGTCTAAAAAAAAAGCCCAAGCTCATAGAACAGAGAGTAGAATGGTGATCGCCAGGGGCTAGGAAGTGGGGGAAATGGGGAGATTTTGATCAAGAGGTACAAATTTCAGTTATAAGCAGAATAAGTTCTTGGGATCTAATATTCAACATGATGCCTATAGTTAACACAATACAGTATTATATACTTGAAAATTGCTAAAAGAGTAGATCTTAAATGTTCTCACCACAAAAAAATTGTAATTAGGTAAGATGATGAATGTGTTAACTAACCTTATTGTGGTAATCATTTTGCAATATAAACGTGTATCAAATCACCATGTTCTACACCTTAAATTTACCAATGTTATATATCAATTATATCTCAATAAAGCTGGGGGAATAAAAGACATATCCTTTTAGAAAAAAATAAAAGCTATTTATGAATATGTGAAATTATTTATGTTCCATGTTTATATCAAAGGGTGAATATTCACTCCAGAAATATTAATGTATTTGATTATGAAATGCTGCTTACACATCATTGGCTGGTGTTTGTTAATATGCAGTAAATGCATCAGATTATGTTCCTAAATCTGAAAGACTCCAAATTCCTAAATAGATTTGTCCCCAAAAGTTTCTAAAACAAGTGTATAAAATTTACAGAATGTGACATGCAAGAAATTATTGGTGGTGTTTATCTGTGGAGAGAAGAGATGGGGCTTTTATTTTTCACTTTATACCCTTCTAAACGCTTTGAATTTTACCATGATCATGAATTACTTTAATAAATAAAAAATGAATTTAAAAATAAACAAATTACGTTATATCTCTATGATAAGGAAAAAATCAGTTTGCTTTTTGCTCTATCTCATGATTTTTAAGTGGGTAGTACTCTTAACCAAGAGTTCAGAGAAAGGGGCAATTACTATGAGACTTTATGGAAAATTTGAGGCTTGGGCTGAGACTTAAAATATGAGGAGGGTTTGGAGAATGAGAAAGGCAATGGAAGAACATACCACAAGGAAGGATGATATTAGGTGAAAATACATATGGTATATACTTTGGTTGGACTGGGCTTCTTGCTAATTGTACAAATCTGTTTGTGTTTACTTTATATTATCCAATTATACTTTAGTTCCTATGTATAAGACTTGAAAATATTCTGCAATGGAGAATTAAATTTAATAGAATTTTCCTTCCATTGTTCCACATTAATTAATCAATTGATTTTATGTAACTTGCATGTCATACAATTGTGAAGACATGAAATAAGGACACTACTGTTTTTACTTTCACCCAGATAGCTATTTTAATAGGTTTAAATTATAAATCTCTTCATTTCTTCTAGGTGAAATGTGTGACTGGAAACAATTTTGTGATTTTGCTACACATCTTGTTTAACATTTTTAGTTATCTGATATTCTTTTTTTTAAAAAAGTTGCCTGTAAACATCACTTGACTGTTACAATTATTTTTATATTTATTTT
This sequence comes from Diceros bicornis minor, assembly GCF_020826845.1. Classification (NCBI taxonomy): domain Eukaryota; kingdom Metazoa; phylum Chordata; class Mammalia; order Perissodactyla; family Rhinocerotidae; genus Diceros; species Diceros bicornis. Next base: position 32,559,479 of record NC_080749.1, read on the forward strand.
ATTTTATTTTATATTCTTTTTGCCCGTTTGTTGCTTATATGGACTCTTTATTCCCCAACTTTCTCTTTACTTATTTTTCTTAGAAACTTGAAAACTAAACTTTTAATAACAAAGCAAATATTTCCGTGAATTATAAAGTTAATAGAAATAGTGTCACCAAATGCCTCTTGTTCTATAAATTATAGTAAAAGAATTTATTTGGAGCAAATTAAAGTTTAATTAAGTGTCTCCAGTGAGGTTTCTGCATGGGATTTATTAAACATCTTTATATTTAATACAAAATTTTTCCAAATCCAAATGTGATTTTTAACCCTTATTATTACTTCTGTCTTTTCACTGGTATTGGAGTAATATATTATAACTTCTTCATTTGATTGTACCGTGAATACATAGATTTTTATCACCTTCTAAAACTGATCATGTCAACATAGTAGTCCATTGAATTTGCTACGCATGGCCATTTAATTATATTTATTCTTGTGTTGTTTGAGATTTTTAGTTTCATGTATTACTTTGTAATAAAAATATAAAATAAACAGTACTACCTATTGAAGGAAGGCATTAGTTTTTCATTTCTTTTTGAGTTCTAACTAAAATTCTAATGTGGACTTTAGAAGCTTAATAAATACTATTTGATCACAGTATCTTTATGTTATGTAATAGATCTCAATATCATTTTCATTTCAAAAAGAAAAGTAAAGCCATAAAATTACTTATTTCCAGCTACAAGCATTAGCCAAATTTCTTCATCCTAAATAAGACCTACAGAATGATTTTCATACACATCAGTTGCTACTGCTATATTATCTTCACATGTATGTACCCTGCCCATCATCCCTTTCTACCTCCAATGTTCAGAGTATACCATTTATGAAATACTGCTGAATTCTGTTTTTCTAATACTTCAAACATACCACATTATTTTACACAAACAATTCAAGAGATAGCAGTTTTATAAAATGATTGGGAAGCTCACATTTTACTAAATCCCCTAGATCTGATTATATTTTATACTTTATATTTTTAAACATTTTAATAATATTAAACTTATATTATGATCTTTGAAAGCTAAAACAACAAAAAAGAATGTTTTAATATTGTTGTTGTGATTTACCACTTATTAGGATAAATATTGGGAGCAGCTCGAATTTAGCTCATGGTCATATACTAGGATCTAGTAATCATATTATTATGTTATACTTATAAATCAAAGCTTACCATTTTACTTCCATTGTTCAATGTGAATAAAACACCTAAATTATAAAAAAATAATTTAGAAGACTAAACATTGATAATTTGGTAAGAATTTTATCCTGTGACTATTTTCTGTGAATATTAAAGAAAGTGTGTTAGTTTCTTGGTATGTATATACAGTGTTTTGATTCTTGTAGATTTTCATTTATTCCTTGTTTTATTATTTATGCTCTAAAAAATTTTGTTTTTAGATAGTTCATATATATGTGTGTGTGTGTGTGTATATGTATATATAGAGAGAGTCTGTACTCATACACACACACATATAAGAGAAGATTATGCAGTTGTAAATTCGGTATAGCCTTTCCCAATCTACTGAAGTAAATTTCTCTCTTTACCCATTGCTGACTAGCTGTGATCTGCCAGTGGAAGGTGCTATTCAGCAGATTTTAATACCCGAATCATCAAGCCAATTTATGTGTTCTAGTCTGCTAGAACATCAGTCTGGGACCCAAATGAATGAGTACAGGTTTTGGTGGACTTTGCTGCCTCTTTCTTTTCTTGCTTTTTTTTTTTTCCCTCTATAATTCATCTTTTACGTGTTAAAACTTAAGATTGTTCAAATTCAGGCAGATTCTAGTTTCTTCATTCTTTCATTCTTCTGGTTGAATCTTCAATTTTAAATTTTTTCCGGTTTCCAATAGCCGTTGTTCGCAGGGATCCTATTACGGTGGCTTTAGATTGGTTTATAAACATTCTCTAGTTTAATTTGGAAGAAAAAGAATTTGGACTTTGGATTCAGAGAGAAAATTGCCAGATTAACTCTTTTTTTTTTTTTTTTTTTGAGGAAGATTAGCCCTGAGCTAGCCTCCGTGCCCATCTTCTTCCACTTTATATGGGACGCCACCTCAGCATGGCTTGACAAGCAGTGCATTGGTGCGCGCCGGGGATCCGAATCCTGGGCCACCACAGCGGAGCATGCGCACTTAACCGCTACGCCAGCTGGCCAGCCTCCAGATTAACTATTTATGACTATTTTCAGTATTTGATTGAAATTTTTAGTTTTTGTTGTGTCTTTGAAGTAAGAACATACTACAGTCTGGCCCAGGCTTATTCTATTATTTGATTCTTTTCCTATGTTTCTTTACTTTCCATACTAATTATATATGTTCCATGTTTAGATTTATTTGTGTGTGTTTAGATTTTTAAATGTGAAGAACTCTATTACTATTTTATTTTGGGTAGATCTTACAAGATCAGTGTGGTTATTCACAGTCACAAACAGAAATATTTTCCTAGTGTAATTCATCTTGACAGCTTATTTTAAATACTTTAGAAATTGAAGATTATCTGATAAAGTCAGTCCAGTCTTTTTTTTCTTTTCTTTTTTGTTTTTTTTGTGTGTGTGAGGAAGATCAGCCCTGAGCTAACATCCGTGCTAATCCTCCTCTTTTTTGGCTGAGGAAGACCAGCTCTGAGCTAACATCTATTGCCGATCCTCCTCCTTTTTTCCCCAAAGCCCCAGTAGATAGTTGTATGTCATAGTTGCACATCCTTCTAGTTGCTGTATGTGGGACGCCACCTCAGCATGGCTGGACAAGCGGTGCGTTGGTGCGTGCCCGGGATGCGAACCCAGGCCACCAGGCCGCCAGTAGCGGAGCGCGCGCACTTAACTGCTAAGCCACAGGGCCGGCCCAAGTCCAGTCTTTTTTTAAAGAAAGAGATTTTAATGACAGCTTTATTGAGTTATAATTCACATGCGATGAAGTTCGCAATTTTAAATTATACAATTCAGTGCTTTTTTAGTATATTCACAATGTTGTACATCAATCACCACTACCAAATTTCAGAACACTTTCATCATCCCGGTAAGAAACCCTGTGCCCCTTAGGAGTCACTCTCCATTCTCCTCTGCTCCAAGCCTCTGGCAACCACTAATCTGTTGTCACTATGGATTTGCCTGTTCCAGACATTTCATATACATAGAATCATACAATATGTGGATTTTTGTGTCTGGCTTCTTTCGTTTGGCATAATGTTTTCAAGGTTCATCCATGTTGTAGCATGTGTCAGAATTTCATTCCTTTTTGAGGCCAAATAATATTTCATTGCGTGGATATACTACATTGTGTGTATCTATTCATCAGTTTATGAGAGTGTGTTCTTTTCGAATCAGTTATTAATCTTTAGTGACAAGAAGCCTGAAGTTATAGTTTGGTACAGACCAGTCTTTGATGTATGTTTTAGACATCAAAAGCTTGTGTTTTTAAAAAAAATTTGCATACTTGTTTAATAGTTGTGATGAATTTAAGCCTACCTTTCAAAATCCTAAAAAATTCTTAATTCCGGAATACATCTGGCTCTTAAAAGTTTTGGATGAAGGATTGTGTCTAATATCTGGAAATTAAGAAGGAAGAGGTATTTGGTCATCTGTAGAGGAGAATATTCAATTTATTCTGTTTTCTAAGTAAACATTCACTAGATCCTTCTTTTCTTTTCCTTATATGTCTAAATAATGGGCATCTTTATTGACAATAATTTTAAATCTTTGTCTTACTCCCTTCATCTAATTGGTCAGTATGCCTAATGGATTCTTATCAATATCTCTAATTCATTCTCCCTTTTCTGTTCTCACCTCCAGAAACTGAGTTCATTTTTGTCCTAGATTATAATGTAGCAGCTTCTTTCTCTCTATCAGTGGCTTGCTTTACATCTATTAGAGAACTTATCAAACTGTATTTTAACAATCTGTATACTTGTCTCTTTTCCAGCCACTGGCCGGTAGGTAAGCTGCTTGCAAGCAAGAACTGTCGTTTATCTCTTGGCTTTTTTCTATAGTGGCTGGCAAAGAGTTTGTACTCATCTGTTTGCTGAAAGAATAATGAATGAACAAGTAGAGTAAATAAATATTTTCGCTTATTTTTTTCCTATTGTTTGGTATACTGTTTCTCAACATTTTTTTAATAAATAAATCTTAAAATTTTCAAAAAGGATGTTATTTTTCTTAAGTTACAAAAATTTTGGGAAACTATATTGTTAAAAATTGTATCATAAAATTCATTTTGAATATAAACTAATATTTATTATTACGTAATAAAGACATTTAAACTTTTTTCATTTGTAGTAAGTAACCTGCTGTTTATTTTAAATTATGTGGGAAGGAAATGATTTGAAAACGGTAAATATAAAATTAAGATAATATTTTAAACAATATTTGACTTTGAGACCAAATGAGTATTTAAATCTATATTGAAAAGTACTCTAAGTTATATCATCAAAAGTAGTTACAAAACTGCTTTTATGATCTCATCTTTTGGAGTTCATTTTATATTGTATGCTTTTGAAATCAGCTGGTTCTAATTTCTAAATAAGAGAAGATTTTGCTTAAGAAAAAATTGGATATGATCATCACCATTATTCTTTTTAATACTGACTTTTTAAAAGTATTTGAGACTTCTAGGAGTTCCTTTTGATTAGATAAATACAACTTATAGATTTGGTGATGGTTGTCTTAAGGCAAATTTATAGTCTTGATAGGATTTTTATGCTTTTCATTAACTGTATGTCACCAAAAGTTTCTTTGTGCTTGCTGTTTTTAACCAGCAATCTATGTGAGAGTAAATTTCAAAATGTAGGACTGAGAGTCAAACAATTTAAACATCTATAGTAATCACAAACACCATGGTGTCGAGGAGGTCATCCAAGTGATCAGCTGACTGAGTGGCTGAGGTATAAGCATGCTTCTAAGGCCCCCGGAGTAGTCATTCACTCATATGCCTTGGGTGCTCTTAAGGGGGAGAAGTATTTAAATAACTACGCAGTTATTAGATTTTTTTAGTTACAAGTTTAAGCAGATGTCGTTACTGCTTTTAACATTATGAACTCCTTGGAAAACTCTGTGACCTTTTAGATCAGGGGTCAACAAACTTTTTCTGTAAAAGGCCAGATAGTAAATATTTTGGGCTTCATGGGCCGGCATGTCTCTGGAACTACTCAACTCTGCTATTGAGGTGTGAAAGCAGCCATAGGAAACACATAAACAAATGAGCATGGCTGTGTTCCAGCTTTATTTATGGACACTGAAATTTGAATTTCAGATAATTTTCAGGTATCTTGAAATTTTTTTTCTTTTGATGCTTTTTGAACCATTTAAAAATGTAAATACTATTCCTGACTCTCAGACCATACAAAAACAGGTGGCAGACCGGCTTTGTTCTGTGGGCTGTGCCAACCCCTGCTCTAGGTGGTTAAATCCACTGGTGGGAAAATCTGCTTTAGTAGTACATTCCTAAACTCCTCCACTACCAATTCTATCACACTATCCCAAAGATCTTACTGATTTCAGCATATACCTGATAACAAAAGATGTTCAATTTGTAGCCAGTAGCTTCTGTGTGACTCTAATATTTCTTCATCCCACTCAAAAGGAATTCCAGCACTGCCTCCTGTGAAACTAATTGTCTTTTGTAAAGATGACGTAGTGTGATATAATGGAAATAAAACAGGGAGACTTGAAATCAGGCTGTAACCCTCGTTCTACCACAGCTCGAAATGGTCAAGTTTCTCAAACATCTGAGGCTCCATTTTCTCACCTGCTCATCGGGAAGAAGTATTAAGTGATTATATTGTAATAATAGATATGAAATCACTGGTAAAGTAAAAAGTGTAATGTAAATATTGCCATTGTGGTGGTGATTGCACTTTATTATTTACTCTTATATATGATTTCTGGCAGGCCTCCCTATATATGCTGATAATAGCCCTCTTGAAGATTAGGTATAGATTAAGGATTGCACATAAATTTTCTCCAGGCATTTTCCCTCCATACTCTCACACTTGTAAGCTACTCTTATTTCCTTACTGTATAGATGTACCAGGTTCATTACTAATAGTACTACGAAATTTTCAAATTATATGCCACATATTCTTTCTTTTCACTACTCTATGAGGGCAGGAATCTTGTCTGTTTTGTCCCTGCTATATCCTCAAAACAATGTCTGGAATGTATTTGGGTCTCATAAATAGTTTCTGAGTGAATCAGTGACACAAGTAATCTCCTGTTTCACTTGCCTTTGATTATCAAAAGGAATATAGAAAGCTCACTGTAAACAAAGTGTTTTTAAATGCATAAAATGAAATACATAGAATTACAAAGGAAATCTAATTTATTCAACTTTACTGAAATATAGTTCTATCCATAGACCCTTTGAAGGCCCATGGACACTGCATTTTAAAATATGGAAGAATTTTTAACAGGTATCAGGGAACACACAGTCCATAACTATAAATTGCAAAATTACTTTGATAGACTATAAAACAAATGCAAGCTTTACTTGGTATCTTCTTTAAGAAATCCTTACTCTGCACTTTTAAGTTATAACAAGAAGAACAATGGATTTCTTTAAAGCCTATTTTGGTTAAATTTCTTTTGGTTGCAACAAGAAAAACAGATTTTGGTAAGCTTATTCAGAAAGGGCGTTTGTCCGGGAAGGTACTGGAGTATCTCATGGAACTGACAGGTGGGAAGGAAAGAAACAGTGTAGCTCTGGGGATTTCAGCTTTCTCCAGAGTAGAGCCATTGATAGTGGCTCCCAGTCATGTGTCCAAATTTCAAAATACTAGAAGAGAAACCTGACTGGTCCAGCTTGGATCACAGGTGATTACCTGCGTTGATCAGCCAAAGTCAGAGGGTAGAATCATGTAGTAGAGCTGTCAGCACTGAGGGCCACTGTTGGGTAGCAGGGTAAGCTGGGAAGCCACCTTAAGAGATGTATAGTCTTATTAATCTGATTCCAGAAAACTACATTTATTCTATTCTTATTAATGTCTCAAGATAAAACATTTCACTCGAAACTGCACAACAACTTTGTCTACTGACAATTAGATAGACTACAAATTTACAATTATGAATTCTGTGTACCAGATCACCCACTGCCATATTAGTAAATGGCTTATCATATAATACAGCCAGTGTAATGTAGTGGCAATATAGCGTATGCATTAAGAGTGTAAGCCCTTGAGACAGACTTGCATGGCTTTATATCCTAGCTGTATCACTTAACTAGCTGTGAAAGTTTGGACAAATTACTCAATCTCTGCCCTTCATTTTCATGTCTCTAAAGAGGAGGTTTATCAGTGAGCTTTTGCTGTAGTACAAACCACCACAAAAATCTCACTGGCATACCACAATAAACATTTAGTTCTTGCTCAGGAGTCTGCAGGTCAGCTGGAGTGGGTCTGATCCAGGCTTGGCTCAACTGGACGTGGTTCCAAGTGGAGGATAGGTCTAGGTCTGTGCCACATGTCTGTCATCTTCCTTGGATCTACAGTTACCTGAAGCACTTTTTTCTCAGTGTGGAAGATAAGATAGCAAGGGGAGAAGCCCAACTACACAAGCATATTTCAAGACTCTGCTTGCATCATGTCTGCTGTTACTCCATTGGTAAGCAAGCCACGTGGCCAAGCCCAAAGTTAAAGAGCAGAGAGGTATACATACACCTTCCATGGAGATGTGTTAGGGAAACAGAGAAGTGATCCAGTCTACCACAGGGTAATATTAGTACCTATCTAATAGAGTGTTGTATGTTTAATATATGTAGAGAGCTTAGAATAGTGCCTGGCACATAGTAAATGCTCAATAAAAGTTATTATTAGGCATACCCTTATGCAGAAACTCATACAAAAATTTAGTATTGTGTATCTGTGATATAAAATACATATTTGGCACATGTATCATTTTATTGGAGTTAGACATGTTTAAGTTTAATTAAAAACTAGTCTTTTTTTTTAATTGTAGATTAGATGAGCAAGATTATATGTCTTTCAGACTGGTCAGCCATCTTCTGGGATACTGATTACTAAATTATTTAACTGTTAGTAAAATCATAGAACTACTAAAGATCATTGAGTTTTACCCTCTTGTTTTACAGATAATGAACTGGGCAAGAATGATAAGATATCTAAATCAAAGAGAAAGAGCTAGATGGGTGGATGGATGGATGGATGATAAACAGATAAATAATTTAAATAGAAAATGGGAATTCAAGGAGGCAAACCTAGATCTCTAGAATTCTGGTTGAGAACCCTTCCCACTGTATCACTCAGCCTAGGTATTGTTTTCTGTAGTTTTATCTAAGTGCTATTTATCATTTTTTTTTTCTTTTAGTGAACATTAAGAAAAAATTTTAAGGAGCTTTTTAAATAATTTTTTCAACTATCCCTTCAATTAATACAAATTATATTACTATAGGATAGGATTTAGTTATAATGTAAAAAACAAAAACAACTAATCCTTACAGAAGCCTTCATTTATCCACTTAACTAATATTTATTGAGTGTTTATTATCTGTTAGGCACTGGGCATACAGCAACAACAAGAAAAATCTCTGATCTGGTGAGCATACCAGACGGTCATTGCTTTGTGTTTGATGGAACACAAACATATAGGGGAGACAAGCAGTAAACAAATAAACAAATTAATACGTAGTATATTTCACAATTCCTTCCAAAATCAAAAAGCTCTGAAACTGAAAGTTTTTGCAACTCATGTAGTGGTAAAACCTGACCTAATCTTAAGTTGTTTAGTTGTAAAACTGATATAAGGCTATTTATTGTCTATTTAAAAATCCCACTTAGAAGGAATATATGTTTTGCTGTAGAGAGAGTATGTTTTATAACATACTTGTATGTTACAAGTATGCTGTAACATACGTGATTTCGGAGTTCTGTCCCAGACCTCACAGATAGGGAAAGGGGAGAGACGTGTTACATAATTGCAGTACGTGTACTGTATTACCTTTAATGACTCAAATCATACTTAATTCCAGAACATGTCTGGCCCCCATAGGCATTGTGTTGGGCTGTATAATATCTAGAAATTATAAATACCTTGGATGGAAATGAAGCAGATATGGGTATAGAGAATGAGGGCCAGTGGAGAGGGAGGTTGAATGCTGGAGGGTGAGAAGGTTGGTTAGCTAGAGTAGTAAGAGAAGGCCTCTCTGGGAGGTGACATTTGAGCAGATTCTTGAAACATGCAAGGGAGTTCTTAAGGGAAAAGAAGAATGTTTCAGTCATTGAGAACAGACATGTGGCTATCTGGAGAAAAGTGCTCCAGTCTGAGGGAAGACCAAGTGTGCTTAGCCTATTTGAGGAAGAACAAGAAGGCCACTAAAGCTCTAGAATACCAAGCAAGGGGAATAGTAATGGGATAGGCTGACAGAGAGGTAACCAGTCATCTAAGGCAAGTTAAGGCCTTTGGATTGAGGATAAATGTTACGGGAAATATTTGGAGGGTTTGAGCAAGAGAATATCTAAAATCCAGTTTCCTTTTTAAAAATATCATTCTGCTGCTCTGTGGATAATAAAAATATCACTCTTGCTATGTGGATAATAGATTGTTGCAGTAGTAAGGAGTGGGAAAAAAAGTGATCGTGGCTTTGAATGAAATTTAGAAATTTAATGGTGACTGATTATTTTTAATAAAATAATATTGTAATCATACTTTGATAAAATATATCTTTGAGCCAGTCCTGTGCTATGAATTAAAAATCTAAATATTATTAAACTATCATTTTTTTTTTGTTTCTTGTTCTGGAATTTTCTGTAAGCATTAGGGCTAAGAAATTAGCTTGGTCATGATAATGCTCTTCCCAATCTCCCTCCCTCTTCCCAAGATTCTTCTCTTCTACCTGCTGAGAGACAACTAGAAGAGAGAGCCCTGAACTTAGAGTAAAAAGAACTGTTTTCTCGTGCTGGCACTGCCACTAATTGGCTATAACATTGGTTGAGTTGTTTAACCTCTCTGGATTTCAGTTTCCTATAGTGTAAAATATGGGAATTGAATCATCTGATTGATAGAGCCCTTTCTTACCTGCAGTTATAAATTTAGAAAGTCCTGTTTGTAAGACTAAAATTCTCTGATTCTTAATGAGACCTCGTAAAAATCTGAAAATGTCCTTAAATATGAATCTAAAGAAATATAGAATAACTGGCTATCTGTTCAAAATTGGTAAATTCACCCTTGTTTCCTTTTTAACAGGACCAAGGAAATAAATACCAGAAGCCAAGAGCACAGAATATTTTCCTTCATCAATCCACAAACCCTGATACTTCTCTAATTCCATCAAACACAAAGGAATGACCGCCTTTGCAGATGGCCATAGAGGATGTCAACAATTTTTTGGAGGCAAGCAATGAAATATTTGTGTTATGAGTTTTCTGTTATTAAGTATGTAGAATTATCTTGCATTTTAATGAAAAAATAAAAAGTTTTTTAATATAGCAATTTATAAAAGCATAGCTAAGCTGTTGATCTCTTCCTTTTTTTTGGGCACTGTTGCATGTCAAAAATTACTTTAAGCTGCTTTTGCTTGTTGTATTACATAGTATAGAGCTACATTAAATCCCTAAATACAAAATAAAACTTTAAATAACAGAAATTGAGTACCCATGTTTGAAAACAGGGCTCTTTGTATCTATCATGTAACTACAAATACTAAATAGTTTGGGAAATTAGAATTATTTTCTGTTTATTTTAGAATTATCCACACCATTTATGAATTTTTTGTTTAATTCCAGCATTTTTTTTTTTACTTGTTTTTGACAGCTATTATAAAGTTCTCCAAAATCTGGGGAAGTCATCCCTTTGCATTCCTCACAGCTTTATATTTTGTGAGAATCCTACATCAAAAGATCTCATTGAACTTTTAGTTACTTTCTTAGCAGCTCTTATTGCTCTTGGAAGAACAGTTGGCCAAGAATTGTGGACCACAATGCCATCTTCAAAATTGAAATTAATTATATTACCCTTTGAAGGGAAAGTTTGCTTAGAAGGAAATTGACTGTATTTTAAAGAAAAAACATCTATAAATATAAGTATCTGCCTTCTCTGCCTTCATGAAAAATAAAGACTTAAGTAGATGAATATAAAATGAAATAAAAGTAAACTTATAAAAATTTAAGTAGAATGCACTAAAATTGAACTTTTCAAAGGATTTTCTACAAAGCAACTGTAGATATGCTCAGAATTTTTTATTTAGTATTAATTCAACTCATAGGCCTAAAGTCATCCAGCAAACGAGTCTGCTTGTAAGTTTTACATAGAGGAATACTTTCTAAGTAAGGAGGCCATAAATCTTTAAAAAGCCCAGTGTAGAACTTCTGACTTTTCGTTCAGTAACTAGAGTCAAAATTAATTCTTGCTTTTCTGTTGGGGAAAATTTCATCTAATTACATTCAAATTATTCTGCAACTTTTTGGACAGCAGATCCTGATCACCAAAGAAAAGAAAAAGCAGCTGTGTTGCCCTTGCCTCACAGTTATAAGAATAGTGTTATTATGCAGTCACCAGGCTTTGTGAAACCATAAGTGGTTATCCACTGACTGCCTTCTGGCAGAGACACACCTAAACCTTTCTGAACTGCTGATAATGTATGCTTTCTGTTTGTAAGGATCTTCAAAGAAATAGATTCCACTGCTTCCTTCAGGAAACCAATCTAGTATAACAGCCTCAGGAGTGGGAAGGCTTTCTTATAACCCTTTGCACACTTTTATTAAGGGACTGTTTCTAAAATGTCTTTTCTCAGGATTATACTTTAATCATGATTTAAATCTTTTCTTAGTTTGATATAATCCACTTGACTATTTTAAAAAATATTTAAAATTGACCATTGCTAAATTAGTAGAAATAGTTCCCAAACAATGCTTCTCCATAAGCAACCTATTGTCAAATTTCTTTCACTAATATTTCCTTTTTTAATTCATACACGTCTTATTTTGATTTTAAGTTATTCTTTAGCCACAGAAACATATCTTGTGTCAGCTCTAATTTGTATTTCTTCTACATTGTATTAAAAACCAGCCCTTTGTTTTCTTTGAATTGCATTCTATTTATGACCATGTCATTAATAAGCCACAGATATTTATAATTCTAATCAAAAGTGCTGACTATTCCATTTATTTCCTGTATTTTAACGTTTATTTGCAAATTACAGTTGTAAAAACTTTCAGTAGTTAGAATGGCAATGAGAACATAGCTTGTATGACTTATAAGTCTGCTATACAAGAACACAGATTCACAGAACAGAGTAAGACTGACTGACTAACCACAACTGTGCCACACCAACCAGCTATGTGACGTTGGACAAATTACTGATTCTCTTTGACCCCCAATTTGTACATCTTTAAAATTTGGATGCTAATAATAATATGATTGTAAGGATTAAATGGGATAGATATAAGTAAAAAGCTTAGGTACTTAGCACTTGCTTACAGCATAATTCTATAAATAGGTGATGTAGTTATTCTACTTGTTGCTAAATGATTGAAAACAGGTTTCCTCATAGTAAGCTCAACTCGTGCAAGAGAAATAATGAATTTGTCCATTATACTCATGCCGCATTTCTTTTACATCATTATGTCTCTTGTACTGGTACTAAATTTTGTTTGCATTGAAGTTTCCCAACAGGCAGTTTAAAGTTTATGTTTAAACATGTGAAAATGCAATTTATCCAGAAATCACTGTTAAAAAACATAGTTGTTTAAAAAAATGTTTGTTAACCTTTTAGTCACATGGAAACTATGTACATTCCAAATTTTGCAAGAAATTTTACTTGGGTGTTCGTGAACTCACTGCCTGTTATAAAATTTTATATCAACCACTATTATTTGGAGAAATATTCCATATGCAAGGCAGACTGATTTGAAGAAATGTTCTTCTTGGGGTTAAATATCTTTTATGTATACAACGATCAACTATTTATTTAGTCTGGGAAACTGATTTGATATTTCCACTTGAACAATAAAAGTAAACAGGCAATTTGGTTCTCCATATTAGTTTCATAGGCCTGCTGTAACAAATTACCACAAACTGGGTAGTTTAAATAAACAAGATTGTATTCTCTCACAGTTCTTGAGGCTAGAAGTCTGAAATCAAGTTGTCCACAGGGCCATGCTCTTTTGAAGGCTCTAGGGGAGAATCTGTTCTGTGCCTTTCTCGTAGCTTCTAGTGTTGCCGGAAATCCTTGGAATTCCTTGGGTTATAGACTCAACACTTCAATCTTTACCTCCCTCATCACATGGTTTTCTCCCTGTGTGTTTGTGTTTCTCGTCTATAAGGACACAGTCATATTGGATTAGGGCCTACCCTAATTCAGCATGACCTCGTCTTAACTGGATTACATCTGCAAAGACCCTATTTCCAAGTAAGGTCACATTCGTAAGTTGTCCAGGGTTAGGATTTGAACATGTCTTTTGAGGGGGACACAATTCAACCAATAACAGTCTTTTTTTTTTTTTTTAACTGAAAATAAAGTTAGAGAAGAAAAATTGATCTTAAAAACAGAGAATTTTCTTCTCCTAGGAAAGATTGTTTCACTTGTGACAAGACGTGATCTATGAGTAGATGTTCATGTTTTGCTTATAATGATTTGGCAGTACCATTTCTTGAGCATAGATAGTTTCTTGATAATACTTTTTCCCTCCTACTCTATGGCTCTATTTTTTAAATTATAAAACAATAGCCATCATTTTGTTTGTTTGTTTACTTGAGATCAGAGTTCAAATAATAAGATTACAGTTTTATGATCAAAGGCTTGCTGTTCATATTAGTGTGTCAACAAATGAGATGCCCTAAAGACTTTAGAGATGGTATAGCAATTGTATTTATAATTGTACTGATAGTTATACTACTCTGTAAATGAACTGAGTCCGTTTTTCCTTTGCTATAGTTGATTCAGACCACGACTACTTTTTATTTTCATGAATAACAAATTCACTTTAAAATTAAGAAAAATTCTTGACCTTTCAAAATGAACATAGTCACTATATATATATATTTTTTTTTTATTTTTTTTTTTGTGTGTGAGGAAGATCAGCCCTGAGCTCACATCTGTGCTAATCCTCCTCTTTTTGCTGAGGAAGACCGGCTCTGAGCTAACATCTATTGCCAATCCTCCTCCTTTTTTTTCCCCACAGCCCCAGTAGACAGTTGTATGTCGTAGTTGCACATCCTTCTAGTTGCTGTATGTGGGACGCGGCCTCAGCATGGCCGGAGAAGCGGTGTGTCGGTGCGCACCCGGGATCCAAAACCGGGCCACCAGTAGCGGAGCACGCACGCTTAACCACTAAGCCACGGGACCTGCCTGCCACTATATATTTTTAACATTAATTCTACTGTTTATTCTAGTAAAGCTCATTCCTGTGAAGTCTTTCTAATATATAACTTGGTATATGGTATATAGATCATCAGTACATTTTTATCATATCTTCTTTATGGTCATCTCCCATATATTTAGACAGTTGTCACAAATTTTTTTATGTAATAAAACTTACACAGAGTATACGCTCTTATTTCAGCACTTCAATAAAAGGATTTTATGTGTATTGTCTTCTCTTTGAGCTTCTGAAAGAGAAGGGAGGTAAAGCATTATAAAATCCTATTGTGGGGTCCTTATGTTTATCCATTCTTCCATGAAACACATAAAATTTCCAAGACATACTTGGAAGGTAGTTGCAGGTAAAACCTGCTTCAAATTATTCTTTGCATATAATAGGCACTCAATAAATGTTAATGAAGTAAATGAAGGAAATTGTAATTAGCCCCTCTGTTAGTAGACAGCATCCAGAAGGAGTGCTTTTGGAGGCAATTCTGAAGCTAAAAGATAAACAAAGATAGGAACAACAGAGTTTGCAATCCTGGAAAGTGGAGATATATTCTTTATTTCTCAGAACTTTTCAATAAACTGAAGGACTTAAGGCTTTGGTTTATATTTTATCTCATTTTCCAAATGAAGGTTGAAACTGGAGAAAAAACATAAAGTACATGGTTAAATGAACAGTAGACTATATATTTAAGGAGTGGAATTTGATTTTCTAAACTGTGGGTCAGATTACTGGAGTAGTGGGTTCTCCACCTTGACTGTGCTTCAGCATAACCTGGGGAGCTTTTTAAAACGAGAGATATTTTGGCCCTATCTCTGCTAGTTAATCTCAATTCTCCTGATTACTAGCCATGAGACTTTGAGTATTATTTAGTCCACAGAATATGCCTCACAAAAATTGGCAATAAAGTATTTACTTAGAGATGTGCTGATCTAATTAGGAAAACTTTGAACTGAAAAATAAGGCATCTGAGGGTGGAAATAAGCAAATAAAACAGTAACGACTTTATAGTATGAAGAGCATTAGTAACAGTGAAGTAATGAAGTAAATACCCTGTGTTACTGGTTAAAAATAGCTGGGGAAAATATTAGGAATTGTATTTTTGCCCTCAAATGTCAATATTCCAAGCCCCAGGTATGTCTGAAACTGGAATGGACTGATTTCTTAGGTGGAGGATTCAACATCAATAGAGTATTCCCAGTGAGACTGAATAACCATTTGCTAGGAGTGTGACAGTGGTAGTTGTGGTGATTAGGGATAGGATAGGGATGGCTTATGGAATTCTTATGGATTGGAAAACCTCTAAGACCCTTTCCTACTCTAATATGCCATGTTTGTAAATAATTGACCATTCTTTCTTTGCATTTAGTTATTCATCTATATATTTTGAAAACTTTTGTTTGCCAGACGCCATACTAGAAGACAAAGTTTATGGATATGAAGAAAAATAGAATACACTAAGTTTGATAATCACTACAATATAGTATCATGGAGGCAATTAAATGATGTAATTGAATTTCATTTATACATGTGTTGGTTATTTCTATTACCATTTAGGAGCTAACTGAAATGTATGAAATGGGAATTACAATGCACTTAAATGTTCAGAAAGCAATTATAATATGATTATTAGAAAAAGTGTCATCTTGATCCAGGATCTTTGAGGAGAAACTACTTGAAAACTCTGTACAATATGCAATATATTGTTTCTCAGGTTGCTCTACTGAAGGGTAAGACTCAGATCCTAACATTAATTAATATTATTGTTCCTTGCCTGCATGCTCCTTTGCAGAACATGCAACTGATCAAGTTGCTTTTGATGCAGCTATTGCTTCTTAATAGCTAGAATCTTGGGGAGAGAGGCTAGTTTCCTGGAAGAAAAACTGCTCAGGATAGAGAAACAACATCCCTAAGAGAAAGGTCTGAGTGTGATGGGCCTTGGAGGACAGGACTCAATTGATTCCGGAGCCCTAGAGGTAGTGAAGGGAAAGGAATTCCTAGAGAAAACCGTCTAATTCTGACTCTAAAGAAGCAAAATGAAAACAGCAATATTTATTTCCTTTTTTCTGCTGTATATTTCAAAAGCAATTTAAGGATAAGGAAAAAAATTCACAAATAAAATTGAACTACCTTTATTTAGTTAATTTCCCTTCTCCAGAGTTACTGCTTTTTGTTTTACTTGATTTTAGTAAGTCACTCCCTTTTTTGAAATGTTTTAAGTCCGTAATAGAATTCAACATGTAGTACTGTCAGTGAGTGAAGAGAAGGACCACAGAAATGAATATATATTGTCAATCAGCATATTACTGGTGGGGTCTTCAGAAGTAATATATTTGTTTTAGGTTTTGCTTTTGAATTAAAGCGGTTCATACTCATGGTTTTTAAAATAAGAAACAAATATTATGGAAAAGTATAAAATAAAAAGTAAAATTTGAAACCATCCTGTTTCTAATTCCCACAAGTAACTTCTATAACTTCTTTTGTGTATCATTTCAGAAATCTTCTATCCATGTACAAGTGTGTGTGTGCACATACATGTGACACACATATACATACACACTTACACACATGCATATACTTTTATATATTTTTTTACATAAACACAGTAGATCCATTGTTCTTTGCTAGTGGCCTTTCCACTATTTGTCTCTTTATCATTGATTTCTAAGAGCTCTTTGTATATTAATAAAATGTGCCTTTTTAAATGTGTTTCAGATGTTTTTCTGTGGTTTAATTTGCCCTTCAACTCAATTTATGGTAGTTTCTTTTTTTCCATACTGAAATTTTATATTTTGGTTTAGTCAAATTATCAGTCTTTTCTATTATGGCTTCTGGAGTTTATGTCCAAGATTATAAAATATATGACACCATTTTTTTCTTCCCCACCTTTCATGGCTTAATTTTTGTTAAGGGATTTTATTTTATTACAGCAGTTTTAGTTTCACAACAAAATTGAGAGGAAGGTACAGATTTCCCATAGACCCCTTGCCCCTGGACACACATAGCCTCCCCCGTTATCAGTGTCCCCACCACAGTGGTACATTTGTTACAATTGATGAACCTACATTGACATCATTATCACCTAGAGTCTATAGTTTACATTAGAGTTCACTATTGGTGGTGTACATTTTATGGGTTTGGACAAATGTATAATGGCATGTATT
Source organism: Diceros bicornis minor (assembly GCF_020826845.1). Classification (NCBI taxonomy): domain Eukaryota; kingdom Metazoa; phylum Chordata; class Mammalia; order Perissodactyla; family Rhinocerotidae; genus Diceros; species Diceros bicornis. The sequence continues at coordinate 32,576,998 of NC_080749.1, forward strand.
TACCATCATAGTATCATACACAGTAGTTTCACTGCCTTAAAAATCCTCTATACTCTGCCTATTCATCCTCCTCCCCTAAATTTTTTTTATAAAAATTTTCTATGTTTAAATCTTCAAATCATCTGGAAATTTGTTAGTGTCCCCAGAAACTTTGATTGAATAATCTTTTCTTAAAATGTCACCTTTATCATATATTAAAATCTTATGTATATGGCAGTATATTTTAAGATTCTCCATTATACATTTTCTGTTTGTCTATTTCTTCTCTAGAACTAAACTCTTTAATTACTGTATCTTTACAATGTTTTTAATATCTGAAAGGACTGGTCCCCTCTTTACTTCTCTTTCTTTCAAGATATTCCTAGATAATGACATGCTTTTTACCAGATGAACTTTGGTATCATCTTTCAACTTCTGAAAATAAAAAATTCTATTGGTATTTTTACTGAATCTTATTAAAATAATAGATTAATTTAGGCAGAATAAGCAGTCAGAATATTGATTATATCTATTCTGAAAACAAATTACACATCTTACAGATATCTGGATTTGTTTATGCTGTTATTTTTGTTGTGTTTTTCATATTAAATGGGTTTGTTTCTAGTTTTTATTTTCTAACTGTGCATGGCTTATACTTAGGAGAATCATGGACTTCCATATACTAATTATATAACTAGCTACCTTTCGAAATTCTTTTTCTTTCTTAGTTTTTCCATTGATTTTTCTTGGGTTTCTCAAGTATACATGCATATCATCATGGAAATAAGGATGTAATTGCCTCTTTCTTTTTTCTCTCCGGCTTTATTGAGATATAATTGACATATAATATTGTGTAAGTTTAACGTGTACAATGTGATGATTTGATATTTGTGTATATTGCGAATGAGTACTACAATAAGGGTAATTAACACATCCATCACCTGAAATAGTTACCTTTTGTGTGTAGTGTCTGTGTATGTGTGTGCAGTGAGAGCTTTTAAGATCTGCTCTCTCAGCAACTTTTCAGGTATACAACACAGTATTGTTAACTATAGTCACCATGCTGTACATTACATCCCCAGAAGTTATTCGTCTTATCTTATAACTGAAAGTGTGTACCCTTTGACCACTTTCACCCATTTCCACCACCTTAGCCCCTCCTGCCCCTAGCAACCACTAATCCTCTCTATTTCTGTGAATTCAGTTTTTGTTTTTTAGATTCCACATATAAGTGAGATCATCAGTATTTGTCTTTGATTTATTTTACTTAACATAATGCCCTCAAGTTTCATCCATGTTGTCACAAGTGCCAGGATTTCCTTCTTTTTTATGGATGAATAATATTCCATTATATGTATATATGTATACATCCCTTTTTTTAATTCATTCATCCATTGATGGACACTAGGGTAGTTTCCATGTCTTGGCAATTGTAAATAATGCTGCGATGAACATGGGTGTGCATATGTCTCTTTGAGATAGTGATTTCATTTTCTTCAGACTATACCCTGAAGTGGGGTTGCTGGATCATATCATAGTTCTATTTTTAATTTTTTGAAGAACCTCCATACTGTTCTCCATAGTGGCTGCACAAATTTACATTTCTACCAACAGTGTTTGAGGGGTCCCTTTGCTCCACATCCTTTCCAACACTTGTCATCTCTGGTCTTTGTGATAATAGCTGTTCTAACAGATGTGAGGTGATATCTCATTGTGGTTTTGATTTGCATTTCCCTGGTGATTAGTGATGTAGAGCACCTTTTCATGTACCTGTTGGCCATTCGTGTATCTTCTTTGGAAAAATGTCTATGTAATTCATTTGCCCATTTTTAAAATCAGATTATTTGATTTTTTGCTATTGAGTTATATGAGTTCCTGATATGTTTAGGATATTAACCACTTATCAGATATATGATTTGCAAATATTTTCTCCCATTCCATGGGTTGTCTTTTCGTTTTGCTGATCATTTCTTTGCTGTGTAGAAGCTTGTTTAATGTAGTCCCACAGATTTATTTTTGTTTTTGTTGCTTGTGCTTTTGATGTCATATCCAAAAAAAAAAAAATCATTGCCAAGACCAGTGTCAAGGAGCTTTTTCCCTATGTTTTCTTCTAGGAGTTCTATGGTGTCAGGTCTTACATTTAAGTGTTTAATCCAATTCAAGTTAATTTTCGTGAGTGGTGTAAGATAGGGGTCCAGTTTTGTTCTTTCACATGTGGATATCCAGTTTTCTCAGCACCATTTATTGAGGAAACTATCTTTTCTCCACTGAATTTTCTTGGCTCCCTTGTCAGCTTGGTTCCTTGTTGACCATACGTGTGGGTTTGTTTCTGGGCTCTCAATTCTGTTTTCGTTTGTCTGTGTGTCTCTTTTTATGCCAATACCACACTGTTTTGATTACTATAGTTTTGTAGTATAGTTGAAATTAGGAAGCACGATGCCTCCGGCTTTGTTCTTCCTCAAGATTGCTTTGGCTATTCTGTGTCTTTTGTGGTTCCATATGAATTTTGGGTTTGTTTTTTCTATCTGTAAAAAATGCCATTGGAATTTTGATGGAGATTGTGTTGAATCTATAGATAGCTTTTGGTAGTATTTTTTAACAATATTAAATCTTCCAATCTATGAATATGAGATTTCTTTCTGCTTATTTGTGTCATCTTCAATTTCATTCATCAATGTCTTATAGTTTTCAGTGTAAAGATCTTTTACCTCCTTGGTTAAATTTATTCCTAAGTATTTTATTCTTTTTGATGCTATTGTGAATGGGATTGTTTTCTTTGTTTTTTTCTTCAGATTCTTCATTGTTAGTGTATAGAAATGCAACTGATTTTTGTGTATTGATTTTGTTCCTGCAACTTTATTGAATTCATTTATTAGTTTTAACAGTTTTTTGGTGGAGTCTTTAGCTTTTTCCATATACAGTCGTGTGCTGCATAACGATGTTTCAGTCAACAATGGACTGCATATGTGACAGTGGTCTCATAAGATTAGTACCATAAACCTAGGTGTGTAGTAGGCTATACCATCTAGGTTTATGTAAGTACATTCTATGATGTTCACACAACGATGAAATCGCCTAATGATGCATTTCTCAGAATGTATCCCTGTTGTTAAGCGATGCATGACTGTATAAGATCATATCATCTGTCAACAGGGATAATTTTACTTCTTCCTTTCTGCATTGGATGCCTTTTATTTCTTTTTCTTGCCAGATTGCTCTGGCTAGGACTTCCAGTACTATGTTGAATAGGAGTGGTGAGAGTGGGCACCCTTGTCTCGCTCCTGACCTTAGAGGAAAAGATTTCAACCTTTCACCAATAAGTGTATTAGCTCTGGGCTTGTCATATATGGGTTTTATTATGCTGAGAGTTTTTATCATGAAAGGATATTGGATATTGTCAAAATTTTTTTGCATCTATTGAGATGATCATATGATTTTGATCTTGATTTTATTAATGTGATGTGTCACATTTATTGATTTGCTGCATATATTGAATCATCTTTGCATCCTAGGGATGAATCCCACTTGATCATGGTGTATGATACTTTTAATATGCTATTGAATTCAGTTTGTTATTATTTTGTTGAGAGTTTTTGCGTGTATATTCATCAGAGATATTGGCCTGTAATTTTCTTTTCTTGTAGTATCCTTATCTGGCCTATTAGGGTATTGCTGGCCTTGTAAAATGAGTTTAGAAGTGTTCTCTCCTCTTCGATTTTTTGGAAGAGTTTGAGAAGGTTTGGTATTAATTCTTCTTTAAATGGTTGGTAGAACTCACCAATGAAACCATATATTCCTGGGCATTTGTTTGTTGGGAGGTTTTTGATTACTGATCCAATCTCCTTAGTCATTATTGGTCTGTTCAGGTTGTCTTTTTCTTCATGATTCAGTCTAGGTAGGTTGTATGTTTCTAGGAATTATGCATTTTTCTAGGTTGTCTAATTTATTGGCATATTATTGTTCATAGTAGTCTCTTATTTTCCTTTGTATTTCTGTGGTTTCTGTTGAAATATCTCTCTTTACATTTATAATTTTATTTAGTTGAGTTCTGTCTTTTTTTGCTTAGTTAGTCTAGCTAAAGGTTTGTCAATCTTGTTTATCTTTTCAAAGAACCAGCTCTTAGTTTTGTTAATCTTTTCTATTGTTTTCCTATTCTCTATTTCATTTATCCCTGCTCTAATCTTATTATTTCCTTCCTTATGATAACTTTGGGCTTAGTTTGTTCTTCTTTTTCTAGTTCCATGAGTTGTTTACATGGATCTTTCTATTTTCATTATGTATGCCTTTATAGCTATAAACCTTCCTCTTAGAACTGCGTTTGCTATATCCCATAAGTTTGGGTATATTGGGTTTCAATTTTTTGTTTGTTTCAAGATATTTTTTTATTTCCCTTTTGATTGCTTCTTTGATCCATTGGTTGTTCAGGAGTATACACTTTAATTTCCCTGTATTTTCTAGCTTTCCTTCTGTTATGATTTCTAATTTCATACCATTGTGGTTGGAAAACATGCTTGATATAATTTCTAGCTTCTTGAATTTGTTGAGACTTGCTTTGTAGCCTAATATATGATCTATCCTAAAAAACATTCCATATGCATTTGAGAAGAATGTGTATTTTGCTGCTTTTGAAAGGACTATTCTATAAATGTCTGTTTGGTCCATTTTGTCTATAGTATTGTTCAAATCCACTGTTTCCTTATTGAGTCACTGTCTGGATTGATCTATCCATTTTTGAGAGTAGTGCATTTTCCTTTCCAATATTTATATCTTCTATTTCTTTCTCCTATCTAATTAGCTAATATGTCCAGAATAATATTAATATAATTATTTTTAACTTTTTTTTTGGCCCACAAATACTTTGCCCGCTATAGATATGATACATAACATTACAGCTCTCTTAGCTGTGAGTACAGGAAAAATAGGTATTTGCAAGTTTAAAAAATTCTAAAAAGATGAAACAAAACTGAATGAGTACTTGAATTCCTAGAGTTATAGGAGTTATATGAACTAATTCTCTGATGACAGAATTAAACTGTCTCTTTTTCTGTGGCTGCTTTAAGATTTACTCTTTATTCTTGGTCTTCAGCTATTTGACATGATGTGCCTAGGTTATGTTTCTTTGTATATTTCCTTCTTGAGTTTTGCTGAGCTTCTTGGATCTGTAGGTTGTTGTTTTTTCACCAAAGAAGGAGAATTTTCCCCATTACTTCTTCAAATATTTTTTCCTGCCTCATTTTCTCTCTCTTCTCCTTCTGAGACTTCAAATATATGTATGATAGATTACTTGATATTGTTCCATGGGTATGTGAGTCACTGAGACTCTGAATTTTTTTCTAATATTTTTCTATCTATTCTTCAGAAACTTCTGTTCATCTATCTTCGAGTTCTCTGGCTGGTTTCCCTGTCATCAAAATGCTCTTAAGCTCATCCAGTGAATTTTTCATTTTGATACTGTACTTTTTAGCTCTTTCAATTTAATTCTTTTTAAAACAATTTTTTGTGGTAAAAATGTACATAAGAAAATTTATTATTTTAACCATTTTTAAGTGTACTTGATTCTTTTTGATTGTTTCCATTTCTTTGCTAAGATTCTCTATTTGTGCATTCATTATGATCATTTATTTTAATGTTCTTGATAATATTTATAATAGCTGCCTTAAAGTACTTGTGTGAGTCATCTCAGAGTCTGCTGTATTGGCTACTTGTTCTGTGGGCTTTGAGTCACATTTTCCTATTTGTTCATGTCTCAAAATTTTTTATTGTATACTGGATAGATGATACTGAATTCTGTTATCTTCCTGGGAAGAGTATTTACTTTTTTTCTAACAGTTAAATCACTGGCCGTTCCTCTTTATCTATTGAAGGCTTGGTTTTATGTTTTGTTTGAGTGAGTCTCTTTTTTTTTCGCCCTTAATTCTAGGGTGACCCTCTTAGTATAGGGATATAACTTTTGCTCCTAAAATGTGGTCCCCCAGGGATTTCTGTGGAAAGCCTGAGTTGTTCACCAAACTGCTTTAATTTGGTGAGATTCAAACTCCAGACTCTCTGTCTCATACAATGGGCAGCAGCAGAAATCCCTGTTTCAGCCTTCCAGCTATTACTTTCCACTGGATTCTTTGGAGTCTTTCCCATGCAAGTGCAGTTGAGAGGTCAGACCATGTGGGAGTATATATGCAAATTTTTTAACTCCTCTTCTGTGTTTCTGAAATCCACTGCCCCCAACCATCAATTGTCATCCATTCTCTCAACCCTGAACTCTGGCCTCTGATGCCTCAAGCCAATAGGATTGTGGCTTTCTGCTTTAGTTCCAGCTGCTCCCACAAGTTTTTACCTCAGGAGAAAAGCCACATAAATGTAGATCTTGCCCAGCAATATTCTCTTTTTTCAAGGGTTAAATCCTCTCTCTTTCTGTTTCTGCCTACTTTTGGTCACTCTCCATTGTGTCTTCAAATAGTTGTTTTTTATTTGTTTGTTTTAGTATTTTTTCCACAGTTTATAATTTTTATCAGTGGGATAGCAAGTCTGATTCAAGTTACTCCACCATTACCAGAATAGGGATTTTTTTACTTTTTATTTTATTTTATTTATTTATTTATTTATTTTTAATTTTTTGTTTATTGCAGTAACATTGGTTTATAACATTGTATAAATTTCGGGTGTACATCATTATACTTCTATTTCTGCATAGATTACATCGTGTTCACCACCCAAATACTAATTACAACCCATCACCACACACATTTTTTTTTTTTTTTTGAGGAGGATTGGCCCTGAGCTAACATACATTGCCAATCTTCCTCTTTTTGCTGAGGAAGACTAGCCCTGAGCTAACATCTGTGCCTGTCTTCCTCTATTTTGTATGTGGGACGCTGCTACAACATGGCTTGATGAGCAGTGCGTAGGTCTATGCCCGGGATCTGAACCTGCAAACGCCAGGCCGCTGAAGCAGAGTGCATGAAATTAACCACTATGCCACCAGGCTGGCCCCATAGGGTTTTTTTTCTTTTATATTTACCTATTCACTTCATTATTTCACATTCATGTGTATTATTTCAGTTTAGTCACTTAGACCTAGATTTGATTCCTGGCTCTTCCATTTATTATAGTGTTACTTTAAATTTCTAATCTTTAGTCTCCTTATATGTAAAATGAAAATGATTGTATGTACCTTAAAAGGTGATTGCTTCTGAATATTAAATGTGATGATAAGTGTAAAACGTGGCACAGGGCCTAGAACTTTGTTACTACTCATAAATGCTGCTACCCTTTATTACCATAATTATTCTATAAGGTTGGAAGGTCAAATATTACTATATGAGATGATTTACCCAAGATCTTACTGTTAGGTAACAGTAGCACAGATTATTTTAATCAATTCTGCAAGATAAGTTTATGTCTCCCAGAAGTTCCTGTGTTAGCGTTCTCCCATATGAGAAGGAGAAACTGCCTGACTGTGATTCAGAGGAGGAAGAGCAAAACAAGGATTACTGACAGTAAGGCTGCATGGTCAATGTTCTCAGTGGTGTCCTTTTTTCTTCTACAAGCACTTAAGAGGTAGCCAGCTGACTGGTGACCAGAAGACACTACTGTAGCAATTTTTTTCCTGTCAGAGAAGAATTAATCTAAGTTTCCAATTTTAGAGCCAGATAGAATATTCAGTGAGAATACTCAGGCCCAGTAAAATATGTAGCATTTGTATATATGGTCAGTAAAGAGTGTAATAAAAAATATACCACTATGTAATGAATTATCCTCTCCTCTGGGTTTACTTGTGACTCACAGATGAATGATTTGTAACCTGGGCAAACATGTAAGTTCAAAAAATTGGTTATTGAATGAGCTTTTCTATGAATAGTTAACATCAGTGTTTGTTCTTTCTATTGGAATCATGTTATGGATGTGTATATTTTTGTTTTGTGTTATATTTAAGCAATGCATAGGATTTTGTGTGTGGTTTTCAAAAACCTTTGGCTGTAGTGGAAGCAATTTAATGCTAAAGGTAAAAGGGGAAACTGGTTGAGGTTGTATCAGTTCTCTCTATGGTGAGCATTATTACAGTTACTATTCACATTTATGCCTGTTCAAATAGAAACCCATCAATCATGCAAACTTAGGGCCAGATTCTGATCTCTAATGCATAGCATGAATTGCCACATGTCTTTTTTCCACACACACAAAAAATGCTCAGTAACATCTGAGATTAAAATCAGTCCTTTCAAATTGATTTTATTTTTATCTAGACTAGGAAGCAAAATGCAGTGTCAGAAGAGGAAATAAAATAATTCCTGTCAGGATGTGGTTTCTTTTTATATATATAATTCTTACAGAAATCAGTGTCCATATATTTCTGTAATCATAATAATGGCTCTGAGAGAAAGTAGAAAAATTATTTATCCTTTTTAAAATGGAATCCTTTTATCCTTGTGAAATCATATGCACTAACTTGGACTGTAGGAGAAGGCCATTATAAAAAGAACATTACCTAAGGTTATAATATAAGAAAAGCTAACAAAACCTATTTACATAGAACATGAGATTTTTCAGAATAGATTTCATATTTGTTTCCATGAAAATTTAAGCATTTTATTAAAATTACCAATAAAATAAAATATTTAAAGTAATAAAACTGTCTTGTTTTTGGCATTTATGATTTTTTTTAAGTATAAGATAATTGCATGGAAGATGTAAGGATAAAATCTTCATTTACATTTTCTCTCAACCAAGGAAATTTAGTTCAGTTTATACATAGTGTTATTTTTGAACAATGTTTATTAAGAACTTTTTATGAGCAAAGCACAGTGCTAGGCGTTTTTGGGGGATATACTCTGAAAAAGTGAATCTGGTAACACCCTGCCTCAAAGAGGTGTGTAACTTAGTAGGACAAACAAAACACACATGGATACGAACAGAGTGGGGAAACTTGCAGAGTATAGTTCTCAACAGTAAGGTCCCAGAGAGCAATGTTGGTATGTGCTATTTTTAACTGTATTTCAGAATTACAAATGATCTTTAAGAGAGGCTAGCATAGTGCCAGGAGCATAATAGGTGTTCAATAAATGTTGAAAGGCTATAGAATTATTCTCTCACGCTTGAGGTTAGCAAGCTAGATGTACTGTGAGTCTGTGTGAATGTGTTAACTGTCTCTGTGGTTAAACCAGCTATTTTAGAATTAGACTGATTTTAATCTGGATTTTACCATCTTTGTGACTTTAGGCAAATTACCTCTTTAAACTCCATTTTCTTCATCTGTCAAATGTAATGATAATATCTGTATCTTAAGTTTGTTGTGAAGAGTGAATGAGATAATGTATGTCAGGCCTGCATTATAGTGGCTATAATAGTTTAGGTTAGAAAACATTGGTACAGTTACTATTACTGTTCTCATTATTTTTACCAATAAGAGAGGGGTGAAAGTACTTTGTTATAAAATAGAAGTAGTTAAACCATAACCTTAACTTTGCATGTGTTATTAGTAGCAGAACTTTTACTCCAAATGGGTGGTATTTCATTTAATCTACATTATTTGTTTTTTTAAATTAAGGAAAAAATATACCATGAGTTATAAGTAAAATAAATTTATTATTTAATTTTGTACTTGGTCGTTTTGTCTTTGTAAAGTGAAGACTCAAATAATCACTTAGGAATTATTGTTTGCTCTTTCATTGATTTATTTCTCCATTCCACAAATACTGATTGAGAATCTACTGTTTGCCAAGCATTGTGGTAGACACTAGTGACATAGCAGTGAACAAGACTGACCAGCTCCCTGCCTTCAAGAAGTTTACATTTAGTTGAAATTCTAGTTCATTGTTCACCGACCTGGATTTGCAAGTCCAGCCCTTCAGAGGTGGTTCACAGATAGTGAATGGTGTCCCACGCATTGTGCTTGAGATTTTGGGAGCAGATGTCACATGAATGAGCGTTTCTTTTTTTTGACTCCATGAATCATAACAAGGCCAGACAGCATCAGGCTTGAAAAGTTATGTTATTGCCCACATTCCTGAAAGTTGTATGTAATTGTTCTCTTCTGTCATTTTAAAGGAAAGAAAAATTTTTGAGCATGCTTTATGAAATTATAAGGGCTTAAGTACAAATGAATAATAAGGTTAGATCGGGAAGTACATGATCACAATTGAATCTAACTCCACTATTAGAGTTTTGTTAGTTCTGTTATCTAGACTACTTTAAGTAAAAATATTAAAATTTCTCTCCATCTTTTGAGTGTTAGAAACCCTTAGGCCTTAGACTAGTGCCTAGGTTCACAGCTATTTTCTGTTTGGAACTTTTCTTCTCTCTTCCCCACCATTAATCATCCTTTTACTAACTCTAATGAAAGAATTTTGTTGATGAAAATATTCTACCAACCATCAGGAAAGGTTATAGGTCCTTGCTTTCTCTGCTCTCTTGTTTTTGTTTGAATGACACAGAACTATTTTTGAGAGAGACTGAGCAAACTAAGCATTTGCAGTTTTGTTTCAAGTTTAAGTTCTTACCAGTCAGAGGATTTGGGCAGGTTTTTGCTTTTGCTTTTGCTCAGCTTTTTGCTCAACTGTAAAGTGCAGATGATAAAACTCACCTGATCGTTATGTGATTCAGATTTCAAAATAAAAATGAAGCTTTAGAAAGTATGAACTTTGATATAGTTAGCTGTTGTTTTATTGGTAAGAGCTAATGATTAATTATAGCAACTAATATTAATTAAGCATTTTCTAAGTGCCATATGCTTCACATAGATTATTGGTAGTCCTCACAATAACTCTGCATGATAGAAATAATTTTTGCCTAAGTATATATAAAGGAATGTGGTCTCAAAAACATTAGCTGACTTTCTCACAGACATTTGAATTAGTCAGTTGCAGAGCCAGAATTTAAACCCATGTTTGTGTGGATCTGCATCTAACACCACATTGCCTCTCCATGGGATGCTGAAACATAGAAGTAGAATGAGAATGCACATGCAACCTTAGATTCCCTGTTATGGCCTGACTCTTTTTCCTTTTTTTAATTCATATATTATATACACATGTTAAATCAAGTAGTATTGAGTATTCTCTCCCTAGGAATCCACCTAGAGATAACTGCCTTTAATTTTTAACTGCTTTCATTTTTAATTGCTTTTAATTTCCCCAAGTATTTAGCCACTATTTGTAAATAATGTTTTTTTACTGCTGTATCTAGGTTTTACCAATATTAGATGTTATTTACAGATGGAAATGATAGATAATTTATCTATCATAGGTGATAACTTAGCTCACTTGTACCACCTAGTAGCTCTCTGTCCCCCCATTCTGCCAATACAGTTAAAAAAATTAATATTTACCTTCTGGCCGGCCCGGTGGCACAAGCGGTTAAGTGCTCACGTTCTGCTGTGGTGGCCTGGGGTTCGCCGGTTCGAGTCCCAGGCGCGCACAGACACACTGGTTGGCGAGCCATGCTGTGGCGGCGTCCCATATAAAGTGGAGGAAGATGGGCATGGATGTTAGCCCACGGCCAGTCTTCCTCAGCAAAAAGAGGAGGATTGGCAGATGTTAGCTCAGGGCCGATCTTCCTCACACACACACACACACACACAAAATTAATGTTTACCTTATTTATGTTATGTAAATACTGTTCACTGCAAAACCATGTGATATACTATAATTAATTTCCTTTCTTTTACAGCACTTTTTATTGCCTAGAGTTTTTCTATCATTCTCTGTTATAGCTTTTTATAATTAGAAAGAAATTTTCTTTCCACCTATTCCTTTTCCTATCTCTATACTATTCTTTGAAACCATGGTTGGTATAAATGTCAATTTTTATCCAGTTAGTTTCTTTATTAAACTTTGCAGCAAGCTTTCATGCAGATTCTGCAAGCCATCCCTGCTAGAAATTTATTTTAATTATTGAAGAGCCTGTGCCCTTCTTTCCAAAAGTTTTCCAAAAGCCACATTTAAAACATCTTTTGATAAAATAGACAAAATTTAAAACAAAGATCTTTGATCTTTGTCTTACAGTAAATAATTTCCATGGTAGGAGGAATATTTTATTTTAATCAGTAAGCACTTTAAATAAATTAGCATGGGTTTTCAGCATGTCTTAAAAATATGTGTAACCACTACCCTCTTGGATAGTGGATATCCAAAACATTGAAGATGGCGGATGTCATTAATTGTTTATTTGATCCCTCAAAAGAGCTATGCTTTAAAAAAAAAAAAGAGCTATGCTTTTGCAGAATATTTGGACAGCCAGGGAAGATGCTAGCTCAAAGCCAGTTAGAATATTGAGTCCCTTTAAGTGGTATGACAACTACTTTAAATCTACTTAGTGTCATTTGAATTAAGACTTGTGTAGCATATAGGAGAATATTTTGTAAGCCCATTGTACCTAATGATATAAAATTCTAAATCCGTTGAGGTTAGTAACTTCTGATCATGGAATTTTATAAAGAGAAACAAGAATGTTAAACCCTGAAAATATGTCGTGTTGAACCTATTCAATTTTTTTATTAATAAGTTAACATAATTATAAGTGAAGTCGTATGTGTGGGTTTGCCATGAAACAGTGCATATTTAATAAAGCAAGTTAAAATATACTTTCAGAATGTTTTTCAGAACGTAGGATTCTAAACTGAAGAAAAGAGAAAGAAATTCAAGATTTACAAGACAGTATTTTCGTTTGAAAATATTCGTGAAGAAGATCTATAATTAATGATATTAAATTTTCCCTGATACATTGTTTATTTTTAAAAACCATGTTAAAGAACAATAGGGGAATATGAGTAGGTATAATACTATTTTTGTAAAATAAAAAAATAAGAGCAAACTATTAACAGTGTCTTGGGATTATTTGGAGGTAGGGTAGGGGGCTGTGACTTGTTATTTTTATACTCCATATCATTTGAGTTTTCTTCAAAATGAGTATCTGGTTTTTTGAAACCATAAAAAAAAAAGGAATAGAGACATTTTAAAAGAAATAAGGTAAAGGATAGGTAAAACTAAGGAAAAAAAAAAAATTTAACCTTCATGTCTTGTTGGTATGGTGAACTAGATATCCCAACGTCTCATGGTAAACATGTAAAGACGATGTGATAGGTATAAAAATAGTGTTTGCATGAAGCTATGAACTGGAAAGATGGTGTAAAAGATGGTGACGGTTTGTTTAGCATAACAGGCTAAAACAAACAAACACAAAAAACAAAAAAACCTCTGTAAAAGTGTGATCCAGAAAGGTTAGCCTTAGGGTATTTGTTGAACCTGGTAAACCCTGGGCTAGGGTTTGCACAGACTCTTTCCTCATTGAAAAATGAACAGGAAACAAAGTCCAAAGTTCTTCCTAGGTAGAAGGTCTAAACATAAGGTCCCCTCAGCATAGACTTCAAAATCTCTGCACCTTCATTGTAAGAGTGCATAATAAAATCAGCCTATCACCTCCCACAGCACTGAAGAAACTGCGGTTTGAACTGCTTGGTTCAAACCTTGGCGTTAAGTATAGTAGAGAAATATCTCCCTGATCATTGTCACCAAAAGTTGGTCTTGTGGGTTTGCTACTGAAATTCACGCTACATAGGTGATATAAAAAAGAAAGTTAAGGGCCGGCCTCGTGGCTTGGCGGTTGAGTGTGCACGCTCCGCTGCTGGTGGCCCCGGTTCGGATCCCGGGCGTGCACCGCCGCACTGCTTCTCTGGCCATGCTGGGGCCGCGTCCCACATACAGCAGCTGGAGGGATGTGCAGCTGACATACAACTATCTGCTGGGGCTTTGGGGGAAAAAATAAATAAAAATTAAAAAAAAAAAAAAAAAGAAAGTTAAAGCCAAGAATTTAAGGTGGTCCCAAGTTTAAAATCCCCCAAGTAGCTGGCAGAAGCAAACATAAATCCTCTCTGAAGGAATCTACTTTCAATACCAGATTCAAAAAATTCCCACATGTAAAATATCAAATATGTGTACAATCAAAAATTACAAAACAAGGTATCATGAATGAGTATCAGAAACGATATTCAAAAGAATAAGATTCACAAACACTTCAGATATTAAAATTATCAACAGAATATAACACAAATCTGTTTAATAAAGAAATAAAAGAAGGGATTAAGATATGACACACTTGGAGAAGAATGAAGTGGGGAGACTTGACCTACCAGATATGAAGATTTAGTATAAAGCTTTAGAAATTAATACAGCATTGTACTGGTGCGAAGACAGATGGATTGGCCTGTGGGACAAAATAGCCCAGAAACATTGATGTGGGTGGAAACTTGATATATAACAGAGCTAGCATTGCGATAAGGGTTGACTTTTCAATGAATGGTATTGAGATCATTGATTATTCATTAGGGGGAAAGTGAAATTTGACCCCTACTTCATACCATATGTAAAGATCAGCTCTAGGTGAAGTAAAGATTTAAATGTGAAAGGCAGAACTATAAAATTTTAGGAGAATATCTTCAGAGTAGGAAAAAATTTAAGATATAAAATGAAAAAGTCATTAAGGAAAAGATTGTTAAATGTATTGCTTTAGAATTGTAATCTTCCTTCTCTCAAGTCACCTTAAAGAAAATGAAAAGACAAGTTACAAACTGGAGAAGACATTTCAACACATATAATCAAAAAAGGATTATTACAAGTCAATACAAAAAATATATAGAAAAATAGGCAAAAGACTTATATTTTAATCTGATTTTGCATTCAAATGACCCTGTATTTCTGATTCTCTTACCTGTCTATCCATCTGCCCACTTATCTAAAGGGGCAAAATCCACTATTGTGTTTCTCAGTTACTGTTTTGGAAAAAAAGTCAAGAAAAAATTAAAATTTGCACACTGATAAAGATACTCCTGAGCTGACTCACTCCCGTATCTTTGTGTCTACCCCCACCCAATTCATTATTCCCTTCTCTCAGCTTCTGACCTTTGACATGGTCATTATATTACATTCATTCTTCTTTTGTAGTGTCAAGTAGGTATTACATTATCTACTTGAGAGTTGTTACTGATAGTTTTCCCCAGACATGATTCATATAAATATGTATCATTTTTGTGTTGATAAATCTTTTTAAATTGTGCCTATTTTTAACTGTGAATCTTTTGGGCAGTATTAATATTTACCTCACTCCTATTCTCCCTGCCGCTGTTACCATCTAAATCAGTGATTCTCAACCAGGGACAATTTTTCCCCCTAAAGGAACAACTGGCAGTGTCTGGTGACATTTTGGGTTGTCATTATGGGTGGGATATGATACGAGACCAGGGATGCTGCTATACATCCAACCATGCACAGAACAGCCCCCCACCCCCAAAGAATTATCCGGCCCAAGATGTAAATAGTGGCACAGTTGAGAACTCCTGCTCTATAATCGCATTTCTAGCTACTTTCCTATCCTGCTTGTCCTCTTTTTATTTTTGGGTCTTCTGGACATACCTCCCCTTGTAAACCATTTTTCTAATGTAATAAATGGTATGTTCTGCATTCTGCTACTACAACTAACATCTAGCCATAAGATACACCATTTTCTTCACTGGGTCCTGCAAAATAGTACAGAAAGTGGAGAATGGATTGGCGAAATATGTTTGAATGAAGACAGCTAGGGTTTATCCTGCTCTTCTATGTCAGTATTTCCTCTATAGATTAGGAAATTTAGGCAAATTAATGAAACAGGATAAAAAATCCCACCAGATGGGGATCCTGCCATGTGTTTCATTCCCATACTTTATGGGAAAGAAACACTTAATGGATGGCTACTTATGTGTGCCAGTCATTACACTATGCTCGTGCTTTCAGAGATTTAGCTCATTAATTCTCAAAACATGTCCTCTTTTATTGCTTTCCTTCGTTTTTTTTTAAAGACTTTATTTTTTAGAGCAGTTATATGTCCACAACAAAATTGAGAGGAAGGTATAGAGATTTCCCATATGCCACCTGACCCCACATACGTATAGCCTCCCCCATTATAAACATCACTCACCAGAATGGTACATTTGTTACCAAGGATGAACCTACATTGAACATCGTAATCACTCAAAGTTCATAGTTTACCTTAGGGTTCACTCTTGGTATTATCGTACATTCTATGGGTTTGGACAAATGTATAATGACATGTATCCATCATTATAATATCATACAGAGTATTTTTACCACCATAAAAATCCTCTCTGCTCTGCCTTTTCATACCCCCCTCCAAACCCCTGGCAACCACTGATCTTTTTATTGTCTCTATAGTTTTGCTTTTCCAAAATGTCATGTAGTTTGAATCATATAGTATGTAGCCTTTTCAGATTGTCCTCTTTCACTTAGTAATATGCATTTAAGATTCCTCTGTGTCTTTTTATGACTTGATAGCTCATTTCTTTTTAACACTGAATAATATCCCGTTGTCTGGATACACCATACTTTATTTATCCATTCACCTACTAAAGGACGTCTTGGTTGCCTCTGAGTTTTGGCAGTTATCAGTAAAGCTGCTGTAAACATCTGTGTGCAGGTTTTTGTGTGAACACAAGTTTTCAGCTCCTTTGGGTAAATACCAAGAAGTGTGATTGCTGGATTGTGTGGTAAGAGTATGTTTAGTTTTGTAAGAAACCACCAAATTGTCTTCCAGAGTGGTTGTACCATTTTACATTCCCATCAGCAATGAATGAGAGTTCCTTTTGCTCTATATCTTCACCAGCATTTGATAACAGTGTTCAGATTTTGGCCATTTTAATAGGTGTGTAATGGTATCTTGTTGTTTTAATTTGCATTTCCCCTTTCCTTCCTTTTTAACCCTGACATAATTGAGTGCCTAGTATAGTGCTACGGGTACAAAAAATGTCTAATAAACATTCTTTAAAAAAAAAAAAAGGTGGTAGGCAGATGGTTATAAAGAGGAAAGGTAAGAATGCCTGACTTCTTCAAAACAGTGTAAGAAGCCTACCAGAGCAGTTATTTCAAAACAGAAAAGGTCAGGTTTGCATTATAAATTAGGACTTTGGTTATATTTCCTTTTGACTCAAGAACTACTGTACTTCAGAAGCCCTTATTGCTTGATGTATTTGAATCATTTATTTCACTGATTTGTATCTTGTTGTTGCAGTGAAGTTGTGTCATGATAAGTAAAGAAAGGCAAGAACTCTCATATATTATGGACTTCCTTGTGACTTACCATTCTTATTATCATCAAAATAAAAAATTATTGGTCTGCATTTTCATAATATTTTTGGTTTTATGATCATCTTGATGAAAATGACAAAAAGCATTTGAAAATATTCAATACCTAGTCAAAGTATTTTTTTAAAAGTTCTCCTAACTTACTATACCTAATAAGCTAAAGGTAGAATTGTCCACATAAATTTATTTTTAAAGCATACATTTGATATAATTTCTATTCAGTTTAAATCAGTTGATCGTGGTATCAGAAGAGTTGCGGTCATTTTTCAGAGGAATTCTTTCGTATTTTAAGAGAGAATGCCAAGTTCCATATGTTTAACTTAAAACTGAGTACATGTAAAAAAATTTCAAAGGTAATATTTTTTAAATGTATACATATTCAACAATTAATGCAATTGTTGATTTCCCCTAACATTTTACTTCTGTATGTGAAAAATACAGGTCATTTTGAGAGGAGAAATGAGTAATCATAACCTTCACAACTCCTGCCTTGGTTTCATCAGTAGAAAATCAGGGGCAAAGTAATAAGTATATTAGAGATATGAATACATTTTAGAGGTTATGTGAATGATCTAACTGAAAATAATTCTTAACTAAATGTGATAATTTTTGTTCCCCCTCACCCCTGCCAGAGAGTGTTTGGATATGTGTAGAGGCACTGTTGGCTGTCACAGTGATTGGAGAGAGCTACTGCCACTGGAGAATGCTACTGGAAGGGTCCGGTAGTGTTAAATTTCTTGCGGAGCAGGGAACAGTCCCATCTAACAAAGATTTTTCCTATCCAAAATATCAGAGGTGTCTCATTAAGAAATACTGAAAGATATTGATTCATATTCTAATTATGAATATGTGTAAAATACAAGATATCTTTATGAGAAATCTCTGAGAGTTAAGGGATCTCCAAGGCAAAATCTTTAAACTGAACAAATTTCCAGTCCATGAAGATGTTTATTGGAAAAGTCAAGTTTACCCATGTCACATGGCATTGTAGTATTTGAAGAATATATCCTGAACTGTTGCTGGAGACATTTTTCTCCAGTGTTGGCCCTTCATAAAAAGGCCCATAAATAGAAATAGGAACTTAATGTCTTATTATGAGGAGATGATTGAGGCTGGGATACTGAAACTCAGCAGTGACAGTTGGCTTAGATATAGGTAAAAGGTCTCACCAAGTGGCCTGGTACTTTGGTAAAGGTCAAAATAAAAAGCAGAGAGAACTGTAGTAGGAGATTATCATACCACCATCCCCACCATAAACTGAGAAAATTGATAATGGGAATTAACATATATTGGCCACCTGCTATTTGCTAGACATTGGGAAATGTGCTTTATATGTATTCATTCATTCATTTTACAATAAAATTTTGCTCTGATGTACAGACATAGAAGCAGTCAGTTGTAACTACATACGATAAATGCTATAATAGGGAGTACATACTGGTTGCAGTGGGGGCATATACATTTATTCCTACCCTGGGGAATTTTGAAGTCTGGGAATGCTTTAACAGAGAATGTGATATCTAAAGTGAGTCTCTTTATATCATCTAATATCAAAAAACCTATGTTGTACATAGTACTTCTATTTGTAGATGAAGAGAGTGAAGTACAGAAAGGCTATATAATCTATATAAAGCCATATAATAATAATGCAAACATTTATATGGCTCTTAATCTACAAGAGCTTTATATTAATTAATGTAATCCTTACAACCCCTCTATAACATAGATGCTGTTGTTATTTTAATTTTACAATTAAAAAAACTAAGCCATTTAGGGTTAAGTAATTGTTCCAAGGTCGTATATTAATAAACGTGATGTTGAGATTTGAACCAAGGCAAACAAATGTGCTTAACCCCTATGGCATACACTCTCTCTCCTTCCTAGCTGATCATTAAACCAGGATTCAAAATTCAGCAGTCAAACTCTAGAACCCATGTTGTTAAGTGACAGAATGAGATTGGCATTTTTAGAAAGATTGTTTTGACTATAGTAAAAACAATGAACTGAAATGAGACAGACCTGGAACTAGGAAGACAAAATAGAGGAAAGCATGGATGTGGTCCGATCTTGGGTAGTGGCAGCTAATGTGTACAGTAGTGTACAGATTCAAGAGAGTTTAACAAATGAGAAAGGTCAGGTTGGTGATTAATTAACATGGAGTATGAAGGAAATGGGAAAGTCAAGGATCACTCCAGGGTTTTTTGTTTGACTAAGTGAGAAGCTGATAGTTGGAATGGAGAATACAAGAGAAAGAAGATGATTTAGGGAGAACGTTATTGAGTTTTTCATTCTCTTTAAATTTTGTGTTTAAAATGCCCGTATGATACTCAAATGAAGATGTCCAGAAGGCAGAGGCATTTGTGAATCTGGAGCTCTGGAAAAAAGTCTGGGCTGGGAAATAGAGAAAAGGACCAAGAAGGGGAATATAAGATTGCCAAGCATTTTTAAAGACACAGTTGAGGTTGTAGATCAAAATATCTCATGGCCCAAATCTGTGCAATGAGTGAGTGGGGGAGGGGGTGAAGGAGAGGGAGAGGGAGAGAGATGGTGGAGGAGGAGGGAAGGAGAGGAGGAGAGAAAGGAGAAATCTTCTTGGAAGGCATGGGGGAGGATAAAAGATTATGAATACTTAAAAGTTAATAAATGTTTTACTGTTTGCCTGCTCAGCTTCAGGGCCAATTTTTTATGCTGTTTTATATGTTGGGAAGGGAAGATAATTGAAAGAAGCTGAGAAAGGTGATTGATTTACATTAGAAAGTTAGAGGAAGAAAATAATCAATCCAGAAAGACTGGAGGAGGGGATATATTAAAGGAAAATGTCATACTGGGTGGAGCTTGGAGAGAGAGTTGAGGAAGATTTGAGGGTATGAGGTGAGATTCTGGGGCAGCTGCCCTGCTCTGGGATTTAAACGGAGGACTAAAGAGAATTTTAGTGTCTTTTACTATGCATAAGCAATGAAATCCTACACTAGTGCTTCTCCGTGAGAGTTCAGTGAAGACTTAAAATCTCTTCACTTTTCAGTGCTTTTTGGATATAGGTTGCTGTTTTGGTTGTTTTTATCAGAACATAGTGTTGTGAGTCTGGCCAAAAGGCAGCTTGGCTTTGTATTGTTACTTCTAATTTCTCTGCCAGAACACCAGCAGCCCTAGAATAGTCCTGAGGGCAGCGGACATTTGGATTTATGCATAGGAGTTGCATAGCCTGATGAGATAGAAAGTTGATCATATTGGCAAGTAATATTCACAGTGATGGAGGTATGCATGAGTTCAAAGTGTAGATATAATGTGAGCCATGGAATAAGGGAGCAGAGTTAGAAATTTGAGATAAATATGGAGTATGTGAAATTTTAACATGATCTTGTTGAATTCTCAAAATATTTTACAAATGAAGAGATTAAAGCTGAGAGAGATTAGATTAGGTGTGTTGTCCAAGGTACACAACTAGTAAATATCATTGCTGGTATTCAAACCTGATCTCTCTGGCTTCAAAGCCCACGGGCTTTCTAGTAAGCTTTTGAACTACCTAGAAAAATAGTGGCAATTTCTGAAATGTAAGAGCATTATCGGTGATAATTGCTAGGCAGTTGTACCAATTAATAATTGTACCAATCAGGATTTTTCTTTTTAAATAATAGAAGCCAACTGTCTAAAGCAGGAAAGAACTTTTTTTGGAAACATCATAGAGCTCGCAGAATCTATAGGGACACTGGAGTACCAGGCTTAATAAACTAGTAGAAACCAAAAAGGCAAAGACTAGTCAATATCTTACCATAAGAAAATTCTGCTTCAGAAGCTGCTGCTGATGTAGTTTCCACTGGACGTTCTTTATCATGCTGCTGGGTTCTGCCACCCTTGGAAACTCATTGGAGTTTGTTGTCTCAATTTGGCCACAGGTTCAGTAAGTAATCACTAATGGTTTTCTGTGTCTCTGCATCACTCTCACAGAATTCAGAGTCCTGGATGGGGGCATTAGTTTGGTTGAACCTAGGTCACATGACTGCTCATTAGTAGCCAAAGAGCTAGGAAAGGGACACTCCCAGACTCCAATTTGTTTTGAGATTTCCTTAAAATAAGAAGAGTGTTCAGATACTGGGCAGCCATCAACAGATCAGCAGATTTCATTTACAGACACACACACTCGAATATTTGATATTACTTCCCAAGGCCAGAGATTTTTCATTAAATTTATAACAGCATATTAGAATTCTTTTCTTTTTAAATCTGTGTTTTACTCCTCAAAATATAATGTTCGTGGTAGAAAGGTTGAAAAATACAGGTAAAGGAAAAGAAAAAAACTTTGTTTATCCTAGTACCTGGTGATAAACAATAGCAATATTTTTGTGTATATTCTTCCAGGATTTGTTCAGTGCATAGAATTAAACTTTTTAACCAAAATAGGATGATAATACACATTATATTACCGTCTTTTTAAACTTCACAATTTATTGCAAACATCTTTCTATGACAATTTTAGAAGTACATACTGTTCCACTATATAGATGTATCATAGCTTATTCAAAAATCACATATCATTGAACAAATAAGTTGTTTACAGTTTTTTATCATAAGCAGTGCTTTGATTAAAAAATGTTTTTCACATTTTTAGATTACTTCAGAAAAATAAATTACTAGAAATACACATGCTTGTTCAAAAGGCATCACAGTTTAAAGACGTTTGGTTGTTATCTTCAAATTACTCTTTAGAAAAATTGTGTTAATATATGCATAAAAATGTGTGTTCATTTTTTCCCCAAAAGTGCCAATAGGCATTTTAAGATTTTTGTGTTTGCAAGTCTAGTCTTGTAGATGAAAAGTAGGATTTTATTTCTTTTGTTTATTCAAATGATATTTTTGAGCTCCTCCAGATGTTTTGGAGGCTCAACATAGGCCTAATTTCTGGGGAGAGGCAAGCTCCTGTTCTTGTGGAGCTTTACATCTAGAGCATGTGTGAGCTGGTAGGAGAAGGGGAAGAAAAATGGGATCAGAGAAGAGAAAAAGTAAATACTTAAATTTGAAAAGAAGGGAGGATTAGAGGATAATTTAGATGGTGGCTTGGACTAGGGTAGAGAAGGAAAGAAGTGTTTCAGGAAAAGTGGGAAAGCTTCTCTCTTTTGATTTTAATAACAAAATCAGGCAAAGAAAATACAAGAAAGAAAAATTATAGGCCAGTCTCACATGGAAACTTTGATGCAAAAATCCTAAATAAAATATTGGCAAATTGAAGTGAGTAATGTTCGTGTGTGTGTGTGTGTGTGTGTGTGTGTGTGTGTGTTACTATCTCCTGACCATGTGTGCTTTATCCAAGGAATTCAAGAATGGTTCAATGATTTCTTTTCTTTTAATCTATCAATGTAATCTACTGCATTAAATAAATTAAAGGAGAAAACCATGTGATCATCTCAATCGATATGTAAAAGACATTCAATAAAATTCAACAATTATAAGAAAAATTAGCCAATTAGTAATAATAATGATGATCTGATAAAAAGGTATCTACAAAAATTTTAAAATATAACAAATTAAAAAAACAGCAAGTGTGCCATTTGAAAGTCCAAAAAAGGAAAAGGTTGTCTGTTATCACTCCAACTTTTCAACATACTAGAAGTTCTACCCAATGCAGTAAGAAAAGGAAAAAGAAGAGAAATATACAGATTGACCAACAAGACAAGGAATGTCATTATTTGCAGATTTTACTATTATCTGTAGATTTTAAAGAAGATATCAGCAAGTTTGCTGAATAAAAAACTCACAAAATCAGTAACTCCCCTATTTACTAATAATCAATTTAAAAAAGAAAGCAAAAGGGTATCAATAATAAAAATTATACCAAGGATAAACAGAAAGGAGTTCATATACAATTTATCTGGAGAAAATTGTAAAGCTTTGCTGAGAGAGATTTAAAAACACATTAACAGTAAATTCATTCATTTTACAAAAAATAAAAAAAAAGCCAAACATAAAAAATCCTGAAAAGCTAGGATTACATTATATTTATAGACTAATGTGGAGGAGAATTTGCATCTTGATTGTATTTAGTCAGCCGATATATATCTATATCTGTTCAGAGACTACTGCATGTCAGACTGTGGAAGCTGTTGGGATACAGCAAAGAACGAAACAGGGGAATCCTTGTCTTCACAGAGCTGACAAAAATGATTCCAAGCTTCATCAGGAATCATTCCAGATCTTCTGACTTTTACTGTGAATGCTATGAAGAACAATAAACACGAAAGAGGTCCCAGGCAATGCTGATTCCGGAGGGAGGAAGCGTGGTGAAGAGAGGAGTAACGCAAGCTTGGCTATCTGTTCGTTTTTAAATTTATTATAAAAATTTTAATAACTAACATACAGTGGTACTGAGAGCAGAATAGACAGATAAAAAAGAACAGAATAAAAAAGAAATAGACCCAAGTATAGAAAAATTTGCAATATGACACAGGTGGCATTTCAAAATTAAAATGGGGAAAAGATGGATTATTCAATAGTGTTGTGACAATTGGAATAAAATTAGTCCACTAATCTCACAATTTACACCAAAATAAAGATCTAATGGATTAAATATGTTGCAGTTTCTCATTGTGAAATATTTCAAACATACTGAAAAGCACAGAAAGTAATGAAGTAACTGTTCATCAAATCAAGTTACCTTTAATTCTGATTTCTCTCCCCCTTTTTTTAAAAGTAATACTGGCAAAGCTACAGCCCACTTTCATCCCTTCTGTCCTCCCTCTCCAGCGGTAACCACTATTCTGAAATTAATGTGTTCATATGCATGGATGTTTTTATATTTTTACTAAATATATCTATTATTGATAAATAATATATAATGTTCTTTAATTTTATTTTAAATCTTGTATTTAAGTCTGCTGTTTATGTAGGTCTTTAATCCACCTGGAATTTACCTTACATAGATTTGAGGTAGGGATCTAATTTTATTTCCCCATGCAAATAAACTATTTTCTAGAAGAGCCCATCCTATTCCTACTGATTTTAATAGTACAGCTTCTGTGAGATTTATTACCATTACCAAGTATGTATGTTTTTTGTTGCTATTGTGAACTCTCTTTTCCTATTCGAGAGGGAAATAATTTATATGAAACTCTTCTCGTTCTTATTTTTATTATACATTTATTTTTTATTAGGCTACCTTCACGAACTATCTTGCTACTTTAGTTGGTACACTTAGGTTTTTTCATGTAGATAATTTTATCATTAGCAAATAATTATAATTCCAAATCCTTTCCAATATTTGCCTGATATAATTTTATTATCTGGTTGCATTGGCTAATTCTTACAGAATAATGTTAAATAAGTGAACCCTGTATAGTTTCTGATTTACTTAGAGTATTTTAAATAGAAGTAGATATTGAACTTTATCAAATAACTTCAGTCATTTATGGTGCTAATCACATGGTTTTTCTCTTTGGCCTACTAATATAATATATCTTATTAAATTTCCCAACATAGATATCTCATATTCCCCATATACCCTCTACTTCGTCATGTATTTGATTGGCTTATTTTTAAAATCTAATCTCCATGGAGGTGGGGTAGGGAGTTGTCTTGTTATTTACTGCTTTATTCTTGGCACCTGGTATAGTGTCTGGCATAGAGGAGACACTCTGTAAATGTTTACTGAATGAAAGAATAAGTGAGATTAGTTTCTAGTTTTTATTTTTGCTTTGTCACTGGTCATGTTTTATAGCAAAGTACACAATTCATAAAATGAATTTAAAGGCTTTTCTTCTTTCTCTAAGATCATTCAAAATATTGAAATAGCACCCAAACTGTTTTACTGTCTTTTAAAAAGAGCCAGCTTTTGTTGTGGTTGTCCCAGTCTACCATTTTGTTTTTTGTTTCATTTATTTCTGTGTTCATCACTATTCATCTCTTTTGTTCTCTTCTTTTTTTTTTTCTTGGTGAGGAAGATTGGCCCTGAGCTAACATGGGTGCCCATCTCCCTCCATTTTAAAAAAAAATTTTTTTTTTGAGGAAGATTGGCCCTGACCTAACATCTGTTGCCAATCTTTCTCCTTTTTTCCTTTTTTCTCCCCAAAGCCCCAGTAGATAGTTGTATGTCATAGTTGTACATCCTTCTAGTTGCTCTGTGTGGGATGCTGCCTCAGCATGGCTTGATGAGCGATGCGTATGTCTGCGCCCAGGATCCGAACCGGCGAACCCTGGGCCGCCGAAGCAGAGCACGCGAACTTAACTGCTATGCCACCAGGCAGGCCACCCCTCCATTTATTTTTTATATGTGGGATGCCTGCTACAGCATGGCTTCATGAGCGGTGCATAGGTCTGCACCCAGGATCAGAACCTGTGAACCCCGGGCTGCCAAAGCTGAGCCCAGGAACTTCACTGCTACGCCACTGGCCAGCCTCTGTTCTTTTTTCTTTAGGGTTACATTATTGTTTTTTTCTGACTCCTTGAATTTAATGCTTGGTTCATGTATTTCAAACGTTATTTCTTTTTTAATAAATGGATTTAAAGCTCTAGGTTTTCTTCTGAGGTCAATTATTTCTAAGTAGCCTATAATTTATTGTTGATTTCCTCTTTAATATAGGCATTATTAATAAAGACATTATTTAGGAAAATGCTTTTTTTTAGTTCTAAGAGGATATGGCTTTAGCTATTTTTTTGTTGTGGATTTACAGTTTTATTTCTTAGTTTAGATAATGTGGTCTGCATAATTTCTACTTGGGGAATTTATTGAAATTTTCTTTATGGCCTATAATCACTTTCTGTGGGCATCTAAAAATAATATATATTTTCTGTGGATGAATCTTGGTGTTTCCATCATGTATTTTTAACTACTTGGTTGTTGATTTATGAGAGTACTCTATTTAGTTTTCCACTATAGTTGTAGATATGACTATTTCTCCTTATATTATTAAACAGTACTTATGTGTGTGTATATGCACACATATATGTAATATTAATAGTATATATGTGTGTGTATATATGCATAGAACATTTTTCTAAATATGACTAAAGTGTCAAGATTATTATATATTTTTGTTGGAATTTGACTTTTATCAATTTAAATATCCTTCTTGTCCCAATTAATGAAGTTTGTCTTCAATTAAAATTTTTTTTTCTGATAACTGCTTTCTTTTGTTAGCATTTTCATGGTTTGTCCTTTTTTATCCTTTGATTTTCAGTGTGTCTCCATCATATTGATTTGTGTGCCTTTTTAAAACTAGTATGTTGCTGGATTTTCTTTTTTTTTTTTAAGCCGGGGTCTTTGTCTTTTAATGGAGGAATAAAATTCATTAGTATGTATGATCACTATTGATATATTTGCACCATTTCTTGCCCTGTAATTGTTTAGTTTTCTTTCTTGCATATTTATTCATTTTATTTCTTTTCCTGCTTTCTGTTGAACTAATCTAATTTTCTTCTTTATCTTGGTTTTTCTTTTGGTGGTTTGGAAATTTTGAGTCCAGTTTTAGTTTTTGTCCACACTCATATATATAAACCTTTATTTTCTAATAAAATATGGAGGTAATCAGTACATCCTAACAAAAGAAAAACTTTAAGGTGCTTGAATTTTCTCTCACATTTCCCTGCACCCACAGCCATTATAGATTATTACTAAATTTCCTTTTGCCAGTGTACATCAACAATTAGACTTAACTGTAAGTTTGTGTGTGGTTTTGCTCAATATTTTTCCTTGAATTACTTGTCTTTCCTTCAGTGTCGTCTTTTTTTTCTGTTTGCTAGATTATGTTTTAGTCTGACACTTAAACATCTAAGTGTCTAATCAACTCTCCTGAGTGAGGGCTATTTCTTTGATCCACTAGTCTTCCTTTTTCTTGATTTCCTCTCTTTTCTTGCTAGAGTAGATGCTCAAACTCAAGTAATTATCCAAGAAAGGATACATAGGAAGTAAACTTAAGTCCTTGTATGCCTGAAAAAGTTTTTGTTCTCTCATGTCTGAAAACTGCTTTTGCTAGATACCTAAGCTCAAAATCATTTTCCTCACAACTTTTAAGACATTCCTCCATTTCTTCTAGTATTGGTGATCAGTTGATTGATGTGTGACTTGTTTCGTCTTTCTGGAAGGCCTTATCTAGTGATTCAGAATTTCATAAAGATATATCTAGTTGTAGGAATTTTTTTTGTCTATTGTACTTGGCATACAGGGATCCTTTAATCTGAAGTCTTATATCCTTTTTTATCTCTGACAGTCTACCTTCTATTATTTCTATGATTATTTTTCTTTCTATCAGTCCTTACTTTTTCCATTCTGAGACTTCTGTTAGTTGAATGTTAACCCTTTAGAATTAATCCTCTGTAACTCTTAACTTCTTTGTCATATCCTATCTTGTGCTTTTTATTCTTTTTGAAGATTTTTCTCAACTTTATTTTCCAAACTCCCTATTGAATTTGGCAATCATATATTTAATTTCCAAAAGCTCATTCTTATTCCATGCTGATTTCTTCTTAAAGATATCGTGTTCTTGTTTTAAGGTTGTAATATATTGGAAGTTTTTCAAAGTTAATTTTATATTCTGTAAATATTCTCCGTTTTCTCCATAGTCAATTTTCCCCCTATTTCTTGTCTTTCTTTTTCTCTTCATAATGGTGGATATACCTCAAGAATCTGGTGCTCTTTGGATCCTGTTTACTTTTTATTTTTATTTTTTTGTGTGAGGAGAACTATCCCTGAGCTAACATCTGATGCCAATTTTCCCCCCCCTTTTTTTTTTCTTGAGGAAGAGTGGCCCTGAGCTAACTTCGGTGCCCATCTTCCTCTACTTTATATGGGGCGCCGCCACAGCATAGCTTAACAAGCGGTGCGTCGTTGCGCACCTGGGATCCGAACCTGTGAACCCCAGGCCACCAAAGCAGAGTGCACACACTTAACCGCTCGCGCCACAGGGCCGGCCCCTCCTGTTTACTTTTTAAACAGAGTAATAGAAAAGTCTGAGTTCTGTGTACGTGAACAGACTAGTGTATTGGCTGGCTTCCTTTTGGATGAGATATGCATGAAAATAGCTATTATGTTTTGCACCCCTAAATGTAAAATGCTGATGTCTTTGATAGGGAGCGTTGATTCTCATTCTAACCACCCTAGTTCATACCAGATGATGTGTTCAATTTCTTTAGAGAAGAAACCTCAATTTTTTTGCTTGGGATAGGGGTGGAAGTTGACTGTCTGCTGAGCATTCTAGGGTGACAAGTAATTCGGAAATCGACAACTTTGTCTTCTGGTTTTCACTTATTTCCTGTTTTCAGTGCTGTATCTCTCTACTAAAATTTGTCTTATTTTGTTGTGTTTCCTGCCTTTCCAGGCTCCCTCCGGTGGGTTGACCCGTCCTCTACCACTCCTTCTACTTTTCCTTTTTTCTGACGTTGTTAAACTCCCTTTTCCACTGACAGATGGCCCCCATCTCTTTTCCTTATTGTATGTTTTTTCCTTTAAAAAAATTATTTCTTTACTAGTATTTTAATAAGTTCTCAAGAGAGAAGAGATACAAATATGAGTTCAACCTATCATCTCATAGCAGCACCCCATCTTAAGAGCTTTGACTGCCTTTATTGTTATTTTTTAAATATAGAATCTGTAATTTATGTTTTTATTTCCTCTTGGAGAAGGATTTTTAGTCTTTAGATGGTATTATTTATTCTCTTTATCTTTGGTCAGTAGTTTCTATTGCCTGTGGTTAGTGGCTGGCCTATAAATTTTTTGAGTGCAATGAAAGTTTCTTTGTAGTATGGAATATAATCAGTTTTGATAAAGATTACATGGACATTTGAAGAAAATTATGTTCTCTGTTATATACAATGTTATGTATATCCATTAAATTGGTTAATTCTTTAATTTACTTCTGGATGCTTGATTTGTAAATGACTGTGTGAGAGAAGTTATTTTCCCAAAACAATTACTTCCATATTTTCATATTCTCCGTGAATTTCAAATAGCTTAGTTTCATATCTGAATGCTATGTTATTTGTAGTATAAAAGCTCACAAAATATATATCCTTATTGTAGATCTATCTGTAGATATCTATAGATCTATCTATAGATCTATCTATAGATTTCTACCTGTACTTGTTAATCAGTTTAAAATAATTCACTTTGCCTGTATAATACATTTTGCTTTGATTTATACAAGTATGCTCTTAATGTTGCTACTCTTGCTTTTTTTGTTTATATTTGCCTGATATACCTTGCCTATTCCTTTAATTTTAACCTTTGCTTAGAAATTTTTAAGATGTGAGTCTTATAGCATATAATTGCCTACATAGCATAGAATTGGGTGGAATTGGGTAGAAATCTTATAGCATAGAAAGCAGCAAAGAATTGGCTTTTGTTTTTTAGACAAACCTAAATGTCTTATTTTTCTAGACAAAGAACTGAATGATCTCACTGTTATTATGAAAAGAAATACATTTGTTCTTATTTTATGCTGTCTATTTTTTACACTTCTTTTTAGAAAACATTTCTCTTTTTCTCTTTCTTTATTTCATCTCATATGTGCCCTGGAAGGTGAGAACGCTTAAATTTGCCTGTGTTCCTTATGGATATGGGACGTTCACTTTCATCATATGTATTTATCACTGCTGGACCTTTTTTTTAATACTTTCTTTGTTCTTTCCTTTTCTTTTTCTCTTCCTATATTTTGCTATACCTGCTGAGTTTTTCTTTATCGTTCTTTATTCGAGTTCCCATTTGGAGGTTTTACGTTATATTTTTACTCTACAAGTGCTTCATTCTTCTTTCAGTGTCATGAGTAAAGTTATGTAATAGTTCCTTGTATGCACAATGAGAGATTTAACATGATTTTACTTAATCCTATTCTTACCCTTGCCACAAACACACAAAACACACACACCACTTTGTTGTTGAAATAATCTTAACTTTTAGCTTTAGATTAATGTTATTCTTTTTCACGTTACTTAAATTTTGTTAAATCGTTATTTTAATGTGTACATTGCTTTAGAACCATGGCAAGTTGAATATATAACCCAAAGTTTTAATGATTTTATTGCTGATGCTGCCTCATAGTTCAAATATTTTGTATTTCTTAAAGTCATTTTTTTTCAGGATGGGTGGTAAAGTTCCTGTGTCCTTGCATGACCATGAAATACTTTTGTGTCTTTGGAAATGAATGATGGAGCTAAGCTAGTTTTAGAATTCTTGGGTAGATATCTTTTACTTCTAAAAATTAATTGAGTATGTTCCGTTGTCTTCTATTGCATATGGTTGTGTAGAGAAGTCTGATGTCAACCTGATTTTTTTCATTTTAGATGACCTTTTTTTCTGCTGAGACCCGTTTAGGGTTTTGTTTTTCCTTTATTCTTGAACTTCTTTAAATTCGTTAAGTATCACCAGGGTATTATAGGTGCAAGTCTTTTTTGCCTAAGTTTGAGTAAGCCCTTTCAGTCTGAAAATTCATAGTTTCCTTTATCTCAGGAAAATGCCCAGTGTTATTTCTTTGATTGTTGCTTCCCTTCCATTTACTATCTTCTCACCTACTCAGATTATTATGTTGGACCTCCTGGATTTGTCCCGTGTTATTCAGGGTTCTTCAGAGAATCAGTGGGATGTATGTATGTATATTTGGATATGTAAGTATAAAGAGATTTATTTTAAGGGATTGGCTCATGTGATTATGGCAGCTGGCAGTCTGAAATCTGTAAGGCAAGCCAGCAGGCTGGAAATTCCAGCAGGAGTTGATGTTGCAGTCTTGCGTTCCAGGGCAGTCTGGACATAGAACTCCTTCCTCCCTGGGGGAACTGTAGTCTGTCCTCTAAAGGCCTTCAACTGGTTGGATGAGGCCCACTCACTTTACCAGATTTATCGGCATTACTCAAAGTCAATTGATTTAAATGTTAATCACATCTAAAAATTACCTTCACAGGAGTATCTAGACTGGCGTTTGACCAAACACATAAAATTAACCATCACATCCTCTAAATCACTTTCTCTTTACCCTTTATTTCTTCTTCCTTTTAGTTTGAGTTCTAGGAGAATTTTTCAACATAGCCTTCTAAAATCACCTATTTGCTAATAGCAGCATTTATTAAAACTTTTTATAAATTTGGTAATCATATTTTTCATTTAAAAGCAATATTTCCTGATTTCATATTTTTCATAGTTGCAAAATTTTCTCATGTTTTATTGAAAAAATACGTATTTTAATTTGAAATGTTTCTTGGTTATTTGTATATTTATTTGTTTTGACTATTTTTAAGAACTTTTTATTTTGAAAAATTTCAAAGCTACAGAAAATTTCAAGAATAATTTAATTAGTATCATTATACCTTTCAACCTAGATTGATCAATTTTTAACATTTGCCATATTTGGTTATCTCTTAACATATACGTGCATCACTTATCATTATTTGGCTAAACCATTTGAGAGCAAGTTGCAGACCTTATGATTTTTACCTAAATATTTCAGCAAGTATCTCCTAAGAACAGGACATTCTTCTACGTGACTTAAAATAGTTATTAAATTCAGAAAATTTAACATTCATATAATACTATTATCTAATATATAGTCTGTGTTTAAATTTTGCCAATTATTTCAATACTGTCCTTTTATAGCAATTTTTTACTCCAGTGTAAGTTCCAGTCAAGAATTATACATTGCCTTTAGTTACCATGTAAGAGATTTTTTTGAAGTGATGTGCTCTTTTTTGACATAAATCTTTTATAGGGAAATATTTGATATGCCTTCTCAGAATGTTTCATATATATGATGATTTTCTTATATATGATGATTTTTCTTTGGTTTCTTGTCGTAAAGAGCAGTTTTGTATGTATCCAATGTCAGGAGAGTAGAATTTTTAATAAAAATTATCTTGGTCCTTTCAAAAAATTTAAACCCAAGGAAGAAGAAAGGGAAAGTTTGCCTTTTCTCTAGTTTTAGTATACTCATTTGAGATACTCTTGGCTCTATAACTTCAGAAAACAGTTGTGTCTTCCTTCAACATCACTCCTAAGGAACAATTTTCAGTTGGCATTCACAGTATTTGTAGAGCATTATGTTAAGCCCAGCTGAGAATACAAAGTTAGCTGTAAGGTCTGGTTGAATGGACAGTAACCATATAAGTAAGGCAATTAGAGAGCAGTTATGAGAAATGGTAAGAACTTATGGAAATCTTAAAGCCTTAGGACTAAAAAGATGGGTAAATTTGAGTAATAGGAAAAACATTCCTAGTGAGAGTTCAGGACGAGTTCAGATCATTAAAATTTTATTGTAGTATAACACCATTAAGCGTCTTGTAAAATCCATCGCTTTACTTAATTTCTACCAGAGAAAACCCAGGCATAAAATGTGTGAATTGTTCAATTCATCCAAGCTGTCAAATATGTCCTAAAGTTGTTTTTAGTATTCTGTTATTTTTTATATCTACTGTATCTGTACTTATGTCCCCTTTTCATTTATAATGTGTCTTTTGTTTGTTTTCTTCATCAGCCTGGTTAGAGATTGGTTTATATTATTGTCTTTATCATTTCCCTCTTTCTTCTTTCTTATATTTTCTCTGTTTTTTTCCTGACTTCTTTAATTGTAACATCTGATTTATTTTTAATCTATATTCTAATTTAATAAATGCATTTTAGGCAATGCCTTTATTACTGTTTTAATTAACTGAGCAGGATTTTTGAAACCATGTTAATTAAGATGTAATTTGCATAAAGTAAAATTACCTTTTTAGTGTACAGTTCTGCATTTAGGTGAATGTATACATTCGTTTAACCACTGCTGTAGTCAAAATGTAGAACCTCCATCACCAACAAAAATTTCCTGATCCTCCTTTGTAGTCAACTCCTCTTCTCAACTCCAGTCCCTGGCAACCAGTGGTTTGTTTTCTCTCCTTATAGTTTTGCTTTTCCAGAATGTCATATAAATATAATCATACCATGTATATAGCCTTTTGGTTGTCTTCTTTCACTTAACATAATGCATTTGAGATTCATCTGTATTGTTACATGAATTGATAGTTCATCATGATCAGAGATCTGGTCTGTATGATTCTGAATCTTTGACATCTTTTGAAGTTTCTTATGTCATCGTTTTTCATGAATGGTCTCATGTGCTTGAAAGGAATTCTCTATTTTTGGTGCAAGGTTCTACATACAGCTGTTAGAAAAGCTTTTAATTGTGTTGTTCAAATCTTCTGTGTTCTTTCTTTCTTTTGGCTACTACTTGCGTGGAATATCTTTTCCATTCTTCCTTGTTTTCATACCACTGAATCATTTGGTTCTAGGTGTGTCTTATCTGAGCATCCTATAACTGGATTCATTTTTCCAATCTATTGTAATAGTATTTTTCTTTTAAGAAGTTAATGTGTTTATATTTATTATAGTCACAGACACATTTGGACTCATTTTTACCGTTTTATTTTGGTTTTTAATTTTTATTTCCTTTTTGCTCCTTTCATGCCATCCATTGAACTGATATTTCTTCTGCTATTTTTTTGTCCTCTGCTGGTTTGGAAGCTATAAATTTATATTTCTATCCTATTAATTATTACCCATTAATTTTTAATATACACAAGTACTATAGTATTTTCTTATAGACTTTAAAATCATTTAGTATATCCTCTCCCTAAATAATCTTTGTACATTTTGTCTGCCATCTTTCTTAATAATTTTGTCTAGAATTGTAATTCTAGACACCTTTGTGTTTTATAGGTTTTATTTTAAAAGAAGTATTAGTTTGATTTCTGTGCTCACAGTTATCTCTTATGTCCCATACCTTCCCTCAATGTTCAGTTTTCTTCTTGCTGTAAGAGGTAGTTGTTTCAACAAACATGTCTAGCAGGTAAACTAGTTGTTATGGGCCTAAAAGTATCTTTATCCCTACTTAATGGTAGTTTAGCTAGTTTTAAATGTTTAGATTGCAGTTATTTTTCCCTCAGTTCTTTGAAGATATTACTCTAATATCTTCCAGCCTCTTTTGGTACAGATAAGAAGTCTGCCATTTAATTATTGTTACTTCACAGAAAATCTTTTTTTCTGTCTGATAGTATTAAGATTTTCTTATTAACCTTGATTTTTGCACTTGCTCTGTGGAGGGTTGAGGTGTGGATTTATTTTCATTTATCTTTCTGTAGATTTAATGATGATGATGTTTTCGATCTTTAGATATCATATTGATCTTTAGTACTGGAAATATCTCAGACTTTATGTATCCAAACATTGCTTATCTGCCATGCCTTCTATATTCTATTTCTGAAATTTCTGTTTTGATATATGTTAAGGCCTCTATCCTCCATAACTGTTAACTGCTGTTTCACAGTTTTCATCTCTTTGTATCTCTGTATTTCATTCTTGGTGAATTCCTCAATCTTGTTTTCCAGTTTACTGTCTTTTTCTACTATATCCAGTCTAGAATTTCTACTGTCTATAAGGGTTTTCTTTTTCAATAAATATATTTTCATTTCCAAGAATTTTGTTTTATTTTCTCATGTACATCTATTCTTGTCTTTTCTTTTGCTTTTGTTTCATAGTTTCTTGTTCTTTGAAACAGAGAAGTTTCTAAAATATGTACTCCCAGTGCCGTCTTGACCAGAAGTCCTGTCAATATAGTTTTCACATAAGAATTTGGAAAGTAGGATATGAATCTTTTTCAAACCCATGATCATATATGTATGATTCATTCTACTGCCTTGTTTAATGCACAAATCTGGTACATCAAAACAAAAATATGAACACCAATTCATATTCCAGGGACATGACTTCCAGTCTCAAATTGAATATATTCAAATTGTGGCATTGGTATTTACTTCCTGTGTGACTCCACCTTTCAAAGCCTTTTTTTTTCTTACCTGTATTTATGAGTCTCTATATACCTCATAGATAAATGTAAAGGATTAAAGATGATAATATAGAAAACATTAGCAATGTTTTATGTGTTTTACTAATATGTGACTAGTAGTAAGACCTCAATGAATTTTAGCTGTTATTTGTATAGTGGAATTACATGATATGTGCATTTAATTGTATAATTCACCTGTAGTCATTCTCTTTTGTGAAATACATGTAACATAAAATTATGTTTTAGGTATATACCTAGTATATGTAATATAGTAATTTTTACTTTGAAATTAAATAATACTGGGGTTGTTAAACCCCCCACACTGTATGTTTTACATTTGATAGGTGATTTAAATTATTTTCAAAGGTAATTTTGACTACTGGATGTTTTTTCCTTGTAGACCGACTTTAAAACTTAAACTTCTCATCAGATATAACTATCTGTAGTTATCTGTGCACTATCGTGTGTGTATTTATGACAGACATTAATAATAATATATAACTGTGAGATAATAGAAAATCATTTGGTCTCAGAATTAGGAGATCTGGATTCAAGACTGGCCTCTGCCAATCTCTGGAGGTGGGATCTTCTCCAATCACCTCACTTCTCTGAAGCTCAGTTTCTTAATTTATAAAGCAGAGATAATACCCACATACCAGATTGTTTGTAAAGATTAAATGAAATTAAGATATGAGAATGCAATCTATAAACTGTAAATGACTCTAGAAATATAAGCTGTGATTGTTTGTCTTAATTACAGCAGCTTTTGCAGAGCTCATATGGAGAGCAGGAAACCCAGAGTCTAGAAAGTTTGTTGCACTTGCAATCCATCCTGCGCTTTTTGTGATAAGGAAGAACTCTCAGTGAGGATTCTATGGAGAATGACTCTTAGGGGATGGCAGTGATGTAGATAAACAGTATCTAGTATTTGTATTTGACAGTTTAACTGCAAGACCAAAGTTTTAGCATCTTTTGCCCTTTCAAACATGGAGTACAATATTTAGGTCTTAGCAATTTGAAACAGAAATAAATGAATCCTAATTTTAGTTCTGACGTCAGTTGAACAAGCATTTCCATCCCTATTCAGATAAAATTATTACAGACCTTTAGTGGACTGTGCTGAACAAATCTAAGAACTAAGCTGTTTATCCTCAGTTGATGGCTCTAAGTCACAAGAAATGTGTTCCCCCACCTAAGTCCGTAATAGAGTTTTTCCTTTCCTTCTCCAGACTCAAATATAGCAGAAACTACTCTAAGTGGAACATGCTTTGTTCGTGCTACAGCAGAACAAAGGTTAAAGTAAAATTGCTGCTCCTAGGAGCCAAATAAAAGGTTAGCATATAAACTTACAGCTCCACTCAGCTGCCTTTTACCCCTTTCTTTCTTAACTATCTTCTTAACTTTTCACATGTGGCTCAAAAATGAAAACAGTATTAAAAGTATTTACTTAGTATCTTGCTTCCACCCCTGTCCCCATCTGCCCCCCCCCCCCGCCCCCAGCCCACTCCTGGTCAAAGCTATTACTAGTTTCTTGTGTATCCTTCTGGTATTTGTTTATACACACAAACATAGCAACGTAGATAGATATAGATACAGATATATTCTCACCTTTCTTACACAAATGGTAGCATACTATATGTATTGTTTCACACTTAACTTTTTTTACTAAACAATTTATCTTGGAGTTTTATTTTGTTTTGTTTTTATTTTAATGTCATTACATACAGGGCTTCTTCATCCCTGTTTAGAGCTGTATGATATTCCTTTGGAAGTATGTACCATGGTTTATTTAATCAGCCCCTTGTGGAGGAACGCTTCAGTCATTTTCAATCTTGTGCTTATGTAGACACTGCTACAGTGAAAAACTTTGAATATTGTCATTTTGTACATGTGTAGGATATCTATAAGATACATTTATTTTCACAATAGGATTACTGGGTCAAAGAGTAAATGCATTTTTTTAAAACATTTCTTTATTGTTTCTACCACTTCAAAACAACAGTGAGTAGGCGCATCGGAAGTGGAGCCTGTTGGTGAAATTATGCAGGCAGGCCTGCAGTTGCTCTGGGCTTCATCATTCCCATGCCATGTGGCTTTGGGCAAGTCACTTCCCCTTTCATGAAGCCTTGGTGTACTCCTCTGCAAAAATTGGAGACTATTCTCTATCTCAATTGGGTCATCATAAAATTAAATGAGATAATGAATGGGAATTGTCAGCACAGCCCACCTTTAATGTGCTGTGATTATTAACCTGAAAATGGCCACAACCCTGATGCCCACATGCTAGGGTCACTTACTTTTTTTTTTTAATTATCATATAATAAAACTGACTTTTTCTTTCTTTTGATGTACTATTCTATAAATTTTAACATATACATAGATTTGTGTAACCACCACCAGAATCAAGATATAAAATAGTAAATGCATTTTTAATGTTAATAAATATTAACTAGTTGCACTCCGTAAAGGTTGTACACCGTTACTGGACTCCCTCCACCCATATATGAGTGACTTTTTCTCACATTCTTGGCAAAGGATAGAGTTGACTGTTTGCTATGACTGTTTATTGGTATAACATTCCCTGTGCAGAGGCATAAGCAGTGGACTAGGGCTGCAGCAGCTGTCTAGTTCTTCTTCTCTTGATTAAAGTTGCTTAAGCCTAAAATCTGAAGCTTAAAAAGAAAAATAAATACTAAACAGAGGCCTCATATTTTAATCACATTTTGAAGCAGCTACTTTTCTCATCTGCTCCTGAAACAGCTCAGTTTACAGCACTCTGTCATTCTGAATAACTAAGGGATAACTGAAGGAAAGCAGAAAAAGTAGTCTAGATTGCAGTTGTATATCGTTGAGGTGGTAATTGTTCTTCACTGAATGTTCACAAGTTTGGACGTACATATAACTTCTCTTTTCTCTTCTCCCTCCTACCCAATGTCAAAACATTTGGAAATGAAAGCACGAGTGAGAAGCTCTTATAATTTGGTATTTCCATTTGTAAACTTACTAAAAGAAAGAATGATGTTGGTTAATAAGATTGACATGAGAAAATTGGACTAAAGTGTTTGAAACATTTTCTTTACTGTAAATGTAAATCAGCCATACATAAAAAAATAGCATTCCTTTATACTAGGTTTGCCAGATTCAGCCAGTGGACTTAAATCATTTGTATCACATAATCTTTCAAAATTGGAGAATTTTATATTAAAATTCAAATTTCTGGCTTCACTTGAATAATCAGAATATCTGGCCTCAATTGCCCGTATTATCACATACAAACTGTTGATGGGGCATGTGCTCTAATTCACTAGATTCTTATACCTGGCCTCTTCACTCATTTTTTTCCTACTTATTCTTCAGAATACTATATAACTTAGTTGAAGTTACAATAAATTTTAACATAGCAACCACTTATTTTTATTACCAGTGTTTTAGCTTTCCACATAGAATTTAGCAGTAATATTTCAGTAAAAATATGTACAATTATTATGGTTAAAGTATTTGTTCTTACAAACATGAAATATGACATTTGATTTAATGATTGGACCACTAACATAGAGTTTTTTTCTCCTTTTGATAAATAAACGTGTTTTCTTACCATCTTGGAAAACTATCATTGACTTTTATCATTTTCCAAATGATTCTTGCTTTTTTGTCATGTGATACATTGATTATTCCATATCCATGTCATTTGACTTCTAATATATGTCTTTAAAAAACTTTAGTTGCTGAGAGATGTTATGGCAAAGTTAATCAGAGTTATGATCATATTTCTTCTGCATTTCGATCCCTGAGCTGACGCGCTGACTTACCATATAACTTCTCATTGATTTTAATCTTCCAGACTTTGCAGACCTCTGTTTGTTTAGGTGAGCTTTAATCACTTGTTCACCCAACACCCTATACTCTCTGCATTGAAATCTCTCGTGGTATAAATATTTAAAGATTGAAGGTGATGGAGATTGCTTTCTTTATTAACACTGTACTGGAACTATGGAATGCTTTGCTTATGAGCACGTTTAATTAAGGTTCACATCTTTATTAAAAAGAAATTCACTTAATCTGGTTGTACTCATTTTTAAGAATCAAAATGCCTTTTAAGATTTGTCCTGTATTGTTATTGCTGTTATCTAAGAATAATTGATACCAGGACAAAGAATCTAAATGAAATAGGAACTAAAGATTTATGATGAATAGTGAGGGCGTGGGAGTAGAAAGGGAAGTTTTCGTAGGACTTTATTATGAAAAAGGCTATTTAAATAACAGGTTATAATTGTAACTGTGGGAGTAATGAAAATCAACAAAGAATGAATGACATTTTTATTTTCTTCTTTGTAATTTTGAACATGATTGATAACACAATATGACATCCTGCCCTTACTGTTTAACTTTTTAGCATGCTTTTAAAAGGGTTCCTTTTTTGCAAAAAGATTCGCAGGGTTTTTTTCAGTTTTCCCAGTGGTCTCTCCAATCCTCTGATACTCAAATTATTCTCCTTTGGAGCACCCATTGAATCATAATCCTTGCTGATTTTCTCTATTTCACATTTTAACTAGTCTAACTGGCTTTATATGTGATTTGAGTAGTGTTTATATATCACTTTCATTAATCTCGTCAAATCTTGCCTTTTTCCCAGTGTTGACTTTGAGTCAATTTCACTATATTATTTATAGCCATAAATAGCATCCCAAAAGAACAGATACATTTACGACATTCAATGATTAAGAAAGACTGACCAACAAAACTTTTATCATAATGGGTAAGGACAGGCTCTTTAGTGTTCAGCAGGGAAGAATATTTGAGTAGGGAACAATTAATAAGTGATGCATGTATTAGTCAGTATTTTATGCTGTGAGAACTTTTGCTTGGGTGATGAATATTCAGATAATGGGAACTCCCTGTTTTGTCTTTTTAGTCTTCTAGATGTGGAACTGTGGCTTTCTGGGTGGGCAGATTCTGAAGCTTTTCAAGTTTAATGTAAAAGTTTCCCCATCTTACATATACTCATCAACTATGATTTTTTTTTAAGTAGCGTAAAAGTGTGTGTGTGTGTGTGTGTGTGTGTGTGTGTATAAACTTCAGACTTTGAAAAAAAGTGAATTGATTTCTTCAGAATAATAAGATGGAAATTCATTCGTAGCATTGACTAAACTGGGCTGCCAGTGTTGATAGTGATATTTATTTAGCATGAATAATATTCTACTATTCAAGAAAGATATTTTTCTGTGTACTAGATATTAGACAAAAGAACATGGTACCAGTTGACTCACTATTGCATTACGATAGATACCCCAAGCACAAATCCATACCAGGGAAAAGAAAGCCCTGATGACAGGACTAGATGAACCACAAGTGCAATTAACCACTCCCGCGGGAATGAATTTAGTACAATCTATCACAAGCTAGTGAGTCTTGAAGTATAAATAATAAAAAGAAAAAACAGTATTCCAGAAATGGGGGATATGAATGACCATATTACTGGCTAAATTTTATAAATACTAATTAAACATCAGAATATTTAAAATTCTGACATTTATTGTTCAAAGACTTTTGAATAATGTTAAGACAAAGACTTTTCTATGTTTCCTATATATGTGGTAAGTTCTGTAATTAGGAAATAAATCTTATCCTAACCTGAAGTGATTTCTCTCTCTTCTGAACTTCTAGAAGCTTCATTTTCCATATTGCTTTTTATTACAAATAATTTTATACCAACCTTGAAAAACTCTTCTGCTATTTTCTGAAACTTATTTAAATCTCATATTGCTATTGAACTATTTTTGTGCTTATACCTTTCCAATCAAGCTATAAGCTTCTTATAATCCACCATACTCTCCAATTTCTATTACAGTACCTTGTTAAGATTAGACATGGCCAAAATCTTTATTTGATTTCACTGATAAACCCATTCTTTTCCAGAATAAGAAAAATTAACTTGACTCTTATTTAATGTATGGTACATTACTTTCACAAAACTATGCAAAGCCTTTGTAGCAAATATTACCCATTAATCCTATTACTAAACTTATATTGGGTTCTTCTTCCAATATACATTGTAAGTGGAATTTCAGATTCATACTCTGAAGACTTTCTAAGATGATAATGCTCATGAGAGTGAGATGACATATTCATAAAAGTATGCAGAAACAGATATTTTCTTACACTGCTGGTGGATATAAATTGGTAGAACTCTTAGAAAGCAATTAAGATATATATGTATACCAGAAGCCTAAAGATATTATTATCCTTTGACCCAATTTCTGAAAATCTTTTCTAAAGGAGTTTAGAAAAAGCATTATCCCAGGGAAACTTTGCCACATTATTTGAAGTAATTAAATTTGGAAAAAATCTAAATGATAAAACAATGGTAAATGGTAATAAGCAAATTACAGTGCAATAATATAATGTTATTATGCATAAGGTTGCAAAGGAGTTGTTGAAACATGGACTTTTTTGTTAAAAAGGTATAAAATTTAGGTACAGTATTATCGCTGCTTTACAAAAAGAGCATAGGGAAGAAAGTCTGGAAGAAGAGATGCAAAAAAATCAGCAGTTTAACGGTGATTTGTTTTTGAGTGGTAGAACTGTTTTCTTTCTCATTTGTATTCTCTAATAGTCCTATAAAAACCATGTATTATTTTTAGAATGGGAAGAACAAGATGCTTTTTTTTAAATCTAAGAAACAATACTTAAATCATATTTCTCTTGGGAAAGACATACTTTTTAAAAATGAGAACTCTGCCTTTTAACAGTTTTTAGGAACTTCAAAATAAAAAAGGAGAACTAGAACTACTTTAAAGTACTGAGGACCTCATCGAATTCACAGTCACACTGCCATGACTCTTTCTCCTTCTAGATGAAAGAGGCCTCAGTACAAATCGTCAGTCTCCTTTACACACCCTAACAGGCCTTCTCTCGACTCATCAGAGACCAAGCCGAATGCCTATCCATTTTGTGTGGCAACCCCAGACTCCTATCCTTACTACCCATTATTTGCTCTTCATTTCCTTCTTCTGAGACCCGATAGAGTGGTTCCTCGTAGCTTTGACCTAATTATGTGTGCTGCGTCCTACCTCATGTTTTAAGAACAGACTAGTGAACTAGCAGAGTCAAGCTTTACTTCAATTTAAAACAGACTACTCCTTGATGATCTATCTCGTGTATTTTTTAATGTCATTGACTTGGGTTGTCCAAACCTCTCTGGCACAAAACTTCATTTTCTGAAACCCACTTCATGTCAGAGTTCTAGCTCAAGCATTGTTGTTTATAGTCTGCACATACTAGTATAGTTGGGCTATTAACTTTTTAAAGTATATGTAACAACTTTATTGACATATAATTCAAGTATCATACAATCTCCCC
The DNA here is from genome assembly GCF_020826845.1 of Diceros bicornis minor. Classification (NCBI taxonomy): domain Eukaryota; kingdom Metazoa; phylum Chordata; class Mammalia; order Perissodactyla; family Rhinocerotidae; genus Diceros; species Diceros bicornis. The sequence continues at coordinate 32,619,242 of NC_080749.1, forward strand.
AATTATAATGTATAATTCAATGCTTTTTAATATAGTCACACAGTTGTGCAACCTTCACCACAATCAACTTGAAAACATTTTCCTCACCCGAAAAAGAAATCTGTACCCATTAACAATAACTCCTCGTTTTCCCCCAAGTTGTGCTCTCCCCTCACCCCACCCTAGGCAACCACTAATTTACTTTTTCTCTCTATAAATTTTCCTATTCTGGATATTTCTTGTAAATGGAATCATATAATATGTGGTCTTTTGTGACTAGTTTCTTTCACTTGGTAAATATTTTTGATGTTCATTCATTTTGTAGCATATATCAGTGCTTCATTCCATTTTATTACTTAATAATATTCCATTTATGGATATTCAAGTTTTATTTATCCATTCATCAGTTGATGAACATTTAGATTTTTCTACTTTTTAGCTATTATGAATAATGCTGCTGTGAACATTTGTGTACAAGTTTTTGTGTGAACATATGTTTTCATTGCTCTTTGATGTTTAACTAAGCGTAGAATTACTGAGTCATATCTCTATATTTAACATTAGAGGAACTGTTAGACTATTTTCCAAAGTGGTTGCACCATTTTACAGTCTACCAAAAATGTATAAGGGTTTCAATTTCTTCACATCTTTGCTATTATCTGTTTTATTTTATTACAACCATCCTAATGGATGTAAAGTGATACCTGATTGTGGTGTTGGTGTGTATATCTCTACTGTCAAATGATGTTGAGAATCTTTTTATGTGCTTGCTGACCATTTGTATATCTTCTTGAAGAAATGTCTGTTCAGATGCTTTGCCTATTTTTAATTGGGTTGTCTTTTTATTATTGTTTTAAGGATTCTTTATATATTCTAAACAAAAGCCCATTTCTTTTAAGAACAAAAGTTTTTAATTTTGATGGTGTACAGTTTATCTATTTTTTCTTTTGTTACTTCTGATTTTGGTGTTGTATCTTTGAAGAATTTGCCTAACCCAAGATCACGAAGATTTATTCTTATATTTTCTTCTAAGAGTTTTATACTTTTAGCTTTTACATTTAGGTCTATGATGTATTTTGAGTTAATTTTTGTGTATGATATGAGGAATGGACCTAATTTCATTTTTTTAAATATGAATATCCATTTGTCATAGCACCATTTGTTTTAAAGACTATTCTTTCCCCACCTGAATTGTCTTAGCACCCTTGTTGAAAATCAATTGGCTATAAATGTCAGGGTTTGTTTTTGGGTTTTCAGTTTTCTTCCATTGATCTCTATGTCTTTATGCCAGTACCATATTGTCTTCATTACTGTAGCTTTGAGATGTTTGAAATACGGAAGTATGAGTCCTCCAACTTTGTTCTTGATTTTCAAGATTGTTTGTTCTGGCTATTCCGAGTCCCTTGAATTTCCATATAAATTTTAAGTTCAAGTTGTCCGTTTCTACAAGAAGCCAGCTATGATTTTGATAGGAACTGCATTTAATCTAAAGATCAACTTGGAGTATACTGCCATCTAGCAATATTAAGGTTCATCCATGAGCATGAGATATCTTTCCATTTATTTGTCTTAATTTTTTTCAACAATGCTTTGTAGTGTTTAGAATGTAAGTTTATACTTCTTTTGATAAATTTATTATTAAATATTTTATTCTTTTGATAGAATTTTAAATGGAGTTGTTTCTTAATTTCGTTTCAGATTGTTCATTGCTAATATGGAGAAATATAACTGATTTTTGTATATTGGTCTTGTATCCTGCAACCTTGCTGAACTCATTTATTAATTTTTATAGTTTCTTAGAGAATTCTTTGAGATTTTCTATATACAAGATCATATCATCTGATATAGAGATAGTTTTACTTTTTCCCAAACTAGAAGCCTTTTATTTCACTTTTCTTGCCTAGTTTCCCTGGCTACAACCTCTAGGACAATGTTGAATAGAAGTGGTGAGAATGGGGGTTGGCCCGGTGACATAGCAGTTGAGTTACGCATGCTCCGCTTCAGCAGCCAGGGGTTCGCAGGTTCAGATCTCAGGCACACACCAACACACCTCTTGTCAAGCCATGCTGTGGCGGCGTCCCATATAAAGTAAAGTAAGATGGGCACAGATGCTAGCCCAGGGCCAATCTTCCTCTGCAGAAGGAGGAGGATTGGCATCGGATGTTAGCTCAGGGCTGATCTTCCTCACAAAAAAAAAAAAGTGTTGAGAATGGACATCTTTTGTCTTCTTCCTGATCTAGGGGAAAAGCACTCATTCTTTTTTAAATTTAACTTTATTTTTATTGTGGTAACTTTGGTTTATAACATTGTATAAATTTCAGGTGTACATCATCATACTTCTATTTCTGTGTAGATTACCTCATGTTCTCATGTTTACCAAATACTAATTACAATCCATCACCACACACATTGCCTAATCATCCCTTTCAATCCCCCCTCCCTCTCCCCTTCCCCTCTGGTAACCACCAATCCAATCTCTGTCTCTCTGTGTTTGTTCGTTGTTGTTTTTATCTACTACTTATGAGTGAGATTATAGAGTATTTGACCTTCTCCCTCTGACTTATTTCACTTAGCATAATACCCTCAATGTCCATCCATGTTGTCACAAATGGCTGGATTTCATCATTTCTTATGACTGAGTAGTATTCCATTGTGTATATATACCATATCTTCTTCATCCATTCATCCCTTGATGGGCACTTAGGTTGCTTCCAAGTCTTGGCTATTGTGAATAATGCTGCACTGAACACAGGGGTACATGTATCTTTACACATTGGTGTTTTCATGTTGTTTGGATAAATACCCAGCAGTGGAATAGCTGGATCGTATGGTAGTTCTACTCTTAATTTTTTGAGGAATCTCCGTACTGTTTTCCATAGTGGCTGCACCAGTTTGCACTCCCACCAGTGGTGTATGAGAGTTTCCTTCTCTCCACATCCTCTCCAACACTTGTTTTCTGTCTTGTTAATTATAGCCATTCTGCCGGGCGTGAGGTGATATCTCATTGTAGTTTTAATTTGCATGTCTCTGATAGTTAATGATGTTGAACACCTTTTCATGTGCCTGTTGGCCATCTGTACATCTTCTTTGGAGAAATGTCTGTTCTCTTTTGCCCATTTTTTAATTGGGTTGTTAGTTTTTTTGTTGTTGAGATGTATGAGTTCTTTATATATTTTGGAGATTAGCCCCTTATCAGATATATGGTTTGCAAATATTTTCTCCCACTTGTTAGGTTGTCTTTTCCTTTTGTTGATGGTTTCCTGTGCTGTGCAGAGCTTTTTAGTTTGATATAGTCCCATTTGTTTATTCTTTCTATTGTTTCTCTTGCCCAGTCAGACATGGTGCTTGAACGTATGTTGCGAAGACTGATGTCAAGGAGCATGCTTCCTATGTTTTCTTATAGAACTTTAATGGTTTCAGGTCTTACGTTCAAATGTTTAATCCATTTTGAGTTAATTTTTGTGTATGGTGTAAGATAATGGTCTACTTTCAGTTTTTGCATGTGGCTGTCCAGTTGTCCCAGCACCATTTGTTGAAGAGACTTTGCTTTCTCCATTGTATGTTCTTGGCTCTTTTGTCGAAAATTAGCTGTCCATAGATGTGTGGATTTATTTCTGGGCTTTCAATTCTTTTCCATTGATCTGTGTGTCTGTTTTTGTGCCAGTACCATGCTATTTTGGTTACTATAGCTTTGTAGTATATTTTGAAATCAGGGAATGTGATACCTCCAGCTTTGTTCTTTTTTCTCAGGATTCCTTTGGCTATTCAGGGTCTTTTGTTGTTCCACATAAATTTTAGGATTCTTTGTTCTATTTCTGTGAAGAATGTTGTTGGAACTTTGATAGAGATTTCATTAAATCTATAGATTGCTTTAGGAAGCATGGACATCTTAACTATGTTAATTTTTGCAATCCAAGAGCACGGGAAAAGCACTCATTGTTAACATTGTTAAGTATGATGTGAGCTGTGGGTTTTTCATAGATGCCTTTTATTGGTTGAGGAAGTTCCCTTCTAATTCTAATTTGTTTAGTATTTTCATCATTAAGAGATTTTGTCAAATGCTTATTTGGCATCTATTGAGATGGTGACATGGTTTTTGTCTTTATTCTATTGATAACATGTATTACATTAGTTGATTTTTGGATTTTAAACCAACCCTACATTCCTGGGATAAATTCCACATAGTCATGGTATATGATCCTTTTCATATGTTGCTGGATTTGGTTTGCTACTATTTAGTTGATGATGTTTGCATCTAAATTCATAAGAGATATGGATCTATAGTTTTCTTTTCTTGTGATGTTTTTGTCTAATTTTTGTATCAGACTAATTATGGCTTCTGAATGAGTTGAGAAGTATTCTCTCCTCTTCTGTGTTTTGAAAGAGCTTATGAAGAATTGATATTAATTGTTCTTTAAATGTTTGATAGAATTCACAGTGAAGCCATCTGGCCTAGGCTTTTATTTGTGGAAAGTGGTTTTTTGGTTTTTTAATAAAGACAATTTTTTTAAAGCAGTTTTAGGTTCACAGCAAAATTGAGGGGAAGGTACAGAGATTTCCCATATACTCCCTGTCTCTGTAGATGCACAGCCTCCCCCATTATTAACATTCCCCCAACAGAGTGGTACATTTGTTGCAATTGATGAAAGTATATTGATACATTGTGGGAGATTTTTAAATTATTAATTCAATCTCTTTACTTGTTGTAGGTCTATTCAGATTTTCTATTTCTTCTTGAGTTGGTTTTGGTAGTTTATATCTCTTAGGAATTTGTCCATATATCATCTATGTTACCTAATTTTTTGATTTTGTATTCGTTTATACTCTTTTTTTTTTGCAGGTCAGTAATAATGTCCTCTCCTTCCTTTCTGATATTGGTAATTTGAGTCTTCTCTCTTTTTCTCTTGGTAGTTCTGCTAAACGTTTGTCAATCTTTTTGATCTTTCCAAAGAACCAAATTTTAGTTTCATGGGTGTTCTCATCTCCATTTTGTTTATTTTCACTCTAATTTTTATTGTTTCTTTCCTTCTTCTTTTTTTCAGTTTCTCTTATTGTTCCACTGTCTTAAAGTGGAAGGTTAGGTTGTTAATTTGAGATCTTTCTTCTTTTTTAACATAGGTGCTTAGAGTTATAATGTCCCCTAAGCACTGCTTTAGCTTCATCCCAAAAGGTTTGGTATGTTGTGTATTTTCATTCATCTTAAAATATTTTCTATTATTCCTTTTGATTTCTTCTTTGATCCATTGCTTATTGAAGAATGTGTAGTTTAATATCTATATATTTTTGAATTTCTCAAATTTCTTTCTCTTGTTGATTTTTAATTTGATTCCATTATGACTGGAGAACATACTTTGTATGATTTCAGTCCTTTTAAATTTATTGCAATTTTTTTATTCCCTAGATATGGTCTATTCTGGATAATGTTCCATGTGCACTTGGAAAGAAGATGTATTCTGATATTGGTGGGTAGAGTGTTTTATGGATATCTGTTAAGTGTAGTTAGGTGGCTTATATTGTCTTTTATTTCCTTGCTGATCTCCTGCCTGGTTGTTCTATCCATTAGTGAACGTGGAATATTGAAGACTCCAACTATTATTGTTGAATTGTCGTTTCTCCCTTCAATTCTGTCAGTTATGCCTCTTGTACTTTGAGGCTCTATTGTTAGGTACATGTATGTTTATAATTATTATATCTTTCCAATGGATTGATGTTTTAATCATTGTAAAATCTCTCTTTTTAACTCGCATAACAGTTTTTGTTTTCAAATCTATTTTATTCAGCTTTCTTAAGGTTGCTGTTTGCATGATCTATGCTTTTTCCATTTTTAAAATTTCGACCTATTTGTATCTTTGGATCTAAACTGTATCATCTATAGCATATATTGGATATTGTTTTTTAATCCAGTTTGGCAGTCTCTGCCTTTTGATGGATTGTTTAATCCATTCACATTTATTGTTATTGATATATTTAGATTTATGTTTGATATTTTATTCTTTGTTTTCAATATGCCTCATATCTTTTTTGTTCCTCTCTTCTTTTACTGTTTTCTTTTGAATTAAGTATTTTTTCATGTACTATTTTAGTTCTTGTAATGATTTTTTCACCATATATATTTTTTTATTTTCTTACTGATTGCTGTAGGGCTAACCGTATACATCTTATCAGCTTCTACTTCAGATTTATACTAACTTAATTCTAGTGAGATAAAAATATTATTTCTATATAGCTCTATTTCCTCTTCTCCCTTTTTGTGCTATTATTGTTATACACTTACATCTATGTGCATTACAAGCTTAACAATGCATTGTTATGATTATTAGTTTGTGTAATTTTATGTCTTTTAAAGAAGCTAAGAGAAGAAAAGAGAGCGAATATGTATTTATAGAGTTTGCTATGTTAGCCTTCTTATTCACCATTTCTGGTTCTCTTCGTTTGTTCTTGTGGATTTGAGTTACAATCTGTTGTCATGTCCTTACTCCTACCCTCCTCCTTTGTGCTATTATTGTCAAATATACTACATTTCTATACAAGAAATGTATATGTTAGAAACCCTACAATATGTTATGTTATCCTACAATATCGTTTTGTACAATTCCTTTCTTTTTAATTATTTTTTTGAGGTCACAGTGGTTTATGACATTGTGTAAATTTCAGATGTACATCATTCTATTTCAGCTTCTGTATAGACTGCATCATGTTCACCAGCAAAAGTCCAGTTTCCATCTGTCACTGTACATATATGTTTCTTTACCCCCTTCACCCTCCCCCCACCCCTTCTCTTCTGGTAACCAACAATCTGTTCTCCTTATCTGTGTGTTTGTTACAATTCCTTTTTAAATCAGTTAGGAGAAGAAATATGCATTTATGCTCTCTTGTAATTCCATAATTACCTATACTGGTGCTCTTTATTTTTTTGTTTGGAGTCAAATTACCACCTGGGGTCACTTGCTTTGAGCCTGAACAACTTTCTTTTGTATTTCTTGTAATGTAGATATGCTAGCAGTGAATTCTCTCAGTTTTTCTTTATTTGGGAGCATGTTTATTTCACCTTCATTTTTGAAAAATAGTTTTGGTGGAGATAAGTTTTTGGTTGACAGATGTTTGGGGTTTTTTTCTATTAGCACTTTGATTATGTCATCCCACTGCCTTTTGGCCTTCATTGTTTCTTGAGAGTCTGCTTCTGAATTTAGTCATGCATTGCATAACATTTTGGTCAACAATGGACTGCATATATGACAGTGGTCCCACAAGATTAGTACCATATAGCCTATGTGTGTAGTAGGCTATACCATCTAGGTTTGTGTAAGTACACTCTGTGATGTTCACACAATGACAAAATCGCCTAACGACTCATTTCACAGAATGTATCCCTGTCGTTAAGTGACGCCTGACTGTATTGGGTTTCCCTTCTATGTGATGAGTCCTTTTTGTCTTACTGCTTTCAAGTTTGTCTTTGTCTCTGTTTACAACATTTTTGCTATAAGGTGTTTCAGTGTGGCTTTCTTTGTGTCATTAATGCTTTCCATCAAATTTAGGAAGTTTCCAGCCATTATTTATTTGAATATTATTTCTAGTTCTTTCTCTTCTCACCTTCTGGTACTCCCAATTATGCCTATGTTGCTCTGTGTAATGGTGTCCCCCATTTCTCTGAGGCTCTATTCATTTTTCTTCATTCTTTTTCTCTGTTCTTCAGATTGCATAATCTTTCTTGATCTGTCTTCAAGTTCACATTGATTCTTTCTTCTGCCCATTCAAATCTACTTTGAGTCCCTCTAGTGAATTTCTTATTTCAATCATTATACATTTCAACTCCAGAATATCCATTTGGTTCTTTTTTTAATATTTTCTATCTTTTTATTGATATTCTGTATCTGTTGAAACATTGTCATCATACTTTTGCTTTAGTTCTTTGAACATATTTATAATGGCTCGTTTGAAGTCTTTGTTCTCTGACATCTGAGCTCTCTCACAGGCAGTTTCTCTTCACTTTTTTCCTGTGTGGGGGTCATTCTTTCTTGTTTTTTGCATGTCTTTTAATTTTTTTATTGAAAACTGGACATTTTAGATAGTATTTTATGTCAACTCTTGATACTGATCCTCTCTCATGGGACCTTTTGTTGTTTTTTGTTTTTTGTTTAATACTTAGCTGGGCTATTTTAGTGAAGTCTATTTCCCCCACTGTGTTAAGCTTCTGATAATACTTCTCAGAGAGTACAGACTTGCCCATGCACATGGTCATCCTGGAATGACAGTATTTATAGCAGAGCTCTCTCTGACTGTCTCTTTCCCTGATCTCTCATCTGCAGTCTGCTTCTGTTGTTATCTCACATGTCTGTTAAGCACCCCTCATTGCCAGTGGAATGCTCTATTGTTTTTGATAAGACCCAAAGACACAAATTACTCCATAGTCAGATAAATTTTGGCCCCTTTGCTAGAATAGGTTTTGAAGTCATTCTTTACAGTTTGTTCTGACCCCAGAAAGACTCTTCTTACCTCTCTTCCCTGGGTTTTCTCTGGTAAATACCCTCCATTTTCTTGGGAGTATTTTCTGTTTTGTTTAATAACTGATAAATTTAGTCATTTCCTATTGTTCACTAACTAATGTGGCCTATCATTTAGCTTATTTCTTTCATGGAGTTACTAGCCTCCTCTTCCTTGCTTAACAGCAAAATCTCCATTGTTTCAAGAGCACCCTTAAGCTTGAACTTTCCCATACTCTGTTCTACATAAAGTCAGTTCTTTTGGGGAGAGCTTTGGAGCTCTCTGTTTTTATGGCCTGCCTCTCCCCCTGGGCAAAATCTCCGAGCCACTGCTCTGAAGCTAAGGACAGGGACAGCGGCCCACTTTTTTGGAGTGACACTCCTGTTTTATGAGCAGGTGATTGGCAAGGCAGTAGTTTCTGATCTTCTTGGCTCACCCCTCCTGGTGTGGAACTTTTGCCCTAAGACTGAGCTGAGGCAAGGATGATTGAAGCCCCAGTGTTCCCAGCCTACCTTACCTGGAGTAAAACTTATGCTCTTTCAGAGAGGGCTGGGTACAGGAAGGGAGCCTCTGATCTCTTAGCTGTTCTTGTTGGAATTTAGTCTCTGCAACCGATAGCTGGGGTCATGAGCAATGTTGGTGACTTACCCCTCTCTGGGAGATACCATAGCCCTTGACTGGGAGCTGGGAGCCCTTGACCACACCCACCTGGAGTGGAACCTCTGTCTTGCTGAGCTGGTGGGCAGGAGTGAGAGAGGGAGTGGGTCATGACTCAAGTGCCACAGACCACCACTGTTCTTACTAAGATTTAGAAGATTATCTTGCATAAGTGTTTCATTTGCTTTGTACCCTTAGGACAATTTCCAGAAATTTTAAATGATTGTGTTTTTATAATTTTTACCAGTTACATTTGTTTCACTGATGAGGTCCTCACTCCTTATCCATTCCAGAAGTGGATCCGGGTTATTAACTTTTGGATAGTATCCCATCAACCTCTCTTTTCTTTTCAGAAGGATCTTTATTACTGTGTGATTTATCAGTATATTGGTTATAGCTCTAGAAATCAGCATCATCATGCCACAAGCCACTCTGCACACTACACATCAATGAATGACAGCATCCCCAAATATCAATAATATATGTGTAGACTTAGAGCCAACATGTATGGATAGGTACAACCTAATTTAAGGTCACCCATTTATATAGATGACACTTTGTAGGTCATATGCAAGGAAAGGGAATAAGCAATTCTGGGTCATAGCCAATCTCATTTTTTGTCATGTTACTGCCTCCATCCATACTCAGTGTGACAAAGGAGGGATGGGAAAACTTTCCCCTTTCTCTATCCCCCGGTTAACCCAGGACAGGCCCACCTTCCTTCTCCAACAGCCATTCTCTTTCCAGAGCTCCCCTGGCAAAAGTGAGCTTTGCTCTGTCCTCTGCTTAAAGAACTTTGTCTCAAGTTCTTTAGAATTTTACAAGTTCTAAAGTTAAATTTTAAGAGTTTAAAGAGTTAAAGAATTTTAAGAGTTCTCGGTGCTGGGCCTGTGGCGCAAGCAGTTAAGTGCGTGCTTCCACTGTGGCGGCCCAGGATTTGCAGGTTCGGATCCCTGGTGCACACTGACGCACTGCTTGTCAAGCCATGCTGTGGCGGCATCCCATATAAAGTGGAGGAAGACAGGCACGGATGTTAGCTCAGGGCCAGTCTTCCTCAGCAAAAAGAAGAGGATTGGCATCGGACATTAGCTCAGGGCTGATCTTCCTCACAAAAAAAAAAAAAGAAAAGAAAAAGAATTTTAAGAGTTCTTACTTCTCCCCACTCAATCTCTATTGACTACTAATCCTGTACTCTAATTTGCCCCCCCCCCAAAAAAAACGACAGGAAAAGATTTTCTCAATCTATTGCTTGATTAAGCCTTCAGGCAACAGTACAAGATACATAAAAGGCTCAGTTTTATTCCATTTTGGGAAGGATATTTGTTCTATTTTATTTAATAACTTATATCCAGTCATTTCCTATTGTTCACTGAAGTGTTACGTTACATTTCACCCACATGCAGGGTTAATAAGTTTCTATATTGTATCATTCCCATTTTCAAAAATGTCTGGTAGCTAGTAGAATAACCTTTCCTGTTTGGCCACAGTTTACCTGTGTTGCCTTGTCTCTGATCTTCTGCCTATGCTCCACTTATACTGGGTCAGTAACTTGTTACTTTCTCCAAGCATATCATTTCTTTCACATGTCCATGCTTTTGCTATCAGAGATGCTTAACAAGTGATTGCAACAATATCTTGCTTGTAACATGACATGGCAGGGCCCCTGCCCACTCCTATTGAATCAGAATCTTTATGTGTGATGATTTTTTTAAAAGCTCCTCAGTCGATTCTACAACTACAGAAGAACCATTGCTGTTCTCTTTTCTCTCCCTGCAGCGTCCTCCCTATCACTTGCTTTCACTTTGCCTCACAAAATCTTGCTCAACAAAAGCCAAAAAAAAAAAAAAAAAGAGGGGCCAGCACAGTGGCATAGCAGTTAAGTTCGCACATTCTGCTTCGGTGGCCCTAGGTTCATCGGTTTGGATCCTGGGTGCAGACCTACTCACAGCCCATCAAGCCATGCTGAGGCGGCATCCAATATAGAAGAGCTACAACCCTACAGCTGTGATACACAACTATGTACTAGGGCTTTGGTGAGAAAAAAGAAAAAATGAGAAAGATTGGCAACAGATTTTAGAGCAGGGCCAATCTTCCTCAAAAAAAATAAAATAAAATAATATTTACTTTAAAAACAAAAGAGAGAGAGAAAGAGACTTAACTAAAATACTACTATCTCTGAAAAGTTTTCCTCACTTCTGTCTCCATTCTTAATCTAGTCGATGTATGTTGTTGTTCCTGGTTAACTAGTATCAGAGCCCTCTTTCTGTGCTTAGGGGGTCCCTTACCTTCTGAACTAGAGATAGTTCCTACCTTAGAGGCTCAAAATGACAACTACTTACTTTCTCAGTCTTCCTCACACATTGAGCATGAGTCCATAAACAAGACTGCCAATCAGGCATACACACCACAGTCTTTGAAGCAAAAACTAGAGACGTGAAAAAAATAGAGACCACAAACTCCATTTCTGGAAAAGGTAGTGGTAGTAGCAGTGGCAGCTCCTTCCAGTTTCCAATTATAACAGAAAAGTTATTCTAGTGGCAGCATCTAGCTTGCCGCTTCCAAGTAGGAGCATTGCACACTGCAGCCTCTTTTCCTGGCTAGGTAGCCTCCCAAGCTGATTCTACAGCTTTCTATCTTTTAATAAATTTATTTTCTGCTGAAATTATACTGAGTTGGTTTCTATTATTGGTAAGATACAGGGACACTTAATAGAATAATCACCTCTCTGTACCTTCCATAGCACTTCATTCACAGGCCAATATAGCAATAAATAATAACTGTCATGTAGTTATTTGCCAGTAGAATATCGGTTAACTCTGCCAAAAGAGAAGGAAAGAACATTCTAGGCAGGAAGCCATGTGGCTGGAAGGAACATAGAGAATACCAGAGACTGAAGGGACAGTGTGTCCAGAAGATAGTGAGCTAATTGGTGAAAGGTGTCAATAGATAGAAAGTTGTTAGAGGAATTAAGTAACTGGATCATACCAGCTCTACAAGACCATGTGAAGACATTTTTATTTTAAGTTTAAGAAAAATGTAAAGGTCTTGAAGGTTTTTAACTGGCAGGTGTTATGCTCAGATTTGTATTTTGAAAAAAGTACTATGGCATGAAGAATAAATTGGAGGTGAGGAAATACTGGTGATTTCACTTGGATTTGAGCTTTGCTCATAGAATTAAGAGATTCAATATAGTTCCAAGCTGAACCCTGCCTCCTGGCCGTGTCCTCCTACTAATCCTAAATTTTTCCTTTTGTAGCAATCCAGAGTGAAGACCTTCTGTCTCCCACCAGACAGCCCTTTAACCTTTAAAACTAAGACGCAGAACAGGCCAGGGCAATATTTTTTCCACATTTCTTGTTGTTATTAATAGCTATTGCTAATAAAGACACTTAAATATTTATCAAGTCCATTTAATTTCATATGGATGTATAACTTAGATTGGATTCTTTTGATATCCAGGTATTAAAGCAGTTCTGGTTTTGTTTTGTTTTTTTGAAGAGTTGGGGTAGCTTTCATTTTAGTCTTTCAGAACTAAAAATGACAACTAAAAAAAGATATAGTACATTAAAACATGTGCTAACAATGTGTCTTTATATTATTTTATATATTATTATATATATTTTATGTCTTTATTTCAAGTTATTTAAAACTAAAATTAAGTTTGAAGATACTATTTGTATTCTTAGTTGGTCTTAGAGAGTGAAATAATAATTGCAGATGTCCAGATTGCAGCTGGTCAGCCAAATAATTAGAGCTGCTACTGATTTTAATAAGTGCGACCTTCTAAATTTTAGCAAATCCCCCAAATTGTTACAAAAGGCATTCAGTGGTAAATCAAACAAACAATTTAGTTTTTCATTCATTAGTAGAGTCAAAGGCCTTTAAGTTTCTGAAGAATAAATTTACCCTTCCAGAAAGTCTTTCCAAGCGTACTTAAAAAAGCAGTATCCCAAACAAAGGCAAGGCATTTGGTGGCTAATATATGCAAAGTTGGTAGGAAGAAGTCTGTAAGGCCACCATTAGGCCAGCCTGCTTACCACAACAGCGCAGCAGGAGCATGGGGAGGAATTAGAGATTCAAGGCAGAGACAAAGAGTTTTCCAAGTTCCAGACTGTTATTTTATGTAAATGATTTTGTTTGATATTGCTGACTTATTTGTCCACATCATTTCTTTTATTTTAACTAACAAAGAAAAGTGTAGAATTTGAATAAGAAAAATAAAAGAATGTTTCTTTGTCCAAAGTACATTTAAGGAAATATTAGGTTGAACCATATGCACTAGTTATTTTTATAAGTAAAAAATGATTGAATATGGGAAATTCCATATGATTCAATTTAATAAAACCTATCCAAGCAGTGTAACATACCATTATATATAGCATATCATTGACTTTGCTCATTCTGAGTAGATTTGGATACATTTTTCTCTGTTTTTTGTTACCAACAATTAATTTTAACAAAATATTTACTTTTATCAAATAAATATAATCTTATTAGGTGTCGGAAGCACTTGCTGTGGACCGTTTTAAAAGAGATTATCAAACTCAAAAGAGACTTTTTAATAGTAAGGAAGGGGCAACAGAGTACTATAGGGGAGGAAAAATTTTCCTTCTACTCTTCAAGGTTCTTTGGCTGGTCTAATAATCAAATTGACATAAGACAGATTAACAGGAGATAAAGAAATTTATTTACATATAAACAGGGGCCCCATAAGCATATGAGACCCACAGGCAGTCAGGCAATTGAGGCTTATATGCTATCCTGAGCAAAGGAGAAGAAGGTAGGTGTCTGGTACATCAAAGGGAGGAAGACAATTTACAAGAAGATGAGAAGAACAAATGTTTGGTAAATAAATGCTTGCCATGCCATGCAGAGACAAAGGGACACAGAGAGGTCTTTGAACAAGCAAGCCTTGCTTGCTAAGATCCCCCCAGACTACCTCGCCTAGCTCATATTCTTTGTAGTTATCTCTGGTGATAGCTCTCTTCCTGGAGCAGGCCTTTTATCTAAATTCTTTTAGACAGTTAATGGGGGACATAAAAAGAAAAACTTGGGGCCGGCCCAGTGGCATAGTGGTTAAGTTCAGCACGCTCCACTGTGGTGTCTTGGGTTCACAGGTTTAGATCCTAGGCATGGACCTCCACCACCATCAGCCATGCTGTGGCAGTGACCCACATATTAAAAAAAAAAAAAAAATAGAGGACGATTGGCCACAGATGTTAGCTCAGGGTGAATTTTCATCAGCGAAAATAGATTAAGTAAGTAAGTAAATAAATAAATAAATAAATAAATAAAAAGAAAAACTTCCTGAGTCTTCTGTCTTAAAAATAATCAGCCTAAAATAATCCCTTTGCCAAAAAGACACATTTTAGGGTGGCACATTTTGCTCCCCTGCAGTACGAATGTACTGATGAACTGACCCAGCCTATAATGTTTTTAATGCCCCCATCAGTCTCTTGGCTGATATTCTAGGATTTAGGGATTTTTCCAAAACCATCACAGAATTAGAGAATATACACTCACACTATAGATCTCCCTAATTCCTGGGAATTTAAAATCTCAGGAAAGATGAGCGTCAATATAAAAAATAAAAATAATAATAGTAATTATAGTAGGTAACACTTAAATAATGTTTACTGTGCCAGGCACTATTCTAAGTGCTTTACTTCAGGCATACCTCAGATATTGTAGATTTGGTTCTAAGACCACCACAATAAAGCAAATATCCTAATAAAGTGAGTCACATGAATTTTTTGGTTTCCCAGTGCATATGAAAGTTATATTTACACCATATTGTAGTCTATTAAGTGTGCAATAGCATTATGTCTAAAAAAACAATGTATGTACCTTAATTAAAAAATACTTCATTGCTAAAAAAAAGCTAACCACTGTCTGAACCTTCAGTGAATGGTAATCTTTTTGCTTGTAGAGGGTCTTGCCTTGATGTTGATGGCTGCTGACTAATCAGAGTGGCGGTTGCCGAAGTTTGGGGTGGCTGTGGCAATTTCTTAAAATAAGACAATAATGAAGTTTGCCACATCGATTGACTCTTCCTTTCACGAACAATTTCTTCATAGCATGTGATGCTGTTTGATAGCATTTTACCCACAGTAGAACTTCTTTCAAAATTGGGGTCAATCCTCTCAAACTCTGCCACTGTTTATCAACTAGTTTATGTACTGTTTTAAATCCTTTGTTGTCTTTTCAACAATCTTCATAGCATCATCACCAGGAGTAGATTCTGTCTCAAGGAACCACTTTCTTTGCTCATCCATAAGAAGCAACTCTTCATCTGTTAAAGTTTTATCATGAGATTGCAGCAATTCAGTCATATATTCAGGCTCCACTTCTAATTCTAGATCTCCTGCTATTTCTACCACATTGGCACTTACTTCCTCCACTGAAGTCTTGAACCCCTCAAAGTCATTCATGAGGTTGGAATCTGGTTCTTTCAAACTCCTGTTAATGTTGATATTTTGACCTCTTCCCATGTTCTTAATGGCGTCTAGAATATGGTGAATCCTTTCCAGAAAGTTTTCAATTGACTTTGCCCAAATCCATCGGAGGAATCACTGCCTCTGGCAACTATAGCCTTGCAAAATGTATTTCTTAAATAATAAGACTTGAAAGTCGAGATGACTCCTTGATCCATGGGATGCAAGGATGGGTATTGTGTTAGCAGGCATGAAAACAACATTAATCTTCCTGTACATCTCCATCAGAGCTCTTGGGTGACCAGGTGCATTGTCAAGGACCAGTAATATTTTGAAAGGAATCTTTTTTTCTGAGCAGTAGATCTCAACAGTGGGCTGAAAATATTCAGTAAACCATGTTGTGAATAGATGTGCTGTCATCCAGGCTTAGTTGTTCCATTTATAGAACACAGGCAGAGTGGATTTAGCATAATTGTTAAGGACCCCAGGATTTTCAGAATGGTAAGCAAGCATTGGCTTCAACTTAAAGTCACCAGCTGCCTTTAACAAGAGAGTCAGCCTGTCCTTTGAAGCTTTGAAGCCAAGCATTGACTTCTCTCTAGCCATGAAAGTCCTATTTGGAATCTTCCAATATAGGCTGTTTTGTCTACATTGAAAATCTGTTGTTTAGTGTAGACACCTTCATAATTATCTTAGCTAGATCTTCTGGATTACTTGTTGCAGCTTCTGCATCAGCACTGGCTGCTTCACCTTGCACTTTTATGTTATAGAGACAACTTCTTTCCTTAAACCTCATGAATCAACCTCTGACAGCTTCCAACTTTTCTTCTGCAGCTTCCTCACCTCTCTCAGCCTTCATAGGTTTGAAGAGAGTTAAGGCTTTGCTCTGGGTTAGGCCTTGGCTAAGGGAATGTTGTGGCTGATTTGATCTTCTATCTAGACCACTAAAACTGTCTCCATACCAGCAATAAGGCAGTTTCACTTTCTTATCATTCATGTGTTCACTGGAGTAGCACTTTTAATTTCCTTCAAGAACTTTTCCTTTGCATTCACAACTTGGCTAACTGTTTAGTTCAAGAGGCCTAGCTTTTGCCCTGTCTCAACTTTTTATATGCCTTCCTCACTAAGCTTAATCATTTCTAGCTTTTGATTTAAAGTGAGAGACATGCAACTCTTCCTCTTACTTGAACACTTAGAGGCCATCATGGGCCTATTAATTGGCCTAATTTCAATATTGTTGTGTCTCAGATAATAGGGAGGCCCAAGGAGAGAGAGAGAGAGATTGGGGAACAGCCAGTTAGTGGAGCAGTTGGAATGCACAATATTTATCGATTAAGTTCGCTATCTTATATGGGCACAGTTCCTGGTGCCCCAAAATAATTACAATAGAAGAATCAAAGGTCACTGATCACAGATCCCCGTAATAAATATAATAATGAAAAAGTTTGAAATATTGTAAGAATTACCAAAATGTGGCCCAGAGACAGGAAGTAAACAAATGCTATTGGAAAAATGGCTCTGATAGACTTGCTCAGTGCAGGGTTGCTACAAACCTTCAATTTTTAAAAACCACAGTATCTGCAAAGCACAATAAAGCAAAGCACAATAAAGTGAGGTATGCCTATATTAACTCATTTAATTCTCACAGCAATCCGGTGAAGCAGCTACTATTATCATTATCCCAATTATACAGATGAGGAAACAGAAGTATAGAACAGTTAAGTAATTTGTACAAAATCACACGAGTTAAGTATCTGAGCCAAAATTTAAACCCAAGCATTCTGGCACCAGAGTTGGTACTTAACCAGCAGTAAACTGCCTCTCGAGGTGAAGAAAGTCTAGTATCACTGAATCAATTCTAATACATTGCAGGGGTTGCAATATTAAAATTAGCTAAGTTAAAATAGCTAAGTTCATTAATGGAGTTGTCAAGCTTCTTTCCATTCTAATAGCTACCGTTCTGGATTGTTGCAATAGTTCTCTACCTAGGATACATATTTCTAATCTTCTCCCCAGTCTAGGCCAGCCAGCATCCTGCTGCTAGATTAATATAAGTAAATCATCACTTTAATCCTGTTACTACCTTGCTCAGATCCCTTTCATGACTCTACATTTCCACTGTCAGCAAGGGATATAAACAAACAACCACTAGGATTTGGTAGTAGCGCTGAAAGCACCACAAGCTCAACATTTCTTTGAAATCTCCTGTTTTATCTTAAAAATTCACACAAATTTTATTTCCCGCTCCATAATTCATCTGTTTGTGTAATATAATAATGTTTAAAATTATATATCACTGGGGCCGGCTCCGTGGCTTAGCGGTTAAGGGCGCACGCTCCGCTACTGGCGGCCCGTGTTTGGATCCTGGGTGTGCACTGACGCACCGCTTCTTGGGCCATGCTGAGGCGGCGTCCCACATACAGCAACTAGAAAGGATGTGCAGCTATGACATACAACTATCTACTGGGGCTTTGGGGAGAAAAAAGAGGAGGATTGGCAATAGATGTTAGCTGAGGGCCGATCTTCCTCAGCAAAAAGAGGAGGAGTGGCATGGATATTAGCTCAGGGCTGATCTTCCTCACACACACACACACAAAAAATTAGATATCACTTAAATGACTTAATTCTTTAAATTTTCAAATAAAGTTGATGAGTCAGAAAGATGCTTCAAGTTTATCCTGGGCTTTCTAGTGTCACATTAGGTACACATACTCCTGCTTGAAGAATCCAGGCTGGATTTTAGGTGCCTTTGCTACATATTTAAGACTCTCATTTATCTAGCCCCATTCCAATTTTCCCATCTTATAACTTGCTGTTTCCCTGCATGAATCCTCTTGTAAATCCATCCATTTACCTATCCACAATTATTTACCACATATCCACTATGTACCAGGCACTGCCTCCTAAAGATGTCTTGCACTGTATACCACCCATATATCTTGGCTTTTGTCCTTTCTCCCTGCTTGGAATACCTTCTCTCCTCACTTCTATTAAAGTGCTAATCTTTCAAGACCTAATTCAAATACTTGCTTTTCCTGACTACCCTAATCAGGACTCTGAACTCCTGTAACACTTACTTGATGCTTATTATATATTTTTATATTTATATGACTAGATCTTACTCATAAGATTTTTAAGTAAGAGTTCAACATGCAAAGAAATGAAAAAAGGACATTTCAGACAATGAACATGCCATGTATAAAGGCACAGGAATGTGAAGTAGCACAGGGCATTCCAGTAAATGCTAGGTTGTTTAGAATACAGTCATGTGCCGCATAACGACATTTCAGTCAATGATGGACCGTATATATGATGGTGGTCCCATAAGGTTAGTGCTATATAGCTTAGTACTATATAGCCTGTGAAGTAAGCTATACCATCTAGGTTTGTGTAAGTACACTCTGCGATGTTCCCACAACAACCCAATCGGTTAACGATGCATTTCTTAGAATATATTCCCATTGTTAAGTGATACACAACTGTAGATGGAATGTAGAATATATACTGGGAATGTGAGAAAAGTAGAACCTGATCATGGAGGAATATATAACTCTTGCCAAGAAATATGCATCCCACCCTCCCCAGCCCCCACTGTAATTAATGGGAAACCATCAAAGAATTCATCAGGGAATAATTTGTTATGTTAGTCATAATCAACTTAGATATAAACTCTCTAGTTTTCATATTCTTCATTTTCTTATATCTTATTTTTATTTTACATACACGTGAAATTATGGTCATATTTTTATGCAGTCTTTTTTTCTTAACGTACTGTGTATCCCTCCTCTGCCTAATGTGTATACACACATATATAGAGAGAGAGAGGAATTTTGTTCATCACTTTAAAAAATGAGATCACACACACACATATACCTTGCATACTTTGTAGAAATGCTCTCGTTTATTTATTTATTTATTTATTTATTTGATGTCATAATAGTTTATGACATTGTGAACTTTTACTTGTACATTATTGTTTGTCAGTCACCATATAAATGCATCCCTTCACCCCTTGTGCCCACCCCCCCCACCCCCTTCCCCGTGGTAACCACCAAACTGTTCTCTCTGTCTGTGTATCAGTTTATCTTCCACATATGAGTGAAATCATGCAGTTTTTGTCTTTCTCTGTCTGGCTTATTTCGCTTAACATAATACCCTCAAGGTCCATCCACATTGTTGCAAATGGGATGATTTTGTCTTTTTTTATTGCTGAGTAGTATTCCACTGTATATATATATATATATATATACACCACATCTTCTTTATCCGATCATCAGTCAAGGGACACTTAGGTTGCTTCCACTTCTAGGCGATAATGAATAATGCTGCAATGAACATAGGGGTGCATAAGCCCCTTTGGATTGCTGATTTCAGGTTCTTTGGATAGATACCCACTAGTGGTATAGCTGAATCATAAGGTATTTCTATTTTTAATTTTTTGAGGAATCTCCATACTGTTTTCCATAGAGGCTGCACCAGTTTGCATTCCCACCAGCAGTGTATGAGGGTTCCCTTTTCTCCACAACCTCTCCAACATTTCTTATTTTTTGTCTTGGTGATTACAGCCATTCTAACAGGTGTAAGGTGACATCTTAGTGTTGTTTGGATTTGCATTTCCCTGATGATTAGTGGTGTTGAACATCTTTTCATGTGCCTATTGACCATCTGTATGTCTTCCTTGGAAAATTGTCTGTTCATATTCTCTGCACATTTTTTGATCGGGTTGTTTGTTTTTTCGTTGGTGAGTTGTGTGAGTTCTTTATATATTATGGAGATTAACCTCTTGTCAGATATATGCTTTGCAAATACTTTTCTCCCAGCTGGTGGGTTGTCTTTTCATTTTGATTGTGGTTTCATATGCCTTGCAGAAGCTCTTTAGTCTGATGAAGTCTCACTTGTTTATTTCTTCTTCTGTTTCCTTTGTCTGTGTAGACATGGAATTCGAAAAGATCCCTCTGTGACCAATGTCAGAGAGTGTACTGCCTATATTTTCTTCCAGGAGTTTTATAGTTTCAGGTCTTACTTTCAAGTCGTTGATCTATTTTGAGTTAATTTTTGTGTCTGGCGAAAGAAGATGGTCTACTTTCATTCTTTTGCATGTGGCTGTCCAGTTTTCCCAGCACCGTTTACTGAAGAGACTTTCCTTTCTCCACTGAATGTATTTAGCTCCTTTGTTGAAGATTAGCTGTCCATAGATGTGTGGTTTTATTTCCATGCTTTCAATTCTGCTCCATTGATCTGTGTGTCTGTTTTTGTACCAGTACCATGCTGTTAATTATTTAGCTTTGTAGTATATTTTGAAGTCATGCATTGACATTTTAACTATGTTTATTCTTCTGATCCATGTGCATAGGATGTCTTTCCATGTCTTTATATCGCATCGATTTCTTTCAATAATGTCTTATAGTTTTCATTGTATAGGTCTTTCACCACCTTGGTTAAATATACTCTTAGATATTTTTTTCTTTTTGTTGCGATTGTAAATGGGATTGTCTTCTTGAGTTCTTTTTCTGTTATTAGAGTATAGAAATGCAACTGATTTTTGTAAGTTGATTTTGTACCCTGCAACTTTGCTATAGTTGTTGATTATTTCTAATAGTTTTCTGATGAATTCTTTAGGGTTTTCTGTATATAAAATCATGTTGTCTGCAAACAGTGCGAGTTTCTCTTTCTTGTTGCCTATTTGGATTCCTTTTATTCCTTTTTCTTGCCTAATTGCTCTGGCCAAAACCTCCAGGACTATATTGAAAAAGAGTGGCGAGAGTGGGCACCCTTGTCTTGTTCCTTTTCTCAGAGGAATGGCTTTCAATTTTTCCCCATCGAGTATGTTGTTGGCTGTGGGTTTGTCATATATGGCCTTATTATGTTGAGGTCCTTTCTTTCCATACCCATTTTGTTGAGAGTTTTTATCATAAATGGATGTTGTATCATGTCAAATGACTTCTCTGCACCTGTTTAGATGATCATGTGGTTCTTATTCCTGCTTGGTTAATGTGGTGTATCACACTGATTGATTTGGGGATGTCAGACCATGCTTGTGTCTCTGATATAAATCCCACTTAATCATGGTGTATGATCTTTTTAATGTATTGCTGTATTTGATTTGCCAATATTTTGTTGAGGATTTTTGCATCTATGTTCATCAGTGATATTGGTTGTAGTTTTCCTTCCTGTTGTCCTTGTCTGGCTTTGCTATCAGGGTGACATTGACCTTGTAGAATGTGTTAGGAAGTGTTCCATCTTCCTCTATTTTTCGGAGTAGTTTGAGAAGGATAGGTATTAACTCTTCTTTGAATGTTTGGTAGAATTCCCAGAGAAGCCATCTGGTCCTGGACTTTTATTTTTGGGGAGGTTTTTGTACTCTTTTCAGTCTCTTTACTTGTGATTGGTCTGTTCAGATTGTCTATTTCTTCTTGATTCAGTTTTGAGAGGTTGTATGAGTCTAAGAATTTATCCGTTTCTTCTAGATTGTCCAATTTGTTAACATATAGTTTTTCATAGTATTCTCTTATAATCCTTTGTATTTCTGTGGTGTCCATTTTAGTTTCTCCTCTTTCATTTCCAATTTTATTTATTTGAGACTTCTCTTTTTTTTTCTTAGTGAGTCTGGCTAATGGTTTGTCAATTTTGTTTATCTTCTCAAAGAACCAGCTCTTAGTTTCATTGATCCTTTCTACTGATTTTTTTCTTTCAATTTTGTTCTTCTTTTTCTTATTCTGGTAGATGTAGTTTAAGGCTGGTTTTTGGGATTTTTCTTGTTTGTTAAGGTGGGCCTGTGTTGCTTTGAATTTCCCTCTCAGGACCACTTTAGCTGTATCCCATATGAGTTGGTATGGTGTATTTTCATTTTCATTTGTCTCCAGATTTTTTTGATTTCTCCTTTAATTTCTTCAATGATCCATTGGTTGTTCAGGAGCATGTTGTTTAGTCTCCACATCTTTGTCACTTTCCCAGTTTTTTTCTTGTAGTTACTTTCTAGTTTCATAGCATTATGATCAGAAAAGAGGCTTGTTATGATTTCAATCTTCTTAAATTTATAGAGGCTTGCCTTGTTTCCCAGCATGTGGTCTATCATTGAGAATGTTCCAGGCACGCTTGAGAAGAACGTGTAATCTGCTGTGTTTGGATGGAGTGCTCTATATATATCTAAGTCCGTCTCATCTAGTTTTTCATTTAAGTCTGCTATTTTCTTATTGACTTTCTGTCTGGATGATCTTTCCATTGATGTAAGTGGGGTGTTTAAGATCCCTTACTATTGTGTTGTTGTTAATATCTCCTTTTAGGTTTTTTAATAGTTACGTTATGTACTTTGGTGCTCCTGTGTTGGGTGCATATATATTTATAAGTGATATGTCTTCTTGTTGGAATGTCCCTTTTATCATTATATATTGCCCCTCTTTGTCTCTCATTACCTGTTTTATCTTGAAGTTTACTTTGTCTGGTATAAGTATGACAATACCTGCTTTCTTTTGTTTGCCATTTGTGTGGAGCATTGTCGTCCATCTTTTCACTCTTAGCCTGTGTTTGTCTATAGAGCTGAGATGTGTTTCCTAGAGGCAACGTATTGTTGGATTTTCTTTTTTAATCCATCCCACCACTCTGTGTCTTTTGATTGGAGAATTCAGTCCATTTACAATTAGAGTTATTATTCATATATGAAGGCTTAATGTTGCTATTTTCTCACTCATTTTCCAGTTCTTTTGCGTTTGCTTTGTTTCTCATCCCATGTATTTTAGACTACCAATTCAGTTTGGTAGTTCTGTATGATGATTTTCTTAGATTTCTCTTTATTTGTCATATGTGTCTCTGTTCTGTTTATTGTTTAGTGGTTACCATGAGGTTTGTATAAAAAATCTCATAGCTGAGATAGTCCATTTTCTGATGGCTTCTTATTTCCATAGACTAAGTCGATTCCATCTCTTTCCTCTTCCTCTTCTAAGTTGTTATTGTCACATTTCATTCCATCTTGTTTTGTGAGTTTGTGTTTAAAGTGATGAGGTTATATTTATTTTGAGTGTTTTCCTTCCCTTAATCTTTGATGTTATGATTAAATGTTTGCTAACCTATTTTAATAGAGAGCTGCAATTTTTTCTGATTTTGTCTACCTGTTTTTTTCCTTGCTCAAAGTTTTGTATCCCCTTTCTGTTTTTTTTTTTTTTTCAGGCCTGAGGCCCTTCTTGAGCATTTCTTGTAGTGGGGGTCTTGTGACAATGAACTCCCTTAGCTTTTGTTTATCTGGGATAGTTATTATTTCTTCATCATATCTGAATGATATTTTCATTGGATAAAGTATTGTTGGCTGAAAGTTTTTGTCTGTCATAATTTTGAATATATCATTCCACTCTCTCCTAGCCTGTAGAGTTTCTGCTGAGAAATTGGCTGAGAGCTTGATTGGGATTCCTTTATATGTTATTTTTTGTGTTTTTTGTTTTTTGTCTTTCTGCCCCTAATATCTTTTCTTTGTCATTGACTTTTGCCAGCTTTACTGTTATATGCCTTGGAGAGGGTGTTTTTATGTTGATATAATCTTTAGGAGATCTGTTGACTTCATTCACTTGTATTTCCAGCTCCTTCCCCTGGTTTGGGAAGTTCTCAGCTATTATTTCTTTGAACAAACTCTCTGCTCCTTTTCCCCTTTCTTCTTCCTCTGGAATACCCATAATCCTTATGTTGCATTTCCTAATTGAGTCAGATATTTCTCAGAGAATTTCTTCATTTATTTTTAGTCTTGGTTCTCTTTCTTCCTGCATCTGGAACATTTCTGCATTCCTATCCTCAATAATGCTAATTCTTTCCTCCATATTGTCAGCTCTGTTCTTTAAAGATTCCAGGTTTTTCTTTATCTCCTCCATTGTGTTTTTTATCTCCAACATTTCTGATTGGTCTTTATTTATAGTTTCAATCTCTTGTGAAGAAGTTCCTGATTTCATTGAACTGTCTGTCTGTGTTTTCTTGTAATTCATTGAGGTTTTTTATGATAGCTATTTTGAATTCTCTGTCATTTATAAATTTCTGTGCCTTCAAGATTGATTTCTGAGTGCTTGTCATTTTCCCTCTGGTCTGGAGATTTAATATATTTTTGCATACTGCTTGAGGGCATGGGCTTATTTTTCCTCACGCTAAAAATATCTGGTCACTGCTTCCACCTGCCACCACTAGGTGGGGGTCAAGAACTGTGTGTTCTGAGCCCGCAGGTTCCACAGGTGCTCTGGCTGACTGGTTGTGCTGGGGTGCTGGGTGGTGGGGAGGGGCTCTTTCTTTCACCTGCCCGATCCCAGGGGCTTCTCATGCTTCTCTCACTATCTGCTCTCCTGGGGTGCTAGCTTGATGAAGGCACCCCCGTAACAGTTCAGTCCCCTCCATGTGGGACTTTCCCACAGTCTATGAGAGAACTTGGAGAGCGATGGTTTTCCTTCGGAGGGCTGCCCCTCCTCCCTCTCTCTCTGAGAACTGCATGGACCCAGTCCCAGGATCACTGTCTTTCGGGAAGGAGAAGAGTTCTCTTTACCTCATTCCACTTCCTCCAGGGGTTCCAGCACCTCCACTTTCAGACATATGGGTGTGTGGGTCTCTCAGACGTCTTTTGTGTTGTGTGAATGTCCTCTGTTGGTATATGAATGTCCTTTTTGTCGTATCTTAGTCGGGGAGAGACTACGGGGAAAGCTCACTCCTCCATGATGCTGATGTCATGCTCATCATTTTTTTTTAATGACTGCAATATATCGCATGGTATGGATGTAAGAAAATTTATTCAGCTATTCTTCTGTTTATGGACATTCACCTGTTTCCAGTCTCTTGATATTTTGAAGGTATTATATCTAAGTCAAACCTTATGTTTGTTTCACTAAATTCCACTGTAGTCTAGATCAATCCGTCATGAACTATTAAATGTTTCATGTAGGTTTAAGTATGTAAGGCAAAAGTTCATTTATATTGGTAATTTCTTATTTATTGTGATTCCATCCCATATCCTCTGTTTGCTACCAAATTAGTGGATATTTAGGAGTTGTTCCCAATAGTAATATAACATTATAATGCTTGAAATAGACCCATTTGATGACTCAAATTTTAAGTTAAAGTATAGTGATACCCTTACGTATTAAGCATAGGGAAATTACATAGTGTTTTCCAAACTGAGATGTTAATAGGAATTTCATGACGAATGTGTTCCATCGTCAAATTATTTGGGAAAATATACTGGATTGAACTGGGCTCTGCTGGCATGTATTACATTTCTCTAAGAGTATATTATTCCATGAAATACCATTTGATAAACAGTGCTCTACATTATTCTAAAATAGTATAGACATTTGAATTGTGTCAAGTCAGGTGGATAGATTCCCAAGGACCATTTTCATGGCAACTATTGGTCTCCCAGTTCTCCAGGTCTGGCAAAGCAGACCCTCTCAGATCACTACTAACTTGTCTAGGTGTTTCTCCCACTGCTCTCCCCTATACCTCTAATACATCTGTCAATCAATCACAAAAGTTTGGAATTCCAATGATACTGTATTATGAATATTTTTGAAGCATACCCAGTACCTTTTTTTACTTATATACTTTTGCAAACCTTTCCTGTTCCATCTATCTATAATACTCTCTTCCTGCTTACATTTCTCTATATTGAGATCTCAGTTTTCTTTAAATGCTACTTTCTTTTTGAAGCTTTCACCAAGCTCTCCAGTGGGAATTAAACTATTCCTTGTTTGGTTTTCTCATACCACTTTGCATTTCTTTCAATGATAGTACATTTAAACTGCTGCCTTAAGATTCATTCAGTTGTTGTACATGTGCATTGCACTATACATTCTGCTATAACATCTAGTCCTTGAAGAGGAGAAGCTCATAGGCTAACATATATACAACTTTATGCAACTTAATGTGATATGTATTTATAAAGGTACACAATGCTAGTGGTAAAAGGATTGACTTGAGAAAATATGGACTAAAATGTTTGAATGTGAATTAACTTATACAACTAACATTTTAGCTTCATTCAGAATGTTCAAGTCTATAATTGAAGTAGAAAGTTGTGGTGGTTATTGTACATAACTTCCTCTTATACTAGCTTATAAGTGCCTTGAGGACCTGGCCTGTGTATTATTTATTTTTCTATTTCCTGTTGTACCTAGCACTACTGTAGATATATAGAATATACTCAATAAATGTTTGTTAAATTGAATTAATTTCTAGAAGGTGCTCATTTCAAAAAAATTTAATCTCACAGTCTGTAATTTATTATATTATGTCTGCATATTCAGACTGCTGTTTCATTCCTAATTTAAGATATAATTGTAGGGAAGGTGACAAACACAAAATTTTTTAATCTGGATTATTATTTAACTCTTTCTCAGTAGGACTTTGGAAAATGTAGACTTACTCTATGGGTACTGCCTTTGCACAAAATACTTATGGAATTGCTTTTGTTCATTGACACACTATTTTGAGTACACACACTAGTTTCATCTGAATTCTGAAACCAGCTAAATGTCATCTCAAACTGAGTTTAGTAGGTCAAAAGTTATGTATGCCTTTTTGGGTCAAAACCAACAAGAGATCTTGTGTAGTGCAAAAGCTAATTGTAAAGGCAATTACAAAAGAGAAATTCCAGAAATATTTTGAACAATTCCAGCATTTCTGGGCTTGGTTTATGGCCTCCCAAGATAACCATTTATTTTTTATTTTATTTTATTTTATTTTTAAAATTTTTTGTTTATTGCCGTAACATTGGTTTATAAGATAATCATTTTGAAGGACAAAACAGATTTAAAATATATTTATTAAAAAAACAGACTTCATAGTCCCAGTTTGTAACTCTGGTTTATTAAAAAGAGTTGTTGGTTTTATTGGACTGGAATTTAAGCATTTTATTATGTTTCCTGACTAATAATCAGTCTAATACTATTTTGAATTGGTATTAAACTTTTACCATTGACCCTGATATTATAACTTGTTTTTAATTAGAGAATATCATTCTCATTTCATTTTCTTTTTAAAAACAATACTATTATAGCTCAATTATTTTATTTTTTATTGCATATTTTTCATCGTGAGAAAATGTATACATCCATGCTCATGATTTTCTCATTATTATGTTCATTATTGTCATCAGGTAATGATAATGGAGGATGAGACCAAAAATCATCCTCACTACCTGATTATCTCATCCTTTACCTAAAGTAGCCTAACCTGGGGATAAGATCAGGAACATATCAGATGGAGCAAATACTGTAAAGCAGCATTTATTTCAACTGCAATTTATTTAGTTCCTGAGAAATTGAACAGAAGTTGAGCCAAAGTTTACTTTTGCTTTAGCCAGAAAGAAATTTCCAGTCAAATTAATCCTATAGGCATGAAGAGATAGATCTATTTAAGAAAACACATGCCTTTTTAAAGCCTTTAAGCTCATTCAGAATATCAATTTACTTCTAGTTTTTATTCTGACTTCAAAGTATTTATAAAGTTTATAAAATCAGCTTTATAGAGACTATTACCATTTTTTTAATTTCCCTTTGATTAGTGTTTTATTTGTAAATAATAAAACAATTGTACTACTCCAGACTTTACTAATTACATCTGATAGAATTCACTTGTAAGTAATTAGTGCACAATACATATTTTTGAAAGGATTCAAACAGGTTTGTGGAGCATACAACCATAAATATCAAAGGGTAAAACAGAGATTTGGGGGGCTACTAGCCTAACCTTTTAAGTTTGACGCATAAATAAGCCATCTAAGCTGCTGTCACATGCATGACCTGGAATGATTTGAACAACAATTGCACATTCTTGTATTTTTATTCAAAATATATATTCACAAATAATATCCAAAATGTTCAGACTTTTAATAGGGTACTTTGGTTTTTGTGAAAATAAGTTATAACTTTTATAAGACATAGTTTACTTTGTGAAGTTGAGCTTATTTTATTAAAAATTATGATAATATTTACGTGCTGCTCTATGTTTACCAAATATTTTTATAATTATTATCTCAGTTGATCCTAGAAACAGTAGAGATAATACTTACAAGGTAGATAGGAATTAAGACTTATTTGGTGCAGTGAAGAACACTCTCCCTCTCCCCACTTTCCCCTCTCCTCCCCTCCTTCCACCAGACACACACACACACGAAGGCTTAGGCTAAAAAAAGGATATTTTTGTTCATAGGATGCAATGATATTTAGATAGGCTAATTTGGAGCTCCCAGCTCTTTCCCTCTGGATTGGCTCCATTGTCATCTCCACACTTGGGGGCCCTGACAGTTTTGAGTGTCACTCACTGGTCTTGATTTGGTTGAGTGCCCATCTTTGGGTGGTACATCACTGTGAACAGAGGGATAGGGGATATGCTGACTGGCTTTGGCAGTTAGGCCCACCTCTACAGCTGGGGAATGGCTGAGTTGTCCAAAGGAAAACCAGTATACAGTTACCAGAAGTAACAGGAAAGCAAACTTCAAATGTCCATTCTAGCAGGTATTATCATCTCCACTTTACAGATGAGAAAATGGATACTCAGAGAGGCTAAATGACCTGCCCAAACTTAGGTCTTCTGGTTACAAATCCTGCTTCAGTCTGTCTTAAAGGAAAAAGGAAGCAGCAATGGATAAGAAAAGAGAGGTGGTTCCAGTTATGACATTTATTTCTAGTCTGTGTTTTAAAGTGAACCAGGCATGAATAGTTTTAGGGTGATAATTGACTTTGATCTCTGTGGGGTGGTTGAATAGGACATTTGTGGGAAATAAAGTGTCCCAAGGTCTGTGCAAGGGAGTGGGAGGAGGTACAGTAGACATGATTCTTACAATCCAGAGTTAGGAATTTGGAATTAAAATTAAAATAACTAATATTTATTAACCAGTCATTATTATGTCTCAGGCACCGTGCACTGTTCCTGTATCAGTTAACACTCACAACATTCCTATGAAATAAGGATTTTACAACTAAAGAAGCTTAAGCAAGAAGAGGTTTAATATCTTATCCAATATTATATAACTGGAAAGAGGGAGAGCCAAGGTTTAAAACCAGAAAGTCTAGAACCCACTACAGTGCCTGTTTTTGTTTTTCATTGTTACCAATTAAAGTGGCGATGTTTGGGTACTTGCCATGTACTGGCTGCCATAGATGTTTGTCTGGTGTAACACCTGTTTTCTAGAAACTTACCCTACAAGGTTATATAATCCAACAATTCATATGTAACCACATTTAAGAATTTATAAATGCCTAGTAAGTTTCCACAAATCATTGTTAATTTCAATTTTATGCTGTTTTTTGTTTTGTTTTCATTTATCAAAGTTACACACGCACATAGTTTAAAAACTCAAGTAGTCCTACAAGACTTATTAAAAAAGCAAACAGAACAGCAATCCCTTGCTCTGCACCTTCTTTCACCATTTGTCCAATTCCCAAAAGCAATTACTTTCAATTTTTTTTTTTAGCTCTTTCTTTTGGTATTTATGAAAAAGAATATCTTTAAATAACATGATTATATTTCTACTTCTTGATTTTTTCTTCAGCTTCTCATGTAATCTAGTAATTTCCCAGTATGGAAGCTGTAGATTCAGATCTCTTTTATGTCCTCTACTCAATCACCACAAATAAACTATCTTCTCAGTATAGTTATGTCACAATTTTGATGTTTAACATTAAATTACACACATTTTATAACTATGTAAACTCAATTCATGGCTGAACCGTATTATGTATCTAATTCTCTGCTTTCCCTAAAATTAATAACTGTCTTATTTTTCATTTACTTGGTTTACTATGTACTTGTTTCTGACTAAGCTGCAACCTCTGTCCTACATGGTACAGATCTCTTTTCACTATCGCCTTGGATCTTTTTTTTTTTTGTCCCTATCTTGAACTAGATCTCCAGTTTTTAATGTCTTTCCTTCTTCATTTACTCTCTCATCTTGATGAAGTACTTCTACCAATAGCTTTGATCTTACCTGTCTGAAAATGTCTTTATGCTTAACTGACATTTGAGGTATATTATGGCTGAGTACAGAATTCTGGTTAGGAATTCATTTTTCTCTCAGAATTTTTTTTTTATTGAGGTCATAATGGTTTATAACATTGTGAAATTTCAGGTGTACATTACTATTTATCAGTTTCGGTATAGACTGCATCGCGCTCACCACCAGTTGTCTAATTTTTATCTGTCACCATATATATGCGCCCTTTTACCCCTTTTGCCCAACCCCCAATCCCCTTCCCCTCTGGTAACCACTAATCTGTTCTCTCTCTTGTGTGTTATTAGTTTATCTTCCACAAATAAGTAAAATCATGCGGTGTTTGTCTTTCTCTGTCTGGCTTATTTCACTTAACATAATACCCTCACGGTCCATCCATGTTTTTGCAAATGGGATGATTTTGTCTTTTTTTATTGCTGACTAGTATTCCATTGTATATATATGCCACATCTTCCTTATCCATTCTTCAGTTGATGGGCACCTGGGTTGCTCCCACATCTTGGCTATAGTGAATAATGCTGCAATGAACATAGGGGTACATACATCTCTTTAAATTGTTGATTTCAAGGTCTTTGGATAAATATCCAGTAGTGGGATAGCTGGGTCATATGGTGTTTCTATTTTTAATTTTTTGAGGAATCTCCATACTGTTTTCCATAGTGGTTGCACCAGTTTGCATTCCCACCAGCAGTGTATGAGGGATCCCTTTTCTCCACATCCTATCCAACATTTCTTATTTTTTTGTCTTGGTGATTATAGCCATTCTAACATGTGTAAGGTGATATCTCATTGTTGTTTTGATTTCCATTTCCCTGATGATTAGTGATGTTGAACATCTTTTCATGTGCCTGTTGGCCATCTGTATATCTTCTTTGGAAAACTGTCTGTTCATATCCTCTGCCCATTGTTTGATCGGGTTGTTTGTTTTTTTGTTGTTGAGTTGTGTAGTTCTTTATATATTATGGAGATTAACCCATTGTCAGATATATGATTTGCAAATATTTTCTCCCAGTTGGTGGGTTGTCTTTTCGTTTTCTTCATGGTTTCCTTTGCCTTGCAGAAGCTCTTTAGTCTGATGTAGTCCCATTTCTTTATATTACCTTTTGTTTCCCATGCCTGAGTAGACATCATATTCG
The DNA here is from genome assembly GCF_020826845.1 of Diceros bicornis minor. Classification (NCBI taxonomy): domain Eukaryota; kingdom Metazoa; phylum Chordata; class Mammalia; order Perissodactyla; family Rhinocerotidae; genus Diceros; species Diceros bicornis. The sequence goes on from NC_080749.1 coordinate 32,650,897, forward strand.
AAAAGATTCTGCTAAGACCTATGTCAAAGACTGTATGGCCTATATTTTCTTCTAGAAGTTTTATGGTATCACATCTTCCCTTCAAGTCTTTAATCCGTCTTGAGTTAACTTTTGTGTATAGTGTAAGATAATGGTATACTTGCATTCTTTTGCATGTGGCTATCCAGTTTTCCCAACACCATTTATTGAAGAGACTTTCCTTTCTCCATTGTATGTTCTTCCCTCATTTGTCAAAGATTAGCTGTCCATAGACGTGTGGTTTTATTTCTGGGCTTTCATTTCTGTTCCATTGATCTGTGTGTCTGTTTTTGTACCAGTACCGTGCTGTTTTGATTATTACAGCTTTGTAGTATATTTTGAAGCCAGAGTTGGTGATGCCTCTGGCTTTGTTCTTTTTTCTCAGAATTGCTTGGGGTCTTTTGTTGTTTTGTATAAATTTTAGGATTCTTTGTTCTATTTCTGTGGAGAATGTCCTTGGGATTCCGATTGGGATTGCATTGAATCTGTAGATTGCTTTAGGCAATATGGACATTTTAACTGTGTTTATTCTTCCAATCCATTTGCATGGAATATCTTTCCATTTCTTTAGGTCTTCTTCAATTTCTTTCAATAATGTCTTATAGTTTTCATTGTATAGGTCTTTCACCTCCTTGGTGAAATTTATTCCTAGATATTTTATTCTTTTTTTTTTTTTTAATTTTTTGTTTATTGCAGTAACATTGGTTTACAACATTGTAAAAATTTATGGTGTACATCACTACACCTCCACTTCTGCACAGATTACATCATGTTCACCACCAAAACACCAACTACAACCCGTCACCACACACATGTACCGAACCATCCCCTTCACCCCCCTCCCTCCCCCCCCTCCCCCCCGGCAACCACCAATCCAATCTCTGTCCCTATGTGTTTGTTTATTGTTGTTATTATCTACTATTTAATGAAGGAAATCATACGGTATTTGACCTTCTCCCTCTGACTTATTTCACTTTGCTTTATACCCTCAATGTCCTCTTGTTGTTGCAATTGTAACTGGGATTGTATTCTTGAGTTCTCTGTCTTTTGCTTCATTATTAGAGAAAAGAAATGCAATTGATTTTTGTAAGTTGGTTTTGTACCCTGCAACTTTGCTGTAGTTGTTGATTATTTCTAATAGTTTTCTAATGGATTCTTTAGGGTTTTCTATCTATAGAATCATATTGTCTGTAAACTACGAGAGTTTCACTTCTTCCTTTCCAATTTGGATCCCTTTTATTTCTTTTTCTTGCCCAGTTTCTCTGGCCAAAACTTCCAGTACTATGTTGAATAAGAGTGGTGACAGTGGGCACCCTTGTTCCTGTGCAGAAGGATGGCTTTCAGTTTTTCCCCATTGAGTATGATGTTGGCTGTGGGTTTGTCATATATGGCCTCATTATGTTGACATATTTTCCTTCTTTGCCCATTTTATTGAGAGTTTTTATCATGAATCGATGTTGTATCTTGTCAAATGCTTTCTCTGCATCTATTGAGATGATCACGTTGTTTTTATTCCTCATTTTGTTAATGTAGGTGTATCACATTTATTGATTTGTGGGTGTTGAACCATCCCTGCATCCCTGGTATAAATCCCACTTGATCATGGTGTATGATCCTTTTAATGTATTGCTGTATTTGGTTTGCCAATACTTTGTTGAGGATTTTTGCATTTATGTTCATCAGCGATATTGGCTGGTAACTTTCCTTCCTTGTGTTGTCCTTGTCTGGCTTTGGGATCAGGGTGATGTTGGCCTCATAGAATGAGTTAGGAAGCATTCCTTCTTCTTCAATTTTTTGGAATAGTTTGAAAAGAGTAGGTATTAACTCTTCTTTGAATGTTTGGTGAAATTCTCCAGAGAAGCTGTCTGGTCCTGGACTTTTATTTTTTGGGAGGTTTTTGGTTACTGTTTCAATCTCTTTACTTGTGATTGGTCTATTCAAATTCTCTATTTCTTCTTGATTCAGTTTTGGGAGGTTATGTGAGTCTAAGAATTTATTCATTTCTTCTAGGTTGTCCAATTTGTTGGCATACACTTTTTCATAGTGTTCTCTTATAATCCTTTGTATTTCTATGGTGTCCTTTGTAATTTCTCCTCTTTCATTTCTAATTTTATTTATTTGAGACTTCTTTTTTTTTCTTAGAGAATCTGGCTAAGGGTTTGTCAATTTTGTTTATCTCGTCAAAGAACCAGCTCTTAGTTTCATTGATCCTTTCTACTGTTGTTTTATTTCTATTTCATTTATTTCTGGTCTAGTTTTTATTATTTCCCTCCTTCTGATGACTTTGGGCTTTGTTTGTTCTTCTTTTTCTAGTTCTGTTAGGCATCATTTAAGATTACTTATTTGAGATTTTCCTTGTTTATTGAGATGGACCTGTACTGCTATAAATTTCCCTCTTAAGACCACTTTTGCTGCATCCCATAAGAGTTGGTATGACGTATTTTCATTTTAATTTGTCTCCAGATATTTTTTGATTTCTCCTGTGATTTCTTCATTGATCCATTGGTTGTTCAGTAGCATGTTGTTTAGTCTCCACATATTTGTGATTTTCCCAGTTTTTTTCTTGTAGTTACTTTCTAGTTTCAGAGCATTGTGGTCAGAAAATATGCTTGATATGATTTCAATCTTCTTAAATTTATCGAGGCTTGCCTTGTTTCCCAGCATATGGTCTATCTTTGAGAATGTTCCATGTGCACTTGAGAAGAATGTGTATTCTGCTGTTTTTGGATGGAGTGTTCTATATATATCTATTAAGTCCATCCGATCTAGTTTTTCATTTAATTCCACTATTTCCTTTTTGACTTTCTGTCTGGGTGATCTATCCATTGATGTAAGTGGGGTGTTGAGGTCCCTTACTATTATTGTTTTGCTGTTAATTTCTCCCTTTAGGTCTGTTAATAGTTGCTTTATATGCTTTGGTGCTCCTCTGTTAGGTATGTATATATTCATAAGTGTTGTGTCCTCTTCGTGGAGTGTCCCTTTTATTATTATATACTGCCCCTCTTTGTCTCTCTTTGCCTTTTTTATCTTAAATCTGCTTTGTCTGATATAAGTATGGCAGCACTTGCTTTCTTTTGTTTGCCATTTGCTTGGAGTATCATCTTCCATCCCTTCACTCTGAGCCTGTGTTTGTCTTAGATGTGAGATGTGTTTTCTGGAGGCAGCATATTGTTGTCTTGTTTTTTAATCCATCCAGCCACTCTGTGTCTTTTGATTGGAGAATTCAATCCATTTACATTTAGAGTGATTATTGATATATGAGGGCTTAATACTGCTATTTTAGCTTTTGTTTTCTGGTTGTTCTATATTTCCATTATTTCTCATCCCATGCATTTCTGACTGCCATTTCAGTTTGGTGATTTTCTATGGTGGTTTCTCAGTTTTCTCCTTACTTATTATTTGTGTCTCTGTTCTGATTTTTTGTTTAGTGGTTACCATGAGGTTTGTATAAAAGATCTTATAGATGAGATAGTCCGTTTTCTGATAGCCTCTTATCTCCTTAGCCTAAGCAGTTTCCATCCCTTTCCTCTTCCCCTACTGAGTTATTGTTTTCACAAATTATTCTTTTTTGTATTGTGATTTTGTGATTAAAATGAAGTGTTTATAGTTATTTTTGATGCTTTCCTTCCCTTTATCTTTAATGTTATAATTAAGTATTTGCTAAGCTGTTCTGAGAGAGAGCTGCAATTTTCTGATTTTTTCGGTCTGTTTATCTCCTTGCTCAAGGCTTTGTAAACCTTTTCCTTTTAGCTTCAGGTATAAGGGCCTTCTTGATCATTTCTTGTATAGCGGGTCTTCTGGCAATGAACTCCCTCAGCTTTTGTTTATCTGGGAAAGTTTTTATTTCTCTATCATATCTGAAGAATAGTTTCACTGGATAGAGTATTCTTGGCTGAAAGTTTTTGTCTTTCAGTATCTTGAATATATTGTTCCACTCTATCCTAGCCTGTAAGTTTTCTGCAGAGAAATCGGCTGAAAACCTGATAGGGGTTCCTTTGTGGGTTATTTTCTTCTGCCTTGATGCCCTTAATATTTTTTCTTTGTCATTGACTTTTGCCAGTTTTGTTATTATTTTTTTGTGTGTGTGAGGAAGATCGGCACTAAGCTAACATCCATGCCAATCCTCCTCTTTTTGCTGAGAAAGACCAGCCCTGAGCTAACATCTATTGCCAATCCTCCTTTTTTTCCCTTTTTCTCCACAAAGCCCCAGTAGATAGTTGTATGTCATAGTTGCACATCCTTCTAGTTGCTGTATGTGGGACGCCACCTCAGCATGGCCAGACAAGCGGTGCGTCAGTGCGCACCTGGGATCCGAACCCGGGCCGCCAGTAGGGGAGCATGCGCACTTAACCGCTAAGCCACAGGGCTGGCCCCCTTGCCAGTTTTATTGATAGATGCCTTAGAGAAGGTCTTTTTGTATTGTTGTAATTAGGAGTTCTATTGGCTTCATTTACTTGTAATTCCAGCTCCTTCCCCAGGTTTGGGAAGTTCTCAACTGTTATTTCTTTGAACAAGCTCTCTGCTCCTTTCTCCCTCTCTTCTCCCTCTGGAATACCTGTAATCCTTATGTTGCATTTCCTGAGTCAGATATTTCTCAGAGAATTTCTTCATTTCTTTTTAGTCTTAGTTCTCTCTCCTCTTCCACCTGAAGCATTTCAATATTTCTGTCCTCTAAATTACTAATTCTATCCTCCATAATGTCAGCTCTGTTTTTAAAGGATTCTAGATTGTTTTTTATTTCATTCATTGTTTTATTCATCTCCAGCATTTCTGTTAGGTTTTTTTTTTTTAGAGTTTCAAGGTTTTTTGTGAAGAATTCTCTCTGCTCATTAATTTTATTCCTGATTTCATTGAACTGTCTTTCTGAGTTTTCTTGTAACTCTTTGAGTTTCTTTATGATAACTATTTTGAATTCTCTGTCATTTAGATTACAAATTTCTGTGATGTCAGGATTGGTTTCTTGAGACTTGTCATTTTTCTTCTGCTCTGGAGTATTAATATACTTCTTCATGGTGTTTGATGGAGTGGACCTTTGCCAGCTCATAGTGGTAGTATCTAGTCACCAATTCCACCTGCCACCACTGGTGGGCCAAGAGCTGTGTTTTTTGGACCCACCACATCCACTGGAAATTGTGCCCATCCAGTGGATGCTATGCTAACAGGGCCTATCTGTGTTTGCCTGCTAGCCACCGCTGCTTCACACACACAGTCTCAGGTGCTCTGGTGCAGATCCGCTGTCATTGCCAAACAGCCGAGCTAGTGCGCCAGGCAGGGGTAGGGGGTACACTTTCTTTCACGTGTGTGATCCCCCTCTGTACTCGCTGGTGGCCCGCCTGGACTCCTTGGGTTGATGAGGTCGCCCATGTGGTGTCTGAGCCACCTCGGCATGGAGCGTTCCCACAGAGGGCTGCCTGTTTCCCTGTCTCCTCTCAGAGTTGCACGCCAGCTGCTGCCTGAGGTCCTGAGGTGCTGCCGCTGGGGAGGGGGAGGGAGAGGAGATCCGCTTAGCTTCTTCCACTGCTTCCCGGGGATCCAGTACCTCCACCTTCCAAACGTATGGCTGTGTGGATCTCTCAGACGTCCTGTTGTGCTGTGTGAATATCCTCTGTTGGTTAATGAATCTCCTTTTCATTGTATCTTAGCGGGGAGTGACTAAGGGAACAGCTCATTCTGCCATGATGCTGATGTCACTCCTCTCTCTCAGAATTTTTATGGTCTCTCTCCATTGTCTTTTAGCTTACAGTATTTAAAAGTTGAAAGACATTCTAATTTCTGTTTTCTCTATTTTTCCTTACTGGAAGCTTTTACAATTTTCTATTTGTCCCAGAGTTCTGAAATTTTATTATGATGTGTCTTGTTGGGGATCTATTTTCATTCATTTGGCTAGGTACTCAGTGAGTCCTTTTAATCTAGACATTCATGTTCTTTAATTCAAGAAAATTTTCATGAATTACTTCTTTGATGATTTCTTTCTCTCCATTTTTTCTTTTTGTTATTTGGATGTTGAACCTCCTAGACTGGTCTTCTAATTTTCTTATCCTTTCTGTCCATGTTCTTTCTCTTAGTCTCTTTACTTGCTGGGAGATCTTTCAACCTTCCTATTGAACTTTCCATTTCTATCATAATTTTGTTTCCCAGCAGCATTTTCTTGTTCCCTGACTGTTCTTTTTTTTTTTTTTTTAAGAAATCTGTTATTGTTTCGTGGATACAGTCCTTCTCTTATCTCTTTGAAGAAAAAAAATTGTTTGCAGTTTTATTTCCTTGAATAGTTCTATTTCCTGTTTGTTTGCTTGTTTGTTTGTTTGTTTTAGGCTCTATCTTCATGTTAAGGGCTTTCCTCAGATGTCTAGTTGTCATTGGCTGTCAGCTCATATTTAAGGTAGTAAGAAAGGGGGATGCCTAGGTAACACATAATTGGGACTTAATGACCATGAGTTTCCTAGATTTGACTAGGGTTTTATTCAGAAACCTTCAATATCATTTTAATGAACACCTTTCTTTTTAGTCCAGTTAGATTCACCAAAGAAGAACCTTCCACACTCCTGCCTAAATGTTATGAGATGGGCTGCTAGCATTCTGCAAACCAAGTAGAAGAGAACTTGGAAGTCTCAATATTCAGCATATAAAATTTCATTCAATTCTGTTTTCTGTAGACTACTCTGCCCTCCAGAATTCTTCAGAATTTCCCAGTTCAGGAACCTTCTGTTTTACCCACTCCAAAGAATAAACATTTAGTCTTCTGCTAGGATGAGACAGGGAGGGTACTTGTTCAGAATGGTAGAGAGAGAATGTAAGAGACTTAGTCTTAAATAGACTTCCAACCAGGCTTGCTCTTATTTCCACCTTTAAACCACTTCCATAAGTCTGGGTGCCAAGCCCTAAGCTTTTTGGAAACTAGTGCAAATAAAATTGCTTCCCAGCTTTACCTACTGCTGGTTTAGGATTCAACTTGCTTGAGTCTGCTAAGTCAGTTAGCTATAGTCCTTCTGCCTTCTAGCTTCCAAATTTTGGTTATCATTCATCTCTTGTTCTCCTTTTCTTTCTTGGTTTATGTTTTTTAATAAAATATTTAATATTGTATTGTATTTTAATGTGGTTTTCAAAGGGGATGGAATTTATGTGTATGTTCAATCTACCATCTTTAACCAGAAATCAATATTATTGATTTTATTGTCTACTGAGTAGTTTCTTCTTTTTAACATTTGTTAGATTTGAGATAAATACCTTTTTAAAAAAGACAATTTCTATTTGGAGAAAACGAGAAATTAGTATATCCAATCCTTAGAGTAAGATTTGAGGATATTGCTATTAGTGTATCATATATTTTATATTTAAATGCTTTTATTATGACACAGGCTTGCTTCCTTCATAGCATGGGGAGATGTTCATTACTTCATCAGCCTGGGAACAATAACTAGGAGCCATATATTACAGAGCTCAATCTCTTGTAGTCAGGACATATGACAAGATGATTACATTTTCTAAATCAAAAACTGGGTGACATAGCTTAAACTTTAGAGAAAGGAAGTAGGTCCACCAGTCATGGGCCAAACAATGTGCTATGTAGTATGTTTGATTATCTTACTTAATACCTGTATGAAATAATTTTTTGTTATTACAGACAATGTCCTATGTACATTTCATTATCTTAATACATGCCTTAAATAATTTTTGATTATCACACTTTGTTTTATGAATAAAGACCCAGAAACTCAGAGAAGTTAAATTACTTCCCCAAATTCATACAGCTAGTGGGTGACAAATGTAGAATTTGAACCCAGGATTTACCTACTTCAAAGCTAATACTCTTTTGAAGTGAGTGTGTATAATAAGATCTGAAATAATGGGACTGCATTAAAGGTATCCAGAACTTGGCGAGAAATCAAAGAAAGGTTACTATCAGAAATTGTAACCAAAAAATCATACCATTTATTGTTTGTATAACCATTTCATTGAATCTTTATACCAGCCCTTTGAGTTGGTTATGTAGGTTTAAATTTTATAGTTGTTTATCTCGTGTGTAAAATATTGTTTGCCTATATCTAAAATTGACTTATCTCACAAATGCCTTTTCCTGGCACCCCACCACCACCACCACCATTTCCACAGGTAAAGGAAAACTAAATCTTACCAGTTGGTAGTTGCTTGGTTACTTCTAAATTAAAATTGAGTCAATTTAGGCTTTAAACTAAGATTCTTCTCCTACCCCTTACTCTCTCCTTTCCTTCTACTCTTCCCCAAGTTCCTGGGGAAATTCATATCATCCTGACATCAATGGATGAGTATAGGTTTCCATATTATTCTCTGTTTGCTGGTCTCTGCTGAGTTACTGCTTGGCCCTTGGCATTTTGGCACCATGTGCCAGCATCCACCAAGGCATAGTTCCTCTTGGTTGGCCTCTGGACTTCATACACTGGATCTACTGCCATGATCCTCACCATGATCTCCAGTTGTAGCGACCATGCACTCTTCGCCCTGTTTCTTCAAACCCCAGTCTCCTTTATGTCTGCCAGCTCAGTCTTAGCCATTTTCGCACCCCTCTCACAGCAGAGGCTTCAGTAACTTTTCAGATCGTCTGCCACAAAGCACTGGCATGCTAAGAATCCAAAGATGTCTTCAGACCAATCCTCCCAGGTACCTTCCTCAATCATCGTCTTCACTACTCTCTAGTCAGACACCTCGGTGCTCTTTCCTGCCTCATGGCAGTATCTTATTTCCTTTGCATGTGAAAATAGCTGTTATATCCTCTTGCATTCTTGTCTGCTCTTTTTATGGTATAAGATTTATAATAGTAATATGTGATAAGGCAGCTCAATATGTACTGAAATGATCGATTTACAAAACATTACATGAAGAAAGCAAGGTATGGAACAGTGTGTACAACGTGCTCAGTTTCTATGAATACATGTGTAGATATGGCAATGAGTTAAACATTTCTGAAGAATACATGAATCTCGTAATGGGGGTTGCCTCTGGGAAAGGAAAACAGATGTCTGGGGGACAAGACTGGAAGAGAAATTTTTCACTGCCTTTTTATTTTTTATTTTTATTTTATTTATTTATTTATTTTTCCCCCCAAAGCCCCAGTAGATAGTTGTATGTCATAGATGCACATCCTTCTAGTTGCTGTACGTGGGACGCAGCCTCAGCATGGCCGGAGAAGCGGTGCGTCGGTGTGCGCCCAGGATCCGAACCCGGGCCGCCAGCAGCAGAGCGTGCGCACTTAACTGCTAAGCCACGGGGCCGGCCCTTTCACTGCCTTTTTATATCTTTCAAGTTCTATATCATGCAAATAACCTATTCAAAAAATAAATAAACGATAATTATAAAATATTTATAATTTGGCTTCTTCAATTCTGCCAGGCTCCAGATCATCTGTTTCTCAGCCACAGACAGAAAGTAGCTCTTTTGGCAAAGCTATCTTTTTTTTCCTTCTATGCTTCCTGATGTGTGCCACTCTTTCTTATAGAACTTTACTGAAAGCTGCATGAAATAGCAACCTGCTCCAACATTGTGAGTTATTCCCTTCCATTAGAATGGAAAATACTTCAATAGGAAGATGACTTGAGTCCCGCATATAACAGTTGATAGTTTAGCTCCTTTGCTAACTTGCCAGATAGAGGAGTCCTCACTGTCCTTCATCTGACCCCTTTGGCCAAGCCAAGTCTATATTTTAGGGTCTGTTACTTGCAAGAATTTTTGTTATCTGCAGGTTTATCACACTGAATAGGTATTTAATAAATTATGACAAATATAAATACATGAATGAATAATTTTATCTGTAGGAGTAAACCACTTAAGTTAATTTTAAATGTATTAACTGGTAAAGATTTTGAAAGTCTGTATTTTAAATTTCCCAATTGTCCAGTAATTATAGCTGTACTTTTCTCCCTGATCCAAGATCCAATCAAGAATCATGCAATTATTCACTTGTCATATCCATTTAATCTCCTACAATCTAAAGAAATCCTCAGTCTTTTTGTGTTGTCATTGACATTTTTTAAAAGTCTGAGCTAATTGTTTGCAAGATATCCCTTAATTTAGATTTTTCTGAATGTTTTTTATTATTGTTAGATTCAGATTAAACATTCTTGGCAAGAATACTCCATTGGTGATGCAGTACCTTCTAAAGGGATCATATCAAGAGTAAGAGGAAATTGCTAACACACTAGACAAGCACAATACTATGGCTTGATGGAAGGTCCAATTTGAGTTTTCAGTTCTCCTTGCTTTAATTTTATACTAATCAGGTAATTTCTAAATGCTTTGGTACTTAAATAGACCAGATATCAGTAAATACTATTGTATCCAATCCATTGGCTGTCATTTTGGAACAACAAAAAAGTTCCCCTTTTAAATTGATCCATTTCTTGTGTGTTTGTAACTGTTTGGGGAGCTGATAAAATCAAGTTTCTGATTTGCAAAACTGAGGGCCAGATGATTATAATATCTACCTCACAGCATTGAGGTGAGAATTATTTGAGATGTTAACAGAAGTGAAATGTCACTGACAGTAATATGCTCTGTGAAAGGTTTCTGTTAATATAATCAACCCCACCCAGGTATTTCTTTTAAAAAACCACATATATAGCACATACTATGGTGTGTGGTACCGTTGTAAGTACTTTATGAATATTAATCTTTGTAATAACCCTTCCAGTTAAGTACTATTATTATCCCCATTTACAGATGAGGAAACTGAGGCACAGAGAAGGTAATTAACTTTCTCAAGGTCATACAGCAAGTAAGTGGCAATATTTCCAACCGTGAGACCCCACTTGAACACAGCAATCCTGTATAGCTCCAGTCTGTACTTAAGGATGGTTTTCATTCAGCTGCTCCTTTAAATAAATGTGTATGTCTATGTCGTTTCTGTTACAGAGAGAAGAGGTACTCCCTTATAGGGTCTCATAAAGGCATAGAGCATCTAGAGATTTACCGCCTCCATTACGCTGCTGGGTCTCACAGCACTTGTTATGTTTTTATCAGTTTCTCTCCAGAAGGTAGGAATTGTGTTTTCTCTCCATGAATTCTTTATATAATTATAGTTTTCTTGTCTATGAACTTAATTTTTACTAAATATGAAAAGCATCTCACATCTATAGATTAAAATGCCAGATGTCTCTAAGCAGTCAAGATACATAAACACATTACCTCCAAAAAATATTTCTATTGTAAAATTAATACACATTCATTATAAAAAAAAAACGGATGATATAGAAAAGTATAATAATCCTACCACCTTGAGATAACTACTCTTTATATTTTGATGTATGTCTTTCTGAATTTATTGATATGTAAGTATATGATGTATAATATATGTATTTATATAATTATTATGATTTTGACTAGAAACAATAGGATATAAATGCTCTTTGGCTAGAACGCTTTTCTTACTTAGCAGTTTATTGCAGCACTTTTCACGTCAGTAAATATCATCCACATTACCATTGTTAATGCTTGTACAATGGTCCAGTTTAAGAATATAACATAAATTATGTAACCTCTTTCCAATTATTGAGTATTTAAGGATGTTTCCAATTTTTCCCTGTGGTTAACATGACTTCAGTGAACATCCTTGTACATACATCTTTGTACTCATGTCTAATGATTTTTTTAGGACGATTTCCAAAAGTAAGTGTTGTAGAACCTTAGTTCCTAAGAATGCTCGCTGATAAAGCGTTTCATGGCTTATAACATAAGGAAACACTGTCTATTATTCATCATATTGGAGAATACCAATGTAGAGTAGTATACTAAGATCTTAGAAATCAAACTTATTTGACTATAGAATCCTTTCTTAAAATAACGTCTGTCTTCAGGATGTTGATAGTTGGAGAAGTTGTGCATATGTAAGGGTGGGGGGAATGTGGGAAATCTCTGTACTTTCCACTCAATTTTGTCATGAGCCTAGAACTGCTCTAAAAATTAAAGTCTATCTTTTTAAAAAAGCAAAAGAAAAAATTTAAAAAGGGGAAAAATTTTTTTAATGCCATTGTATAAATTTACACCTAAAATTAAATTTAGACTTACGCGTACACACACACAAAAAATAAGATCTGTCAATATCCCACTAAACACTTTGGAAAATACTAGCTTATGGTATATTCTTAAAAATGGAATTGGTGGGTCAAAGGGTAAATATATTGAAAGGCTCTACCAATTTGCATTTCTACCAACAGTGTATGAGTGTGCCATTTTCTCTATAGTTTTGTCATTTGGTATTAACTGTTTTTGTTTTTAAATAAACCGGAAATGAGAAAAGTGTATGGCATGTTAATTTTCATTTATTTGATTCCTAGTGGGAGAAATATCTTTTTATATTTTTATTTGTCCCTTATATTTCTTTTATGACTATCTCATTTATGCCCCATTCCAAATTTTTCTTGGGGTCTTTGATGTTTTTTCTTGATTGATAAGAATTAAGAATCATATTAAGAATATTAACACTGTAGGGGCCAGCCCAGTGGCATAAGTGGTTAAGTGCGCGAGCTCTGCTGCAGGGCCCGGAGTTTGCAGGTATGGATCCCGGGCGTGCACTGATGCACCGCTTGTTAAGCCATGCTGTGGTGGCGTCCCATATAAAGTAGAGGAAGATGGCCACGGATGTTAGCTCAGGGCCAATCTTCCTCAAGTAAAAAGGAGAGGATTGGCATCAGATGTTAGCTCAAGGCTAGTCCTCCTCACAAAAAAAAATCACGTGTTATAATTATGTTTACCCATTTTTTCATTTTTTCATGTTTTGTTATGATGTTTTATTTTTGTTTTGTGTGCTTTATTTTTACCGTATAAGATTAGCATTTTATGAGGTTAAATGTGTCCTCTTCTTCTTGGCTTCTGGTTTTGGTATCCTTCTGTACATTGGCTTTTTTTTTTTTTTTTTTTACTGTTTATTATGGACAGTTTCAAACACAGACGATTTGGCAGAATAGTATAATGAACCCCCATGTACTTCAATCTTACTTCAATAATTAAGAACTCATGGCTAATCTTGTTTAATTTATACCTCCTGTATTATTTTGAAGCAAATCCAGACATTAAATCATTTTATCTTTTCATGTTTCAGTATGTACAATAACTTTAAAGGTGATTTTACCTAACCTGTATTTTACATCTGCCACAGTTTGTCTTGCTGAAATCATTAATTTCCCCTGCAATGTACTTATAATGTTACACCAAACATCAGTGTTAGCTTAGTGTTACATAATTTAGGAGTTTAAAATAGCCTCTTTAAGAATTTAATTATACTAAATACTTGTGACAAAAGAAATGTGTTGCTCATCTCTCATGGATTAAATATACATATCTGCATGACCCATACTTGTTATTGTTACTAAAGCTATATCTTAATAAAAAGCATGAGTTTCCTTTTTTGCTAGTTGTGCCTTATTAGAAGCTATAACTCTTTTTACATGACGATATAAATTTCATTTTTCTGTCCTCAGAAGGTACTGTCCTAAATTGTGAATTGTGTTACTATATTATTAGGGTATACCATATATTTTAAATCCTTGGATAAGATAGAATACAAAATTTTACATGTTATATGTGATTATCTGATTAATTTTAAGGTATCAGTTTAGAAGAAAGAACTACCTTTTTAGGGTCTTCTGTGGGGTTCAATAGCAATGTTCATAGGAACATTCATTCCTAAATCATAGGAAATTAGGAAAATATCCCATGATTACCAATGCCAGAAAGAGGACAGAATATCATCAGATGTGGTTCTTATTCAAAGAAGAAGCATACAAAAACAAAGTTAATCTCAACTATAAATAGAATTGTCCATACATATTAATAGCAGAGAAGGAAAGTAAGTCTGAACCTTAGTCATAGCTAAGTAAAATCTTGTAAGTTTTTATAGTTGAGAGACCTTTGGGTTAATATTGTTACATCATTTCACTTTATGAATGAGAAAACAAAAGACCAGAGAGTTTAACTCAAGTTTGTCCAGAGTCCTACGAATGTTTTTTTCCAGTTTTCTCAGAAGACATTTAGTGAGGAAAATAAAAGATTCTAAAAAGTTATTATTATTAACACCAATTATTGAGTTTTTACTATGTACCAGACAATCCACTAAATATTTTAAATCATTTGTCTCATTTAATCCTCACAGTGTATTTTGAGGTAAGAATTATTATCACTTTACAGAGAGGTAAGGCGTCTGACTCTAACCAAGGCAGTCTGAGACACATAGCCCTTACTCTTAAATGCTGTTCTTAAAAGAAGAGACACTTAAGTGTTATAATCAGTAAGAAATTGTATTTTACTATCAATTCAAGCAGACAGAGTTACTGGAAGAACAGAGAAAGGATTGCAATGGTCAATCCTAGAAATAAGCAAGAGTGGAAAGTTTTGGCAGGATGGATGGGAAGAAATAATATTTTTTACATCCTAAGTAAAAAAAAGTGAAAGGCCTCATTAAAGAAATTTGTGGCGTGATTTGACTCTAGTTTATTACGTGATTTTCAGGGACTATTGCATGCTTCAATTCATTTTTGCGTTTATAAAAATTATTTTGTTCTTTCAAATAAAAGGTGGCTAATGAGAACTGAATTACAAAATTCTAAATTTACCAAACTCTTCTTCATTATCACTGCTTTTCACATCCCCTTTAAGGACTTTATATATCCAGTTGCATGTATTATACAATGTAGTCCTTATGCATTTTTGTTATTAAAATATCTTTTTTATGAATTAGTAACGAAAGCAACACTCAAAACAGATTGGTGGTTGCTCTAGGTTTTAATGCTTGGTGCAATTGATATCTAAAGGTTCACATGAATTAAACAAAAAGTGAAATCATGGAAGAAGAAAAGATTTTCAAAAATGAATTTGAAACTTTAGTTCTAAATAGCAATCACAATTTTAGCTTGAGGCTTTTCTGAGGGGTTGTGAATAATGATTAGGTGAGATTATAGGCCCCAGGCAAAGCCTTGGGACATTAGTGCTCCTAGCCAGTCATTTATCCTCAAAAATGGTCCTTACTTTGTGGAGTATTGTTTGAAATACCAGAGAGAATCAAACCTGTCTGTCACTTTATCCCAAGGGTCATCTCAAGAGTCTCAAGCTTAAATGGTAAAATAAATGTTTACCAAAATGAAAACAGTTGGTAGGCTTTTCATTTACTATTGCTTTATTTTATTTTTATTGCTTTGGTGTATGTATTTTTATTTACCTTCAGAAGGAATTATGTATAAAAAATTGTAACCCCAAAAAAGTAATATCACTATTGAAAATTGTGTTCAACTGTGTAGAGCATCTATTCAGGGTAAATAGGTAAGTTTTTTTTTTTTTTTTGAGGAAGATTGGCCCTGAGCTAACATCTGCCAATCCTCCTCTTTTTGCTGAGGAAGACTGGCCCTGGACTAACATCCATGCCCATCTTCCTCCACTTTATATGGGACACTGCCACAGCATGGCTTGCCAAGCAGTGCGTCAGTGCACGCCTAGGATCCGAACCTGCGAACCCCAGGCCCCCACAGCGCAGCACGCGCACTAAGCTTGTGCCACCGGGCCGGCCCTGTTAGATTTTTTGTTTAAAAAAGATAGTAAATTCCACCTTTAATTGTTATTAGATTTTTATGGAAATTTGTGTTTGAGAGAATTCTGATTTTACTATTCTTTGCTAAAAATATTCTTCCGGCCTGATCTTATGTAAAATTAGGAACTAGTTAGTGTGGATATTTTGAAAGCCCTGAAGTCTTGAATTCATGGATAATTATGTATTTTCAGTTACCAAAACCTCGGTTTCCTTCTGTCTTTATAGCTATTTTCTTTCTCTAACTCTTCCCTAAAAGCTTTGTGACTTAAGTTGCTAAAATTACTCCCCCTTTTTAACATATTTGCATAATAGGTAGTAAAAGGGAGAGAATTAACAAACCAAAACACTTTCTTAACTCACCCAATGTATAGAATAATAATGATGATGATGATAGTAATAAAAAGAGTAGTGTAGTAGTATTCATCTAAAACATGAAGAAGAATAACTATGCTTTAAATAGGGTTTACTCTATGCCAGGCACTATTCTAACTCATAACTCCATTTTATTATCCCCATTTTTAAATGAGGAAACTGAGTCAATAAGAGATTAAACAGTAAGTAGTAAGTCCAGGATCAGAAAACTGAACAAGGACTTGAGAGAGCCACAGTAGAAAATTCTCAGTCCCTCAGGGTCTCACATCATTTCATACAAGGCTTTGTGCTGGGGCTGTACATGTGCCGCATAAAGACATTTCAGTCAACGGATCACATATACCGTGGTGGTCCCATAAGATTAGTACCATAGCCTAGGTGTGTAGTAGGCTGTACCATCTAGGTTTGTGTAAGTGTGCTCTGTGATGTTCACACAATGACAAAATCGTGTAATGACACATTTCTCAGAACGTATTCCCGTCGTTAAGAAACACATGACTGTAGTAGTAAACAAGGAAGACATGGTTCCTGATTTCATTAAACACAAAGTTACACAATTATTTATTTCATTTCCATATTACAGGGTGATGGGAAAACATATATAGGGACCTCATATAGTCTGGGAGGATCAGGCAAAGGATCCCTGAAGAAGGGGCATTTTAGCTGAGGTCTGAGGGAGTAGGATTCACAAGGTCAAGTGGAATTAGGGAGTTGGATAGGCAGGGACCACATTATGACTTGTGGGACCTAGACGCTTTTGCCTTCATGGGCCCTTCTTCCATAAAAAATACTTAAAATTATATTTTGCAATTATCCTGGTATGAAGACAAATATGTTAATGTTATATATTAAAACATTTTCTTTGACCTAAAAGGGTTTTTTTCTTCTTATTTTAAAATAAAACATTTTCACGGACCTCTAAAAGTATTGTGGGCCCTAGGCATTTGTGCCTGCTGTGCCTAATGGGTAAGTCAGCCCCAGGTGTGGGGAATATTCGGCCAGAAACATTTCAGATGGAAGGAATAGCATAGACAGAAGCTTCTAGGGTCTTGCTTGCTCAGGAAACTGAAAGGAGGCCAGTGTGGCTAAAGCAGAAGGTGCAGGGGAGGGAGGCATGAGTGAGGCTGATGAGACAGGCAGGGCCTGGTAGGCGATGTTTGGGATTTTGATATTTATCCTAACAACAACGGAAAACCTCCAAAGAGTGTGTGTGTGTGTTAGATGTGTGTGCTTAAATCATCTGTACATGGTTAAAATCAATAGTTCTTTGGTCCAGCTTTTCCCACTTAAGCCTCACTTTTCTTTCCCCTTTTCCTTCTGATATTTATCTTCATTTATCCAGGTAAAAGTAATTTGCTTCCACCTTACATTTTTTATTTATCACTTTTAGGCATCATATATTAACACAAATACACACATATAAGTAAAGGAGGCATTATATACTCATTCACACAACCTACACACCTCCACCTTTTCTCTATCATTCTTCATTTAGTTTTATTTCTATTTTTGATTTCTCTATTGTAACTGTAGATAATAAACTAATACCTTTACTTCTTATCCCATTAACTATAGATGCTCCTTTAGGATTGTCTCCTCTGTCAGATGAGGAGATTAGTGCACCCACCTTCTCCGTGCTTCTGTCCTCAGTTCTTTCATTTTTGTATTTCTAAAATTGATGCTATTTACATCTATTTTATAACCAAATTAGGTATTCATATTATTGTGTGAAAAGGATCTTAGTATTTGCTGTTCCTTCCACCTGGAATGTCCATTCACCACTAACCACATTACTTGATCCTTCCCTTCCTTAGGTTCTTGACCCAAGGTGGCAGCTACTCAGTAGGGCTGTCCCTGGACATCTTATTGGAAATAGGAACTTCCCTACCTGAGATTGTTGCTCTACTTTCCTTGTTATATTTTTCTCCATAGCACTTATTGTTAAAATAAATTATGTATTTTATTTTA
The DNA here is from genome assembly GCF_020826845.1 of Diceros bicornis minor. Classification (NCBI taxonomy): domain Eukaryota; kingdom Metazoa; phylum Chordata; class Mammalia; order Perissodactyla; family Rhinocerotidae; genus Diceros; species Diceros bicornis. The sequence continues at coordinate 32,668,799 of NC_080749.1, forward strand.
CTTAATTTTTGAAATTATTGCCACTCTCCCTGTTCTTGACTATAGCTTCAAGAAAACAAGGATTATTGTCTATTTTAACTAATTTGTTTAATTTTTTTGTTTATTATTTTCCCCCTCACTATTATATTCTCAGTAGCTAAAACAGTGCCAGACACAGAAACATTTGAATTAATGATTAATTATACTCCCAAGTAGTCTTCTTTGGTTATATGTCCGTCCTTATGCAATTTTTTAGTTTCCTTAAAATTTCAAATTGCCTTTTGTTTTTCTTACATTATTTTTCTTTATCATAGTTCCAGTTCTTTCCAACTCTCCATTATGTGAAAATTCTAGTGCATCTCTCTCTTTTTTGTTCTTTTCCCTGGGAACTGCTCTTCCAGAGTCTCACATCCTCTGGCCGTATAACTGTCATCCTGGGGCCCTTCCCTGGTCTTCCAGTTGGCACTATGGCAACCCACATTTTTCTCTTTTTTATTGTACGTCCTCCTTTAATGAAGCATATCCTTAGCCGCTTCCCAAGAAAGATGGGATGATATATTTTTTGAACTTTCACATATTTGAAATGTTGTTTATTCTCAACAGAGGTGTGTCTAGGTTCTAACATCAGAAGGTGCAACCTGGAGGCAGGACCTGAGAGGGGTGCGGGGTTGGGGGAGGAGCATCAGTATTGGAGAGGGAGAAAACACATTGAAAGGTACCACGTTTCGACTACCTGCTCTACTATTGCCATTTTGTACCACTTCTACTCACTTCTTTTTGTAATAGTCTTAATCATCGTGTTAAAAATTGTAGAAAAGGCACCACCTTTAAAGAATATGCTGAGGAGGAGTAATTGCTGCCTATCTTACTGCTTGCCATCTGAATTCTAGTTTGTCTGAGATTCTAGGGTACAAATCGTTTTCCCTCTGAACTTGGAAGGGCGTGCTCTACAGTCTTCTAAAATTCATTAATGCCAGCCTGAGTTAGTCTTTTGTAGCTCATCTGCTTTTTTCCTCTGGCAACTTTTGAGGTCCACTCTTGTTTTTCTTGGTGTTTTTCAATTCCTAATGATGTGTCTAGTCCTAGGCTTCTTTTCTATTCATGTTGTATTCAGTGAGCAATTCCATCTGAAGAGTTTCATCTCTAGAAAATTGTCTTCTATTATTTCTTTAGTAATTTCCTCCCTTTTCTTTTTTGTTTTTTTTTCTTTTTTTTTTCTTTCCTTCTGTAACTTCTATTATTCTATGAAGGACCACATGAGCTGAACATCTGATGTCTCATCTTTTCAATGATACTTGCTGTTACTTTTTAAATCTATATCCAGGAAATGCTTTCAATTCCTGAAACAAAACCAAAAATAAAAAGGTATTTATAAGAGGTTTGAAATTTAAAATTATGTTTTTATTTTCCAAAAGTCTTTGATATTCTCTGGAGTTTTTGTTTGTTTGTCATTTATTTTGTTTATTTTAAGCTGAAGAGGGTAGTGATGAAGAGCACGGATTCTGGAGCCAGACTGAGTTTGAATCCCTATCTCCCACACTTAATAACTCTGTGACTTTGAGCAATTTTAAATTCTGTGTGTCTGTCCTTATCCGAAATGGAGATAATAATAGTATACCAGTCTCAGAGTTCTGAGGGTTAAATGAGTTAATAAACGTAAAACACTAAGAACAATATCTGGAATATAGAAAGCCTTATATGTATTTGCTATTATCATTACTATTATAATCATCATCATCATTATTATTTTGTGGCTATGATGTCTGCTCACTGTCCCTGAGGATACTAGCTAGAGTTCTTGTTAAAGTGCACTTTTTTCCCCTAAGTTACCCATTTCCTCCAGTTCAGCTTCTTTTATCTATTTGCCTATGTTTATTTCTCTTCTTTATGCAGAAAACTTTCTTTAAATATCTGGCAATCCTTGGTTACAGGTTCATATTTAATAGTGAGACAATAAACAGCTGACTAAGTGCTTTGCATACAAAGGCAGCTTCTCCTGATTTCGGGTGTTTAGGGTGAAGAGGCCAGGGAACTAGCTTTTTCAGTGGAGAGTCCCCTAAATGCCAGACACCAAAGCTCTTCTTTGCTCTAAGATTGATTTCCTCCAAGAGGAACCCTTTGATTGTTGCTTTAGGAATGCCTTGCTTCAGTGGATGTGCATGCCACTGTTCCTTGTATAGGCATACCTCAGAGATATCGTAGGTTCGGTTCCAGACCACCACAGTAAAGCCAATATCCCAATAAAGCAAGTGGCATAAATTTTTTGTTTTCCCAGTGCATATAAAAGTTATGTCTATAGTATACTAGTACGTGTGCAGTAGCATTACATCTAAAAAACAATGTACATGCCTTAATTAAAAAATACTTTATTGCTAAAAAATGCTAACCATCATCTGAGCCTTAGGTAAGTCATAATCATTTTGCTGGTGCAGGGTCTTGCCTTGAAGTCGATGGCTGCTGAATTATCAAGGTGACTGTTACTGAAGGTTGGAGTGGCTGTGGCAATTTCTTAAAATAAGACAATGATGAAGTTTGCCACATCGATTGACTCTTCCTTTCAAAAATGATTTCTTTGTAGCATGCGATGCTGTTTGATAACATTTTACCCACAGTAGAACTTCTTTCAAAATTGGAGTCAGTCCTCTCAAACCCTGCCACTGTTTTATCAACTAAGTTTATGTACTGTTTTAAATCTTTTCTTGTCAGTTCAACAATCTTCATAGCATTTGTACCAAGAGTAGATTCCATCTCAAGAAACCACTTTCTTTGCTCATCCATAAGAAGCAACTCTTCATCTGTTAAAGTTTTGTCATGAGATTGCAGCAATTCAGTCATATATTCAGGCTCCACTTCTAATTCTAGATCTCTTGCTGTTTCCACCACATTGGCACTTACTTCCTCCACTGAAGTCTTGAAACCCTCAAAGTCATTCATGAAGGTTGGAATCGACTTCTTCCAAACTCCTGTTAATGTTGATTTTTGACCTCTTCCCATGAATCACACGTGTTCTTAGTGGCATCTAGAATGGTAAATTCTTTCCAGAGGTTTTCAATTGACTTTGCCCACATCCATCAGGGGAACCACTATCTTGGCACCTATAGCCTTACAAAATGTATTTCTTAAATAAAAAGACTTCAAAGTCGAAATGACTCCTTGATCTATGGGCTGCAGAATGGATGTTGTGTTAGCAGGCATGAAAACAACATTAATCTTGTTGTACATCTGCATCAGAGCTCTTGGGTAACCAAGTGCATTGTCAAGGAGCAGTAATACTTTGAAAGGAATCTTTTTCTGAGCAGTTCATCTTAATAGTAAACTGAAAATACTCAGTAAACCATGTTGTAAACAGATGTGCTGTCATCTAGGCTTTATTGTTCCATTTATAGAGCACAGGCAGAGTAGATTTAGCATAATTCTTAAGGACTCTAAGATTTTCAGAATGGTAAATGTGCATTGGCTTCAACTTAAAGTCACCAGCTGCATTAGCCCGTAACAAGCGAGTCAGCCTGTCCTTTGAAGCTTTGAAGCCAGGCATTGACTTCTCCTCTCTAGCTATGAAAGTCCTAGATGGAATCTTCTTCCAATATAAGGCCGTTTTGTTTACATTGAAAATCTGTTGTTTAGTGTAGCCACCTTCACTAATTATCTTAGCTACATCTTCTGGATAACTTGCTGCAGCTTCTACATCAGCACTGGCTACTTCACCTCTACTTGTATGTTGTGGAGATGACTTCTTTCCTTGAACCTCATGAACCAACCTCTGCTAGCTTTCAACTTCTCCTCTGCAACTTCATCACCTCAGTATTCATAGAATTGAAGTGACTTAGGGCCTTGCTCTGAATTAGGCTTTGGCTTAAGGGAATGTTGGACTGGTTTGATCTTCTATCCAGACCACTAAAACTTTCTCCATATCAGCAATAAGGCATTTCATTTTCTTAGCATTTGTGTGTTCACTGGAATAGCACTTTTAATTTCCTTCAAGAACTTTTCCTTTGCATTCACAACTTGGCTAATTGTTTGGTGCAAGAGGCCTAGCTTTTGGCCTATCTCAGCTTTCAATATGCCTTCCTCACTAAGCGTAATCATTTCTAGGTTTTGTTTTAAAGTGAGAGATGTGCAACTCTTCCTTTCACTTGAACACTTAGAGGTCATCATAGGGTTATTAATTGGCCTAATTTCAATATTGTGTCTCACGGAGTAGGAGAGAGGTAGAGAGACTGGGGCTGGAGGGAGGGGAAAATGGCCAGTTGGTGGAGCAGTCAGAACACACACAACATTTATAGATTAAGTTCAACGTCTTACATGGGCATGGTTCATGGTGCCCCAAAACAATTATAATAATAACATCAAAGATCACTGATCACAGATCATCATAACAAATATAATAATAATGAAAAAGTTTGAAATATTGTGAAAATTACCAAAATGTGACATAGAGACACAAAGTGAACAAATGCTGTTGGAAAAGTGGCGCCAATAGACTTGCTCAACGTGGGGTTTCCACAGACTTGCAATTTATAGAAAATGCAATATCTGTGAAGCACAATAATGCGAGGTATGCCTGTAGAAACATTCAATTAATCTCCCCATTTTCAGCCCCGCCTCTCAATCCTGCTCTTACTGCTGCCCTCTTAGCAGGCATCCATGAACCTCTGAACCTCTTGTGGTTCTACGGATAGATGGGTCCCATCTTAGCTTTCACCGCTCCATGTCTGCTGTTGGCCAAGGCTTCCTGTGACCCCTGCAGTTTTTTCCTCCCTGTTTTCCAGCTCACATTAATATTTTGAAATCTCTCATCTGTTCATGGTCTATCCCCATCCATTGTGGTGTTATTTATTTTTTGTTCCTTTACTATCGTTTTAGTAGGTCTTAAAAGAAGTAAAAACGTGTATGGTCTACTTACCATCTTTAACTAGAAGTCATTGAAAGTTTGTAAGCAGAAAAATGACCAGATCAAATGGCATTTAACAAAGATCACTCTAGCTAGAGTTTGAAATATAGCAGCATAAACTAACAGACTATGTTTTCCTGGTTGTAATTATGTGATGTTTATAACACTTAGCACAAGATATAGGCAATAAAATTATCTATTAAAATATTCACATAAATAGTTTATTTTTAGACAAAAATAAATAAGTGGATCAATAAAACAAAATACAATCATCTAGAAACAGGTTAAATACTTTCTCCTACTAAAAGCAAAATATATTTTTTATTATCATTATATTATATAAATATAATATATTTATATAATATATTACTCCCCAGGCCAAAATAGAAGTGACTTTCTTCAGAAATAATCTAATCTCTACCTACTCTAGCAGTGCTTTCCATCTATCACTTGATACCAACCCATCTCTTATTATTGAATATAAATGTTATTTGGTGTAGAATAGCAATAAGTTAACCTTAAACCAGCCTTTGACTTCTAGAAGTTTATAATCTTTTATTTGTGGTTAGTTGACAGCAATGAGGATCAAAATACTTTCTCATAGGGTAGTGATGGTGACTAAAATGAGATAAAATATATAATGTTCATTTTTCCCCTTTTTGCTTCATACTGTAGACCCATTTTTAAACCACCTCTAGAATATCTCCATAAATAGAGTAAATTCTCTTATCCAAATCCCCTAACCTGTATCTATAAAAACTTTGTTGCTTAAAGGGGACTGCTGCCAACCAATGAAATGTTACATGTAAAAATATTTTGCCTGCTTTCTTGCAGTGGTAAGCAGTTCCTTTGTGTGCTTGATTAAAAGACACTTGTAGGCTTTCATGCTGTTAAGGAAATATACATTGATTATAGCCAAGTCTTTATAATATGAATAATCTCTTTATCAAAGTTCTATCTCTATAAATCCTGGTCATTTAAATGTAGTTTTTTGGTGTTTCCCATCTTAATTGTTATGCTGACGTATGTGTGATTTCCCTTTAGTGTTATTGAAAAGATTAAGAAAAATACCCTTAGACAAGTTGCTTTCATTTCTATCTCCCTTAAGAAGAGATATACATATATAAAAATTATAAGTGGTAGCAGAGATTTATTATAGATTATCAGTGTCTCTCGTTTTTGCTGAGAAACATATTTACTTCCTGTCCTTCACATAATAATTTGGGAAGGGGGCAAGGAGAAATTTTAAACCTATAACCTAATAAATTCAGTAGGTTTTAAGGAAAATAATAAAAAATTACAGTAAAGACAATTTCAGGCTCCAAATATCTGCAACTGTGTGATTATGGGTAAAAGAAATTGCAAAACCCCTGTGCATTTTTCATAATTAAAATATATTGTCAACCCTCTGTGTCTCTTTCATATAAATAAAAAGATTGTAATTTCAGTTATCATTATCATACCTATTTGCCTTTATTGTAAGTGGAAGCTGTAGTTTCTGATTAATGCTAACTACTGCAGGATTTTTTCCTAAATTGCATGTGCTTTTTGATTAACAATACATTTATTTTCAGTATGTTCTTCTTATCTGTTCCTGACTGTTCAGTGCATGCACACACACATACATCTGAGGCGGTAGTAAAAACAAAAGACATTTTATTAAGTAAATAACACTCCTCAAAGGTTTTATTCAGTTTCCATAATAGATGGTCCATTTTTAGGGCACTAGCATCTATTTTATGTAGGAATTATTATTTTAAAAACCATGCTATGCTTTTCTTTTCATAATTTGAATGTTATGATTTCTTGGTGGCTCTACAGAGATCTTCCTGCTTGTTTTTTTTCCTATTCACAGTATTCACAGTGGTCCATGTGACCTAGATATGGAAAATCGAGGTAGAGTGTGCTGCATTGCTGATATTTACTGTGAAACCTCAGAAATGTTCTGGTTCCACATTACAGGGTACACATTGTTTAATATTGCTGGTATTTTAAAAGGTCTCTGAAAGTCTGCACCATCATTTTTTAAGCTGGCATTAGAATACTGTTTAAAAATATTCAAAAAATATTCAGATAATACAAAATAATGCTTTTATATTCCAGTTAAAAATGCACACATAATCATTTTCATTTTTAAATTTTAGATCATGCTAGATAAAACTCATTGTGAATTTTTCCCCCATTATTTACCTTGTGTTTAGAATTATAGTAATCTAACAATTTTGAAATCTAACCACAATAAAGTGCAATTAGTCTGTTGCCATTTCCTAATTTGGGGTGAACTCTGTTAAATTATTAAAAAATTAAATTGTATCTAGATTCTGCATTATAAAATTATGTTCATCAAGAGAAGTTAATTTTATCATCTGTCAGACTGGTGTAGAGCATCTCGTCCAAAAAGTCAGCTTTTACATTCAGGAAGCCACGTTCTCCCAGTGTAGAAAGCCATTTCACCCTTTAATACTTCCGTGTGAAAAATAAAACCCTGAAAAGAAATCGTTGAATGAGTTAAAGCATCTGCACAGGTGACTGACTTTCAAGTAGAGAATCATATATGTACTGAAAAAATCTTATTTTTCTCTTTACTTGTTGCAAGAATATTATAAAATAGAAGAAATAACAGATTGTGTCACAATTCTCAGCTAAGAAAATTAAAGCACTGATCTGCTAAGGATCAACTCTGTAGTTTTGTTTGACCTCTTGTTGATAGAAAGATTAGCTCGCCATCTAATTCACAGGTTTCTTTATATAGCTAGGAAGAATTATAAAGTACCAGGGCAGATGACTAGAATCTGTATTGAAAAGTCTGAGGCCGTGAACTGAAAACCCAGTGCCTAGTATCAAATCTGAAGTGCAAGGAGAGACAGAAATATGTAAGGACTGCAACTAGGTGAGGCAAAAGCTGAGCAGGATGAGATGCAATGAACAAATAAGGAATAAACAAATACAAAAGATTGGTCCAGAACCAGGAGTCTAAACAGAAAGTTTGGGGCAGAGTATATTAATACCATTTTGGGGAGTGGGCGTGGGAGACTTATCAAGACTGGAAATTTACTATCATTAAATAGTAAACCTAGTTCTGATTTGTCTCTAGCTCCTGAATGAATTTGCCCTTCCTTTTTTCAAATTCAGGGTTTCCCAAACTGGTGTTTCATAGAATAGTCTTCTAAAAACTGTATCATGAAGGTGGGAAGAAAGTATGAGTTGTCAAGTCAATTTGGCGAATTAAAATACACACACACACACACATTCTTCATATTTTTCTCTCTTAGAAATTCAAAATGCCCTTATCATGCAAAATCTTCTGAGTTGTCCTGGAGAAAAGAAATCTGTAAATCCAACATTTCCCAAACTTGTTTGATTGCAGACACTATTTTGCATCACATCAAATCTCATCCTTTTCTCTAGTACACCAATTTGAGAAACTAACTGTCCTGTTTCATTACTGTGTCAATATAGAGATCTATTGCGAAGCCATTTTTAAAAGGTAGGGTATACAAATGAATGAATGAATGCATTTGTCCAATATTTACTAATATAGCTCTTACAACTTTTCACAGGATCCAGACTTTGATACAAGAAGGGTTCACATTATTTATATAGTCAGACAAATAGAAAATTACCATAGCTACTTATTTTTAAAGGTCACACAGTGTGTTAAGTTATAGAAGCTAGCCTCCACAACACAGGATCACTGATCCCATGTTTTGGACAGCAATCACTAGATGTTAATAAGAGCATCAAAACATGTTTCACAATAATCATATGCTGCTCTTACTAATTCTTGGTAAAGAGGACTTGAACTGAAAAGGTCCTGAGGTGGTTTTGTATTAATACAGGAAGCAGTATGTTGCAACAAACACACAGAACTACCAGTAGCCAGGAGATTTGCATTTTCTGTTCTGGATTTGCAATCAGCTATCTATGAGATATTATAAAAGATATTTCTCTTCTGAAAAATGAGATTACTGTTGCCCAGCTAGATATTAAGAATGAATTTCTTAAAAATTCTAAGTTCTGTGCTCAAATTTGGGAAATTCTGGATTAAACAAAGTTAAGCAAGTTTCTATACCCAATATCAGTGTGCATTGTGAATTTCCAAAAGATGGATGTAGTAATGAAGGTTTCTGTGTTACCCTGTGTCTGTACCATGTATGTTAATTGATCCTCAGAAGACAGTTTGGGAAATAAAGGACTTAATATATTCCAAATTTCCTTATACTTCTAAAATGTTGTATTCAATTATTTTAAATTATCTATTTACATGTTTCTTCTTAAAAAAAAAAAAGAGGACTGTACATTTATAAGCAAAGAACTCCAACTCTGTGCTTGTGAGGGACAGTATTATTTGAAAAATGTCGTAAGTCACAGTATTACCTTGTAATAACTCCATATTTAATTACATCTTTCTAATCAATTAAAAATAATATGTGCATGGTTTTAGAGTATTTAGAGTAGAGTGTTAAAGATTTTTCAAGTTGTTATATAGTGTTGGTCTTTATGGTTTCTAGATAAAATACTCTAAAATCATGCACATATTATTTTTGACTTTAAAAAATTGCATATCTTACAACTGTAAGGAAATAATAGCTAAAGAAGAAATAGTTTTTCAGAAATAGGAACAGTGTTGTTTTTGTCACAATTTAGTAATCATCAGTGTCATATGTCATAGCATATTCTTCTAGAACATTTTTGAATTTGACATTATAGTAACTTTTTATATAAAAAAGCAAAAATAAGGTAAGAATATTTTATTTCTTTGGAGGTGGAATGGAGTGTGGAATAATTGGAGTTTTTTAAGGAAAATTCACTTGCAAAAATTATTTGGGATAGGAGTCAGCTTGAAGAGACTCTCACTGGCCAAATCTGGGATAATTTGTGCATCAAAATAAATAATAATAATAATGCATTATAACACACTAAATAAAATAATCCATCAGTCCATACCAATATAAATAAATGAATAAATGAGAGAGAAGAGAAAGCCCTTCTTTACATTAGAATGCCAACCAATATAAGCGATAATAGATTAGAAAATCATCAGTGGATGCTAAAATTAGTGAATAAAATTTTATATAAAATAGTTTCTAAATATTTCCCCACAAATTACTTTTTTTTTTATAATTTTATTTATTTATTTTTCCCCCAAAACCCCAGCAGATAGTTGCATGTCACAGCTGCACATCCTTCTAGTTGCTGTACGTGGGACGCGGCCTCAGCATGGCCGGAGGAGCGGTGCGTCGGTGTGCGGTCCGGGATCCGAACCTGGGCCGCCATTAGCGGAGCGCACGCACTTAACCGCTAAGCCACAGGGCTGGCCCTACTTTTTAATTATAAAGGAAACCTAGTAATTTGACAGTGGAAAAACTGGTGGACATCAGATTAACAAACTGATCAAAGTTAACACCACCAATGTTGGATTAAACTGACATTTCATATGCCTCATGATATGATGCACTTGAAAAGGACACAGCATTGCCTCTATAGTATTCTAACCAAAATGCATAACCTAAAACTAATCATGAGGAAACATCAGTCAAACTCAAAGTAAGAGACATTTAACAAAGTAACTGGCCTGCATTCTTCAAAAATGTCAAGATCAAGAAAGGCCGAGTAAAGACTTCATTTTAAAGGAAACTAAAGAGACTTTAACAACTAAATGTAATGTGTAATAATGGATTGGATCCTGGCCCAGGGTTTTAAAAAAAAAAAAGTATAAAATGCTCTGTTGTTAGTGCCGTGGAGTCAGTTTCGACTCCTAGCACCCCTGTGTACAGCAGAGTAGAGCCCTACCTGGTCGTTTTGCGCCATCCTCTCACCTTCTGGTGCAATATCAGACCATGCTCCTCGGCTATTCATAGGGTTTTCATGGCCAGTTTTGTTGGAAGTGGGTGGCCAAGTCCTTCTTCCTAGGCTGTCTTAGTCTAGAAGCTCCACTGAAACCTATCCACCATGGGTGACTGTGCTGGTGTTTTAAATACCAGTGGCATAGCTTTCAGCATCACAGCAACACACAGCCACCACAGTATGACAACCAACAGACAAGTGGTGTGGTTCTCTGACCAGGAAACAAACCCAGGCTGTGAAAGTGCCAAATCTTAACCACTAGACCACTGGGGCTGGCTATAAAATGCTACAAAGGACATTATTGGGGCAATTATCAAACATTGAATATGGACTATGGATGAGATATATTAAATTTCTTGATTTTGAAAATTGTATTGTGCTTATGTAAGAGAATGTCCATGTTCTAAGGAAATCCTTACTGAAGTTTTTAGAGATAAATTGGCACATTGCTCCAATTGACTCTGAAAAGAACAAATTAGATAAATACTTAGATGACAAAATAAATGGGGCAAAATGTACACAATTGAGGAATCTGGGTGAAGTTTCTGGAGAGTTCCTTATCCTATTCTTGCAACATTTCTCTAAGTTTGAATTTATACAGCAATAAAAAGTTGTAATACTTTTTTAAACTTGAGTTTGCCCCCTGAGAGTAAAAGCCTATTTTACTGTAATGGGTCAAATTGTTCCAGGTATGTAAGAAAAAAGGCCAGACCTTAGAAATGTATCCCTTGCTCTTTGTCCAAATTGATAAAATTATTAAACAAAATTAATATGGTGATTAATAACCCCCCTCCCCCAAGAAAAGGTAATTTATAGTATATTTGTGAGCCATGTTAAATTCTTTGTGTTACATGGACAGAGAAAACTGGACTGTGGTTACCAGGGGCAGTGGGGGTGGGGGGTGGGCACAAGGGATGAAGGGAGTCATATATATGGTGATGGACAAACAAAAATGTACAACCCAAAATTTCACAATGTTAGAAACCATTAAAACATCAATAAAAAAAAAATTCTTTGTGTTAAATGTACCATGTGAATTCGGAGTGTTAATATTGTAAGTGAATGCACTTAGAGGATATACGATAGACAGCTATTTCAAGAGACACATAAAACTACAACACCCATTGTCTCCCCAACCTCTACCTCACCTGCCACACATTTACTTATTCTTCATCCCCTACTTTACCTGGCTAATTCAAATGTAACAAAAGCTTTGTCCAGGAACCTTTTTTGCCTTCTGTGTTTTATAATAAATCATTGTCACCGCTCTATAAAGGTGATAGATTATGTATTAAATTGATAAACATATTTTTTTAAAAAGACTGTACTAAGAAATTGCCTAGTTTTTGATACTTGCTTTGTGTCATAAATTACTATGGTGAATTTTATTTTTTTAATGGGATACTTATTAAAATATCCTCAATTTTGAATATTTGAGTGCATCACAATTTTTTAAAACCTGGCGCAGTATGTATATTTACATTATGTATGTTATTTCTATATATTATATTTACATAAATTAAGTAAAATTATGTTTTACTTCCTTTACCTTTCTTAAAGTATAAATTCTGCCTTCCTTGTACTTATAAGCTATAGTCTTTATAAACAAATTAGTGTTTGTTTTCTGTTTAGAAGTCAATATTACTTTTTGGTTGTTTGACATTGAAATTTGCTAAGTCAAAGTAAAATTGTACTGTAGTTTAATTTTTTAAAGATATTTACCATTTAATAGACAATCAGGAGACAATGACTGTTATAGATTCAGATATCACCTGGTATAATTTTTTAATCCAAAAGTCTAAACCAAAAGCAAAAGTGTAAGTAAGAGGGATAAACTGAGAGGGACCACGTATGTGTGAATATATGAGTATATTTGAAGAAGGATTTTAAAATTGTTTTGATGCTTCTGTGTAAGAAGGCATATTATTATTCTTAACATTATGAGTACTAATAGAGAGATGAAAGATTGTTTCTTCACAGAAAATTTAATAGCTTTCTAACTAAAGGTATATTTATATACTAAAGCATTTCAGCAAATGAGTTTTTTTTTTCTTTTCGGTTGAATCTTAGGTTTTTTTTTAATTTCACCAAGAATTTTATAGTCTACATTCAAAACATATTGAATAAAACATGTCAATAATATTCTTGCAACTTTAATGACCATATAATTTCTCTGAGAAAATGGTCATGTGTGATCATGTAAAATTATTTTATAGAATTAAATCTTGGAGTTCTTATTTACATAAGAAAGGATTCAGCACCAATGTTGACCTCCTTTTTTTTTTTCTCATTCAGATTTTTTTAGTGAGAGAATAACTGTCTCACACCATGATTAGAAGCCAGAATTTTATTATAACATATTAAAAAAGAGAAACTCATTCTTGCTGTGTTTCTATAATCTGAGCATAAGGTTACACCATATCAACAACCAGCAGATAGAGAAAAAATATACTCTAGGAAGCTAGGCTATAAATACTAGGTTAATTCCAGAACTTCAAGATTTTCAAAATTTTCCTAAAGCTTCTCTAAACTGTCTGATCTTTAGTAAGAAATTCATAATTTACAGTGGGAAAGAAAGGCACAGAATCTTAAGTTGAGGTCTGTGTTACTTCAGATGGTTTCATCATCATCTTACAGTTTTGTGAAAGCCATTTTTGGTTCTGTAATCTCGTAACTGGTATAGGTTCAAAAAAATAGCTCCATTGGGAATATGAAAGTGATTTTTTTCCATAATACCAGCTTTATGACTCTCTCATACATCTAGTGAGTGACCTTCCTGTAAAAAACATCAATGTTTTAAATTCACCCTTAGTGTTAGTGATTGAATGCCCTTTGAAAAAGCTGCTTTGGCTTTCATTCATTCATTTATTCATTCAGCATATCATAAATCATGCACGTATGTGCCAGGTACTATGGTTAGATTAAAGTTGCATACATAGAAAATATAGTTCCCATTCTCAAGTTGTTTAAGACAAGCCAACTGAACTATGACAATGAAATATAATAAATGTGGTAAAAGCACAGTGTGCTATGGAGGTATGTAGTAGGAGCTCCTAACCCATACTGGGTAGTTGTGGAAGTCAGTGATTTTGATTACCAAAGAAGGGATTAGAAAAATATGAGGTAAATTTTGTGATCCAAATCAGCTTATTTCGAGATAAACAGTGTTATTAATGTTACCAATTTATTGAATGTCTGTGATATGCTAAATGTTACAACAAATACAATCTTGTCATTTATGTTAGGTATCTAAAATAATAATAATGAGGATTTTTTTCCTAGGAAAATATTTGTCTTTCTTCTGATTGTTGGGCTCTTTATGGTATAACTTTATGGTTAATACACCAATTCAGGCTACACAACTCACACATACCATTGGGTTTCAGAGGCACCTGGGGAAAACAATACGGGTTCATTAATGAAAATCCATTCTTTACTATTAGAAGCCCAACTCAAACTCATGGCCTACTAATGATTGTTGGATCATTACCTTCACCTTTGTGTGTGAAGTCCAGTAAATCATGATTACACTATGAGCCCTCACCAGTAGGAAAAGCATTATGATGCAGTGTTTCTGAAAAGTAGTAGTGATGAATTTGGAGAAACAGCCTTGAATAGAGAGGGAGATTTCCAAATACAAGAAAAAGTGGGAATACAGAAATTAAGGTGAAAGGTGAGAAGATGGGAAAGGTTAGCAAAGAGAACATGAGTTTAAATGAAATAAGGTAAGTGGAAGAAAATATAGTGGGCTCAAGAATTTTGAGGAGTTTAATAGTTAAATACCATGCAAAAAGACTTAATGGAAAGTCACTTGTACTTGAAGTTGAGATGATGGGCAGTCGCTGTTACTTTCTACAATTCTGCCACTGATTTTCACCAGCTCTGCTAGCTGAGTAACTGAAGAAAAGTAATTTAGCCTTTGAGCAGTTGTTTTAATTAGCTCTTTATAGTGTAATGAAGACCTACATCTTATCTTTTAGTTGCATACTAGAATAAACACATAGTTGAGCTGTATATAGTCTTTATCTAATTTTTAAAACCTTATGTGCTGATATGGCTACAAAGTTAAATTTTAACTTTGGTAAGAACAGACTTTAGTGAAAAGTGAAAAATTATTTCTATAATAGCACAGGAAAGTAAGCAGGCCTAATTTTTGAATAGGCTTAATTATTCAAAGTTTTCAGGGAGCAGAGGAGGGAATATCTTTGATAAGATTTGGTTTATTTAGTTTTTATTTCCACTCATGATTTTGGTAGATTTCAGTCAATTCGGGGTATAATAGCTCTTGCTCAGTGATAGCATTTTATTACAGTGAGAAGTACATATTGAATAACAAGATAATGACCTACTGCAATAATAAACCTTGTTGATTTGTATCCGATATGGGGAAAAATACAAGCATGTTCTTCTGTATTTGTTATTGAAAAGAGAGATTTTACAAATACCATTTTTGCTTTCATTTATCATACATTACATCCATTACCTTTCCAATAATTTTAAACCATATACTATACTATACTATAGTAGGACCGTAGTGTGTTAGAACCTTTAAGATTTTAAAAATTTCAAACTAACGGTATTGATATGACATAAATATTGATAATGGCTTACTTTTACAAATCAACAAGCTTCTACCTACATGCAAGTCACCTTTTTTAGAGACTCTGAAAACCAGTTGCATTTATTAGAAGACGCTCAATGAAAACACAAACCAAATAAAATACTCTCAGTAGTCATTAAGTGAATACAATCTTTTTTTTTTCTAGTATTTACTAATTAGAATTATTCATAATACTATAATTGAGTTTGTGGCTTTCCTCCACATTCTCTTTTTTCAGTGCATTCCTTTTAATTGTTGAATCTAGGCTTACCTGATTAGGTTACTGATATAATACTGAAATATTTGCTTGGGTTGGAGTGACTTAACAAGATGCCAATTTACCACACCCAGAATGCTGCAAAGCTTAGTACACAGGCCTATTTACTTGTTCCAGACTAAATAAGTATCTTTGTATATATGTGTGTGTGTACACACACATGTGAACATGCATATGCCCATGTATTTTTTTGTTGCAAAGTCAGATAGAGGATGGAACAATTCTGAACGTATGTGTAGATGTTTAACAATCCTCAATCATCCTCTCTTATACAATGTAAAAGACCCTTGAGCAATACTAAGTAGTATGAGACTAGGTTCTGTATTTCTTGTTATGAGTCTTACTAAAGTCCTGTTTTTTTTAATTTTTGTAACCTCCATAAATTACAATTAGTTAAGAAGTGCTTATTGAACACTTTCTAACTGTAACCTAAAATTTAAAGTGATATTAAAGAGAAGAAAATGAAGGTATAGCCCCTGTTGACCTTCCATTTAAGTGTTTTCTCCTAATAGGAGAGCCTGAAGGTGACCAGTCTGTTCCCTTGCCCTAGCATTGAGGTGTGGAGGACAGAGTAGATCCTCTCAGGACTCTAGGATACTGAGGAAGATGATCTCCCCGGCAGATGTGCAAGTTGGTACAACAGATAAAAAATAATAGTAATGCAGATTATACTGTCCTCTTGAATTGTCATGTTTAGCTTCCTTTCTGCCGTATATTCATATGACTATACTTACATTTTAGAGCCTTTTTTTTTTACTCCTGTGTGTGCTTCTTAACATTAGAAAACAATACTATTGTAAATACTTGATCTCTTTTCCAATATAGTGATTTTATTTTGAGTTCAAGTTAACCTCTTAGCTAACATTATTTAATGCCTGCTGTATACAAATATATATTGATCCTGAATGCCACAGCCTTGGACTTTTATTTTCGCATCCTTTCCAAAGTATAATATATGTTATTAAGGAAGGTACTGTAAGCACCAGATCCAAAACACCATGGTTTAATAGCACGTCTTAGGCCTACCACTGAATCTTTAGTAACTTTATTAGTATCAAAAGAGTATAGGGAAGACATATTTTTAAATCATACATTTCTGTGTCAGTCAACATTCTGTATTACAAATAACATAATCCTCTCTGGCCAGTTTAACAATAGAAGAGACATGTTAAAAGGTATTAATTAGGTAGCTAACAGACCTTAGCAGAACCAGAGACCCAGCTCTGAAGTTACCCAGTCAATAACATTGTACAGGCATATTCCAGGAGCTTCTCTAGCAAAAACACTATTTCCACTGGCACCCAGCACTTATGATGCATCATTCTGAACACCACTGTCATCCCCAAAAACCTGATGTCTCCAACAGCAAATCAAGTTCGCCAAGAAGAGTTGCATCCTCAGATTGCTTGCTTCAAATTTCAAATTACACTCTGTGAATTTGATTGCTGGGACCTCAGGTACTTCCGTATCTGAAAGACAGTTGGAGAATGCTAGTGTTCTGATTTCTGCCTTAAGAAGATTGGAATCATATTGTAGAAAATTAACAAAATGTAAGGAAAATGTTCAGAACTTTATGGCAACCACAGGTGACCGATGTCCACAGATGACAGTGAACTCGATTATTTTTCATCTTAAATCTTGATTGCATCATTTAAAATTTCTAGAGGTCAGATACAGGTCATTGTCTTTCTCTGGGAAATTTATCCCAGTTTTTGCCTTCAGTGAGCATACAAATTCTTTTCTCAGTGAATTACTTCCACCAAGTGTTAGCTCCTCTAACCATCATTCATGCTTGAACTGAAAGAGAGGAGCACACCTGCAGTTGTAAGGCAGGGTTTCTCACCCTCAGCACTACTGACATTTTGGAACGGATAATTCTTTATTGTTGGGGCTTTTCTGTACATACAATCCTATGCATTGTAGGATGTTTAGCAGCATCTCTGGCGTCTACCCACTAGATGCCAGTAGCACACACACATACACACAGACACACCCATAATGATAATCAAAATTATCTTCAGACATTGACAGATGTCCCCTGGGGTACAAAATCACTGCCAGTTGAGAGCCACTAAGATGCAACTATGTCTTTGCTTAGTGGACAACATATGCAAATAAATAGATGCCACCTTACAGCCTGACCATTGATGTTGTAATTATATGTCTCTCACTGCTTCCCCTAAATTCTTTTCATCAAAATGTAAGAAATTATATAGCTCTAGAAAGGAGGTTGAAAAATTATCTCTTCTTTGTAGTCCTCCAGTAATTCGCTTGCTTCCTCTAACTCTTCCCTTTTGCTTTATCTTCTGCCCCTTCTGTACGTTATAAATATTCTACATCCTCTCCATTCTTCAAGGATAGTCTTGATATTTGGGTACCTATAGGAAGGAAGGGAGGAGAAGGAAAGTTAGTTCATATTTTGAAGTTAAACTTTGTGCTTCAGAAATTTGGTGAATTGAGTGAGTACGTATTTCTTAAGGTTATCATGGGAACAAATGAAATAAAAGTATCCGTTTTGTCATCACATTAAATTTACTTGAAAAGATGTTCCCACAATACAGAAATTAGCTATTACATAGTCAAGATTTGGGATTGAGCCTGGAAACCCTCTTTAAAAAAGCTTCTTGCATTTCCTTTTGTAATTCAGAACATATGCAAGGAACTATAGATAAGCCATATAAATTGCCTTTTTCTTTTAAGACAGTCTGCAGTATTCATTAATTTATATATATTTTCACTCCTTAAAAAATTATAGTTTATGTGAGTAAAATGGTTTTATATATTAATCCTTAACTATTCTAAGCAAAGATAAAATAGTAAAAAATCAGTTTAATGACATTTGGTTTCCTGATAATTTCAAAGTTGACCTGAATCATATTGCTACTTTTTCAAATTAACCTCCAAAATTGCTAACCTGTTTTAAGAGTTTAGGAGCATGGCTTTCCAAAATTGAAGAGTAACACTAATTTCCTTATTTTAAGTATTTCTTATACTGCTTAATAAGTTATAGCTTTGCAAGTGTGAGGGCATCATTAGATTTCTTTTCATATTGCTTTTAAGTAGAATAAATAATTCAGCTTTTTATCAGGGTAGTTTCAGTTTTTATACTGTATCATAAATAGCTCATCAGCTGTGTTAGAGAGAACATTTTTTCCCTTACCAGAAATACTTAAAGTTTTTCTGTTATTAAAAATGAGAGACAAATGTTTATCTTATTCTGTCTTGAAATAACTCACTAATTATAATCAATGCATGTTTTATTTGTTAATTTTGGCTAGCTTTATCTTAATGTATCTCCATAGGGTCCATTATTCTAATTAGAATGCACTTAGAATTTGGTATAGCTTAGATATATTTCAATAATATATATAAGAAAAATATTTATTTAAAAATATGTGATTAGGTAATTACAAATATGTAGTTATTGGCTATCTATTGACCTTTTTGAAAAGTAACAAGTTTTTCGTGGCTTGCATCTTCCTATTTTTAATATTAGTGAGATTGAAATTTTACATATTATTGCACCAAATGAAAAGAATTTGGAGAGATTGAGGTACGTCATATAAAAATATTATAATTACAGGGGCCGGCCCGGTGGCGCAAGCGGTTAAGTGCGCGCGCTCCGCTGCGGCGGCCCGGGGTTCGCTGGTTCGGATCCCGGGCGCGCACCGACGCACTGCTTGGTAAGCCATGCTGTGGCGGCGTCCCATATAAAGTGGAGGAAGATAGGCACCGATGTTAGCCCAGGGCCGTCTTCCTCAGCAAAAAAAGAGGAGGATTGGCGGATGTTAGCTCAGGGCTGATCTCCTCACAAAAAAAAAAAAAAAAAAAAAAAAAAAAAAAAATATTATAATTACACATAAGGAGTTGATGTTCATACTTTATTATTTATTGTTAGAATTAAAGGAAATATTTAATTGGAAAGAAAAATGATATAATACATAATACATTCTTGCTAAACTCTGCATTACTATATTAAATATTTTAGAAACTAGAATTTTATTATAAAAATAATACTATTTGAAAATATTCAAATAGCACAGAAGTAGAATAAGTAGGAAATCAGTATGAAGACATCCATTTCCAGCAGTATAAAAGATTACTCTGAAGAGCTGTCTTAATACAAAACAACTGAATCCTGAATAAAACTTAAAGTTATTTTGTTGCTAGGTTCCACAGGTAGAAATAAAATCTTAGCAAGTAAGGGAAGAAAAAAAACTTGGACTGAAACTAAAGCATGAGCAGTAAACATATAAGACAGGTGGGGTTGTCTTAATGGCAAATGAAAATAATAACACTTAATCCAGAGAGAAAGCTATAGGCCAACAGCAAGATGGAAAAGCTGAAAGAAATAATTCTCATTTAAGGCCCCCAGGTGGGGTTTTTTTCCTCTTATTTTGTTTACAGATTATGTCAAACGAATATGAGTTCATAAGCAAAGTACAGCAAACACATAAGGAAATGTGTTTGTTAGCAGAAATGACAAATTATAGATATAGACACCCCAAGAACTGCAGATATTGAAATTAGCTGATATAGAACATATAAAAGCAAATCTGAAATGTTTAAAAAAATAATACAGCAGAACTTAACTTACAAAAGTGGGAAATATAATTGTCAAAATGAAAAAGAAATCATTAATGGATAGATGTATTAGTCAGTATCTAATCAAGAAAACAGAAACTATTCTAATTATTTTAAACAGAGACCATTTAATACAAAGAATTGGTTACCCAGGTTATTAGAAAGGCCTAGAAGACCAAAGAAAGGATAACTGGCAGAGCAAATGAAAAGGAAAAAGGAGTAATAGCCAGAGCTCAGAAGCTGCTAACATTCCTTAGTTGAAGCCTGTGAGCCTAAACCCACTGAGATGCTGTTGCAGTTGCTTTTGGATTCACCAAAGTGGTGTTATCTCTACCGGAGCTGGAATTATCAAAAGTTACTGCCTCTTCTCAAACTACTGGGTTCCAGAATCACCTTATCCCTACTGCCCAAATAGCACCTTATAATCTCCCACTGGTGCCTCTTAGTAGAAGGATTTAATAGGAAACTTGTCAGAGAAGCCAGGCCTTTACAAACTCCTCATCTCATACAATATGAAGCAGAGCATAGACGAGTGAGAATGAGCTTTAAGAATACACAGACAAGTAGTTGGCAGAGTGGATTATCAGTTTGGACACAGCTGAAGAGAGAATTAGTGGATTGGAAGAGATGTTTAAAAATGGCAGAATACAGCAGAGAAAGACAAATACATGAAAAACGTGGAATAAAGGTAGAGATTTGTAGAGTAAAATGTGAAATTCTGAGACTAATCAAAGGCTGCCACAGAGAAAATAGAGGAAATGAGGGACAGACAATATTTAAAGAGCTAATAACTGATAATTTTCCAGAAGTGTTGAAGAACAGGAGTCTACAGATAACAGGATCACAATGTATAACAAGCAAGAAGAAGTGAAAGGAAATCCAGACCTTGAGATTGTGTGGTAAAACTGCAGGACATCAAAAACAAGAAAAAATACTAAAAGCAGCCTGAGGGGGAAAAAACACAAATCACCTGAAAATGAATAACAAAATGGACAACAGACTTCTCAACAGCAACAATGGAAACTAGAAATCAATGGAACATTTTTAAAGTGCTGAGAGAAAATATTTGTCAACCTAAAATTGGGTGCCTAGCAAAACTTTCTTTTAAGCCAAGGGCATAAAAAAAATAGATAAGCAAAATAGATAACCAAAAACAAACAGACTGTCTGTTTTTACTACCAACAGACGTAAACTAAAGGAACTTCTAGAAGGAAATGATTAATTAAGAAAAGAAATCAGTAAAATGATAGATAAAAGGGAAAATTCCAAAGGAAAATATGAGATGCTAGAAGGAATGATAAGTGAAAAAATTGGCAAACAGGATTAAACCCATTAAAATCTATATGAAATACTATTACTACTACTACTACTAATAGATATTATTTACAGTTTCAGAAGTTGAATGAAATGACAAAAATATAATGTTAGACAACAATAGCATGAAAACCTGGGGAGGGATACAGCAGGGATTATCAGTATGCATCGTAAAATTTCCAAGGTAACCCACTAAAAGAGTATAAAAGGAGTGTATGTTGTCCAATCCAATAGAAGGGAGAAAATTGAATAAGTTTCAAACAAATACAAACTATATCAGTTAACTTTTTTTAAGTCTAGGTGACAGATTTTTTTTAAGCATAGAAGAAGTGGAGCAAATAGAAAGCAAAAGGTAAGATACTTGAAACAAGTCTAAATACACTGGCAGTTGCAATCAGTGATGCTCTGAAAACATGAAGACGTGAAAATGTTGAAAATAAAAGGATAGTAAAAAGTTATGCTGGGCAAACACCAAACAAACAAAAGCTGGGGCATCAATTTTAATGTGACAAGCATGACTAGAGATAAGGGGAGTCACTACATAATAATGAAAGGTTCAATTCACTAGAAAGATATAACAATATTAAGTCTCTATACCCATAATAACATAGCCTCAAAATATTTTAAAATATTAAAATTCAGTAAAATTAAAGGAAGAAATTGATCAATTTAATATCATAATAATTTTAACATACATTGGTCTGTATAAAATTGTACACCCAACAATTTGAGAATATGCATTCTTCTCAAGTGATTAATCATTTACAAAAATTGACCATATTTTTACCATAAAATGTCAGTAAATTTCAAAGAATTGTCTTACAAACCACATCTTCTGACATATGAATAAAAGTTGATAGCAAAAAGATAAATTTTTAAATGATTATACATTTGGAAATTTAAAAATAAAAAAGACCTTTGAATAACTCATAAACCAAAAAAGAAATACTTTTAAATGAACAAAAACTAAACATATCAAATTTCTAGGCTACGTAACCTTAAATGCTTACATTAGAAAAGGAGGGAGGCTGAAAATTAATGAGCTGGGCTTCCAATTTAATGAGTTAGGAAATGAACAACAGCTTTTTTAAAAAGAGAAAAAGTAGGAAATGAGATAAACAACAGAAATTAATGAAATGGAAAACATACATTTAGCAGGTAGGATCAACGAAGCTTGAAATTGGCTTCTTTTAAAAGATCTATAAAATATATAAGCCTCTGGAAGTTTAATCAGTTAAAAATTAAAGGAAAAAAGCAGAAATAAATGATATTCTGAGTAAAAAAGGATACACAACTACAAATCAAGTAGAGATTTAAGAGATAAGAGGATACTATGAACAACTTTATACTAAAAGTTTGTAAAAACTTAAGTGAAATGTACAAACTTCTAAGAATTATACCTTATCCGAAGTGACTCAAGAAAAAACTGAAAGCCAAGATAATCCTGTAACCATTAAAGAATTAAATCTTTTGTTAAAACTCTCTCATAAAAAAAAAAACTAGTCCCACAGGGTAACAACTGACCTCTGACCTTTTAAATACATATCGTTTTAAACTTACACATTCTTCCAGAGAATAGAAAAAGAAGAAATATCCCCAAACTCAGCAATATACATCTATATCAAAACCTTAATATCCAAACCAGACAAAGAGCAAGAAAAAGCAAAAGTACAATTCATTCTCACTCATGAATGTTAATATCAAATCTTAAAACATTAGCAAACAATACAACAAGGTATAAAAAAAGAAAATAAATTATGATCAAGAAGGGCATCAAAAAAACGTAAGTATGGTTTAACATTAAGGGGAAAATATCTTTACGTGTCATTTAGCATATTAACAGATTAAAGGGGAAAAAACATGGTCATCTCAATAGGTTTTTTAAAAATTTAGTTGACTCATTCATGAGGGGGGCAGGAACCTCTTAGCAAAACTGGAAAAGAAGGGAAGATTCCCTGACTTGATAAAGGGTATCTATGAAGAATATGCAGCAAATATCATTTCTCACCAATGAAATCCTAGAGGCATTTTCTTTAAAATTGAAACAGGACGATTTAATGGTGAAAGTCAGAGTCCCCACAGCAAGAACAGAAAAGAAATATCAAGTATCAGCATTTGAAAGGAGGAAATAAAACTGCCTTCGTTTGCAGATGACATGATTGTCTACATGGAATACTGAAAATAACATGCAGCTCAACTATTAGAAATAATATGAGAGTTTAGCAAGGTGGCTGACTATAAAATCAATATACAAAGATAAGTTGCATTTCTAACATAAAAAAAGTTAGAAAAGATACTATTTACTATAGCCACAAGGACATAAAATACGTAGAAATAAAACGAAGTGTGTAAAAATCTCTATGGGAAAACTATAAACTTTATTGAGCAACATTAGAGATGTAAATGGAGAGTTGCACTAATATATTAGATTCAGTACAGTCAAGATGTCAGTTTTTTCCAAATTGATTCATAGATCAATGTGATTCCAGTGGAAAATCCTAACAGGATTTTCGAGGAATTCTACTTGGGTTTAAATTCTATTTGGAAAAACAAAGAGCCTAGAATAGCCAACAGACTCCTAAAGAAGTAGTTGAATGAATTTGCTCTGTCAGGTAACAAGATTTGTTATAAAAATGTAGAATTTAAGAAAGTGTGGTATTGGCAGAGGGATAGACAAGTTGACCAACTGAACAAAATATATCATTTTGAAATACCTAAATATATGATAAAACTTTTTTTTCCCAAAGCAAAGGAATGATGAATAGAAAATTTAGGAGAATGATTCCCTCTGGGACAGGAAGTTTGAGATTAGAGAGTTAGTATGTGTTCATGGGCATTTATTTTATTATTATCCTTTATAACTCACATATATGTTACATATATATTATATGCATAATATAATTATATTAGTTTTCTAGGGCTGCTGTAACAGACTACCACAGACAGGATGGCTTAAACAACATATATTTATTTTCTCACAGTTCTGGAGGCTAAAAGTCCAAGATCAAGGTGTTGGCATGTTTAGTTTATCCTGAACCTCTCTCCTTGGCTTGCAGATGGCTGCCTTCTCACTGTCCTCACATGGCTTTTTGTGTGCCCTTCCACCCATGTTGTCTCTTCCTCTTATAAGTACACCAGTCTTTTGAATTAAGACCCCACCCTATTGACCTCATTTAACCTTAATTACCTCCTTAAAGACTCTATCTCCAAATACAATTATATTGGGAGGGAGGGTTAGGGCTTCAATATATGCTTTTTAGGGGAACTCAATTCAGCCCACAATAGTAATTTTTAATTAAAAAATTTAAACAGAACGTGTACCCCACACTCATCCTTTTTGGTGTTCAGAAGTTCTTGATATTAACCTCTTTTGGAATTCAGTTTCATATTTCTCCAAGAAAAGCAAGTAAGATGGCCTGATTAGGATAGGAAGGATTATATCCTTTTAACAGGCATATTCACAAGTCACTCTGCGTAGGTCTGTCAAGTCTACATTTCAAGCTAGTAAATTGAAACTCCCAGAGCTCTTTAATAAACCTAATAATGGAAGAGACGAGAGAAGAAAATGTTCTGAGGTTTCTGAATATTTTATTTAGTCTCAGATAGTCTCGAGTTATATTTCAAGGTAATTTTCTCTTCCATAAAGGGCTTAGAGAAATGTTGATTATTTTTTAGATGTTTTAGAAAACAGTGTTAAAGACCAGTACTTACTAGGAAAAAAGTCCATATCTAAAATAGCTTTATCACATGAGTTTATAGTTTATCACACAAACAAAAATTTACAGGTTTAATTTGCAGGCCAGCTATATTTTTGACATATTCTTGCTTTGCTTAGACTGAATGACTCAATGACTTAATGTTTCTCTGCATTGAATTTGAGGAATTTTAGCAAATACCCAGACGATTTAATGTAATTTATACTATTTATTTTTTTTAATTTTATTTATTTATTTTTCCCCCAAAGCCCCAGTAGATAGTTGTATGTCATAGCTGCACATCCTTCTAGTTGCTGTATGTGGGACGCGGCCTCAGCATGGCAAGCGGTGCGTCGGTGCGCACCCGGGATCCGAACCCGGGCTGCCAGTAGCGGAGTGCACGCACTTAACCGCTGAGCCACCAGGCCGGCCCTAATTTATACTATTTAAATCTCTTTCCTGCCTGAAAGTAATTTTGACTCTAGAATGCTTTTATTTTGTCATCATATATTTCACAAGTAGTGTACTTTGGGGGTCACCTAAAACAAGGAACAGGTTTCTTATCAGCAGACAGCATTTCCGTCTAATGTGTTCATCTGCCTGATTTTAGAAAGCATGTAAGTAAGAATTAATGAATGCTTCCAGATATTTTTACAGCAGGCATATTTCTTCAATTATTCTGTATCTTGTCGAAGCTTAATAGCCTAAAAGCTAATAGATGTATTGATAAAGTTGTCAGATAAAAGCAAATATTTATAAATCATTTTTCTGAAAATAAATAAATTAATATTCATTTGTCTTAGGTTTTGCATTTGTTCCTTAAGAGATGTAGATATACAACATGTATTCTATAAAAGAATATTTCTGTTGACCTTTATATGTATCCACTTTTTTTCTGTTCTATCTGACTTGTGTTGAATTATTGAAAAACAAATGAAACATTTAGTAATTCTTTGCCATAGCTTTCCTCGGTCTGGTATAGTACATTATGTAAATTTTTGTTTTACTTTTTTCTCACAAAGTAGAAATTACTTCATTGTTTTTTTCTGAATATAAGTGTGGTGCTACTTATTGCAAATGTCTTTTTCTAATAATGTAGACACAGTTCATATTAGAATGGGTTTTCTGAAATACCTGATATCACAGTTCATTATTGCCATGGCTATTTCTATGATAAGAACAATGTAGACAATAAACAGTAACATAGCATGAATCCAAAGTGCAAATCTTTGTTATGGGGTTTGACTGGTTTTTATTAACAAAATCAGCTGGGGAACTGCCAAATACTCTATTTCTTTTTTATATTATACACCAATGTTTTTCATATGTTGTATTTAGACTTCTGCTCCTATCAGAATTACCTGGAGATGCTTGTTAAAAATACAGATGCCTAGGGGGCTGGTCCTGTGGCTTAGCGGTTAAGTGCACGCGCTCCCCTGCTGGCGGCCCGGGTTCGGGTCCCAGGCGTGCACTGACGCACTGCTTCTCCAGCCATGCTGAGGCCGCGTCCCATGTACAGCAACTAGAAGGAAGTGCAGCTATGATATACAACTATCTACTGGGGCTTTGGGGGAAAAAATAAATAAAATTATTAAAAAAAAAATACAGATGCCTAGGGGCCGGCCAGGTGGCGTAGCAGTTAAGTTCGTGCATTCAGTTTCATTGGCCCGGGGTTCACCGGTTCAGATCCTGGGCACAGACCTACTCATCCCTCATCAAGCCATGCGGGGGCAGCATCCCACATAGAAGAGCTACAACTCTACAACTATCATACACAACTATGTACTGGGGCTTTGGGGAGAAAAAGAGAAAAAGAGGAAGATTGGCAACAGATGTTAGCACAGGGCCAATCGTCGTCGTCTTCTTCAAAAAATACAGATGCCTAATGCTACCCTATAGCTTCTCAATCAGAATATCTTCAGTTTGGCTTGGACATCTGCATTTTAACAAGCAACACTGGTGGTTCTTAAGCACTCTACTGTTCAAGAACCACTGATGTACACCATAGCCTGAGTACTGAAAGAGCTTTATTCCCTGCCTTTTTAGTTGTGTTTCATCCTTCAAATTACTTCTTTTTTCTTTCTTTTTTTTTTTTTTGGTAAGGAAGATTGGCCCTGAGCTAACATCCATTGCCAATCTTCCTCTTTTTGCTGAGGAAGATTGGCCCTGAGCTAACATCTATGCCAGTCTTCCTCTATTTTGTATATGGGATGCAGCTACAGCATGGCTTGATGAGCACTGCATAGGTTCACTCCCGGAATCTGAACCTGCGAACCCTGGGCCGCCGAAGTGGAGCACGCAAACTTAACCATTATGCTGCTGGGCCAGCCCCCAAATTACTTCTCAATAGTATTATATCTCTATTACAGCTCTTTTATACCTTTTAAATCAAGCAGCAACTTAAACCAAGGAGAACCAGCCTTAGCTCTGTCTCTGTGCTAAATGGTCTTCTCTACACTAGTTTACCTGAGGAGCTTCTCTTCATCCTTTACAGCCTATGGCTGCCCTATGTTTGTCTGTCAGGCCTGGAGTATAGATAGCACTTTTAAAATCTGTCTCATTCTTTTTTGTTACAATGAGTTTAGGAAATATTATCTCTTGATTTATTCAAGGAAATATTTTAGTCCAGTATTAATTTAGGGGATATTCCTTTCATTCCTTCATACAATGTAATTGCAAATTTGAACAGTTTAAAACTAAGTTTGAAAAAATTCACTGCCCTTCAGCCTCTTAAATATAGCCTGTAATTCCTACGAGGAGTCGCAGTATATTTCTTTTAGCTCTGCATTCCTGGGATTTAGTTCCAGAAACATTACAGGCCACAGGCCTTTTGATATTCTTTTTGTTATATGGAGACCAAGAGAGCTAAAGATAAAAGCTTTCTATCAAATTATTCAGCACTCCCTCCTGTGAGAGTTTCTGGACAAAGGAAGAAAGAAACTGCCATCATATTTTACAGAATTGAGAAATTTGGCGATCTTGTGGGGAAATATTCCTATCTAGTCTTTTAAATTTAGGTCCACCTAATCTATTTTCCATAGGTTTCAGAATTTCCTCTTCAACCTCTATGATACTAATGTAAAAAAATAAATCACCTCCAGAGTCAAAAGTCTGAAATTAAGGAAAGTAAACAGTACATTACCCAGATTTTTCTGTTCCCTTAACTAGTTAAAATGACAAAACAGAAAAGCGACGTGATCTAAGATTGACACCTTTCTTTTCCAAAGACATCTCTAGCCTTATGTCATCTTCACAGATTAGCAGTGAGTAGATGTTGAAGCCGTAATGAGAAGCAGAGTTTTTACCCCAAAATGAAAACAACAAACTTCTAATTTCATTGGTTCCTATGCATTACAAACCAGTGCTTCTAAGTTATCCTAACTCAAGTTAACCAGACATACCAGATTTGGGAGGCCAACAGCAGACATTTTGTTGTCCAGAACTCTGATCTCTTCTCACTTTTATCCTGGTTTGGGAAGTACGATCTTAGCCTGAAGTTCACCAACTTTGAAAGAGAAAGTC
Organism: Diceros bicornis minor; assembly: GCF_020826845.1. Classification (NCBI taxonomy): domain Eukaryota; kingdom Metazoa; phylum Chordata; class Mammalia; order Perissodactyla; family Rhinocerotidae; genus Diceros; species Diceros bicornis. The sequence goes on from NC_080749.1 coordinate 32,697,508, forward strand.
CAGCCTCCTCCCACATGAATTAGAGATAGAGCAGATGTTCTTAGTGTTCACGTTCAACCCTAACATACCTGAGGGGTTAGTAGCAGTGACACGATACAATGGCAGGAGAGAAACACTGAGGATACACTGTAATTTTGGATTGGAAGGAAAAGATCATGCTTATAATTTTAAGGTAGACATTTAGACAATGTTAACTTATTATTATGGTCTAGTATATTATTTACCATTTTTACTGCTTTATGTTAAAATCTTCTGATTTAAGATTTTATAAATAGCAAATACATTTTTGCATCAACAAAAATATCAGGTCTTATTCTTGTTTTCTGCTATACTGAATTCACCTTGCAGCTAGATTGTTTTTTGCCAGTATTATTTTTATCTTGTATTGGGATCAAGATTATATTAGTTTCATAAATAACTTGGGTAGGTTTTGCTCTTTTTATATTTTTTGGAACAACTTACAGGAAAGAGGAATTAACCTTATCTTGAAAATTTGGTGGAACCTACTAGCAAAGCCATCTGGTCCTGGGGTTTCCTAAGAGGAGTGATCTTTGACTATCACTTCAATTTCTTTATCATTTATTCACATTCTTTATTTCTTTATAACAATTGAAATATTTTATATTTTCCTGAGAATTTATCCGTTTCATCTCTGTTTTCAAATATGTTATATATAGTTGTTGATAATACTCATTCTTTTTTAATCTCTGTAGTGTCTATAGTTAGTTCCCCTTTTTCATTCTTTATTTTTTATTTACACATTCTCTCTTTTGTCTTTTTCAGTCTTGCCAGAAGTCTGCTTATCTTATTAATTTTTCAAATAATCAGCTTTTGGTTTGCTATTCTTCTTTGTTGTTTGTTGTTATTGTGGTTCTTGATGTTGTTCTCCATATCATCTGCCCTTCTATTTATTTCCTTCCTTCTTGTTTCTTTGGACTTGCTCTGTGTCTTTTCCAACTTCTTTAGTTGGATGCTTAACTCATTTAATTTTAACCTTTTTTGTTTCTTGATAAACATATTTGAGCTATGAACTTCCCTTTGACTCCTGCATCAACACTCATTCTTACTTTCTTTCCTAAGATCACTGAGGATTGGATTTTCCATTCCTTTTCAAGGTCAACCCTTTTCACTTTGACTTTTCCTTTCCTATCTCTTCCATGGCTTTGTTTTTAGTCCTTGTCTTAGTGTTGGAGTTTAGGGTGCAAGGAACAGAAATTCATTCATGTTAAGAGAAAAGAGGAGTTAGTAGAAGGATGCCAGTGGACCATGACTGGAAAACTATCAGATACCAAGGCAGCTCGTGCTCTCTCTCTCTCTGTCTCTACTTTAGAGGGACATTGTCTCTCATGGAACCTCTGCCTCTCTTCACACATTTCTGTCCTCTTCTGTTTCTCTAAAAGCTAGCTTCCTTATGCTGTATCTTATAGATGCTTCCTTTAGCCACTCATGGTTTTTATTTTGTCTAACTTCAGCTTTAACATGGCTCATTACTGCTGCATTATCTTTTTATATCAGTACTCTTTTATCTGAGTTTCCACCACTAATCAGTCAATTATTTCCATATTTCTTAGTTCATACTTCTAACAAAGAGAATCCAATTGGCTCAACTCATCTTTTCCTAATAGGTGACAGGTCATTAACCAACCTATATACCTATCATTAGTCAATCACCTGTATTGAGGAGTGAAGAACCACACCATATAACCTGTGCTATGATGGACAGGGGCTGTGGAAAAGACATTTTCCCTTAGGGACGTATTGGTAGAACAAGCTCCAGCCATTTCTAATAGTCCTTTCGTTCTTATATATTCAATTTCACTCCATTAGTTCCTTCTCCTCATATGTTAATTTTATTTAGTTTTGTCACTAAAAAAAGAAATCCTCTTTTGGTCCTGTTTTCATCTAGCTACCATCAACTCATTCTCCTTTTCACCTCATCCATTGTACTCAAAAAAGTAATATTGCTGTGTTCACATCCTCATCTCTCATTAACTTCTCATCCAATTGAAACTGGGCTTCCTCTTTTATTATGTTCCTGGAACTGTTCTCATCAAAGGCACCAGTAATCTTCTAATTGCCATATCCAGTGGAAATTTTTCAGTTCTAATTTCGCTGCCCTTTTTTCAATACCTGACATTCATAGCAACTTTCTTCTACAAATGTTCTACTCTCGTGGATTCCAGCAAACCCAACTAGAAGACAAGGGCAAGAAAGCTCCTGATGTAGTCCTAAAGCCGTGGATTCTGTGGTCTACACTTCCATGGTGTTGCTTATAAGCTTTTGACTATCCTTGCTCTTTTTCTTTTTGTGGGCTTTTCCTATGCCTCCCCACTGAAAATGTTGATTTGCCCCAGATTTCATATTTACCCACTACTCTTTTTACTCTATGTTCTCTCCACTTTTATAGTTTCAACTCTCACGTATAAACTGTATATTCCAAAACTCCCATTTCCATCCTGAACTTCCCCACAGAACTTAAGATTCTTATATCCATGGAGGATCTTTTAGCATCTCAAAGTCAATACATGCTAAACTGAATTTGTCATCCCTGCTCCCAGATTTGTTCCTCTTGTATTTTTTTGTTTGTTTCATTTGTTGATATAGCCATTTACCATTCAGACAAACTAGAATTATGAAAGTCTTCATAGTCTGGGATTGGAAAACATAAGACACACATGCTGCCATTCCTCCATCCCATGTTTATAACAGACATAGGACTCTTGAGCACACATGCTAACACTGCCTCATCCCGTTCTCATAGGTGTATACCTTTCATGGTTATCTGTCCTAATGAGGTTAGATGACATCACAGAATCCTTTTCTACATGGTGTTTCAGGCAACCACTGTCAATCAATTAGGATTGGTACCTTGCTTGTTCTCCACCCTGCTCTTTGTGCAGTCGGCTTTAGGACTACATCAGGAGCTTTCTTGCCCTTGTCTTCTAGTTGGGTTTGCTGGAAGGCATTTGTGGAAGAACAGAAAGTGGAAGGAGAGTGATATTGGGATGTTTATTCTTACAGGGGTTACCACAGGTTGGCTGCATCCCTTTACTGAAGGACACAACTCCTGTCAATACCCTCTTCAATTCCAGAAACTGTTCTTTTCTGACTTAAGGGTGATAATGGGTCTCCAGTATTGCCAGCCCTGGGGTCATACACTATCCCTTGTCAGATCCCCTAAATCTTGCCCACATCTTTATAGGTCAAGTTTTCCACAAATTACCCAATTTGAGTGTACTGTCTTGTTTTCTGCCAGGACCCTTACTGATGTAGCATGTGAGTTAAAACTTATTTGCCATCCCTTTCCTAGACTCCTTACATCATCCTCAGGCCCCACACATCCATATAATTACTAAGACTTGCTTATTTCAGATCCCAAATATTACTCAATTGTATCCTTGCTCTCTACTCTCACTCTCAAAATTCTGGTTCAGGCCCTCAGTATCTCTCTATGAAATAAAAATGTGTGAAATGGAAAAGGATTGATATTGAGGCCAACTATTTAGCAAAGGTTACCAATCTCTGGCAAACTGATTACATGGTCTACTTGATTATACTTGGCCTTATTATTCTCTGGTTAATTCATGAGTATGTATACTGTGGCCCCTATACTTCTAATCCTTATATCTTAAAAGGTTACTGATTTTTTTATTTTGTTTTATTTATAAATATAGGAAGCTTTTATCTAATGGAATCTCAGATGGAATTCTAATATATAGAATAAAAGTGGAACTGATTCTAGTTAAAGTAAGGTTAGCACCTAAGACACAATAGGAAAATTACTTCTCAGCATCTATTACCAGTGCTTAATAAATATGTCTTCTGTTTATTTTCTCCAGTTCTTACTCCACTGCCATCCTGGCCCTTTGCTGTATTAGCATGTATGAAATATTATCACTTGACCTTAGCCATGATACTGTAATAAATAGGCTGCTCCATTTTATTAACAGAGTTTGTTCTACCCGTGTTCACCAACATAATCAGAAACTGGTTATATTGAGATATAATGCTCTCATTCCATCTGGGCAGGGTGATTTTTCACTAAAGGTTCTTATTTCAAAGGCATTTGAATTTTCCATATATCATGAAGATTTATTTATTCTCATTTTTTTATCTACGAATTAAAGAAATTTGATGAATGAAATATGGAAAAGCTTCCGGTTTATCAGAAGAATTTCCATTCTAATTTAGGCTGAATATCGCTGTCAGATAAATATGACCCTGTAAGCCTTTTCACCAACTATAGTGTACAGCAAGACTTACTGAACTTGCAGTTAGCCAAAAAGTCTTTTTTAAATTATATACTATAAATTATATCTCCTCCATCTTCCATTTAACCTTATTTTTTAAAAGTAATTTTTTTTTTTTTACCCCTCTAAGGATATTTGGATCCTAATTCTGTTCTGTAACCATTAACCATTCTTCCAACTCATTGTGTCTTCATCCTAGTGAATGGAAAATGTTTATTTGGATAGGATTGCAGACAAAGCCTTTTGATCAGCCAATAGAGGACTCTCTTTAATAGGAGATTGAACTTGGACGTTGAGTCATAAATCTGTGAATAATTTAATCAATAGTGAATATATTCGACTTCTGAAATGTCATTTAGCTCTTATTTTACCATCTGGTCCACAAGGAGATTTCTAGCAACCTTGCCAAATAACTTCTTGAAATCAAATGTACTAGATCTTGAGCATTTTTCAGATCTGCCACGCAAGTAATACTTTCTGAAAATGATTGAGGTCAGTCTGACATGACTTGTTCTTGATGAAGCCAAACTAGATCATAGGTATCACTACCTTCCTTTCTAAACACATGTAAAGCTATCTGTTTATTGATTCCTTCTAGAAATCTTGCAAGGCTTAAAAGCATGATTTAAGCCTGACTGGTCTATAGTTTGAGATCTCCACATTCTTTTCCTTTTTAAAAAAAATAGAAACAGTTTTGTTATCTAGTCTTCCAGTATCCCTTCTAGTCTCCATAGTTCTTCAAGTCCACTCATCAACCCAGTGATCTCATTGCCAGGTTCTCTCATTGGTTTCTTTCAGGAAATCATCTAGGTCAAGATGCAGGTAGGAGATCTGTTAAAGCAGGTAAGACATCAGTTACTATTTTTTCACCTGTTTGAGATTGTGATTTATTCTTTTTAAAAAATCTTTTATTTTGAAATGATTTTACACTTACAGAAGAGTTACAAAAATAGTACAGAGCATTTCCCTGTAGGCTTTGTCTGCCCTCCCCTAATGTTAATGTCTTGCATAGCCATAATCTTTATCAATTATCAAAACTAAAAAATTAATATTGGTACAATATTATTAACTAAACTATAGACTTTATTCTGATTTCACCACTTTTTCCATTAATGTACTTTTTCTTTTCAAGATACAATCCAAGATCCTACATTACATTAGTTTTCGTGTCTCCTTAGTCTCCTCCAATCTGTTCAAGTTCCTCATTTTTTGTCTTGATTAGATTGAAAGTATGCATTTTGAGGACAGATATTAGGAAGTCATGTACCCTTCTCAGTGCATTATAGTAGCTGGCACATAATGTTAATATGTGTTATTACTGATGATGTTACCCTTGATCACTTGGTTTAGGGGGTATCTGTCAGGTTTATCCACTGTGAAGTTGCTAATAAATATAACTTTATAAATTTAAATAAATATATATAAATAATATAAATAATATAAATATAAATTATAAATATAGCTATACTTTATAAATTAGTTACTTTGTAACTAATAAATATTTGGAAGGAGATAACTCTGATACCATGCAAATATCCTCTTCTTAAACCTTCATCTACTATTTTACTATCTTTAGCATTCATTAATGGATCATGCCTGCCACAATTATTACTATGGTGTTCTAATAGTGATTTTCTATCTCCCTTGTTCCTTCTGCATTTGTTGATTGGAATTCTTCTGTAAGTAAGAGTTGTTCCTTCTTTTATTTTAGTGATTTTATTGAGATATAGTTGACATACAATAAGCAACACATATTTAAGGACTACAGTTTGGTGTTTTAACATATGTGAAACTATCACCACAATCAAGATAATGAACATAAATAACCATAACCACCAAAAGTTTCCTTATATTCCTTTCTAATCCCTACCTCTCTTTTCTCCTCACCTCCATTGATGTCCACAAGCAACCACTGACCTGCTTTCTGTCACTATAAATTAGTTTGCACTTTCTAGAATTTTACATAAATGGAATAATACAGTATATACTCTTTTCATTTGGCTTTTTACACTCAGGATAATTATTTTGAGATTGATTCTTGCTGCTACATGAGTCAATAGTTCCTTTTTTTTACTCCTGAGTTATATTCTACTATACTAGATGTACCACAGGTAGGTATCTGTTCACCCATTGATAGATATTTGGGTTGTTTTCAGTTTTGGCTGTCAGAAAAGCATTCTAGCTTTCTTTCAGTTAGTGTTAACAGGATTTATCTTTGTCTGTAATTTTATTTTTGACCTATTGTGTCACTATATTTAAAGTGTGATTTTTGTAGGCAGCATATAGTTAGGCTTTGCTTTTTTATACAATCTGACAAACTCTGCCTTTTAATTGGGGTGTTTCGACCATTTGCATTTAATGTGGTAATTGATATGGTTAGGTATAAGTCTATCATTGTCCCATGTGTTCCGTTTTATATTTGTCCCATCTGTTCTTGTGCTTTTTCCCCTCTCTTTCTGCCTTCTTTTAGATTGAGTACTTTTTATGATTCCATTTTTATCTCCTTTAACGGCTTTTTGCCTATAATTATTTGTTGTGTTATTTTAGTGATTGTTTTAGGGTTTATAGTATACATCTTTAACTTCTCACCATCTACCTTCAAATGATATTCTATTACTTCACTTGTAGCATTAGAACCTTACAATTAGTGTACTTTCCTTTTTCCCCTTTTAGCTTTTATGATATAGTTGTCATATATTTTAGCTTTTCTTGTATTATAAACCCCACGCTACAGTTTTTAAAATTTAAATTGTCAATTATCTTTAAATAAATTTAAATATAAGAAAAAGATCTTGTATGTTTACCAATATAATTACTATTTCTGCTTCTCTTCGTTCTTTTCTCTTAGATCCAGATTTCAATCTGGTATCATTTTGCTTCTTTTCAAAGGAGTTTCTTTACCATTACATTACTGCAAGTCTGCTAGTGACAAATTCTTCCAGCTTTTGTATATCTGAAAAAATCTTTATATCCCCCTCATTTTTGAAAGATATTTTTGCTGTATATAGAATTCTAGGTTGACAGGTTTTGGGGGATTTCTTACTACTTAAAAGATGAGAGCCAACGACATTCTCACATGCATTGAGGAATCTGCTATCATCTTTAACTTTGTTCTTCTCTACATAACACGTTTTTTTCCCCACTAGCTGCCTTTAAGACCTTTTCTTTATCTCTGGTTTTGAGCAATTTGATTATGATGTACCTCAGGGTAGTTTCCTTCATGCTTTTTGTGCTTGGGATTTATTTTACTTCTTGGACCTCTGGGTTTATAGTTTTCATCAAAGTTTTCATCATCATCATCTGGGAAAATTTCAGCCATTATTTCTTTAAAAATTTTTTTGTCTCTTGGTTTCTCTTCTCCTTCTGGGATTCCAGTTACACACATAGTACTTGAATCATCCCACAGATCATGGATAATCTCTTCATATTTTTTCAGTCTCTTTTCTTTCTCTGTTTTATTTTGGATAGTTTCTATTGTTATGTCTTCACGTTCACTAATCTTTTCTTCTGCAATGTCTAATTCTGCTGTTAATCCCATTCAGTGTATTTTTCATCTCATACGTTATTGTTTTCATCTCTACAAGTTCAGTTAGGGTTTTTTTTACTATCTTGCATATTTCTCTATCTCTTTGAACATATGGAATACAATTATAATAATTGTATTAATGTTGTTATCTGCTAATTCTAAAATCTGTCAATCTGGATCAATTTCAATTGATTGATTTTTTTAATTGGAATTTTTATTGAGTTAATTGTAGATTCACATGCAATTGTAAGAAATAATACAGAGAAATCCCATGTACACTTTACCCAGTTTCCCCCAATGGTAACATCTTGTAAAACTAGTAAACTATCACAACCAGAATATAATAATACAAAACACTGATCTTGTTTCGATTTTCCCAGGTTTACTTTTACTTATTTGTGTGCATGTGTGTGTGTTTAGTTCTATACAATTCTATCTCATATGTAGGTTCATGTATCCACCACCACAGTCAAGGTACAGTTCCATCACCACAACAATCCTTCATGTTACCCTTTTATAACCAAACCCATTTCTATCCTGCCTCCACCCGATCCCCATCCCTAACGCCTGCAACAACTAATCTGTTCTCCATTTCTAAAATTTTGTCACTTCAAAAATGTTAAATAAATGGAATCATATAGTATGTAAGCTTTTGGGGTTGGTTTTTTCATTCAGCATAATTCCCTGGAGGTTCATCCAAGATTGATTCATTTTTATCCTCACTATGTTTTTTATTTTCCTGCTTTGCATGTCTGATAATTTTTATTTGATGCTAGATATTGTGAATTTTTCCTTGTTGAGTACTGAGTATTTTTGTATGCCTTTAAATTCTTCAGCTTTGCTCTGGAATGCAGCTTAGTTACTTGGAAATAACAATTTGATCCTTTCAGGTCTTGCTTTTAAGACTCATTAGGCAGTACCAGAACAGTGTTTAATCTAAGTCTACTTATTCCCCACTACTGAACAAGATACTTCTGAGTATTCTACTGAACAAGATACTTCTGAGTATTCTACCCTATACTTCATGAATTGTGAAGTGTTCTAGTTCCTAGCCCAGTGTGAGTGCCAAATGCCATTTGCTCTGTCCTTTCAGGTGATTCTTTCCTCTGCCTCAGTTTCCTCATATGCATGCACTGATCAGTACTCTGCCAGACACTCAGAGGGAACCCTCTGCAGATCTCTGCATTTCTCTCTTCTTCATCACTCTGTCCTGCACACTCTCAGGGCCATACTCTCCCTCACTCTTCGGCTGTGTCTCCTCAACTTAGAGAGTCTGCAACTGGGTTCACCCTCTCTGCACACAGACTGGAAACTCACTTAAGGCAATAAGCTAGGGCAGTTCTAGGGCTCATCTCCTTTGTTTTCTGTTTCTGAAAGATCCCTGTCCTTGATTGCCTTAAAAACCATTGTTTCATATATTTTGCTTGTGTTTTTTTGGTTGTTTCAAGCAAGAGGGCAGATCTGACCCCTGTTACCCCATCTTGACCAGAAGCCAAAGTCCTCTATGATTTATTCTTAATCAAATTTATTTTTTCATTTTGACATAAGGTTCATTCTCTTTGATCAAAAAAAAAGAAACAAAATTGAAGTTTTATTTTCTTTGAATTTCAGTTATTACAATGTTCATCCAAGTAAAAGTCTTTCCCTTAATCTTCTTGTTGTTCTAATCATAACTGTAAAAGTACCTTTTATATTTTTAGGATTTTTCTAAAGCCTCAATTCATTCTGAACTTGATAATTTTTTTTTTAAACATCTCCCTCACTGGATTTTTTGGTTTTTTTTTTTTTTTTTGAGGAAGACTCACCCTGAGCTAATATCTGTTGCCAATCTTCCTCTTTTTCTTTTTTCTCCCCAAAGCCCCAGTACATAGTTGTATATCCTAGTTGTAGGTCCTGCCTGCTAGTTCTTCCATGCGGGATGCCGCCTCAGCATGGCTTGATGAGCAGTGAGTAGGTCTGCGCCCATGATCCAAACCTGTAAACCTGGGATGCTGAAGCAGAATTTGCATACTTAACGGCTGTGCCACCAGGCTGGCCCCTGGACTTGATAAATTTTTTGACGTTTTTCTCACATGCCGTTTCATTTTTCCCTCCCTTCTTTTCTTTCTACCTTTCTTCCTTCTTTCCATTCAGAAAATATTTTTTGTGCTATAATGTGCCAGATGCTATGCTAAGCACTGAGGATAATGCCATGAAAAGGATAGACAAAGTCCTAGCTCTGTTGCTTAAATTCTAGTGATGGGAGAAAGGCAATAAACACCGAAACAAATTATTTTAGTTAGGAACATATGCTATGAAGAAAATAAACAAGATGGTCTTTTGAGGTGATATTTGAGCTCAAATATTAGAAGAGTTTTAGAAAAGGGAACAGCAACTGTGAAAACCCAAAGTCCAGAATAAGTTTGATACTTTCAAAGAACAGAATAAACAACGTGACTGGAGAGTCATTTACAAAGAAGAAAGTGATACAAAATGTGGTCAGGGAAGTATTCAAAGGTCAAATCACGTAAAGTCTTGAAGGCTGAATCGTAGGTTTATGTGCCTTTCCTTTTATTTTTTAAACATGGCCTCTTTATACCTAAGCCACAAAGAAGCTCCCTCTGCAACCCCTTGAGCCTCTACAAATCTCTCTCTGGTTTCTTCATCTTTGGACTTAGGCTGGTTGTACGGTCATGATCTGAGTGTCCTTTTTTGAAAAAAAAAATAATAACTTCAAAACCTTTTTTCCCTTCCTTATAACAGATGTTGACCATGCACTTTTGTCTGTCTTTGAATACTTTTAAAATATGCTTTTCCGAAATCTAAAATACCTGTGTAACCACTCCCAATGTGCACTTCCTGGGCTATTAAAATCTCCAAGATAACATGACCCATTTCTCCAATTATTGCAGTTATGCCTATTATTATTAGTCAGAGTTAAATACAAAGAAGTAGCTTAAGAGACAGTTGTGAACAAGCATCCAAAATTTTTTCAGATTGTCAGCTTTTATCACAAGGACTTCTAGCAGATTGCTTCTCCCAATCTATTGTTAATACAGCAAAAAAGAGATGGCTTCCTAAAGTGCAGTTAAGGTCTTGTCACTCCTCTGCTTATACTCTTTTGATGGCTTCTCATTGCAATTAAAATAAAATTCAAAATATGATTATGAATAATAAAGCCCTACATGATTCCCTCCCTGCCTATTTTTCCAACCTCATCTCATGCTACTCCCCCCTTTCCTCATGACACTCCAGCGTCATCAATCTCCCTTCAGTTTTTAGAACATACCAGCTCTCGTCCAGCTCTGGAATTTTGCACATGCTGTTTCCTTTGCCTGGAATACTCGCTCCCTGATTCTCTTCTCATGGACAGTTTCCTTCCTCATCCTTCAGGTCTTACTTAAATTTCACCTCCTCAGAGAGGACTTCCCATCTATGTAAAGGAGATCTTTCCTACCTCTTGCTCTTGTTCTCTTTAGGCCTGTGTTTATTTCTTTTATAGCACTTAACATGACCTGCAGTTATTTTATTTATGTATTTGTTTATTGGATTTTGGACTGTCTCCACCACTACAATGTAAGCCTCCCAGTTACAGTACCCCTAGTGCCTAGGCCTATTTCTGATATATAGTAGGCCCTAATTTAAATGATTTAAATGATTTCATTTGAGTTTATACCTAGTTCATATATTTTTGAATGAATGATAAACATATTAGAAAGCAAATCATAAAACTTAGAATAAAATTGACTTTTCAACAAAGATTTTCTTTCATACTGAAGTGTTATAAAGTCCATTGAGGGAAAAAGGACATATAGGTATTGTAAAATCCTCATTATCTGAATTCATGATTCAGTGTGACCTGGTTACTCTTGTTTATCTATTGCTGAACAAATGAAAAAAATTAACATCAACATGATCATCTCAAAACATGCATTTTTGCGAAATACAGTTTCATTTTTAATTATATATGACGTCTTCTTTTTGCATTTTGTAAGATTAATGAAGACTTGGTAATATGAAATTGCCTAGTGGCTCTCTGATATTTTATATATACATAATATATAGAAGTGTGTTTCTATTAATATAAATATAAATATTATATAAATATATATTATACATAAATATACATAATATACATGAATATACATGTATACCTAGACACGTAAATATACATATATATATGAAGTAGACTGAAGCTGCCAGGAATTTTCTTAAAAAAATAGGAAGTATATAGTAGTGAGCCATTTGAGTAATGCCTGATATAAAACCATGGTTGAAAATATGAAATAGTATCGGATTTTATCTCTTTATCATTCAGCATTAGTCACACAACACTGTTAAATCACAGCACTTGTATTACAATAACCTGGCATTTTTTTTCAAAAATGATATTGTCTGTTGAAGTGTTCATGCTTAAAATATACAAGTTATCACTGCACTTGTCTGTGAAATGTTCATGCTTGAAACATTAGAATTATCATTGCAGTCACATCTTTGGATTTATTTATTAATTATTTATTACTACTTAGAAATGACAGGATAGTCTAAATTTGAAATTTACATGAGGGTTTCAGGATTATTTTCTTATAAATTTTGTAAATTCCTTTCATTTGTCCCTCTTGATTTTAGTGTGAAAAATTATAGTTGTGTTTTGTAGCTGCCTGCTGTGTTTAATAGATGATTTATATGTTAACATCTGTTTTCTGATTCTAATGTGGATATCTTTCTGACAAAAATAATGAATCAATAGCTAGTAATACTGCTTAGCCATGAGCTAGAATTAATATACGCTCATAACCTATTTCAGAGACTTTGACTCTGTAGGTCAATAGAGACTGATTTATTAGCTGATTGGTTATTCTGAATCATCAGTGTCCATCTTGAAAACTGTAAAAATAAAAATATTAAAATATATCCCAATTGACGTTTGAAAACAAAAAACTGCAAAAAAGAGTAAAGTCTTCAAATGATACCTATAGTTAGACCTAAAAAAGCTTTATCTTTTTATTCTGCATCTTTGCCTCTGTATCAGGTTGCCATGGAAATTTTTTCATTAACATCAGTTTGATTTGCCCAGAGATAAAATTACTTGCATCATCTCATCTCCTAATGTTCCTAAAGCCTCCTAAGCCAACTTCAGTGTTTTAACCTCCAGGTCATTCCAGATTCCCAAGAGTTCCGGCCATGCTGAGTATTCTTGAAAAGCAAATGTAACGCATTGATGTGTTCAATGTTAGTATCAAGGTTGCTGTCATTTTTTCATTGTTGGTCCAAAAAATTTTTTTTAAGTATTTTAAGTCATCGTGGAAATGGATTTGGATTGTAAACTGAAGAATTCCAAGGACATTTACATAATAAAAATAAAGAAACAAAGTCAAATGCTTATATAAAGGCTTGTACTTAGTGTTCTAGGCTTTTTGTTATAAAATATTAAAGTGTGTGTTAGTGAACATAGAAAAACAGTATTTAGTTTGAGTAATTGGACATCTCTATGTTACATGTTAAAATTCATGCCTGAGTCAGTACTTGAAAGTAAATATTCAGCTTGTGTAGATTTCCAAAAATAAACATAATTTTGTTCTTTCTAATAACTTGATGCCACTTAAGATGCCACGTGGTTTCCAAAAGTTATTGCACAGGTTTTGAGAGAACATACCATGCATTATTTGTTTTTGAGCACCTCGATATATAGTAGGTACTCAGTATGTGTTTGTTTGAACTAACATGTAATTTTAGTCTCTGAAGATTAAGATACAAGATTACTTTTACTAGGCCCACCCAAAGATGAAAAGGTTGGAAATTCATGGTATTTTATGTAAAGAGGAACCCGTTTTCACCATCTATAGATACTAAAAGTACTACAACCTTCTGAATGATATTTAAATGTTACCTAAATGTTTTTACACTTAGAACATGTTAAACTCACTTTTCTTCACTTGACAGTATGTCTAGGAAGTCTTTCCATATCGCCATAGAAATACCTCTTTTAATTGTTGTATAATCGTCCATAGTATGAATGTTTTATAATTTATTTACCAATTCCCTAATTAATAGGCATTTAGGTTCTTTTGTGTTTTTCATTCTAATGATCAATGCTACTGTGAATATCATTTTACATAATTCTTTGTGCACACATTGGATTGTTTTTCCAGGCATGATGAAGAAGCGGAATTGCTGTTTCAAAGGATGTGCACATCTTAAATTCATATAGATACTGATACATTACCCTCCTAAAAGCAATAACAGTTTGTCCTTCTACCACTAGTTTATGACACTAGCTTTTTTCCCATAGTCTTGACAAAACATATTAGCAGTCTTTTTTAAATGTTTACACATCTTATAAGTGAAAAGCAATACGTCTTTATTGCTTTATTTTGCATTTTCTGATTACTACTTAGCTTGAGCTTCTTTTCTTATGCTTACTGGCCTTTTGCATTTCCTCTTCTCAGCTTATCCATATTTTACTGTCCATTTTTCTTTTAGGCTCTTTATCCTTTTTCTTATTGATTTTTAGAAGTTCATTATACATTCTAGTTATTAATACTTGGACTGTTATATATGTTGCAGATATTTTCCCCCGGCTATCAATTGTCTTTTAAGTTTTTTGGTAGTTCTTTTGCCGAACAGAAGTTTTAAATTTTGATATAGTCAAATTTACCAGTCTTTTTCCTTATGGCATTTGTTTTTTGTATCTCCTTTAGAAGGCCTTCATAAATGGCACAAATAAACATATTCTTTTATATTTTCTTAATGCATTTATATTTTAGTTTGGTTTACTTTTTGGTTTTGATTTAAGTCTTGAATCATCTGGAATGCATTTTTGTGAATTACATGAGTTATGGAAGTAACTAGTTTTTCTTTTTTTCCAAATGAGTATCCAAGTGTCCCAACACCAATTATTGAATTGGCCATTTTCCTATTGATTTAAAATGCCACCTCTATCATGAATTAAATTTGCATATCTATGAGTTTATTTGTGTCCACTCTCTTGTATTATACTACTTGCCTATTCTTGCACCTCAATAATGCAACTTTTTGACATAATTTACTATTGGATGGGGCAATTTACCTTCTTGTTTTTATATGTTGGTATAAACCCAGCTGCCCTCTAACTACTTTTGTCATTGGTTCTAATAATTTTTCAGTTTGGGTTTTTGAGGTAAAAGATCATACTGACTTTAGGTACTGACAGTTTTGTCTCTATTTCTATTCATTATATCTCATTTAATAGTTATTTGTCTTGCTAAATATTCAAGACCAATTCATTTCCACATAAACACTTGTGAAGGGGCCCATTTCTATCAACTTCTGCAGAAGGTTTTTTCCGTCTCTACCTGTCTGTCCCCCTCCCAAATTCAGTCCTTATCCATTCATGCAAGGTGGAGTTCAGTTATTTTTCCCGATTTCTGTAGCCTCCACCTTTTTTTTTTTTTAATTCTTTACTTTAAGCTTGAATTATATAAACTCATATGTGAGGGTGAGGGAGTTAGGAAAGATGGGGAAGAGATTCAAAAGTAGAATAGCCATTATATTAATGTTTTCTGATCTGATAAAGAATTTTTCTTTATTTATTTATTTGAACATTTAATCACTTTTTCCTTATAATTTTCGTGGGTCTATGTTTTGTCTCCCCAATATTTTAACTCCTTCAGGTCAGACTATTTCTGCTGCCTTTTATAAACCCACAGTTCTTTTCCTCCTCCCTTTATACCTGTATTGCATGTTCTTTAATTTCATATAGACCTTTATTCCAGCTTTTTTTCCATATCTTCAATAACACAGTGGCCAATCTTAAACTTCATCACTCCTCTGTCTTTTGCCCACCCGTCTCCAAAACCCTGGTCCTGTTTTATTTATGTTTGTGTTTTTCTTACATTTTTAAAACTTTTTATTTTGAAATAATTTCAAACTTACAGAGAAGTTACAGCAATACAAAGAACTCTCTTCACACAAAATCACCAGTTGTTAACATTTTGCCATATTTGCTTTATCGTTCTCTCTCTGCCTCCCTCTCTGTGTATATTTGTGTATATTTTTAGACAAATTTGATATTAAATTGCAAATATTATGTGATCTATTTTGTTTTTACTTTTTCCATGCCTTACTCAATAAGCCAGAGGTCCAACTCTGTCCATACTGCTCTCATCTAAGTCATGTTCTTGTAGATAAGGCCACATTTTGGATTCTGCCATAAATTCAAGATTACTAACCTCTAATTGGCTTTCAACACTGCCTGTATATGAGTGACTGTTTTTTAAATTTGCAAGCGCAGGGGTGTTTGGGATATAATTTTCTTATGATAGTCTGTATTTATGGGAATTTATCAGATGACACATTCTGTGTGATTTCAGTTGTTTGGAATCATTGAGATTTCCTTTATAGCCAGTTATTATTATTTATTTACCAAGTATTTATATAGTACTTAATATGGGCCAGGCACTAAGTACTTTTCAAATGTTCATTTATTCAATTTTCTCAACACTGTGTGGAAGATACTATTATTTTCTTCATTTTGCGGATGAGGAGACTGAGGGACAGAGACATAACTTGCCCTCAGTCACACAACAGATAGTAGAGCTGAGAGTTTAATCCCAGCAGTCTGGATCCGGTATTCATGCTCTTAACTACCATACTATTCTAGTTTTTCCAATCTCATATGTGCTTTTAAAAAATATGTATCTATAGTTCCTATAGATTTATGTAGTTCTCTATGTATTTCCATTGGACTGAGCATGTTAATTGTGTAGTTTTGATCTTGTATATCTTTTTTTTTTCTTTCTGCTGGGAAAGATTCGCCCTGAGCTAACATCTGTTGCCAATCTTTCTCTTTTTTTCTTTTTTTTTTTCCCTCTCCAAAGCCCTGGTACGTAGTTGTATATTCTAGTTGTAAGTCCTTCTGGTTCTTCTATGTGAGCCACCACTGCAGCATGGCTACTGGCAGATAAGTGGTGTGGTTCCACGACCAGGAACCGAACCTGGGCCACCAAAGTGGAGAGCGCCAAACTTTAACCACTAGGCCATCAAGGCTGGCTCCGATCTTGTTTATCTTTATTAATTTCTTGCCTATTTATCAGTTTCTGAGAAATGTTTGTTGACTGTAGATTGATCAATTTCTCATGGTATTTCTGTCTTTTTTTTTTTTTTGGTGAGAAAGATTGGCCCTGAGCTAACATCTGTGCCCATCTTCCTCTGTTTTGTATATGGGATGCTACCACAGCGTGCTGGATAAGTGGCGCATAGGTCTGTGCCCGGGATCCAAACCACGAACCCCAGGCCACTGAAGCGGAGCGTGCAAGCTTAACCAGTACGCCACCGGGCTGGCCCTCTGTAATTCTGTCCTTTTTTATGTCCGTTATTTTAAGATATTGTTAGGTATATCTATTTTCAGAGTTCTTATTTCTCACTAAGATTTTTTATTTAATCATTATATAATAACTTCTTTTATCAATATGTTTTTTAAAATATTAAGAGAATCAAATAAAAATAGACCTTTGAGCCTAAAAACAACTTCATCATTTCAATGTGAAGTTCAGACTCTTGGTCACAAACAAATAAGTGTTACTTTTGTAACAGCAATAGAGAAGGCCTCTTATCCAACACAATCTGAACCTGTAGTTGGTTCATTAATTGAAGATTTATTAAAGCAGAGAATCATAAAAAATACTTATAATTAAGCGTTTTATTTTGACTTATAATGTATAAATGTATATTCAGTCAACAATCTTTTTAGATCAAAGTCTTTCTCTAATTATGAGTTTACTTATTGGGGTACGGCATTGTCTTTACACCAATAATGTAACATCAAAAATTATTTTTTTTAAACTTTGGAGAAGAACAAGAACTCAAAGACACTTGCAAGATGATCTAAATTCAGAATTATTCAAGATTTTTAGGGTTTTCCCTCCCAAATTCTCCTCTTTCCCATCTTACTCACATCATTTTTTAAGAGGCTGGTGTTAAAAGCTATGCTTTCAACTTAATTTTCATGGAAAAAGTCATTCTCTTTTCATACTTATATTTTATGAGTTTACAAAATACTTTATTAAATACCTAAATTACATCAGCAAGTATTATTGGCTCAGATAGCTTTGGAGAAGATTCAACTGATATTGGAAAGCATACAACTCAACTGGTAAGAACAGAGGTAAACATTCATCTGTTTTCAAATGAAAATGCTATTTTGATTAATTCAATGATTTGTTTAAGTAGAGGTCAGTTAAGCGAGTTTCCTCTATAGTTCAAATCAGAATATGTTCTTCAAGCATATAAAGGCAAAATCACTGAAAAATTATTCTCCATCTGATAGTTGTCATTATCAGAAAATAACTGCATGAGCGAAATTGCATTTATAAGTTAAGATACTTGTAGACTAGCAATGCTTATGTTAGAAATGCTATGGGTCTTGGATACCAAAGCTGTTTTTAGCTTATGTGCATAGAGATTCACCTTATACTAGGGAGATTGATTTGTTTTTTAAAGCTATATTTGGGGCCAGCCCCGTGGCTTAGTGGTTAAGTGCGCGCACTCTGCTGCTGGCGGCCTGGGTTCGGGTCCCGGGCGCGCATCAACGCACCGCTTCTCCGGCCATGCTGAGGCCGCGTCCCACATGCAGCAACTAGAAGGATGTGCAACTATGACATACAACTATCTACTGGGGCTTTGGGGGAAAAAAATAAATAAATAAAAATCTTTAAAGCTATATTTGTAATACTCCCTAACACAAGTTCTCCACTTCAGTCTGATTAGGCTCTTCCCTGTCCTATGGGTGTCTTATCTCAGTAAATATATACAAAATGAGTTGAAAAAGTTGAAATCATCTTTATAAAGTCATTCTTTCTTTTTTAACTTATATAGAAATGATAGAATTGAAAGGACCAGAAGAACATCCAGCTTAGATGAGGTTCTTCAGAGTTTTCGAAATGTTGGACACAAATCTAAATTTTAAAAATATATTAAGTATTTTAACACTGTAATAAAAATAACATGGACACTCAAATGTGTTATACCCAATTGTAACACATGAACGCATGTGAAACAAAAATAAACTGTGCTGCTAGTTTATATTTTTATGGACTTCTGACTAAAGCTTTGCTACCAATTTTCATGAAGATATTTGAACTTCTTATGGGTAGGCATATTTATTTTTAAGTTTTTATCTGGCCTTGGGTCCATTGTTATATATCCAAATCAAATTATGCAAGCAAGAGCACTGCTGCAGCATGTGTATACTCCATTGAATAAATATGAACAAGATGTAGGGACATCTTCCTGCCATGTATCCTTATCACTCCGTAACAGTTTTGCAAGGTCAAATTAATGTGATAATGTTGTATTAAAGAACAGTTTCTGGCTTAACTTAAGTTTTGGATAGTTCTTGCCCATATTTTGTGTTCATGATCAGAAACATGAGTAATGATTAGATATCTTCATTTAATTTTGGAAACAAGATTTTCTTTACTCGTTCTTTAAGCTTCTAGACCATTTTAATTGCAGAGATCTTAATACTGCCAAAGCCAAATTAGTTATTTAAAAAAAAATTTTCTGTGGGGGCCGGCCTGGTGGCGTAGCGCGGTTAAGTGCGCGCGCTCTGAGGCACCTCTTGTCCAACCATGCTATGGTGGTGTCCCATATAAAGTGGAGGAAGATGGGCATGGATATTAGCCCAGGGCCAGTCTTCCTCAGCAAAAAGAGGAGGATTGGCGACAGATGTTAGCTCAGGGCTAATCTTCCTCACACACACAAAAAAAACAAGTTTCCATTTGCAATAGCTTTTCTGTGGCAATCAGAGTTGTCTCAATATCATAAAGCCAAAACAAAGCACAGAAATGAATTTGTTGATGAAGATGATTTAGAATTGCAACTGAACTCATATCCCTTGATTTCATACTTTTTATTAATCAAAATAGTCCATTATTCTATTGATGGATTTCAAAGTTATAATTTGGTCTTATAAAATGAATTATTACTAACAAATCTCTTTTTCTGTTTCATATAATAGAGATTCCATTTAGAATTTATTAGATGGAAGAGATCTACAACTAAAATAATGTGAAAATCACTGATCTGGTCCAATCCATTAACTTTACAAATTGAAAAATTAAAGCTCAGGTTAAGTGTCTTGCTCAAAGTTATACAGCTAGAAAATTGCAGATGCCAAACTTCCTAATCCTTAGTTCACTGTTTTTCTGTTGTTTGTTACCTCATCTCTGAGTTCCTATAGTACAATTAGTTTATGCCATGCTATTTAGCATTTAATGCCATGGTTTATATACAGGCATTCATTTATTTATTCAACAAGTAATTTTCTGTGTGCCAGGCACTCTTCTAGGTACTGGAGACATTCCCTGTATCTAGAAATTGTGCTGAAAATAAAATTTAAAAAGTAGATTCTGTTCAGCCTCCATTCAGTTTTGGTTGAATACACACCTGCAGTTAGCCACCTTGTATATCACTGGGTGGTTTTAACATATTATTAAAAAGAACTTTTCTATTTATGGTTATATTTTAGAGGAGTAAAAAAAGTTCTTTAGTATTTTAAAAGATGAGAAAAATAAATAATTCAACTCAAAGCACACTGTTTGCATACCATGTACCTGGTAATGTGTTTGGCAACTAGAACACAAAGATATATGAAACATGGAATGGGTGTACATAAAACAGAGTGTGGTACGTGCTGTTACATACATGTAAACAGCACTATAGAATGAGAGAGGAATGAACAAGTAACTCTAAGCGAGAGGCTGGAGGGGTCTTCATGGAGAAGTTGACCCTGGAGTTTAGCTAAAGAAAGTTTAATGTAGCAGGAGGAGTGAGGAGTAAGCGTTTTTAGCCATCATTAGATGATTGAAGAACAGAAATAATGAAATGTGAGGACTTCTTATTTTGTACCTTAGGTATTCCTTATGTTTCTACCTATTTCTATTCCTAAGTGTTAAGTTCTTTGAGAACACCAATGGTATTTTGTGCTTCCCTATCTGATGGTGGTAACTAGTGCTGTGCTGAGCATGGCAAGAGCTCACTGTATGCCTACTGATTAGTTGTGCTCATCATTCACTCAGCACGTATTTTTGGCTCCAGCATGTATAAGGTTCTATACTTTGTGATGTGAGAAATAAAAAAGTTGTGATACAAAGCCAGCCTTCAAGGAGCTATGGAACCCAAAGCAAAAAATAGCAGAGATTTTTGTCTGTTATGATGACTAATCCATGTGCTCACGGAGCTTACATTCTTATCAGATGAGACAGATAATAATAGGGTAAATAGTAAAATATATAGTATGTTAACTAGTGATAAATACTAAAGAGAAAAAAATAAAGTAGGAAAGGGGGATATGAATTATCAGACACAAAAAGAGAAGGTAAAGTTACTTAATTTCTCTTGCCTCGGTTTCCTCAATTCTAGAAAAGGAAAAATAATAGTATGTAATTATACGGTTGTGACAAGGATTAAATTAGTTAATATATGTATGTATGAAGTGCTCAGCACAGGTCCCAGAAGATGGTAAGATAAATGTCAGCTAATATTATTTATACAATTGGGTAAAATAACTTTAGCACAATAGTCATCTTATTTTCATCACTTATGGACTTCTTTTATTAAAGGATATACTTCCAAACAGTTTTGAACTACTTTATCTAAAGGCTAAGACCCCCTCATCCATATCTTGCTTCTTTTAGCTTCTGCTTCCAGTGCACTCACATCTAATATTACTTTCTTATTGAAATGAATCATCGTTCTTTGATAGTAATTCTTCTAGAAAACAATATTTGCTTATCTAGATGTCAGGTCATCATTTTCTGTTTCAGGCATCAGGCAGACATCGAGATCTTCCTGTGGAAAATATTCATTAATGCATCATCACTTATGACATCTCAAGGTTAAAAGGTCTGACAAAATGAGACCTTTATGCTTGCTTACCAGCTAAAAAATGAGTACAATATTGGAATTGTTATTATCAGACAGAAGTGTAAAATCTTTGATATTAATCTTTTGAAACTAAGATCATTTCCATGGACTGGGTGAAGTTTCAGGTCTCCTACTAACCTTTCTTCGCCTGTCTAACCTCTATGCATCCTCAGATGTATCCTTCCTCTCCCTTTCTCTGATTCCTGAAAACTGAACCAGCTCTTTCTTTCTGCTCATTAGCACTCCATACTTAGCCCTATCATAGCTGGTATCATTCAATGTTGTAATTACCTATTTTCCTGACTGCCCAACTCCCCACCCTCCACCTCCCAGGCAATAAGCTCCTTGAAATAGGGACTGTATTCTCTTTATGTTTGGGTCCCTAGTATCTATCACAGTGCCTCACATGTAGTTGATGCCCAATAAATACTTAAAATATTAAATGTAATGCCTGGAATACATTTAGTAAATCAAGATTATAGAATATAGTTGTTTAACCTTGGTCCCACATCACTTAGTTTCCCGTATGTCTCTCCTGGCTGCTTTCTGAGAAACAACAATGCTCAAGAATGTTGCTACACCCCATCCTACACATTCCTCTGTTCTTCTTTGGCCCAGAAAGAAAAAGAAAAAAAGTAGGTTGGCTATCAGGAAAGACCTCAAAGGTAGAGGAGCACCCTGTGGAGAAACTGTGGTCCAAGATGTGATCCTTAGCTCTTCCAATTAAAAAATTAATTTTGCCATTGCTCTCAAAGGTGATAGGCCTCTAGGGTCTGACACAGACCATCTATATTACAAGAAATTCATTTATAAGCCAAGTGACTTATTTGTTTGTATGTTTTCAGTGACTGAAATACTTGTACCTAGGATCCAGGTCACTAACTTAATGATATCAGAGCACCTATGAAATCAACCAGACAATCAGAAGGTCATCCAGTGACCACGGAAACAAACCAAAATGAGTTAGACTATCTCTAGGGTGATTTTACCCAGGCTGAGGAAGAGCTTTGTCAGTGTCTCCCAGATGGCTAGGAGAAAATAGAGTAAGGGATAATAAGGTCTTAAGTACACATTTGAAAGCTCTTATAAAATTTTTTCCTTATTTACTAAAAGAAAACAATTTTTTAAATTCAGGAAAAAAAATCAGTGGCATTTTATAAATCTAAATAATGGAAATGTACAATCTGGTTCCATAATTCTTTGATCCCAAGATGAGTTCCTGAGAGAATGGTAATATGGTATTGCCGATGATGGTGCTAAGAAAGAAGGAAAGATAGAGGATTGAAATTGGGTGAGATTCTCTGTACTCTCTTCTTCCTCTAACTTAAGAATCACCACAGTCTTGGTCAACTCAATTTCATAAAGAAAGTTAACTGTGTGCTTGTGGTTTCAGCTGGCTTACTGGTGCACCTACACGTACTAATAATGCATGATGATCCACTGAGAGTTCATCCTCCACCCTTGTGAAAAAACTATTAAGTGTAGGTTAAATGGTTATTTAAAAAAATAATAAGTTGTACCTCTTGTCAAGGGCTACAGTGAGTCCTTCAAGCCTTATGTCAAAGTCCTTTCTATTCCAGAGGTTGGAAACCCAGGTGCCTACAGAGGCCAGGCTGGTGGGAATGAAGCAGGAAGCCACTGCAGTGAACTGGAGGGCCAAGTCCTTTCTGAAGGAGCAGCCACTGCTCCGTTCCAGATAATTGTTTCAAGACAGGAATGTTGACCTGGTGTTACCACATTATCCAGTTTCTCAGGTAAAGCAGGAAATGCAAATTTTCGTGTGAAATCTTTTGGTTTAAATATTGTCAACTAATTCACTTTTATTATTATTCATAAACTATGTACAAGCCAAACACTTCTGCAGGTGGGATTTGGCCCAGAGTCGTCCTGTTTGTAACTTGGTCTTATATGTTACTTACCTATTTGTTAAATTAGAAACTTTATTTTCTACAGGTTTTGTGATATTGAAACTCTCTTCCTCTCCAACCTGAGACTTTGTGCATAAGTTTTCTTTAGCTGCTACATTTTCTCTGCCACCCTCAGCATTCCAGTGAGCATTCAAATGTAAATGGAATCTCCTTGAGATACTTTTCATATGACACCCCTAAACATCCGCAGATATTACTACCTGCTCATTTTGTTCCTGATATGTGAGCTACTAAAAGATCATTTATTTCATGGGGCTTAGAGATTGTATGCTTTGGGCTCCCCTTTCTAGAATCCACACAAACATGATCTTCCTCTGCTTGCTTCTTGAGAGACCTTACCAGACAATTTATTAGACAATAGTTATCTTTTATATTTAATTATGTTTGCTAGATGTGTTGATTGGACTTGAGTGTTTCTAGATATTTATACATATTTAGAGACAATGTCTTTGGGTGGATTTCTTCAATGACTGAGAAGTCTTCCTCTTTTCACTTCAAGAGTAACCTGATTTTCGAGGTTACTGGGGGTACCATTACCACTATACAAATATGATTACTCCAAGTAGAAACTTGGCATCCACTACCAGGTGAATTGAAGAGTGCTAAACATTTTTATAGTAAAAGTAGATAAATAATAGTTGTTTCAATATATTGTACAACCCAAAATGGGCATAATTCACAATTGTTTCATTTTCAGTACAGTTTAAGGGAAAAACAATATTGGTGTACATCATTTTTCAGCAGTGATTTGACCTACATGTATTGAGATGCACCTTGAGTACCAAAATACCAGTAATGCACAGATAGGATGCAAAAATTACCCATTAAACTTGCTTGGTGCACTCTTAAATAGATTATGTAAGTGCAGACAAGTATTTTTTTATAAATACTCTCTGTTAGAAACTTCACTATACTATATAAAAGCAAAAACAGCAAATTATGCTGGTGGCTAATATACAGAAATAAATCATAAATAATTTTTCCCTCAGAATTATAGTAACTTTATCAATTAGTTTGTAGATGTTCTGGTATGACCTATTACTGTACTTTAAAACAGTTCTCTAAATTTTTTTTAAGGATATATATTTGGAAACTGGTTATTGTTCACTTTTTGTCTTTTAAGAAAGTAGAATGCATAGTAGACATTTCTTATATATGCATACAGACCCTCACTTTTTACTTCCTTATATATTTTTAAAGGCACAAAGAGACGCTTTAACTTGAAGTTAACTGTCTCAATTGCTTTTTCTTTGCAGTCACATAGAAAGGCAAGAGCAAAGAGAAAGCTCAGTTGTATTTAGTAATATATATGAATTACTGGATATTGTAAGGGAGAATTACAAGAGGAATCCAGTTTAGACTTGGAAAGCCAAATGATTGGAGAAATCAGGGAAGGCTTCTCTGAGGAAGTGACAGGTAAACTGAGATAAATAGGAGTTGGTTTAGTGAAGAACAAGAGAGTCAAGATGAGAGATGGTATTCCAAGCTGAAAAGTAGAAGTAACACCCTGAGGCAATTTAGAACCAATCAAAGGGATAGCCTTAATTTTTCTTTCTAGTATTTAGATCATCCAGGTTAATGTGGTATTCTTTCTGAGTCTCTGTGTCTTTTTCTCTACTTGGCAAAAACAGAGAAATGATAGCATAATGCTAGACACAAAGCCTGTGACTGTTTCCAGTAAAAAGCTTCCCTAATTCTTTTAGGGATCGTAGAAACATTAATTAGCTCTTCGATGGATATAACATATAATTTTTTGTAAATAATATTTTTTTTCTGATTACAGAGCCAATACGTTTTTATTACAGAAAATTTCGAAAATACAGAAAAGCAGTGAAGAAAATAAAAATCACTCATGTTCCCAGTACCTAGAGACAACCACTGGGAGGAGAGAGGATGGTGCCATTCTATTCCTATATCTACATATAGAGTAGCATTTTTGTAAATGAAGATTTATAATTATACATGCAACTTTGTAGTATGTTTTTCCACCTGACAATATCATGGGCCTTTCCCCTGGCTATTAAATTTTCTATAACATTTTAATAGCTATGTATAAATAATAACAACTAGGATATTTATTATGTGCTAAGCACTGGTTTAAGACTTTTAACTTATTGGATCCCCAGAACAATTCTATAAGGCTATAATTTCCATTTTATAAGGAAAGAAATTTTAAAACTTGCCCAGGGTCACAAGCTAATAAAGGGTAGAGCTACATAGCTTCTCAATACTGTAATTAATTTAAATAAAACCCTATTTTAGACTTTCAGGTTGTTTCCAGTATAGTTTTTGGCTATTTGAAGTAATACTCATGGTTCTGTGGATTGACATTCTAGGCTGGACTCAGCTGGGCCAGCTGATCCCTGTTCCACGTGGCGTTGGCTGGGCTCACTTACACAGCTGAGGCCTCAGCTAGACTGGCTGGACCAGCTGGACTTCTCTCTCTCCACATGGTCTCTCATCCTCAAGGGGGCTAGTTCAGGTTATTCATGTGACAGTGGCATTCCAAGAAGCAAGAGTGGAAGATGCAAGGCCTCTTGAGGTCTAGGGTCAGAACTTAAACAGAAGCACATCCATCACATTCCACTGGTCAAAGCAAATCACAAGGCCAGCCCAGAATCAAAGTGTGGAGTAGTAAATTCCACCTCCTGATGGAAGGAGCTACAAAATATTTGGGGCCAATTGCACTCTAGTATACTCAGCATTTAGTTCTCTGAAGGCTTCTATGTGACTACAGTGTTTAAGTTGCTGAACCTTTGTAGCAAGAAATGGCCTGATACAGATAATCCTCCTGACTGTAGATGGGCATAGGCCAGGATGCTTGTTACCTTGACTCTGAAGACTGGCCTCACTCTCGGGAGCCTGTCCTTTTACCTTCAGAGTTTATGAAAAAATGTAGCCTTCCTACATGAATGTGATCCCTCATGCACAGGTTGTGAACTTTTACATTCTTCTGCACTGAAAGGGCAAGGACGTCTGGAACCAGAGAGCTTCATTGATTAGGACAGGAAAGTTGTGCTTAAGGTATCGTGATACAACTGTATAAAACAAATGTAAATGTACTGGGGGTAGCTTGGGGTTAGTAAGTAGAGCTTGACAGGGGCATTAGGTCTCTTACAGAAGATGTATATGAGAGGTAGAAGAGGTGGCTGCACAGTGAAGATAAGAACCAAATGGAAATAATAACGAGAGTGAAAATGGGGCTAATCTATTTGAAGGTTTTTAAATAATGAAAAAGGATATAACTGCAAGATAAGTGTGCTGCTAAACAAAAAATGCATAGCTTGAATAAATAGGTGAAAGGTGAAACAGATGGGAAGATTGGATGGGGAAACTGGCTAAGTGCTGTGAAGGAACTGTTTGAATAATTGATAGGTGGGTGAAAGATGATTGTAAAGGGGAAATGTCATTTAGGGTTACTCTAACAAGCATAATTTAACTAATAATGATGGAAAGATTATGAGTATATCCTTTTATTATCCAATCAAATGATAATTATGCTGTAGCCACTCAGACATTACTCTCCAAAATGCTAATATCGATGTTATTTTTTAAATCCAATCATATCTGTTCTTGTGTGTATCTATTATTTTAGAATTTAAGTATAGAGGTAGGTTTTATATGAGACTTGTTCTCGGTTGGAGAACATGAAGCACTCACTCTTGGAAATGTAGGAATGGAATGGACTTCTTATTTAACTTTAAATATTTCATGAACTAAGTTTATAATCATAGTATAAAAAGTATAAATGATGATTGACTTACATAACATATTAAATATTGATGTTTTACCTAATTTACATAGTCTCACCTTGATAAATGAATAGTTCATTGGGTATTTATTCTGTCCTACTGTATATCCAAGTAACAGCACAAGATCAATGTGTGATGTCATTATAAACATTTTAATAGAGTTTACTCCTGATACCACATGGTTCAAAAATCAATTCATTATTTTTACCATTAATAAAATTTGTGAGTCATTATTCAGAAAAAATTATGACATTTGATGTTATTCAGAAAGATTTATGAAGGAGAGCTACTTACTTATTTTCATGATGTCATATTCTCTGATATTTACTTTGCATGGTGTTTTGGGTATAACTTTTAAAATATACATTTAACGCTGCATAAAGTCGTGAGTTTATTCTTAGGTTGACAAGAATGTCAGTAAGGCAGATTGAGGAAAAAAAGGTCTATTGTGTTAATTAACATCCTGTTGAAATATATTTAATTTCTATATTGTTGCATTCATTTATTTTAGTGGTTCCTTTATTAATCCAATTAAAGTGTGTATATAAACTACTTAATAAATAAAACTGATGCACTTACAAATAAAGCATAAATTTAGCATATTAATTTTCTTAGAAGCTCTATCATGCTTTTTCTACACAGAAATTATCACCCAGAGATTGTGAGACCATTTGGAAAAATCTAGAGCAAAAAAATCCTTTGTATACTTTGTCAACATGCACACTCATTGACTTCTCTTGGCTTCTTTTAAAAACTTCTCTTTCATTTTAGACACGTGTTGCTAAAACTTTATAAGCCTACATGGTAAAAATCAGAGTATAAAATTGTGTTGACTAATTAGAATATGCATAATCTTCAGGAAGTATTTAGGTCCCTCCTGCAAGGTCCCTGCTCTGAGGGAGCCTACATTCCTATGGGGAGAGATAGTCAATAAACAAACAAATAAGAAAAAAAGATTGGATAATAAGAGGTATCAGTACATTAACAAAGTGTGAGAGAGAACCTAGAGTTTTACAGCATAGTCTCTTGAGGAGGTGACATCTAATTTGAATTCTGCTTGGTCAGAAGAAACTAATGTAAAGAAGTAAATCAAGTCACTAAAATTCAATTCACCAAAAGCCAGTTCTCATAGAATAATTTGCATATTGAAAGGAAGCAGGAAAATGAAAACATTGATAGAATTATGGCATATATCCTCCTCAGAACACGCATACACACAGACACACCCCACTTCTTGAATTTCATTATTATCGCTACCAGAATTGTTTGTGAAATAAATTTAAATTATATCATAAGATCTATCCTTGATTCTGAGTGTTAATGAGATGGAGGTGACTTTCATATCACAAATTCTTTTCAGATTTAACCTGTGTCTATTGGGCTTAAGCCAAACAGTATAAACAAGGTGAGTCATAATGGAATCTTTAGGAGAGGTGAAGGGAAAATGTTGTGGATGTGTAGTTTTTTTATGTTAAATTTGGAAAGAAGGAGAAACTGTCGTTTTTATAATACAAACTATAAAAATAAAGCTTGACTAAATCTTGAAAGATAGGTCTATATAGAAAATAATGTTATCAGAGTCTTGGAGGCAAGTAGAATAGATTTTCATATTTAGCAAAAGAGGGCATGCATAGGTTTCAAAAGTTTGAGAAACGTAGTGTGATTTGCTTTCCTAAAACTACCCTCCTGGCACTTTAAGAAATTTACCAAGGGCCCTAAAATTATGCAATTCTGTTTTAACAAATAATTCTAAGTGAATTATCAAAATGGTCATAGATTTGTGCACAGGAATATTAATCTCAGATTTATTTGTACAGTCATGCATCAGTTAACAGGGGTACGTTTTGAAAAATGCGCCATTAGATGATTTTGTCATTGTGCTAACATCATAGAGTGTACCTACACAAACCTAGATGGTATAGCCTACTACACACCTAGGCTATATGGTATTAATATTATGGGACCACTGTTCTATATGCAGTCTGTCGTTGGCCCAGACATCATTATGTGGTGCATGGCTGTAATTGTGAATATTTAGGAGAAAATCTATGTCCACAAAAGGGAAGTAAGTAAATAAATTATATATATCTATCTAAGAAAATTCTATCCGGTAATTAAAAATCATATTTTGGAAAAATATTTAATGCCATAGTAAATTAAGGGTCAGGATGAAGATAAAGCATAAAGTGGTAGTGATTCACTATTAAAGGAAAAAGACACGCTTATTCATAGAAAAACTTTGGAATCAGTACAACTACTTTGGAGAGCAATTTGGCAGTAAAGTTGAAAATGTGTAGACCATACAACCCAACATTAATATGATTGATATACCAATAGATGAATAGTTGTATAATCATGTGATAGAATACTATTCAGATGTTAAAAATTAATGAATTGGGGGCCTGCCCGGTGGCGTAGTGGTTAAGTTCACGCACTTCGCTTTGGTTGCCCAGGGTACATGGGTTCGGATCCCAGGAGCAGACCTACACACTGCTTATCAAGCCATGCTGTGACAGGCATCCCACATATAAAGTAGAGGAAGATTGGCACGGATATTAGCCCAGGGCCAATCTTCCTCAACTAAAAGAGGAGGATCGGCAACAGATGTTACCTCAGGGCTAATCTTCCTCACAAAAAAAAAAAAAAAAACAATTAATGAGTTGGATCTATATATCTGTACCAGAAATAGATCTATATATCTCAACAGGGATAGCTCTCAAAACAATGATGAATTTAAAGAAGGAAGTTGCAGAATGATATATAGTAGTATTTATGTAAAATTTTAAAAACATATAATAATGCCAAATGTTGTTTACATGTACACATATGGCGCATAAACATATAAAAACATAGCCTGGAAGGATACAGACCAGAATCGTGATTATGGTTGCCCTTAGGGTGGAAGGGAGGAGAATATTACTAAAAAGAGAAATGGGGTGTTGATGGGGGATAGTATTTAACTTCATCTGTAATATTTTCTAAGTCTTTTATTTTAAAAAGTAAGCAAAACTGACAAAATGCTTACATTGTGAATTTGGAATAGTAGTTCATTGTTTATTATATTAAACTTTTTTTTATGTGTGCTTTTAAGACTTTCTAAAAACAATGATTAAAAGAAGGTACATCCGTGTTTGCAGTGGTTATATTCAGCAATGAGATTACAGTTCAGTTTTTATTTTTATCTTCAAACTTCTCTGAATTTTCCAATTTAACAAAATGATTGTTGAGAAAAGCAGTGCCACTTACACATATATAAATGATAACTATATAGTTACTCGGCCTCTGCTCTATGAGAGGTTCCTAAGGCCCTTATAGTTGAGCTGCCTCTAGAAGGATGACATGTCAGCAACAAAAGGATGACCCTCCCAGGGACAAAAGGAAGTGAGGGCTGGCTGCCCACACGGTGTAGAGATCTAAAACCCACCATGTCCTGGGAAGAGAGGCAGGGACATTAGTCTAGGCTAGTGGGTCTCAAACTCGGGCGTGCATCAGAATCATCTAGAGGGCTTGTTAAAAAACATGTTGCCCCCTAGAGTTTCTAATTCAGGAAGTCTGAGGTCAGGGTTGTGAATTTGCATTTCTGACAAGTTCCACTTGTTATTGATGATAATGATGCTTGTCCCAGGACCACGCTTTGAGAACTGCTGGTCTAAGCAAAACCCAGCCATCAGATATTTGTATTTTTGGTTACTGAAATGTAAGGGAGACATTTGGCAGGAATCACTTTAATGTTATTATCTGGCAGATCCACAAATTACTTAATGGAGCAACCAGCCAGTCTCGGGGAAGTTGGAGTCACGTGCAGGAGCAGACAGACAAAAAAAAATAGGCATCAAATGGTCAGAAAGCTCAAAAGTAGGGAAAATGAGAGCTGGTCCAATCTAATGATCAGAGACCACTGAAGAGATTTCTTTAGGAAAAGCAGGGATGAGCTTTTCCTCATGAGCATGAATGAGCATGAAAATGAGCATGAGCATGAATGAGCATGAAATGGGACTGTAAAAAAACAGGTTCAGTCATCAGGGTCTGTTGCTGTTTGATAAAACCGGGAATCCAGGATGGCACAAAATTCATATCTCTTTCACATCTTTCACTATTACTGGGTACTGCACTAGGCGGGAACTTCTTAAGAAAGAGAGACTGACCCTTCCTTGCTCTCTCCATCCTTTCTTGTCCTCCCTCTCTCTTTCTTTTCTGTTCTTCCGCACTGAGCAGCTCTTTAGTGCCAAACATTACACTGGGCTTTGGATAAAGTGGTGTCTTACCATCTTTGTACTCCAGCACATAGCACAGTACCTAGTACATAGTAGCTGCTCACTAACTGTTGAACGAAACATGAATAAACACATACATGATCAGCAGAGGTCATGGTTAAAGGTGCAGTGAGTGGAAGACAGAATTAGGATACT
Organism: Diceros bicornis minor; assembly: GCF_020826845.1. Classification (NCBI taxonomy): domain Eukaryota; kingdom Metazoa; phylum Chordata; class Mammalia; order Perissodactyla; family Rhinocerotidae; genus Diceros; species Diceros bicornis. The sequence continues at coordinate 32,729,257 of NC_080749.1, forward strand.
ATGCCAGCAACTGGTCATTTCTGTGAGAAGCACAGATACAGTGGAGTGGGCCCAGCATTGCAGATTACCAGCTTGAGACACCATTGGGAATGTTACTACTTGGCACTTTTCTTTATACCCCAAATTTTTCCCAATACATTTTTGCTACTTTTCTCATTGCCTGCCAGTGTTTCTCACACTCGTACCCATGGTTCCTGACTTTCAGGTAAATGAGTATACGTCATTATAACACCTGTAACCTGTCTCAGGACTGAGGCTGCAAATAAGGCATATGTTGAATACATGATGCCTTTTACTATAAGACATTCTCCTGCTTTCCCAATGAAGAGATCCAAAACAAGGTTTGAGGCTAACAAATATATAGACTTTTAGGAATGTAGCTTAAGTAGTTGTCTATTTACACTGTTTAATTTTTTGATTAAGTTATATGTACATATTTAAAACATATTATCTAAAATAATTTTTATTTAAATTTTTTGAAACAATTTGAGTACTTCTATATGAATCTTAAGTCATTTAACACAGTTTTCTGGAGCATATCACCTTCACTTCCATTTAAGTTGTTTGAGATATAGCATTTTTTAATCTGGGGATGATGCTGTCACTGTTAAGTTATTATTACAAACAACAAGTCCCACTCGTATAACACTACAACAGTTTTTTTCATTCACCCTTAGTGTAGTTTCACAAGTCCCACAATGTAATCACACACTATATGTTAAATTGATTATAAAAAGACTGTTTACTGCAACCAATAATGCTAGCAACTGTGACATCACTTTCTCCACCAGGATTAAGTAGTAAATCTTTTTTAAAGTTTATTTGCCATCTTTTTTTATTTAATAGTTCCATTGGGGCTGGCCCGGTGGCGCAGGCGGTTAAATGTGCATGCTCCGCTGCAGCGGCCCGGTGTTCGCCGGTTCAGATCCCGAGCGTGCACCAACGCACCACTTGGCAAGCCATGCTGTGGCGGCGTCCCATATAAAGTAGGGGAAGATGGGCACAGATGTTAGCCCACGGCCAGTCTTCCTCAGTGAAAAGAGGAGGACTGGCAGATGTTAGCTCAGGGCCTGTCTTCCTCACAAAAAAAAAAAGAAAATAGTTCCATTAAGATGACCTCTTATAAGCATTCCACGCTAGCATTGATTGCTCCAGTTTCAGGCCAGTATATCTTCCCCAAACAGCACCTTGTGACTCAATAAAGGAATTAGGAGAGTACCCCATAATAGAAGGGAATTAGTAAATTTGACTATAAAGCACCTCCCACCCTTATATTCAAGAACGGTGGGGAAAAACCTTTGCTTATATTTGGAAATGTACTGTAAGTTTGTTTCCTTTTAATTTTTTCTTTTTAAAAAAAGAAACCTTTTCTTCTTTAGGCCAATATGATGATTAGAAAAGTAAATTATAGGGTTATGCAGAATTAAGGAGTGATCAAATGTGATTGGATTAACACACAGCTTTTCAGTTGTCAGGTCATGAGAGGTGATAGATATATTTTTATTGTGAGTTAGAATGAGGTTGTATGTGTGTGTGTCTAATGCCATAATTGCGGGTCTATATCTAGTAGTTAGAGAGTTGCATGTGGTGAAGAGGAAGCAAATTGGTTCAACTGGAGTAAGTGGATCAAGTTGGAAGGAGAAAACAAGTTGAATTTGACACGCGATTTTGACAGCAGAGAATATCAAAGTGGTTCGGTATACTTAGTAGTTATTCTGTTTTTACAAGTGTGCAGTTTCTGTGTTTTTCAACATTAAATATACAGTTTACATATTTACACGTTTCAGGCTACATTATTGGAATTTTGAAGACATGAAAACATCAGATGAACCAGCCTGCAACATCTTGAATTCAGATTGGAAGATGAAGAGAAAGTTTAAAGAATGTGGCCTATGAAGGCGGGTAGTACCTGGAAACTATTAACCAACTCACACTGTAAAAATGAGACCCATTTCTAAACATTAGAGGTTATTTTAGTCCAACGTCAAAGTTCAAGACAAAATGTTGAACTAAAAACTTTACACTCCTCCCCTCCCCCACTTCAGACAGGTACCAGCATTGTTGAATATGATTTTCCTTAGTCAGAAACACTCATTTTTACCCATGTAGACCATCCTTAGGAATTAAATATTGGTTATTTAATGTAGATTATAATGGGAGACTGATTTTTTCCACAATGGCAGATTTCAAGGACTTGGTTCCAAACTGAGCCGAAGCTTCCCAATGCATTTTGTACAGTCTGGGAAAAACTGTGCTGCATTGGCCATTTTTGAAGGCCATCATGCCCTGTAATATAAGGATATCATCTTATTGCTGATATCTTTGGAGAGTCCCAAGCAGACACAGAAAATGAATGGAGGCAAGGAATGTGACGGAGGGGACAAGGATGGAGGTGTTCCAGCGATACAAGTTCCTGTGGGTTGGCAGCGTCGTGTGGATCAAAATGGAGTGCTTTATGTCAGGTGAGCCCTTATTATTACCTTTGTTACCTCCAAGTTTGCAGTCCCCAAATTAAGGAGGCAGAGTCTGTTCTTCTTTGAGGGAAAAAATATCGTGACTGACAGCATCTCAAATAAATTTGATTCAATGATCTTCGAGCTAGAAATGTTTTGAGTTTTTTTATTCCATACTATTTTGCAATGTAAATTGCCTTAGGTTACCAGAGAGAATTTTTGTGCATTACTTGTGTTTATATAAGGTGTCATTCTGCTTATCTCTGCAACAAGGATAAAGAAAAATATGAAGTTTTCTAAAAGAAACATATAAGCATCATTACCACATTCACAGGAGAATAAAATACTGGAAATAGACCCAATGTCTCTTGACAATATTATTCTGCCTTCATAGTGCCTCAGCTGGCTTTTCTAATGTAAAGTTGTATATTTTTTATCTGTAAGTAGTTTCAATTATTAGACTTCTTAATACCTGATAGTAACTAAAAATAATTTCTGTATTTTTCTGCACAGTTTTTTAACCTATTCTTTTGCATATAACGGTAAAAAAGGAAAAGTCATGTTGAAGATGGCTCGTCATCTCACAAGTAAAAATTATACAAATAAAACACAGATGCCTGCTCTTTTAACTTTTGATGGCATATGTCTCCTGTAGAACAAATTGAATGGAATCACTGAACTGCTGGCAAGAAGTTTTAGTCTTTAATATTAAATAATTGGCACCTAAGTTCCTTACTTTAAGTTTTTCAGTAAGTATGTGAAAGGTTAGGATACCATAAAGTTTTCTTTGTGATGTAATAAAAAAAACTGTTGGAAATAGACTTAAACTTTTTAAAAGATATCACACTGCATCATTACATTAATGCTATTAACTTTCAATGGGGTTATTTGTATCCAAGCTGCAGCGGACTTCTCCATTTGTGCAAAGATGTATTTATATGAATGAGGTATTTTCCATTATAGAGACACAAACAACTTTATGCCATAACAACTCAGAAAGTCAGTTCAGGTTCTATCCTGGGTTGGTTGGTTTGTTTTGTGTAAGGTCTTTCTTGAGGTAAATTTAATTGAAATTCTTTTGCACATAAGTTTTTTTGTTTCTGTAATATTAAAGATGTGCTTGGTATTAATTGGAGTGAAGGGATAAGAAAGCAGGAAATGTGGAGCCGGTTCCATGGTAGATAAGATGGACGAGGACACATGGGATAACTTCCTCAAAGTGTTCCTATTGCCACTGCTGTTAACAAACTGCCAGAAATACTTTGTTATAAATATACTACAACAAGATGTCATTGTTATTATTCATATTTATGACTGTTCTGGTTTGTGAAGAGCAAATACATTCAGTTTAGAGCAAATGACTCTAAAATCTTGATTTTTGTTTTTTTTTTGCTTCGTCTTCATCTCTATGAAAGGTAAATCAGCTTTTCAAATTGCTGAGAGTGAAGTTAAACCAAGTTAAGTCTGGGAATCTGCTAATTGTCTTGTTTATGATTTTCGAAGTCTGACTGGACTTCACTGTCTGTTACTGTGCGTTTTCCAAATCCAAATCTGTACGCTAAGAATTATTTTGGAAACTAACTTTGCCAGATGAGCTAAGACCTTCAAATTAAATTAAGCCAGCATGGGCTTGATTTGTTTATCTATAACTGGTTAAATTACTGCTTAAACGTGTGTAGGAGGCTAGCCCTCCTTCTATTGCTCCCTTCTCAATGTGCAGTTTGCTTGTAATTTTTAGGTTAGTCTCCAGCTGCTTCTGCCTCAGGGTGGCATTGAGGCTACACATTAAATTTCCCACCTGCTTCCAATCTTCTAAGCTTTATCTATGCCGTAAGACTTGTAACTATTTTTTATGTTAATTATTACTCCCAAAAGTTAATTAAAGAGCTACAACTGAAGGAAAGGACCCACTGACTGATTGAGAGGAAGTGTTTTTAAAGTGTCTAGAGTAAATACTCTAATAGAATTCAGGAATTCTTGTCCTCAGGTTTAATGTTACAGTTAAATTCCTCTAGGATTCGGTCTGTACACTTTCTTTAACTGTAAAATGTTAGGCAGTTTCTTTTCATAAAATTCATGAATTGTTCACTTGATAACTGTTTGGTGATTTTGTTTTATCGAGATTAGCAGATCTCCAAAAACATCTTGTTGCCCCTACTGCTGGAGTGGAACTCAATTCTGTAATAAGGGAATTGTTATTCTTCATATATCATCTGAAAAAATTTGTTAGCCTAAATAAGTGAAGGAGTGAGTTGACAAAGTTGAGGATTTTAATTGAGATTTTCTACATGCATAAGTCACTTATATGATTGTCCATAAATAAAATACGAATTGCATTTTAAAACTGGTTATAGATACAAAACTACTGCCTCTGTTTTTGTAGAAGCAGAATAGTCTATCCCCAGTAGTGTAATGTTTCGTATACGAAATGGAGAGTATTGTTTCTGGATAAATTTGATCCGAAAGCTTAAGTGAAGGTTTTGGTAAATAGATATTCCTGGTAAAATCTATGGTAAAAGATATTCTTGAATGAAAAGTATAGAATCATGTTCAAAGCATAATGTGCATTTAACTTGTAAAATCAATAGATTAATAATAAAAGTCCTAAAATGCAAATTGCCCATTCTAAAGTAATCCTCATTGTAATTGAAAATCAAAGACTTATCCCGTCATCTGAATTAGTACCTAATCTGTAGGTGTGAGCTTGATCAGTATTCACATATCATACTGACTTTTGTGACCCGAAGAGTAATAACATTGAGAGCACTACCCAGTTACCAGCCAGAAGATCTGCAAGGCACCTTTCTGCTACCTAAAACCATTATTTCCTTAAGACTTCCCCATCCTTTTGTCTGCTCCACTTGGCTCCTCTCTTCCTGTCAGTACGATTTGGCTCTTCAGTATAATTTGAGTTGGGCCACACTGGTCTAACTTCAAAGAACACGTGGATGAGGGAGAAAAAAGAAAAACCTGTTTTTACATAGGGACAACTTGGTTCTAGACTTCAAGATTAAAGGGAAGAACTTGTTAGCTCCGACTTTTGTAGACATAGCAACTTTCTGGTTTGACCTCCAACGTGTTTCTAAATTTCAGTTTTTCCTCAGACAGCTTTAAAAGTAGATCTTCTAGTTATAAAATGATAATGATTACTTTCATGTAGTTTTTTTGTTCCTTTCTTGCCTCTTCTGTCCTTTCTTAAGAATAGCATTTTTACCATCCTTAGTCCACTCTTGGTTTTCAAAATAGTTTTATTTAATTTTCTATGAAGATCTGTATTTTTCTGAGAAATATTTTGGTTCGAAAGAAAGAGCAAGAGCGTTAAAGGCTATAATTTAGTAGCTAACATAATATTGACAAAGAAAATGCTTTTCCTTAGTAGGAAAATATCCTGTGAAGGACAGTAAGACTATAAATTATGCCTTTTTTTCATATAATATGTGCAGTCAGAATTATTTCCTGATGTTTTTTTAAACTATTTTTACAGTCCCAGTGGGTCTTTGTTATCTTGCTTGGAGCAGGTTAAAACATACCTGCTTACTGACGGAACATGCAAGTGTGGCTTGGAATGTCCTCTTATTCTTCCCAAGGTAACCATTTCACAATAGATCTATCAGCAGTTTTTTATTTTTTAGGTGTTTCATATATTTGCTTTTCTCATTTGGCAATTCATTTTTATATTACTTCTCCAATAATATATGCAGTTTAAAGTCTTTATCTAATTAGATATCTTTTGCATGCGTTTTGGAATGCTTAAAGATTGTAGAAAATAGTTCAAATCCAAGAATCATTTTCAAAGGTAACAATCCTATGTTTATATTAAATATTTCATTAAAACCTCTTTTGTACCTTTTTATTAGAGCTATACCTATGCTCACTATTTAATAGTGCAATATTTTCTTTCCCTACTATAACTGCTCAATCTGCAATGTTGTTTTTAGCACTGGTGTTGATAAATCTGCCACAAACGTTTCTAAACTCACAAAGCTGAACCCTGCTAGCCAAAACATGAAACTGTTTTACTCCTTTGCAAGGTAAAAAGTAAAATCGTTTTAAATGATAAAATATTATTTACTGTGGAAACAGGTCGTGTTCTCTGAATATCTATTATAGTGCTAATCTAAAATAGTTCTAAAAACTAAAGATTAATGGATAACTTTTCCTTTTTATTTGTGTGTCCTCTCATTCCACAGAGGCATTTGAAATAGCTTACAAGTATATACACAATAAATAAGATTTTTTTAATAAAGTAATAGATTTTTTTAAATAGGTTTAAAAGTAATATTAATAGAATAATAAAATAAAGCCAGAGGAAAAGTTAGCTTGTAGAAATGTCAGCTTTTAGAGTTTTTCAACTGTACTTTGTCTGTTTTTGTACTGTTATAACATCAGGAAGTATCTAAAATTGGGGACATTATCAGATATTATACATTTCCATATATTTATCTTGGCTATCTTAGAATTAGGATAATTTTCACTATTTGCCACTAAAATCCATGAGTTCAGCAGAAGTATTTATTAAGTTATATAAATTTGCTTTTCTTAAATTTAAAAACTTGAGAAAGTTTTATTCAGATTTATAGCTTAATCTATGCAAAACTTTTTTTTTAGCAAAGGGATCTTTTTATTTAACGTTTTTACAGACATATTCTAAACAAAGGCTATGCTTTTTCCAGGTGTTTAATTTTGATCCTGGAGCTGCTGTGAAACAGAGAACTGCAGAAGATGTTAAAGCAGATGAAGATGTCACAAAGCTCTGCATACATAAAAGAAAAATCATTGCAGTGGCAACACTTCATAAAAGCATGGAAGCCCCACATCCTTCTCTGGTGCTCACCAGTCCTGGAGGAGGAACAAGTATGTAATAGGGTGAAGGCTTTAGGAATTTCCCTCCCCCACTCCTCTCCCGGGGAAGGAGTTGTGAGAAATCACTTTGCCAAGCATTTTCTGAGTCCACTTTTCAAACACGCACAATGCTTTTAAAGTTATGTATGTTTTCTCATTTTATTACAAATAGCAAATTAGTTCTGAAAAATTCCTGTGATATTGTCTCCCAAAATTTCCTATCCAAACTGTCTAGTTAAACAAGCAGAATAAACACTAATTAGCACATACAAAATGTATGCAGGTATGTAGAGCTGGGCTTACAGAAGAGAAAGTGCCACTGATTTTTAGGAAACAAGTATAGCCTTTTTCCTAGGGCTGAATTGGAACATGTGGTATCAAGTCCTCAAATGCAACTAACAATGTTTTCAAGAACTAGCAGTGTTATTCTTTCAGTTATTTAATAGCCATTTATTGAACACCTACTAACAGAAATCACCTTGCCAGGAACTTTCTGTATGTCCCCCAACACACATGCATGCACACATGCTTTCGTTTTTTAAAAATTTCAAAGCTATGAGAAAATTACATGAACAGTTCATTGAGTACCCATGTACCCTTTACCTAGATTCACCAGTTAACATTTTGTTGCAGAAGTTGCAGATATTGTGACAATTCATCCCTAAATATTTCAACACACAAGGACATTCCTCTACATAAACCATAGTCTATCACATTCAGGAAATTTAACACTGATATAATATTATTATCTAATATGCAGTCTATATTTGAATTTCTCCAATTGTCCTAATAATTTCTTATGTTTTTTTAATCTAGTCTTTTTGAAATCCAGGATGCAATCAAAGATTGTGCGCTGCACTTAGTTGTTACATTTCTTTAATTTACATCAATGCCCCAGTCTTTTTAAATCTTTCATGACGTTGACGTGTTTGAAGAGTCCGGGCCAGTTTTACAGGATGTTCCTCAATTTGGATATGCCTGATTGTTTCCTCATATTTATTCTCAGGTTAAACACATTTTGGTAGGAACGCTGCATACGTCATGTTACGTCCTCATTAGGAGGCACATAATATCAGTTTATCCCATGTTGATATCATTAAGTTTGATTGCTTAAAGTTATGTCCATCTGAATTCTCCGTTGTTAAGGTACCCTTTCCCTTTATGATTAATGTGTAATCTGTGGAATTATATTTCAAGACTAAGGAACTTCTTTTTGTAATGAATTAGAATATGAACTCCCTCCAAATTATAATCTACTTAACATTTGAATAGTAATTCAGGATAAATATGCTAAGTGCCAAAGTATTTTTTTTTTTTGGTGAGGAAGATTAGCCCTGAGCTAACATCTGTTGCCAATCCTCCTCTTTTTGCTGAGGAATATTGGCCCTGGGCTAACTTCTGTGCCCATCTTTCTCTACTTTATATGTGGGACGCCTGCTACAGCATGGCTTGATAAGTGGTGTTTAGGTCCATGTCCAGGATCTGAACCTGCGAACTCCAGGCCACCAAAGCGGAGCGCATGAACTTAACCACTACGCCGCTGGGCTGGCCCCCTGCAAAATATTTTTTCTATGAAGAATAAGTGATATTGTTTTGCAGAGTTCTGAAAAATAGAGATGATGAGTGTAACCTGTAGTGATCAGAGAAGGCTTTATGGAAGAACTCAAGATTTGAACCGTCCCTGGAAAATGATAGGATTTAGACATCTGAGGCAAAATAAGAAAATTCTTGTCCGGAATGAGTAGCATAATTAAGGGATGCTGTGGAACCTAATCTGACTTGAGTGGAAGATTAAACCTGTATAGGTAAATTGAGGCCAAATTATTGACAGCCTTAGATGCAAAGAGGAGCAGTTGTGACATCATACAGTTATTTAAAGATTCACACTTACAACTCATGTGAAGAGGGCAGGGAGAGAAAAGTTTAGCAGTTATTAACCGAGAGCTCCTTTCCAATAACCTTCTAACCTTTAAACTTTAACAGGAGTGATCAGAAAAAATTGCTCTACTAAGGTATGTAAGAAAAAAATCTTTTAGGGGATTTTTCTTTTTCTTCTCATGAGCTACATTTTTTAAGTTAAAAGATATTGTAACCATTTAAAGACATTTAATAGTAATAAATTATTTAAAATTTACCATTATCTTGCCACCTTGATGGAACTCTGTTTTCATTTTTGCATATTACCTTGCATGTGTGTTTGCCACATACTCTGCTGCTGTTCACACATCACATTATACCAAACAATTGTACCTCTCTCTACAGAGTCTGCCTTGTCGCCCTTTTAATGACCTTAATAGAGTCGTCATCTAGGTCCTTTCTTATACCCTGTCTATAGAAGTTTCATTATTGAAATTAAAGGTAAATATTAAACTAGTGCAGGTGTAAGAAATATATCGCTATCCCCTTTTAAAATGGTATACTTTATTGGATTAATTGCTACTCTTTTACTAGCTTCACACATAGCATTTATTTCAATTTTCTAATTTTAAACTATGTTTAAAGGTTCAGCTTTAAATAATTACAAGTTAAGAAGACTCATATATTAGTTTTTACCTCTCTTTATTTTACAAACATAAACATATATTTAGTTTCTATTTATTCTTTCAAAGAGTCAATTTGAATATACAGGAAAGCACTTGATGAGTGCCGAGCATTTACATTTGCCAACTCTTGTAATACTTTAGTTCCTAACTATAACAAAAGAGCAGCATGGCTTTTGTTTGTTTATTTAGTATTCCTGTTATTCTAAAAATGGTAAATATTTTTATCCAAGTATGGAAAAATCCTTTTTACACCATAGCTATTTTCTAAATTTTATTGAATATAAAAAAATGCCAATGTCTATATTTTTTTAAATTATTTTATTGAGGTCATAATGGTTTATAACATTGTGAAATTTCAGGTGTACATTATTATTTATCAGTTTCTGTGTAGACTACATCGTGCTCACCACCAATAGTCTAGTTTTTATCCGTCACCGTACATATGTGCCCCTTTACCCCTTTTGCCTACCCCCTGATCCCCTTCCCCTCTGGTAACCACTAATCTGTTCTCTTTATCCCTGTGTTTATCATCCACGTATGAGTGAAATCATACAGTATTTGTCTTTCTCTGTCTAGCTTATTTCGTTTAACATAATACCCTCAAGATCCACCCATGTTGTTGCAAATGGGATGATTTTGTCTTTTTTATGGCTGAGTAGTATTCCATTGTGTATATATACCACATCTTCTTTATCCATTCATCAGTTGATGGGCACTTGGGTTGCTTCCACATCTTGGCTGTTGTGAATAATGCTGCAATGAAGATAAGAGTGCATAAATCTCTTTGTATTGCTGATTTCGTGTTCTTTGGATAAATACCCAGTAGTGGTATAGCTGGAGCATATGGTATTTCTATTTTTAATTTTTTGAGAAATCTCCATACTGTTTTCCATAGTGGCTGCACTAGTTTGCATTCCCACCAACCACCAGTATATGAGGATTCCTTTTTCTGCACATCCTCTCCAACATTTTTTATTTTTTGTCTTGTTAATTATAGCCATTCTGACAGATGTAAGGGGATATCTCATTGTTGTTTTGATTTGCATTTCCCTAATAATTAGTGATGTTGAACATCTTTTCATGTGCCTCTTGGCCATCTGTGTATCTTCTTTGGAAAAATGTCTGTTCATATCCTCTGCCCATTTTTTGATTAGGTTATTGTTTTTTTTGTTGTTGAGTTATATGAATTCTTGATATATTTTGGAAATTAACCCCTTGTTGGAATATGATTTGCAGGTTGTCTTTTGGGTTGGAATATGATTTTGGGTTGTCTTTTCATTTTGTTCATGGTTTCCTTGCCTTGCGGAGCTCTTTAGTCTGATGTAGTCCCATTTCTTTTTTTCTTTTCTTTCCCTTGCCTGAGTAGGCATGGTATTCGAAAAGATGCTGCTAAGACTGATGTCAAAGAGTGTAGTACCTGTATTTTCTTCTGTAAGTTTTATGGTTTCAGGTCTTACATTCAAGTCTTCAATCCATTTCAAGTTAATTTTTGTGTATGCTGTAAGATAATGTCTACTTTCCTTCTTTTGCATGTGGCTATCCAGTTTTCCCAGCACCATTTATTGAAGAGACTTTCCATTCTCCGTTGAATGTTCTTGGCTTCTTTGTCAAAGATTAGCCGTCTGAATATGTGTGGTTTTATTTCTGGGCTTTCAATTCTGTTCCATTGATCTGTGTGTCTGTTTTTGTGCCAGTACCATGCTGTTTTGATTATTATAGCTTTATAGTATATTTTGAAGTCAGAGATGGTGATGCCTCTGGCTTTGTTCTTTTTTCTCAGGATTGCTTTAGCTATTTGGAGTCTTTTGTTGTTCCACATAAATTTTAGGATTCTTTGTTCTATTTCCATGAAGAATGTCATTGGGATTCCGATTGGGATTGCATTGGATCTATAGATTGCTTTAGGTAATATGGACATTTTAACTACATTTATTCTTCCAGTCCATTAGCATGGACTATCTTTCCATTTCTTTAGGTCTTCTTCAATTTCTTTCAATAATGTCTTATAGCTTTCAATATATAGGTCTTTCACCTCCTTGGTTAAATTTATTCCTAGATATTTTGTTGTTGTTGTTGCTATTGTAGATGGGATTGTCTTCTTGACTTCTCTTTCTGCTAGCTTGTTATTAGAGTATAGAAATGCAACTGATTTTTGTAGTTTTATTTTGTACCCTGCAACTTTGCTGTAGTTGTTGATTATTTCTAAGAGTTTTCTGGTGGATTCTTTAGGATTTTCTATATATAAAATCATGTCATCCACAAACAGCGAGACTTTTACTTGTTGCTTTCCAATTTGGATCCCTTTTATTTCTTTTTCTTGCTTAATTGCTCTGGCCAAAACCTCCAGTACTATGTTGAATAGGAGTGGCAAGAGTGGACACGCTTCTCTTGTTCCTGTTCTCAGAGGGATGGCTTTCAGTTTTTCACCATTAAGTTTGATGTTGGCTATGGGTTTGTCAAATATGGCCTTTATTATGTTGAGGTACTTTCCTTCTATGCCCATTTTATTGAGGGTTTTTATCATAAATGGATGTTGGATCTTGTCAAATGCTTTCTCTACATCTGTTGAGATGATCCTGTGATTTTTATGCCTCATTTTGTTAATGTGGTGTATCACATTGATTGATTTGCGGATGTTGAACCATCCCTGCGTTCCTAGTATAATCCTACTTAGTCATGGTGTATGATCCTTTTAATGTATTGCTGTATTCGATTTGCCAATATTTTGTTCAGGATTTTTGCATCTATTTCATCAGCAATATTGGCCTGTAATTTTCCTTTTTTGTATAGTCCTTGTATGGTTTTGGTATCAGGGTAGTGTTGGCCTTACAGAATGAGTTAGGAAGCATTCCATCTTCTTCAATTTTTTGGAATAGTTTGAAAAGGACAGGTATTAACTCCTCTTTGAATGTTTGGTAGAATTCTCCAGAGAAGCCATTTGCTCCTGGAATTTTGTTTTTTGGGAGGTTTTTGATTGCTGTTTCAATCTCTGTACTTGTGATTGGTCTGTTCAGATTCTCTATTTCTTCTTGATTCAGTTTTGGAAGGTTGTATGAGTCTAAGAATTTATCCATTTCTTCTAGATTATCCAATTTGTTGGCTATAGTTTTTCATAGTATTCTCTTATAATCTTTTGTATTTCTGTGGTATCCATTGTAATTTCTCCTCTTTCATTTTTAATTTTATTTATTTGAGACTTCTCTCTTTTTTTCTTAGTGGGTCTGGCTAAGGGTTTGTCAATTTTGTTTATCTTCTCAAAGAACCAGCTCTTAGTTTTATTGATCCTTTCTATTGTTTTTTAGTCTCTATTTCATTTATTTCTGCTCTAATTTTTATTATTTCCCTCCTACTGCTGACTTTGAGCTTCGTTTTTTCTTCTTTTTTTAGTTGCAGTTTAAGATTATTTATTTGAGATTTTTCTTATTTGTTGAGATAGGACTGTATTGCTGTAAATTTCCCTCTTAGCACTGCTTTTGCTGCATCCTGTAACAGTTGCTATGCTGTGTTTTCATTTTCATTTGTTTCCAGGTATTTTTGATTTCTCCTTTGATTTCTCCATTGCTCCAGTGGTTGTTCAGTAACATGTTGTTTAATCTCCACATGTTTGTGACTTTCTCAGCTTTTTTCTTCGAGTTGATTTCTAGTTTCATAGCGTTGTGGTCAGAAAAGATGCTTGATATGATTTCAATCTTCTTAAATTTATTAAGGCTTGCCTTGTTTCCCATCATATGATCTATCTTTGAGAATGTCCCATGTGCACTTGAGAAGAAAGTGTATTCTGCTGTTTTTGGATGGAATGCTCTATATATATTAAGTCCATCTGGTCTAGTGTTTCATTTAAGGCCTTGTTGACTTTCTGTCTGGATGATCTATCTGTTGACGTAAGTGGGTTGTTGAGGTCCCCTACTATTATTGTGTTGCTGTCAATTTCTCCCCTTAGGTCTGTTAGTAGTTGCTGTATATACTTTGCTGCTCCTGTGTTAGGTGCATATATATTCATAAGTGTTATTTCCTCCTTGTGGAATGTCCCTTTTATCCTTATATACTGCTCCTCTTTGTCTCTCATTGTCTTTTTGTCTTGAAGTCTACTTTGTCTGATATAAGTATGGCAACACCTCGTTTCTTTTGCTTGCCATTTGCTTGGAGTATCATCTTCCATCCCTTCACTCTGAGCTTGTGTTTGTTTTTAGAGCTGAGATGTATTTCCTCAAGGCAGCATATTGTTGGGTCATGTTTTTTTAATCCATCCAGCCACTCTGTGTCTTTTGATTGGAAAGTTCAATCCATTTACATTTAGAATGATTATTGATACATGAGGGCTTAATACTGCCATTTTATCTCTTGTTTTCCAGGTGTGTTATATTTCCATTGTTTCTTTTCCCTTGTATTTCTGACTGCCATTTCAGTTTGGTGGTGTTCTGTGATGATTTTCTCAGTTTTCTCTTTACTTATGATTTGTGGCTGTGTTCTGATTTTTTGTGTAGTGGGTACCGTGAGGTTTGATTAAAAGATCTCGTAGATTAGAAGTCCATTTTCTGATAACCTCTTATCTCCATTAACCTAAGCAGGTTCCACCCCTTTCCTTTTCCCCTATTGGGTTATTGTTTTCACACATTATTCTTTCTTGTGTTGTAAGTTTGTGATTAAAATGAAGTGTTTATAGTTATTTTTGATGCTTTCCTTCCCTTTATCTTTTTTGTTATAATAAAGGTTTGCTAACCTCTTCTGATAGAAGCTGCAATTTTCTGATTTTGTCTGTCTGTTTATCTCCTTGCTCAAAGCTTTGTAAACCTTTGCCTGTTTGTTACAAGTAGGAGGGCTTTCTTCATCATTTCTTGTAAAGGAGGTCTAGTGGCGATGAACTCCCTCAGCTTTTATCTGGGAAAGCTTTTCTTTCTCCATCATATCTGAAGGATAATTTTGCTGGAAAGAATATTCTTTTTTTTTTTTTTTGTCTGAGGAAGATTCACCCTGAGCTAACATCTATTGCCAATCTTCCTCTATTTTGCATGTGAGCCACCATCACAGCATGGCCACTGATAGACGAGTGGTGTAGGCCCGCACCAAGGAACTGAACCCAGACTGTCAAAGTGGAGCACTCCAAACTTAACCACTAAGCCACCAGGGCTGGCCCTGGATAGAGTATTTTTGGCTGAAAGTTTTTGTCTTTCAGTATTTTGAGTATATCATTCCATTCTCTCCTAGCCTGTAAGGTTTCTGCTGAGAAATCCTCTGAAAGCCTTATAGGCGTTCCTTTGTAGGTTATTTTTTTCTGCCTTGCTGCCCTTAATATTTTTTCTTTGTCATTAACTTTTGCCAGTTTTAATATTATATGCCTTGGAGAAGATCTTTGTGCATTGATGTAATTAGGAGTTCTATTAGCTTCGTGTACTTACAAGTCCAGTTCCTTCCCTAGGTTTTGGAAGTTCTCAGCTATTATTTCTTTGAACAAGCTCTCTGCGCCTTTCTCCCCCTCTTCTCACTCTGAAATACCTATAATTCTTATATTGCTTTTCCTAATTGAGTCATATATTTCTCGAAGTATTTCTTCAATTTTTTTAAATCTTAGTTCTCTCTCCTCCTCTATCTGAAGCATTTCTATATTTCTGTCCTCTAATTCACTAATTCTGTCCTCTATAACATCAGCTCTATTTTTTATGGTTTCTAGATTATTTTTTAT
Organism: Diceros bicornis minor; assembly: GCF_020826845.1. NCBI lineage: Eukaryota > Metazoa > Chordata > Mammalia > Perissodactyla > Rhinocerotidae > Diceros > Diceros bicornis. The sequence goes on from NC_080749.1 coordinate 32,744,775, forward strand.
CTCATTTAATTGTGTTCTTCATATCCAGAATTTCTGTTTGGTTTCTTTTTAGAGTTTCAATCTCTTTGGTGAAGTATTCCTTCTGCTCATTAATTTTATTCTGTAGCTCATTGAACTGTCTTTCTGAGTTTTCTTGTAACTCATTGAGTTTCTTTATGACAGCTATTTTGAATTCTCTGTCATTTAGATTGTAAATTTCTGTGATTGGTTTCTCGAGATTTGTCATTTTCATTCTGCTCTGAAGTGTTTCTGTAGTTCTTCATGGTGTTGATGAATTGATCTTTTGCCAGCGCATTTGTGGTAGTATCAGATCACAGATTCCACCTGCCACCGCTGGTAGAGAGCAGGAGCTGTGTTTTCTGATCCTGCCCCATCTGCTGGAAGTTGTACGGGTAGGGCTGCCCTGCGTTTGCATGGACTGGCTACAGCCACTCTGTAGGTTGTGCTCACATGGGCAGAGCCTCTGCACTGGGCGGGCAGGCTGCACACCGTAGGCGGGGCCTCTGTGCTTAGCAGACAGGTCGCTTTCATGCGGGCAGGGCCGCTGTACTTGGCAGGGGACTGGCTGAGCTGCTGTGCTAGGCGAGTGAGGCACCTACATGAGGGCTGAGTCACTATTTGGTGGGTCCCACATGCTGCTGTGCTCTGCAGGTGGCGTGCCTTCTTGTCTGCACTGCACTTGGCAGATGGGCACCTTCACGGGGGCTGAGCTGCCACCACTCGGTGTACAGCATTCCCACCGGCAGAGCTGCCGTGGCACAGTGGGCGCTGCCGCAGGCCAGGCTACAACTCCAAAAGATTCTCATGGGCCAGGCTGCTCCCACCTCCTCTTACAGTCACGCTGGCCCCTGTGTGAGGATCTGTGACCTGGCTTGCTGTCGCCAGGGAGGGGGAGGGTTGTGCTCACCTAGTTCCACTGCTTTCTGGGATCCAGTCCACCCACCTTCAGATGCATAGCTGTGTGAATCTCTCAGACATCCTGTTGTGCTGTGTAGGGAATCTTCTGCTGGTTAATGAATGTCCATTTAGTTCTAGAATGTCCATTTAGAGGAGAGAGCCAAAGGGAACAACTCACTCCACCATGATGCTGACATCACCTTCTCAATGTCTATATTTTTAATGAACTGTAGATAATTATATAAATAGCCAAGAAAAGACACAACTCAATAGTTTTGTTAATAAAGAGGACACAGTCAATCCTATAATAATGCTAGTGATGTTATTACAGACAACTGTGTTCTCACCATATGCCAACCACAATAGCCTCAATATTTTTTATGTATTATTTCTTTTGTTATAAACTTTAAAAATCTCTCCTTAATGAGAAAATAAGTTCAGTTGAGTTTATCTGCTGTAATTCTCTTATATCGATTCTCAGCTTTTCATATATTATATCCAGAAATCACTCTATCAAAGAATCTACACCATGCTAGAAACAGAAATCCCATGTTTCCCAAGAAAAATCTATGTTCACTGCATTCTCTTACTTCTTGAATGCACCTTACCTAGACTTCTGTGTACCCCAGGTTGAAAACTGCTGTCTTAGAAATTGTTATGATAGGGCTGGCCCCGTGGCTTAGCGGTTGAGTGCGCGCGCTCCGCTGCTGGCGGCCTGGGTTCAGATCCTGGGCTCACACCGACGCGCCGCTTCTCTGGCCATGCTGGGGCCGCGTCCCACATACAGCAACTAGAAGGATGTGCAGCTATGACACACAACTATCTACTGGGGCTTTGGGGGAAAAATAAATAAATAAAATTATAAAAAAAAAAAGAAATTGTTATGATATGATTTAACCTGTAAACTACCTAGCAGGTAGGAGAAGTATGTTTATTTTAAATTTGCAATTATCCATTTAAGTAAATATACCTCTAATTGCAAATGAATCCAAGTATACTTGCTAATATGTTCAAAGTCTCGGAATATGGATGGCCAATATATAATATGAATGGTACCACTCTCGTCCCCTGTACCTGTAATAGACTCATTGGCATTTTCTCATGGAGCCCAGCTGAAGCTTGGCATTTTTTTCAACATAGTTCTCTAAGCAGCCACCAGCAGTTGATGGGAATTGGCATATGAAACTAATTTTATTTGCTATCCCTGTTTAAGAAGGCACAACTTTATAAAATAGTTAAACATCTTTAAGGGCTAAAAAACTTAAACCTAGAATTCTGACATGATAGAGTGAAAATTCTGTATGATGAGCCAGCTTTCTTTTGTTGCCTCTCTTCTGTCTGATCTCCAAAAGAACTGAAGGGATTCCAAAAAGCCAGTGAGGGAGCAATGCACTCTGTAAAAAGAGAATACTCAATCGGAATCCCATACTGAAGATTTTAGCACTCTGACTAAATCTTGCGTAGGAATTCTATCCTAAAAGAAGAATTGCAATCTTTTACCTGAGTTGGTTGACTAAAGCTATTTTTACAATAATGACTGATTGAGGGCAGAGAAACTACAGTGTTCCAGTATTACAGACTTGATGTGAAGCTATGCATGATTGTAACATCACTGCATTTTTATGGTTGTTATGGCTCCCATTATAAAAGATTCAGAATCCCATTCACCTAATTCCCCAAGATTAAGACCCTTTTGCTCTCACAGTGAAAATGTCGGGATAAAGAAGAGTTTCTGTAGCTGTCCTGAGAAGTTTCAGTAAAGTAACAGAAACATTTATAGGCTAACGGATTTTCTGGTGAAAATGGCAATTCATTTAAATCATCCAAGAAAATATTATGCCACTCAGATTATGATTTTCTGTTGTTACTGCATTCTTAAAAAATGCAAATCGAACAAGATAGTAACATCACCGTTTCCATCTGGGCTGTCAATCTTGATATTGCATATTCTAAATATTGTTAGAATGGCTAATGTCAGTATGTACTGATTCTTCAGATTCCCCCATCCTTTCTTAACAGATAAGAGGCAAACAAGTATAATGAGCAGTTATTGAGAGCCTTTGGTCAACCAAGGGAGAATAATGTCCATTTTTTAAACCAAAGTTCAATGTAGAGTGCAGAACTTTTTTTTAATCGCATAGAGTCACAGCTTCTATTTGCAAATTTCTGTTTCCAGATGCCCTTCCTTCCTCATTTCCTCCTTTCTTTCCCTTCCCCATCTCCCAACACAAAAGAATTGAGACTACTAACAGAATTTTTTTTTTTCTCTTTCACGTCAGATGCAACTCCAGTAGTACCTTCACGGGCAGCAACTCCAAGATCCGTAAGAAATAAATCTCATGAAGGAATTACAAATTCTGTAATGCCTGAATGTAAGAATCCTTTCAAGTTAATGATTGGATCATCAAATGCCATGGGAAGGCTGTATGTACAAGAACTGCCTGGAAGCCAGCAACAAGAACTCCACCCTGTCTACCCCCGGCAGAGATTGGGCAGCAGTGAACATGGACAGAAGTCTCCATTCCGTGGCAGCCATGGAGGCATGCCCAGCCCAGCATCATCAGGTTCCCAGATATATGGAGATGGCTCAATCTCTCCAAGGACTGACTCACTTGGAAGCCCTGATGTTTTCACAAGAAATAATCCTGGTTTTCATGGAGCTCCCAATTCTAGTCCTATTCACCTGAGTAGGACTCCTCTTTCTCCACCTTCAGTAATGCTACATGGTTCTCCTGTACAGTCATCCTGTGCAATGGCTGGAAGGACTAATATACCTCTTTCCCCAACCTTGACTACAAAGAGTCCAGTAATGAAAAAACCAATGTGTAATTTTTCAACTAATATGGAAATACCACGAGCAATGTTCCACCACAAACCACCCCAAGGCCCGCCTCCCCCTCCTCCACCTTCTTGTGCTCTTCAGAAAAAGCCATTAACATCTGAGAAAGATCCACTTGGCATTCTTGACCCTATTCCTAGTAAACCAGTGAATCAGAACCCTGTTATCATTAATCCGACTAGTTTCCATTCAAATGTCCACTCTCAGGTACCTGTGATGAATGTAAGCATGCCTCCTGCTGTTGTTCCTTTGCCAAGTAATCTCCCTTTGCCAACCGTAAAACCTGGTCACATGAATCATGGGAGTCATGTACAAAGAGTTCAGCATTCAGCTTCAACTTCCCTGTCCCCTTCTCCAGTGACATCCCCAGTGCACATGATGGGGACTGGAATTGGAAGGATTGAGGCATCTCCCCAAAGATCACGCTCATCTTCCACATCATCGGATCACGGAAATTTCATGATGCCACCTCTAGGACCCCAGGCCACTTGTAGTGGTATTAAGGTTCCACCCAGGTCACCAAGGTCAACAATAGGGTCCCCAAGGCCATCAATGCCATCAAGCCCTTCTACCAAGTCCGATGGACATCATCAGTACAAGGATATCCCTAACCCATTAATTGCTGGAATGAGTAATGTACTAAATACCCCAAGCAGTGCAGCTTTTCCTACTGCATCTGCCGGAAGTGGTTCTGTAAAGAGTCAGCCTGGTTTGCTGGGAATGCCTTTAAATCAGATCTTGAACCAGCACAATGCTGCCTCCTTTCCAGCAAGTAGTTTACTCTCAGCAGCAGCCAAAGCACAGCTAGCAAATCAAAACAAACTTGCTGGTAACAACAGTAGCAGCAGTAGCAATTCTGGAGCTGTTGCTGGCAGTGGCAACGCTGAAGGACATAGCACTTTAAACACCATGTTCCCTCCTACTGCCAACATGCTTCTCCCAACAGGTGAAGGGCAAAGTGGTCGAGCAGCACTAAGAGATAAGCTGATGTCTCAGCAAAAAGACTCATTGCGGAAAAGAAAACAGCCACCTACCACAGTGTTGAGTTTGCTCAGACAGTCTCAAATGGATAGTTCTGCAGTTCCTAAACCTGGACCTGACTTGCTAAGGAAGCAGGGTCAGGGTTCATTTCCCATCAGTTCAATGTCTCAGTTACTACAGTCTATGAGTTGTCAAAGCTCTCACTTGAGTAGCAATAGTACCCCGGGTTGTGGGGGCTCAAATACTGCTTTGCCTTGCTCTGCTAACCAGCTGCATTTTACAGATCCCAATATGAACTCCAGTGTTCTTCAGAATTCACTGACACAGAACATACCTTTAAGAGGGGAAGCCGTGCACTGCCACAATGCAAACACTAACTTTGTTCACAGTAACAGTCCAGTCCCGAACCACCATCTTGCAGGTTTAATAAATCAGATTCAGGCTAGCGGGAACTGTGGGATGCTCAGTCAGTCGGGCATGGCTTTAGGAAATTCATTACATCCCAATCCACCTCAGTCAAGAATTTCAACGTCCTCCACTCCAGTGATACCAAACAGCATTGTTAGCAGCTATAATCAAACAAGTTCTGAAGCAGGTATGGTTTTATTAGAAAAAAGTACCCAAAGGTACTAAACTTTTCTACGTTTTTTAAAATTTGTACCAAGATATTTATTATGATAAGAAATGATCCTTTCCCCATTGTGAAATTCTCATCATTTCTTTAGTATTTATAATTTTATTTACAGAATGCTAGGGATTTGTCTATTAGAAAAAAATAACAGCCAAGGGGCTTCCATGTTTCCGTTATTTGTTGTCAATCTGTGTCATTTTGAATATCGTTCGACTTTCGGTTGGTTATATAACCATTGGACTCTAAACTACAAAAGAAGCCATAGAAGGCAGGGTTTCCTGGTTCATGAGACATGTACTTGGTTTATGCCAATATAAAAGCCGTTTCCCCAAGCTTTTGTTTGTATTCAGGTAAATGAAGCTCATCTTGGAAAACCCAAAAAGGCAAAAATAAATGGATTTTTTTGTTCTTGCTGCTGACCAGAAATAGGTGAATGGATAGGAAAAGGTAACTAGAAGTTGTATGAAGTAGAAAGCTGTCTTCTAATGTGTTTTCTTATTCTAGTTTGCTATCCTTTATTATTGTTTGAGAAAATTCAAAAATGGATATTGGCTCCTCCCTTTTAAAAAAGGTAATAATTTAAGTTTTCTAATAAAAAAAAGGCTTGAAAACCTGATTTCCAGAATTTTTGATCTTGAAATTGTTCTACAATTTTCTTATAGAACTAAACCTTTATTTTTACCATTGACATTAAGGTTTTGAATCCAAATTTATTATATCTCTTCATCCACTATTAATGAAGGAGACAAATTTATTTAAAAGTAGACACATTAGAAAGAACTGTGTTTTGTGCAATAGAGTCCTCAGAAGTTGTTATAAAAAACTGTAAAGAAGCACTAAAGAGATAAATTCATTGGACTATCAGAAAATTTGACCATGAAAACATTAGAAAGAATACCCAAACCCAACACTAATGATTTAAAAGATTTGTGGGAAATGACAGAGAGGAAATAAAAGATGATTGTAGAAAAAATATTATTCAGATATGAAAACAGTGGGCTTTAAAAACCAAATTGCTACTGGAAATTAGAAAACTGCTAAGGCGTTTAAAAATAAGCTATTGTGTAGATATGTATAGACTGCATTATACCACCATGCTGGAAAAGCATCATAACCTACATGTCTTCGTTGCTGATAGTAAAATCAAGTGTTTTGCCTCCTGGTGTCACTACTTACACCTGCCATCCTCTGCAATTTGTGTTATGTGTTATGTTTTGATGTCAGTATTTAATGAAGAACTGTTCATTGGCCTCTTGTGTTAAAAAGAATATAAGGTGGAGAAGATAATTGAAATGATTAGTGCCTTCTTGATATTCTTAGTCTAAGGAATCTCATGAAACTATTTTTTATGTGTTTAACAGGATACTTATTCCAAAGGGGCTTCCAACTTTTCAATGACTCATAATCCTTTTTAGATAATTCAACACAAATGAAAATTTAATCTTAACTCGTTTAGCAGATTAAAGTTGCTTAAAATCAGTCACTATTTAAAAATATACCATATTTATTAAGCATACCTTCAATCATTTAGATGAGACATTTTTAGTCTCATTGTGTTATATCTTTAAGTTTTGATACCCCTTACCTCAACTTACTTTGTTTCAGGTCTAAGTTCATATTGCAAAGTGTATGTATTTTATTAATGATGTATTTCAATACTTCTATAATGGAAAAGACCAACATTTATTTATATTCTTATTTCTTCTGGTTGTTAAGTTTAGACTTATTTTATACAGTCTTGGACATGTATTTTCTTGTTCCATGCATCTCTGTAAAACATCAGATCTGGATTGCCAGTGCTGGGATTGTCACAGGTTGAATATTTATTAATATAAGAAAAGTGTTAGCATATAAATAGCTAAAAGGGACAAGAATAAATATCTGGTAATGATATGGATGTGACCAGTGATGTGTAAGCTAACAGAAAGCATATGCTTGATAAAAACCTAGGTCAGTAAGAATTTTTAAAATATTGAACCCAATAAAATTAAATACTAATTAAAGTACATAGATCTGCTGTGCAGCTGGTTATGAAAATGGGTAGATTTACTAATTAATGTAACACTTGATGAGCTGAATGTTGAAGAGGTCTCTAATGCTGTGTTTCTTTTTGATACGTAGTGAACTGTGTCAACTGAACGTACTGTCACTGTTAATTGCTTAGCCTAGATATTTATTTACACTGACATTTATCCATCCATCAAATAAATGCCAAGTCTGGGCATTCAGAGTCAGACAGCAGATGACAGTCACAGCTATCCCTGTAGGTTTTACTGGCTATTCCTAGCATACCAGTAAAAAATGAGGAGAAAAACACATTTTATTCTTAACATGTTGCTTGTAGCTATCGTTGAGTACCTAATATGTGCTAGGTGATTTATCTATAGTATTTCTAATTTGTGTAGTTTTCCACAGTAGAAGATATTATTGTCCCCATTATACAGATGAGTAAACTGAGCCTCAGAGAAATTAAATAACTATCCAAGATCAAATATAACTGAATTAGGATTCAAACTCAGGTTCATCTGATTCTAAAATCCATTTTCTTCCCAGCTGGTCTTCTTCTGAGTTCTTCATCTGAAACATTTAGTGGTCCAAAATACTGGTTTCACTTTCAAAATCTTTAAAAATACCCAACACATGATGAATTAAAGAACATTGATGTTGTTAGAAGCCACCTTTGTAAATTTTTGATGCACTTTTAGACAACAGTCAGTTATTTTTGTCTTCTTTCTTTGGACTCTGATATCATAGTATACCATGATTAGAATGTTTGTATCAATACAGATGAAATGGCCAAAATATCAAGAGAACTGCCCCCTCTTTGTGAATCACATTTGGTGACCTTTATTTTAATGAATTGGTATCATCTCACTTACTCAGATAAGAGTGGGTTTCCTAGTGGGTGACATGTCAATAAACCTTTGAAGGAGGGGACTATGCAGATGCTAGTCTTGCCATTCCAAGCATGATAGCACAGTAGGGTGAAAGAGACCCACGGGTACCATGGTCCGATTCTATTCTGCAGTAACGGAGCCTAGACAAAACGCAAGTGACCTGCTCAATCCAGTGCCTTTTTTCCACTCTCCTAAGCAGCAGCTCAAAAATGTTACATTAAGAAATCAATTAAGACAAGAAATCACTTGCTCTGAAAATGCTTAATTTGATTGGTAATTTATTTTCAAAAACTTCTTTTAAAGAGAATTTTTGTCATAAGTAACCCAAATATTGATTTTTTAAACCTATATGTGAATTCTATGGGATGCATTTAAAATGTATAACTCAGGTATGGGAATTGGAGGCAAAGATAATAAAAGATTTGAATAAAGGATAGGATATATGGATAAAAGATATGAAATACTTAGAAAACGTTTCTAAAACTTACTATACAAGGCTCTAGTTGGTGTTTTGAAATTGCGTTTCCACTAAAGCTCTCTAAACACTTTGCATTGGAAAATTTACAATTCTGTTAGCTTTTTGGATATCAAATTACAGGTAAAGTTTAATATTTTCATGTAACAGATTTAGAACTGACCAGTAAGATACTTGGTGACATTCTTCAGGTTGCAAAGCAAAGCTCTGGTGGATCTGGCAACCAAACCCCAAAGTTCCTGATTCTCAGTCCAAACACTCAAACTGCTGAATGCAGGTTTGTTCTGAAATCCATCAGTAGTGGACATTTAAAGCAACTTTTCAGTTTATGAAGAGAGACAAGTTTCAGCATTTAAGTGGTTCCAGGACGTGTCCTCTGGTGTTTTGGTTTAGGGAGGAATCCAAAATCAGGTGCCCTTGACTGGCAAATTTCATCGGGCCCATGCCTCCTGCTGCCCACCTGCTGACTATATATGTGCTGACACACATGTCACAAGCCTCTGCAGAGGACCCAGCACTGTTAGTGTCCAAATGACAATCCATCCCTTCCATGGCCCTCTGGTTTTTCACAGTTTTCAAAAAAGCAAAAAGATTTAGACTACTCTGCTAACCAACTTAATAACTGAACCTTTTCTTCCTCCAGTGTGATAAAGTCACTAAATACAAGTTTTTCACTTTAAAATACTTTTTATATTCTCTTATTTTTTCCCTAATAAAAAACATTTAATCAGCTTTTCTATAAACACATGAAAATATGATGTTCTCATGGGGCAGAGTATGAGTTTGTACCAGAAGAGAAAATAATTCAAACATTTATTTGCCTTAACTCTAAAAGATATACATTGACTAACAAGAATATAAATAAACCTATGAATAAATATATGTTCATGGATATTTATATATATTTTTTAAAGCTCTGGAAAAGAAGGTGTTTTTCTTTCAGCACAAAATACATTTGATTGAAATTCAGTACAGCCACTGATATGGTAGGTATAAGAAAATGAAATAGAAACCACAAAAGAACACTTTGGGTAAAAGACTGTAAAGTAATCAGCTTGGTTTTTTGTTCTACATATTTATTTATTCTCAGAACATGCCAGTAAAGAAAATAAAGGGAAATTGTCATTTCCTACATTTGAGGTTACAGGTGCAAAAAGATTATGGGATAATAATGCTCAAGGGTGGATTGTGCTATATAAGCTAGCCCTCCCAGGATATGGGAAGTGTGTGTAGAAATAATATTCTAGTCTTATATAGACTAACCTAGAGTGAAGAAAGGCAGAGGCTCCTTTAAGTTTGTGACAGAATTAATAATAGTTGCTGTTGAAAGTATTTCCACCCAAATTTTTAAATGCCTAGATTTTATCCTTCATCTGATGCACAAGGCTTCTAGGTTAAAAGTTGCCCTCTGCTCTTGTTTTTTAACCAAATACCAAAACTATATTAAATTCTTTATTGTGTGTTAAAAATCTATGTCTATTCTTTTGGTTAAATTTTTGCAAAATGAGCCGTTTCTTCTTTGCTGTAAGATAGTTTTACAACAGACAATGTCTTGCTGTTTAAGAAGGCTTCCTAATATCAGGGTTACACCACTTGTTTTGTTTACATATTCCAGGTTTAATATTTCCTTGTGTACAAAAGGAGGAGTTAAAATATGTTTGACTTTAGATGTTGAGTCTGTGTAATCAAAGGTGATAACAGAACTCAGAGTGGTGTGGTATGTTTGCTGATTCAATGATCTATTTTGTACCTTTCAAGAAATAAATTGTCCCAGCTTGCAAATTGGGAGAATTTTATTCCACTGCAGTACACTAAGCTCACTTATAAAGCCACTAGGAATCCTTCAGTTCTCTAGTAGATGCCTAAACTATTATTTACTAAAACAAGTGGTCTGAAAACATTGAAGCAGCTTCTAAAAGTACCCAAATTCTAGGCAATTGTGTTAACTCTATAAAAATTTAACTCATCAAAAATAATGCTTAAAAATATTCCTATGATGTCATCAAAATAGATTTCATTTCCACATGCAGGTAGTACTAAATAAATCAAATCATAATGTTCTTACCTTCTAGGAACTTGTATCAAACATTAAAGCCAACCAAATAAAGAGTAAACTAAAAATTATTTTCTAAGAATTATACTTCTTGCAAATTCAAAGTAACAACTCACCTTTTTGCAGGTTAAAAATGGAACTAGATAACAGAAGTCTGAAGGAGTTGCTGAGATACTCCTAGGGTAGGAGCTAGTCCGGGCATGTTTGGAATATCTATCCAAGACCCATGGGAACAGGTATAAGAGAGAGTATTTATCACAAATACCCTAGAGCAGGGCTCCTGTGCTGCACGTCTTCATAGAGACACCTCTCGCACTATAGTCTGATAAATAGGCTTCCTGAAGCACAACTCCATAGACCATCCCCCACAGAGTTGAGCAACTCAGAGGCCTGATTGTAAAAGCAGTGTTCTTCAAACTTTTTTTTACTTCTTCCCACAGTAAGAAACTAACTTGCATTACAATCCACTAGAGATATGTTTTTAATGTATAACAAATAAAAGTTTTCTGAAAAAACACATTACATGTGATGTACTCTGATATTTTTGATCCCATTCTATCTGATTCTATCTTATTCTAATTTTTTTGTGTGTATGACAGTCATGACCCACTGAAAAGATTTTATCACCCACTAACAGACATGACCCAGCACTCATATGTATATAAGTTAACAGAAAGTTTCCACAAAATAATACCCTAGCTACTCAGTGTGCTCTTTTTTCTATTTCATTTATCAAAATATACTGGTTGGGGCATACTAAAGTGATTTTGCAGCCCCAAATAAATTTAAATGCTGTCTTAGAATATTGATGAGGCAAGTAACTCAGCAGATATTTATTGAGCACCGAATATGGGCTAAGCACTGTTTTAGCTGCAGATAAAATAGTATAGAATGGAAGGATACAAAGTTAACTGTATTAATAATCTAGAAACTCTGCTTGCTCTGCTCATTAAACAAAATAAGGAGATAAAACTTACAGTTGGAATATTGATGAAGCATTTTAACTTTTACTCTAGCATATTTCAAGAACAGAAATCCTACCAAGCAAAAGACTTAACTCTTTTCTCAACATTTGTTTCCTTACAATAAATATTAAGAGAAATGAGATATAAAGCATTTGTGAAAAAAAACTTTTGGGGCCAGCCCCATGGCGTAGCGGGTAAGTGCGCACGCTCAGCTGCTGGTGGCCTGGGTTTGGATCCCCGGCGCGCACCGATGCACCACTTGTCAAGCCATACTGTGGCGGCATCCCCTATAAAGTAGAGGAAGTCTTCCTCAGCCAAAAGAGGAGGATTGGCGTGGATGTTTTCTTAGGGCTGATCTTCCTCACCAAAAAAAAAAAAAAAACTTTTGTTACTTGAGTAAAGAAAAATCTCAGGCATTTTTCATTTATTCCAAATTTTCAGAGTAATTCTGTGTGTTAAGAAAGGAAATAGAAATGATCAGTAGCAAAAAAAAATCACATCTCTTTTTCTTGTCTGACTCCATTACCACCACAAGACTGACCTCCTTGATACAATCATAACTACTCAGACAACATATGCCAAGATTCAAGCTGCATCTGTATTCTTTCCTCCTCCCCAGCAGGTTGGCTCTGTTGAGGGTGGAGAGCATTTCCTCAGACAATGCCATTGATCCCTTCCCCCTCTTCTCCTAAGTGGTTTGGTTTTGGCTCCCTCCCTCCCTTGATTGTGGAGAAGGAATAGCCACTAGTCACTAGGGCTTCCTGCCTATTTCTGGTAAAGGAATGCTAGGAATTTACATCAGGATCCAAAGCACAAAGATAGAGATTGGTATATACAATCAATATATAAATACATATTACCACGCCTTTACTAAGGCTTGGGAAAATAATGTCTTGTTGGAAGATCTAGAGTTCTCACAAAAGTTATCTTTCTACTTTTTCTAAAATCAGTCCTGTAAATATGGAGCAGAAAATTTTACGATTTCTCTGGGGGTGAAAAGTGAATCATTTATTAGACTCACTAGGGCATGATATTTTCTCTTGTCTCTAGAAGCATTCATTTTTATTAAGGATTACGATTGACCCAGTTTACAGTTAAAGTACACTTGCCAAAGCAAATGATAAAGGTCAAATGGTGAAGGAGTACCTTCTATATGACTCATTTCTTAGGTTCTTGAATTTTATGGATAAAAATCAGTATTTGGGTGTATCAATTTAGAAAAAGTTTTCTAGCATAAAGTAGTATTTATTCAAAATTGGAGATACAGATCAAACTGTGGTATAATTACATTCTTAAACACCTTATTGGTCCATTTGATATGAGCTTTATGCTCTCTCTTGCATACATACAAAGACATGTACAACAATATTGTTAATACTTCCGTGCCAGCCATAGAAGAGTGTAATATAATATTAACAACGACTTTTCTCAAAGAATATTGGTAATGAAGAATAGAAATAAATCTAAAGAGGTAGACATTACTTTTGTTTTGAAAAGCATTTTTTAAATAATAAGGCAGATAAAACATCTCAAGAATGAAATTAGTAGGAAAATACCCTTTAAAAAAATTTTCTGATGCTATTTCTGTATGTACACACATATACACTCACATCATAAATTATATGTCTGTGCAAAGAGTACCGTTGGTATCTGGAAATCTACTGCACTGGACAAGTTCCCACCATCATTTCCTTGTCTACTAGACTATCTCAATCTCTGACTGGGTGTCCAGGCACGTGATATCGCAACAGGAAAGTTTATTGGGTGGCTGTCCAATCTTCTCTCCTACTTCTTTAAAAGCAACGGAGACAATGAGAAAAAGAAATTGTGCCAGTTCACGATGCTGCTGGCTGGCATGAAATAATAATTTTTTCCAATTAAAGGACTTCTCCAACTTACTAATTTGTTCCAGGCAACCAGCTGCCTTTTTTTTTTTTTTCTTTTTTTGTGCAGATCAGCCCTGAGCTAACATCTGCCAATCTTCCTCTTTTTTTTTGCTGAGGAAGACTGGCTCTGGGCTAACATCCATGCCCATCTTCCTCTACTTTATATGGGACGCCGCCACAGCATGGCTTGACAAGTGGTGCGTTGGTGTGCGCCCAGGATCCGAACCGGCGGACCCCAGGCCGCTGCGCAGTGGAGCGTGCTCACTCAACCACTTGCGCCACCGGGCCGGCCCCCCAGCTGCCTTGTGGTTAGTTAACTGCTAAATGTTTAGTGAATAATTTGCTTCTTAAAAAACTTTTAGCAACTGTCCGTTTCATTAGATTAAGCACAAAACATCTTGGCTGCACAAAAAAAAAAAAAAAAATCAACTGTAAGAAAGCATTTTTCCCCACATGCTTCAACAGATCATAAGGTTTTTATGCAGAACTGTGAAGTAGGTTCACCAGAGAGTGCCTATTCAAGATTAAGTGGTTCAGAAATAAGCAATCTCCAATTTCCCTCCAGCTATAAAAATTCAGAGTCCTCTTTGAATGACCCAAGCATTAAGGAGTGACTTTAAGAACTCAGAGTACTTTGGGATGGACCTCTTCCTCTATAAGGTGATTTTAACTCCCTGGAACACCTGGGAGTCTTCTAAAGTAACTCATCATCTTCCAGCCGTCTCCTTTCCAGCAATCCCTTATCTCCTGACATTGGGCCAATACACTGGAGACTCAGTTTTCACTTTCTGTGCAAGTGGGTGGTATTCTCTCCCTTTCTCCACATACACACATGCCACACACACAGCATCAAATGATTTGAGTTCTAGAAGTTGAGTGTAAGTTTTTTGATTTTCTTAATAGATTCATTCAACCAACAAACATTTGTTGAATGCCAACCATGTGTAAATACAGAGGAAAATAAGTGGTCCTTGCTTTTAATAGTTTAGATAGATGATTTCAAATTTCATCCCTGCTTGTCTAAGGCAGCAGGTTTAACCATGAGTAGGAGGGCTGGAGTGTGTGGGAAAGCAGTGTACAATATTTTCAGTACTATTTCTTTGTGTTGAGGATGCATAGGACTCTATTACCCTCCATGCACTTTATTATCTCCTTGTCTTTTTTTTACATTACTTTGCTTCTACTTAGAAGCCCTTTCTATCTCCTTTTCCACTCTCAAATCCCAGATCAAATGTTACCATTTGCTTAGTTTTCCCTAACACCTTCAGTTTTACAATTGTTCCCATGTTATATACCTGTTAGAGCTCTTAGCATATTGCATTATAGTTGCACTAGCTATATGAAAAGAGCTTTAAAATTTCCTTCTTCATAATAAGCTTCAATAAATGTATATTTGAGGGAGGAAAAAGAGAGACAGGGAGATCCGTGTGTTTATCACTTTGCCTAAAGTCTGAGTTCCTGCAGGAAAAGGCAGGGTGTTGTGGTTTGGTTTGGTTTGGTTTGGTTTGGTTTTGTATCACCGTTTCTGTCCTTTTGTTCAGCAGAGTACGCCTGTTTGTTGAATTGATCTATTGAAAATTAGAGAAAATAAAAAATAGTCCTTGATCCACATATTACCCTTAAGAAGCTTGTGATATTCATCACCTGCTTGTTTGTAACGCAAAAATACACCCAGAGTAACTATATTTTCTTTATTGTCTTTCCTCAGGAATATTTAGATGGAGAATTTTTAGAATAATGTCCCCAAATGGCTACTTTCTTGAATCCTAAGTATGGATGCTTCTCTCTTACAAATAAAGATAAAAAAATAATAACCTCTAAGGAAATCCTTCATCTACAAAGCCTTACTATATATACGCTAGAGTATTTTGAAAATGTGCTCTGACTGTGGTTAGAGATATGGTGATCTGGACATTTAAATATGTCATTATTATTTAGCTGATAGGAATAAAGGCCAGAGATAGTGATTACTAGCAAATAAGAGTTTTTATTAGTTTGTTTAAAAAGATGGTTTTCAAATGCAAATAAAGCACAGTTCCTATTTATGGAAATATCACCAAGATTTAAGAAGCAATGAAATGTTTAAGGTGTTGATTGTTTTATTACAAATCTGAGTTAATATTTTAAAAATTGTATACCGTATGCCTACTTCAGCATTCGAGATGTTCCTACCCTACTCTGTGAACATAGTCATTATTTCTTGACAATATTTTATAAATATTTATGTATTTTCAGAGGGTTTTTTTAATCTCATTCTTGAAATGAAACACTGAGAGCTTTAAAAAAAAAGCATACGTGACAGCTGGGAAAAATTGCAAAGTCGTGCTATAGGGTTATTCTATAAAGTGCGTTGGATATGCTGATTTATACTTACTACTTTACCACATCTAACTAACTAACTAACTACAACTACTTATGTCAATAATAATGATGACAATGATTACTCCTTTTATTTGTATAGACTTTTACACATTACAAGCCTTTACTTATTTTTGATTCTCATAACAATCATGCCAATGATGTTATGAGATCCTAAGGATTTTTCCTTAGGAAAAATTCAAAGGTAGGAAAGTATCATAGGCAGGAAGATGTTCATCCCTGTGTTATATAAAAAGATAAAAAAATCAAAATATAAATGCCAAACTTTATCAGAAGTTTTCATTAAATATGGTCAATCCATATACTATGTGGTTTAAAATATTAATACAAAGTACATATCAAAAAGGAAAAATTCTTATGTTACTCCATTAGGAGAAAATAAGAATAAAAAATTACATTTGTACTATTACAACTTTGGAAACATTTGTTTGTGTTTAGACAAGACCTCAATGGTAACATAGTCAAATATAAAGTTTCTTGTTATGGCATAGCACAGCAGTAAAGTGTTTGAATTATTTTAGATTTTCAGTAACACTGGTATTGTTCATTATTCCATGTACATGTTTAATATAAAATTAAATACATATGCTTGTAATAATAAATATTTGCCAAATACATGTATTACATAAAACAGTGCACCTCTTTAGGGAAGACCTTTTATGAAAAGATGATTATAGGTTCCTTTCTAACAGAATGTGATTCTCACTCTCCCCACCCCACCTCTAGTGCATCTGGATCACCAGGGGTGATTTCAAAGAATGCTACTGTCCAGGCGGACCCCAAGAGATGAGTTTTCAACTGGTCTGGGATAGGGCCCAGGCGTTGTTTTGTTTTATTTTTTTGAAGTACTCCAGGGAATTCTATTGTCAGCTTGAATTGAGAACAACCAAAACAACTATAATAAGCGACTGAAATGTTATATTTTTAAATACTAAATTCCCTGAATTTTCATCTCTAGTGTAAGACTTTCAAGATTAAGAATGGTATTTGGGTGAAGACTGGTCTGATTTAAGGAATCATGAGTACAAAGTATCTTTATGCTATCTTGGTGACAAAGATGAAAACATAATGATGAAACACAGTGTTGGTGAGAAATGAGCATTGCCATACACTGTTTATAGAAATGTAAATTGCATGTATATTGATCAACTTTGCTGGAGGGCAGTTTGACAATATGTATCCAAAACCTTAAAAATATATAACCCTTTTGTCCCTGAAATTCCACTTTTAGGCATTTATCCTTAGAAAATAATTGGGCATGTTGGCAAAGATGAGTTAATAAGAATGTTTATCATAGTGTTGCTTAGTAAAATAGTAAAAAATACTAAAAGATTGTAAACAATCAAAATATCTGTGACTGTAGGTTGATTAAATTATGGTATATCCATACATGATGTTAGTAAAATGGTTCTATAGTTAACATGGGAAGATACAATATATTGATAAATGAAGAAAAGTTACAAAATAGCATGATTCCATTTCTGTTAAAATATGTCATATGTATATATACATCTGCATATACATACAAGTGGGAAAAGCCCAGAAAACTATGCACTAAAATATTAATAGTTATTTTTATAGGTACTTTTTATTTTCTGTTTTATACTCTCATGTATATTCTAGTTGTTGTTTTTTTCACTAAAAGC
The DNA here is from genome assembly GCF_020826845.1 of Diceros bicornis minor. Taxonomy (NCBI): domain Eukaryota; kingdom Metazoa; phylum Chordata; class Mammalia; order Perissodactyla; family Rhinocerotidae; genus Diceros; species Diceros bicornis. The sequence continues at coordinate 32,762,424 of NC_080749.1, forward strand.
AAGTACTATAATTACAAATGCAGACCAATGCCTTTTTTAAAAAAGTAAAAACATATTTTGAAAAATGAAGCCTTGTTACTTTTATCTACCCAATTGAATGAACTACAACACAGATTCCCCCATCTTCACCTTGTCCAGCTTTGAAAAACAAGCTGTTTGAATAGAAACAGCTATTTCTTAATATGCTAAATTTCTTCAATAAATGTATTTTCAAAGTAGGTTAGGAAGTGTAAAGTTAAACTTAAGTTTCATTAACAGATGTCAAATTATCTCTGATTACAATTAATGTGATTAAAGTGGGCAGAGGTGACATGTAACAAATTAACTGAAATGTATCTCAATGTATCTTTATGAGGTCATCTTCCTTAACATCCATAATTAATAAACGGGTTGTGTTTTTTTCATTTTAGGTATTTCAGGACCATCATCCTCCATAGCCATAGCTGGCACCAACCATCCTGCCATCACAAAGACAACATCTGTTCTTCAAGATGGCGTCATAGTCACCACCGCAGCTGGAAATCCACTGCAGAGTCAGCTGCCCATTGGGAGTGATTTTCCTTTTGTTGGCCAGGAGCACGCACTTCATTTTCCATCCAACAGCACTTCAAACAACCATCTTCCACACCCCTTGAATCCCAGCCTCCTCAGTTCTCTACCTATCTCTTTGCCAGTGAATCAACAGCATCTCCTAAACCAGAATCTATTAAATATCCTCCAGCCTTCAGCAGGAGAAGGCAAGTCTGAGATCAACCTCCACCCTTTAGGTTTTCTCAACCCGAATGTAAACGCTGCTTTAGCTTTTCTCTCCGGTGACATGGATGGGCAGGTATTGCAGCCTGTTCACTTTCAGCTCTTAGCAGCCCTGCTTCAGAACCAAGCAGCTGCCATGCTTCCCCTGCCATCTTTCAATCTGACCATCTCAGATCTTTTGCAACAGCAAAATACCCCTTTACCCTCATTAACACAGATGACAGCCCCACCAGACCATTTGCCAAGCAATCAGTCAGAGAACAGCCGAGCTGAGACCCTTTTAACCAGCCCCCTGGGGAACCCTTTACCAAGCTTTGCAGGCAGTGACACAACTTTTAACCCCCTGTTCCTCCCCGCTGTCACTGGGGCCTCAGGATTAATGGCCTTGAATCCCCAGCTGTTGGGAGGTGTCCTGAACTCGGCATCCGCCAACACCGCTAATCATCCAGAGGTTTCCATAGCAACTTCCTCCCAGGCAACCACTACCACAACCACTACATCATCAGCAGTGGCAGCACTGACTGTCTCAACACTTGGTGGGACAGCAGTGGTGTCAATGGCAGAAACATTGCTGAATATATCTAATAATGCTGGGAATACACCTGGTCCAGCTAAACTCAACAGTAACTCTGTGGTGCCACAGCTACTTAACCCTCTACTGGGGACAGGTCTGCTTGGTAAGTTAAATGTTTTCACAAATTTTTACAAAAGAAACGTCTTTCTGATTCTATTTTCTCCTTTTTAAAAACTCCATTTTGTCACGCTATTTTTAAAAATGTTTTTGTTATGTCACAGCTTGCTTAAGGAACTAAATATAATAACACCCGCACACAACCGTAGTTATACAAACATGAAAATGACTTTTTCCTTTTCCCCTATTCTAGCAATACTAAATATCATTTTAATCTGCTTTCTGTTCTAATTCTGATGCCACCTAAACCTAACCTACCCATCATTCTCTTAAGCCAAATGAAGTCTTATTTTTCAAATAATGAAGCACAGGTACATCTTAAAAATAACTTTTATTTGAATTTTAGTTGGTGTGGCATCACAGGGTTAGTATGAGCAGCTGCACCCTGGATGGAAACAGTTTGAGGAATTGTTTTTCCAGGTGATCCCTAAATAAACAAAACTAAATGCTTATCCAGCAAAATAAGAAACAAGGCATAAAAACATTCAAAGTTTGCCCAAGTTCAAAGAAACAGACAGCCCCAATAGCTGCTGCTAGATTTCCTTAGACAGTATTATTCTTTAGAACTTTGAGGCTTAAAAACAAAATCCTTCATGTAGATTATCCTATCACAAAAAGGTTAAAAATAATGTCAAGTGTATTCCACTGAGTGATGCAGGTAACTATATCATGAAGTACAGAGATGGTGTCCATAACGTCTGGAAACATAGGCAAATATACATGATGTTATCAAAGGCACCTTCACTATATAAAAAAAAAATACGTTTCCAGATTTTATGGACCTCTTTATAATATAGTTTAATTAGTTCTCTTTAGTGTTGAAATATGTAGTTAAATAATCTAAAAAGCATTACAGATTTATATATTTCAAGTTATAGGACAATTTCTATTGTCCTCAAGATAATTTCAAAACAAGTTAATTTTAAATTTTGAATATAAATTTAGTTATTAACTAATCCTATCTAATTATATAATATTTATTTTGAATTATTATGACAACGAAATCTTTTGTATTATTAGCTTTCTTTACAGTTTTAATTTTAGGTGACCAAGCTTTTATTTAAAAATAAAATACATATTTCTAAACCAAATCTGATTTTATTTGGTGGTGTTTATTGATGATTGTGGCTTGAGAACTAAATTTTGTCAACAAAGCCCAATCAAACTCACTTGTTTTAATCATCTTGTCAAATACTTATGATTGCTAAAACACTTTAGGACTAATTTCAACCTTTAATTGTTGGTGCTATAAAAAAATAGTTTCAAGAAATTATATAACACTGACGCTCGATATATAAAAATTGGCTAATGGATAGGGCAAAGACTAAGTAGTTTCTCCATGATATAAAATTTAAAAACTAACTATGAAAGATAAAATTAAATAATAAAACTATTCTTTCCTTACCACTTAGTAAGACTTTGAGGAGAAAAAGAGAAAGGAATTACCATACATACAGTCTAGTTTTTAGACTTTGTTTCAGAAATCCTCAGGTGCAAAGATAGGCATAGGATCTCCAAAGAATCACGTTGACTTACATTTTATGTTTTTCAAACTATAGGTGACATGTCCTCAATAAACAATACTTTGAATAACCATCAACTGACTCATCTACAGTCGCTGTTAAACAACAATCAGATGTTTCCTCCAAATCAGCAACAGCAGCAGCTTCTGCAGGGGTACCAGCATCTCCAGGCATTTCAAGGACAGTCCACAATTCCTTGCCCAGCTAACAATAACCCCATGGCTTGTCTGTTTCAGAACTTTCAGGTACTCTTCTTCCCTGGGTTACTTAAGTAGAAAACAATGTCTAGGTTTGTTTAAACACTTAATTTGGGGGAAAAGACGAAAAAAAGAAGTACGTGCCCTTTCACCTCTACTTACTGTTATTTCTCGATAATGAATATTGTTAAACATTCCAGTCTTTTGTGTGAAGATTATTTTATTTTGCCTGAAGCATCTCAGTGCCTTTGGAACTGAGAGTAAAAACTGATCATGTTACTCTCCTAAACCCTTTTGTGATTTACTCTCACGATTAAAATCTTCATCCTTAACATGCCTGTTTGGCCTCGATATCCAGCCCCAGCTCTCACCACTATCTCCCTGGCTTCAACCACGTGGTCTTCCTTTAGTTCTACAAGCTGAATATATTCGTGATAGATTAAGGAGCTAGATGGAAAAGAGTAACACTTAATAAATATAAGAAGAAAATATAGAAGTTTTTTTTATAATCTTGGGGTAGAGAAGGCTCTTTCAGTAAGATGCCAAACCAAGAAGTCAAAAAGAAAAGAAATAACAGAGTTGAACCCATAAAACTTTAAAATTTCTGTATGATCAAGGGAATTCTAAACAAAGTTAAAGGCAAGTGGCAACCTGGGGGAAGACACTTGTATAATAATAGCAAATAATTGACATCATTAATATAAAAAGAGCTCTTACAAGTCAGGAAGAAAAAAAGATAATTGATTAGAAAAATGAGCAATAGATATGAACAGACAATTCACAGAATATGAAAGATAAATTATTAATAAACATATGAAAAGAATAATCAGAGTTATACAAATTACAGCTCTATTATGTCCATCACATTGATGATTTCCTTGCTGACAGTGGTGTGGGGAAATGGATTCTTTTAGATGTATTGGTGGTCTGATTGTATGCTGATACATTCCTTTTGGAAGGTAATTTGATAGTTTATCAGGTTTTTAAATATACATGTCCTTTGACTCAGAAGTTCAACTTCCATGTATTTATTTTAAAGAAATCTTCAAATGTGAACAAAAGGGCACATACCAGAATGTTTATTACAACATGATATGTGGTAGAAAAAATTAGAAACCACTTAATCATCTATCAGTAGGGGAATAGTTAAATGTGTTATGCTATATCCATCTATCTAGTAGTTTAAATGATTAGGTAGACTTGTATAATCTGACAGAAAGATCCACAAGATTGCAAGACTTCAATACTGTAGTATTGGAAAACAATATTAAAATACTCACCATTTATGTGAAAGAAAGAAGGAAGGAAGGGAGAAAGGAAAGAATGAAGAATGGAAACTAGATATACACCTACACACTTTAATGTATTAAAAGTGAGTGTCTGCAAGGATGCACTCCAGCACTGATTGCTTCTGAGAAGGGAAAGGGGATTGGAGTGGGATGGGAAAGTACAGGTTTGGTGGGGAGCAGTGATGAGGAAAATTTTTATATTTTTTGACAATGAGAAAATATTCGTATATGTCTTATGTAATAAAATAATTTAGAAGGAAAGAGGAAGTGTTCAACCATATCACTGAGAATCAAGTAGATAAAGCCTGAAGAGAATCCATTAGATGTAGCAGTTAGGACATCACCAGTGACTTGGTAGAATGCAGTTTTGGTGGAGTGGTGGGAGCAAGAGCCAGATTGCAATAATGGAGGAATGAAAAAGATTAGGAATTAAAGAGTGTGGATTATTCCTTCAAAAACTTAACTATGAAGAACATAAGAGAAATAGAGTGGTGCCCCTAGGCAGGCGTAGGTTGAATGCAAACTTTTAAAATATGGAAGCTATGCACATAGTTGTATGCTAAAGGAAGGAGCTCAAAAAAGTGGAAGATATTGAACATAAGAGAAGGGATAACAGATGAGGCAAGATCCTTGAGGAGTGGCTTGGCATCCAGAGCATAAATGGAGAACTTACCCTCAGAGAGCAGAAGGGCCCCCTGTTACACTGGGAAGCAGGACAGGATTTGGGACACATGCAGTTGCAGGGAACTGTGTGCTGCTGGGGGCAGGGAATAGCAGAGTATAAGAATTACAAGAATTCTTGACCTATGAACTCCATTTTCTCTATTAAGTAAGGTTATCCACTAAAAATAGTGCCAGAGATGGTATAGCAGCCAGCTTTAAGAAGTGGATGAGGGCCGGCCCCGTGGCTTAGCGGTTAAGTGCGCACGCTCCGCTGCTGGCGGCCCGGGTTCGGATCCCGGGCGCGCACCGACGCACCGCTTCTCCGGCCATGCTGAGGCGGCATCCCACATACAGCAACTAGAAGGATGTGCAGCTATGACATACAACTATCTACTGGGGCTTTGGGGGAAAAAATAAATAGATAAATAAATAAAAGTTTAAAAAAAAAAAGAAGTGGATGAAGATTTGAATAGTTGTGGAGGAGAGTGGTGCCTAACTAGAGGATCATAGGATTGATGGGAACAATAAGCCCCAGTTGGAAGCCATAGTTCCTGTAAACAGATACTCAGCATCCTCACTGTAGATACAGATAAGGCAGGCAGTTAAATTGATCCAAGATTGGGATTTTATCTGGTAGGTGTAGACAAGGGGAGAATGACAAGAGAGTGGTTGATGTGCTAATGGATCCCAGGCTCTGGTTTAGTAGGGAAGGATGTGAAGACTGGGAGGGAGTGATTGTTGTGGGGAAAATCTGAAGTATCAAGGATCTGGAACAGCAATTCTTAGACGGGGTTGGTGAAATTAGAACAACCTCAGGACTTTTTCAAACTGCACTCATCCTTCCTGTCCTGAGCATTGATATTCTTCCCTGGTGGGTATTTCCTTTCTTGACCTTTTCTCTATTGAGAACCACTTCTTAGAGAGCCATTGTCACTGTTGATAGCATGGGAGTGTCCCTCACCCGGTAGCCTGGTAAGGTTGAAGAGTAGGTGTTACTACCCTATCTGAAGACTTCAAAAATATAGTGTCATATCAGAAATATTTTATTGTTAATAAAGGAGTGTGTGTATTTTGTTTTGTCTTATCTTATATTGTATTTCACTTAGTTCAGTAGAAATATCAGTGAGTTAGAAATCATTTTCAAAATCTGGTTCCCTTTGTATTTTGAGCAGTGCTGGTCACTGACTTGTTTCTCTCTTTGAATCCCAAATTGCAAAACTACTCCATGTAGTTAGAGTCATTACTGGGAATGTAATGTAGTGTAGTTAGTGTCATCACCTGAAAACATTTTGTGTCCAACCACCTCAACTTCAGTTTTTCTAGAGAATGTGTAGTAATGATGATTAAAGAAAAAAAAAAAGGTTGAATAATGTCAACCAAAGAAACAGTACCCAAATATAATCAAAATATGTTTTTCTATACACAGTGACTTTTTATTTCATTTTTGAGCTTTATTCTTTCTTTATATTTCCTTCCCTGTTACATTTGTTTGTCTTTTGGTAAATATTAAAGTTATGGTCTTTGAGATCTTTAAATTTTTTTCTCTCTTTCACTGCTTCCTGTCTATTTCTTTAAGGTGAGGATGCAGGAAGATGCAGCTCTCCTAAACAAAAGAATAAGCTCTCAGCCGGGGCTCACAGCACTTCCTGAGAATCTGAACACTACACTTCCGCCTTTCCAAGATACATCTTGTGAGTTGCAACCGAGGATTGACCCATCTCTTGGTCAGCAGGTGAAGGATGGCCTTGTTGTGGGTGGCCAAGGTGATGCTTCTGTAGATGCCATTTACAAGGCAGTTGTTGATGCAGCCAGCAAAGGAATGCAGGTTGTCATCACCACTGCGGTCAACAGTACAACTCAGATCAGCCCCATTCCAGCTCTGAGTGCCATGAGTGCCTTCACTGCTTCAATTGGTGACCCATTAAGTCTCCCCAGTGCTGTCAGTGCGGTCATTCATGGACGAAATATGGGCAGTGTCGATCACGATGGTAGGCTGAGGAGTGCAAGAGGGGCTCGGCTGCCCAGGAATCTGGACCATGGGAAAAACTTAAACGAAGGAGATGGGTTTGAATATTTCAAGTCAGCAAGTTGCCACACATCCAAAAAACAGTGGGATGGGGAGCAAAGCCCTGGAGGGGAGCGAAACAGGTGGAAGTGCGAGGAATTTTTAGATCATCCAGGCCATATCCACAGTAGTCCTTGTCACGAAAGGTCCAATAATGTCTCTACACTGCCATTTCTGCCTGGGGAACAGCACCCAATACTGTTACCACCAAGAAACTGTCAAGGGGATAAAATTCTGGAAGAAAATTTCAGGTATAATAACTACAAAAGAACTATGATGACTTTTAAGGAGAGACTAGAGAACACTGTGGAAAGATGTGCACACATTAATGGGAACAGACCTCGACAGAGTCGGGGCTTTGGAGAGCTGCTGAGCACCACAAGACAAGACCTAGTCCTAGAAGAGCAGTCTCCGAGCTCCTCAAATAGTTTGGAGAGTTCTCTGGTCAAAGACTACATCCATTACAATGGAGACTTTAATGCCAAAAGCATTAATGGGTGTGTGCCTAGCCCTTCAGACGCTAAAAGCATTAGTAGTGAAGATGACCTAAGAAATCCAGACTCCCCTTCTTCAAATGAGTTGATACATTATAGGCCAAGGACGTTCAACGTTGGCGACTTGGTCTGGGGCCAAATCAAAGGACTTACTTCTTGGCCTGGAAAATTAGTAAGAGAAGACGACGTTCACAATTCATGTCAACAAAGCCCCGAGGAAGGGAAGGTATACCAATCTTTATCCATTGTCAAATAACTAACCTTTGTTCAGATATCAATTATTATTTTTTGTTATCATCACTTTGGATTCTTTGGATTTGAAATTAGGATTCTTCATGACTCATTGAGGTCTCACAAGCTTCTGGAGCGTATAATGAAGAGGGGATGGTTATAGTCACCAAAATGTCATATCATCAAGTGGTGAGTCGTAAAGCATTTGTAGATCCCACTAGGGCTGAGGGTGGCTCTAACCCAGGAACCAGATTTCCAGAATGTTGTTAACTCTGCCTTCCTTCCCTGCATTTATCTAATTCTTCATTTCATACACAGAGGATGAAGGCAAGTGGCAATGACTGGGAAAAAATTTGGAGTCCAGGAGTGTGGCAGAGGTAGGGGCCCTCCTAGGCAACAGGAAGTGCCAGGGGACTGCGTCTCCTCCATGTGCTTACATGTGACATTTAGAGCTGCGGAGAGGGTAAAATCGGGGTGGAGTTGCAGCCATTTCTGGAAGCAGCAGGTAATGTCTGAGTTCAGAATGGTGTCTCCTTTCAGGAAAAGTTCTGGGCCTTTATAACATATGGAAATGTTTAACCCCATGGTCTGGTTCTACTTACCACAATCTGATCATATAAATTAAATGAAAACTTCTCCATGAAACTACCATTCAATTTAGAAGAAATTAGTAGGGGTCTTCTGGGCTTTTTTCTCCCTCACAATGAGTAGAATTGGCTCACTAAGCAAGCAATATGCAGAATGTTTAAAGTAGGTAGAAAAATTTATATTTGACCAGGAAGAGATAATTATGCACATTCCCCACATATGACGAAGAAACATATAACTTTTAATCTCCTTAGGAAATAAAAATTACTCTTACAGGTATATATTATTCTCTTAAAGAGTATATTGTATAAAGCTATTTCAACTCTGCTCAAACCTCCACTGGCACTTAGGTTTAATGGCAGGAAACCAAAAGCATTTATGTCAGCACAATAAAAAGATTGTCTTTCTCCAAATGACTGGGAGGTCCTTAAACTCATTGCTTATAATGCCTAATACATACTTGTCAGGATACACTCTGGGCGTAATGTTTCTACGTTTGATAAGAAAATGAATTCCATACTCCTATTCACAAAACATTTTATTCTCTAATCTTTCTGAGACCAGACAAAACATTCTTTAGGTTGATAAACCTAAATATTTTTGACATTTTATTAAAAAAAATAATTAGAAACAGCAGAATAGGGCTTTTATGATATAAAGGGAACTGCTACAAATACAAGATGTAGACATTGAACTGTTTTACAACCTGTGTGCAGATGAAACTGTCTTTTTTATGTGGCATTTTACAAAAAACTTAACTAAAGAAAAGATTATGGCCTCCCTTTCCTGGAAACATTCTTCCTGTCCTAAATGCCTTGTCTAAATATCTTTTTATGGTCTCAGGAGAATAAAGGCATGTACTTTTAACACATTTCACATTAAACAATGGTCCTAATCTTCTGATTAGTCTGTGTTCACAAACTCCTGAGATTGAGTTACCCGCTAGTATTTGGGGAGATGCACTTAAAAAAAAAATCATTATCTAAGAGTCCAAGAAACATTTATTTTGCTTCTTTTAAGTAAACAACTGGTGTTCATCCACTATAAAAAATAATATGTGTTTCAAAAATCCAGATTCTTCTTCATTATTGTAGGCAATAGATGAATTCCTAATAGGGAGCATAAAATTGTTTCTGTAAATTCAAATATTCCCCCTACCAGTGACATTGTAATTTTGCATTCTCAAAACCTTGATATCAAAACTTGATATCAAGATACACTAAAAACATTTTTAGTAATTCAGAAAAAATAATTTAAAGCACACATTCAGAGGTGCAAAATTGAAAACATACAATAAAATATTAATAACAACACATGAAATATTTATCATTAAAAAGCAAGGTATAACAGCCTTAAAAGCTGCAGGGCACTTAACATTTTTAAAAACTTCTGGTCTTTTTAGAACCTACCTCACTTTTGCACATAAGAAAAACAAAGTACTACTTCACAAGCGCTGTTTTTTCTTCTATAGCTCACAAAACAAAGGAAAGGCTTCCTCATATCTTATTTAATGATGTCCAGCAAGCCAAACAGTGTTCTTAGTTTGTAACACCAGAAAAGGCAAAATTTCGAACACAGGTCTGTCTGACTTCAAGCCAAATAGCCTTTGCCTGATGTCATGGCAATCCTGGTTCGTCAAGAAAAAAATTAAACTATGTTCAATATCTGTGTAAGACTAAGTGTGCTCTATTTGAAAAGATTTCCAGTAAAACTTTTTTTAAATTTGTACTCTTAGTCAAGTGAACCAATGATGATGTAATTTTTATTTACGTAGAACCCGTGAGTCCTCAGCAATGTTGGAGAAATAAAATCTTGTGCGTTAATAATCAGACTTCAGCTTTTAAAAAGGTAAACAGTGCATTAGGTTCCCTTCTATACACTGTGGCAATGCCTGACATTTTAGTAAAGTGAAGAGAGAGACTGACTCCATAAACAATTTGTTTATTATAGTAAAATCTTATTAAATCCTTCTTACTAATGTGGACTGTGGGACCATTTCCCCTAGTGTTTATCTTTGTGGTATCTCAGAAGAAAAGGTTTCCTAAAGAATTTTCTTACACATTACCATTTTAAACCTTCTTAGCCTCTCAGTTTTTCATACTATTTCAATGTCCACCAAAGTAAATTAATCCAAGATCCTGTCAGATCTCTCCAGACAAAATCTGTGTTAACTCCAGTGTAGAACAGATTTATTATACACCCCCCACATCCCACAAACCTGTCATTTATTTTCTGTTACAGTCTTTGTTCTCAGCAAGCCACTTCAAATTCTTTTCAGAAGAAGCAAGCAAAGTAGAAAAAATAAGTAATTAATTAACGGTATTACAGGTTACTAATTCAAAACAAGCCAGGCACCTCTCGTGTTTTCAGTGTTCTCCAGACTGCGAAGTCCATGCTGTGATTGGAGCACTGATATCTGAGGGGCTGAGATCACCATGTTGTCCATAAGTTGCTACTTTATAGCAGACTGTTTGTCATGAGAGTGTAAATGACTTAGTCAGTTTATGATTTTAGAAAGGCATTTTTTTTTTTTTGTGAGGAAGATCAGCCCTGAGCTAACATCCATGCTAATCCTCCTCTTTTTGCTGAGGAAGACTGGCTCTGAGCTAACATATATTGCCAATCCTCCTCCGTTTTTTTTTCCCCCAAAGCCCCAGTAGATAGTTGTATGTCATAGTTGCACATCCTTCTAGTTGCTGCATATGGGACGCGGCCTCAGCATGGCAGGAGAAGCGGTGCGTCGGTGCACGCCCGGGATCCGAACCCGGGCCGCCAGTAGCAGAGCGCGCGCACTTAACCGCTAAGCCAGGGGCCGGCCGTGGAAAGGCATTTTTAGTCCGTGGTGGAGTGTTAAATGTAACAGAATTACTAATAATGTATTAGAAATGTTCTGCAGTTTCTGATATTACTTCTTAAGAGGTTTGATTTCTAAACATCAAATATTGTATGAACACAGTCTACAGAGAACTAGAGAGAAACGCAGGATGTGGCAGAAAGAGGCATGGGCTTTGAGCCTTCTGACATGAGCTTAATCCCAGCTCTGTCAGTCACCTAGATGGTCCTGGGTAGGTATTTAATCTCCCAGAGCTGTATTCTCCTCATCTCTTAAGTGGGAATATTAATTCCTACTCAGAATGATGTTTTCAGAATTAAATGAGATACCATCAATAGGTTATCCAGCACATGAAGGAGGCTCAGTAAAAATTAACCTCCTCATCCCTGTTCTCTATGTTTGACAGCCTTATTAATTTGGATTCCACCATTATGAAACTGTGGTAATTAGACTTTAGTTATTGTTTACCTATGCATTATCCTTGAGTAAAGGATTTACTAACCAGGTTGAGAATGAAAGGATTATAAGGACTGCATGTAATGAATGAAATAGTTTATAACTTTTTTTATGAAGTTCAGCACATGGCATACAAATTGGCATATCTGGTTATAAGTTAATATTAGCCGTTCATTTCAAGCAGAAGTTCTACTTGGAAACGTTTTAAAGCACTTTGTCGAGTGAACTTGAAAGTCCCCCTTCTCACAATGCTTCTAAAATATATGTAAAGTCAGACTTTCTTCCTCTACCTTCCTACTCCAACCCCCCTGCCCCACGCAACAATATTAATTAGTAGACATTTTTAACAGTCTGTGAAAAGGTGGGCTGAATCACCCCTATATAATACTGTCCCAATATTGAGGCTATGTGACAGCACTGAAGGATATTATATGCCTTGTATTATACCATTCAGGAAGTGGTATCTCCTTACTAATACATTTTTTTCCTTTGGTTATCAGTTTGTAATCAAGTATGTTCTGGAAGATAGCTATACTTTTTCTAAGTAAATGGTACAAATTTCTCTCTGAACCATGAACCCTGTATAGTTTGAGGTTCCATGGCCAAGAATAAGACCTCAGTGCTATGCTCCACTACATCGTTATGGTCAGAAAGATGCACTGCCAGATCTTGGCACAGTATTAGGGAATTCTTGAAAAGGAAAATGGCTTCTGTTGGCATTACACTTATACCCTATAATGTGTAAATATTTTAAGCCTATACAACTCTAGGGGAAAATGCTTATCTTTATGTACTTGTTTCAATAATTATTTAAAAATAGGAAAAACGCTCTTGTTTTCTAAAATATATTTTGTAATTATCATCTGCCATCTTTGATCTTACATTAATTAACCTAAAAGGGTTGACTCTCAAGTAATAATCAAAAAATAGAATTCTGATTTTTTTCTGAGTAGATGATTTTTACTCTTGGCATTGTCCCATTAGTCTTCATATTTCATTTCTCTTACATTCAATGTGTATTCTGACTCCAGCCAAATTTAGGAAAGAATTTATTTCTAGATTAGCACCAAAATGTTTCTTTGCAATGAAACATTTGTTGTTATTGGATAGGTAGAGACATCTCCTGATTATCCAGAAAAGTTCTACATTTCAGTGCAACACCACCTGATTAAATGAAGACATGTTTTTACAAGCAGTGGGTAGAGTGTCTCTTCTCTAGATTCACACTTTTACTTTTTTCCACATGGTTATATTTGGCAGTTGGGATAAAAATAGTTCTCTGAATAGTTGTTCAAAACAGACAAAACTCCTCGTTACTAAAACTCATAACCAAATTTATTTGGGTACAATATGCTTTCTATATGTCAGTTTAGCATCACAAGCACATACGTTTTCACAGTGTGCAGCAAAACCAGAGAGAGCTTACCGTCATATTCTGGGGATGTGTAACTTAAGAAATTGACCCTGGAGACTAAATTTGGGAGGTGTGTCCTGCTGTGATGTTTAGACATTTTACTTTGAAGAACATTCTTTTTGTGCTTGATTATCAGTGTTAGCTGTTTGTATTCTTTGGTACTGTAATTCTCTGCTGAAAGTGTTCTTTGTGTATTCCCTTTGCCTTATATATTTTCTTAATCTCTGTTGGGAATGAATCCTTTTCTCTGTACCCAATCAATATCCACAGTGTTTGGGCTGCATTTTGGCTGTGGGGCGATAGGGACAATCAATGCTCTGTAGCAACAGGATCTTCTTGAAAAGGGAGCAAAATAGTTTTTGAAAAGTAATAAGCAAGATAAAATCCAGGCAAACAAAGTCAGTGCCTGATCAAAATTTGAAAGATAATAAAAATGGAGAACTAGATAAGACCAAAAACGTGACAGGAAAAAGACTAAACTGAGGACAAAGCTTAGGTAGGACTATAAACTTTACTGTAGTAAATTGTGGAATACTGTGAATTTTTTTCCTGAGCAAGATTATAGAGGAAAAGGAAGCCTATCTCCATTCAGAGATAACTGAGACCCTGCACAAAGTTCTTGAGCTTGTCAATACAATTTTCACATGAGTAGTAGCAAGTGGAATCTCAGGTCTGAGGCAAATACATCCTTCTGTTACATGAAGTTTTAAACAGTGTTCCTGTAGAAATACAGGTTTATCCAAAACATTTAATTCTATTGATGTGTTGTGAATTGATATGAAATGTGCCATCATATTTAGAATAGATTTACTCTAGTCCTGTAGTATAGTTCTCTAGTACTTAAAAACACTGCTATCTAAAGTAAAGAGAGGGGCTGGCCCTGTGGCATATTGGTTAAGTGCATGCACTCCACTGCTGGCGGCCCAGGTTCGGAACCCCAGGCGCGCACCGATGCACTGCTTGTCAGGCCATGCTGTGGCAGTGTCCCATATAAAGTGGAGGAAGATGGGCACGGATGTTAGCTCAGGGCCAATCTTCCTCAGCAAAAAGAGGAGGATTGGCATGGATGTTAGCTCTGGGCTGATCTTCCTCACAAAAAAAAAAAAAGAAGAAAGAAAAGAAAAAAGAAAGAAGAAAGGAAACACACACAAAAAAAGCCTCAGTCAGTGCCACTGACTAAAATTGTAATAATGTGGATTTGGTTAGTTCATTTGAAAAAATTGGGATTCACTTTATGGATTTTTTCATGAATACTATTGTTGGAAAATTAGATTCATCCTTTCTGTCACAGTGTCACAGGTGAGTCAACATTTTACCCCAAATTATTTATTTATCATTAATTCTCATTCTTTCAAAAATTTTGAAATATTTCACTTAAGTTTGCGGGACTTTTTCAGCTTGAATATTTTTTAAAATATTTGCTAGTTAATAAATGATAATAATGAATTTAATAAATGCCTCATATTTGCTTATTGCTCCAGAGCTGTATTTCCCAGACTTCAGCTAAACTTGCATGTTACCTGTACTATTGCTTAGTTAAAATTTTTCTTTAAATTCATTTACTTGTTTATTTATTCATTCCACAAATATTTTTTTGGACACATGTTGTATACTAGGCACTCTTCAAGCCACTTTTTAAATAACTTCTTCAGTCTTATTCTATGGTATAATATATATGAAATCTAGGTAAAATGTTTTTTGTATTTTTCTAATATACATTTACATGAATATATAACTATTAAAAATGTTTAAAGTTCTGTCCATGTTCCACCTAAAATAATTTCACATGCCAGCAGTGGCACTTTGGGAAAGACTGCTTTTGTGCTTACAAAGCACTTCATGTTCCTTGTCTTTTCAGATTCTGTCAATGACCCATAAACTTGTGCACGATTATCCCCATTTTACAAGTGAGAGATCTGAAGCTCAGAGAAGTAGCATTCCTAAGGACACACATCACAGGCAGTTAAGCCAGGCCCCAACCCTTGTCTCCTGACTCTAAGCCTAGTACTCTTTGCATGATACCATTTCCCCGAAACAGGAGCTGATGACGTTGTAGAAATGGGGTGGGGAAGTAAAGAATGAAAATTGTGACTGACAGCTTTGCCTCATCGCTAAGTAGCAGCAAAGTAATCACCAAGTGATTTAATCCTGATATCAGGATTAAAGTCTGCAGGAAATTTTGACATCATCTCTAGTTAACTGGCTCTATTCAAAAGTGATCTAGGATCTTTGATCCAGTTATTCTAATATATGCTGTACCTCACTTTCAGAGGGTCAGTTTGGCTCTCTGAAAGGTCTGGGTCTCCTTTTGTCATAGACTTTAAGTTACTGATGAGATATACTACAAGCTACTGTGCTGACCCCAAATCAAACTTAATGAAATTACCAAATGTTTAGTGTGTGCCTTGTGAACAAAATAAGCAAACAGAGATTCAGACTTGTTCAGAAAACTCTTAAACCTCCACCATATAATAATGTCTGGCTCTATGGGTATCTTTCTAACCTGACTGAACAGGCTATTGGACTATTTATGTCAAAGAATCATTGTATCTAAAGAATTCGAATGAGTGAAAGAAGGGATTTAGGAGTAAAAAAATATTCAACATATGTGTATATTTATACATGAGGTAATATGTGAATCATAAATACATATAAATTCTAGGTATCTTTTTCTAATTCTTAAATAATGTGTGTGCAAAGAGTTATACCATGATGGTCATTACTATTAGCATCATCGTTATTAGAATGAGACTATGTGGGCAGATTATAGTAAAGATACATTAGAAAGTCCTCCCCCAGTTTATCACAAAGATGGGAGTTAAATAATTCATGGAACTCCTGGCTTGTGAATGTACAGGAATATAAGATTATAACTACAGATTAAAGTATTAAATGTCTTATTACTTGCTCCTTCAGTGTAAGTTTTATAAAAAATATTTGTGTGTTTAGCCTTTTTAATGTTATATTTATGTATTTGATTTCTCAGTACTTTCTTCATTACAAGTTAGCTAAATAATTTATCAGGTAGTGTTCATTAAATCATTAAATATGATTTCTATATGATTATAAATTGAATTTATTTTGTTCTTCTCTGATACTATTTTTGGGGGGATATCTTTAAAGAGTTTCTTGAATATTGTGTAAGTGTATGAATATTTCCCCAGAAACAACACATACTCTTCATGTATTGAATTTCACAATACTGTAAAGTACTAAAACTCTGAAACAAAATAAACATTTACCTCTGGATATGTATGATCTTGTCATATCAGAAATACACAGACGTATATCTTATTTATATTTAGTTTTGGAAAGCACCATCCTTGCTTTCTCTGTCAAGGTCATTGAATCCTTTATAAATAATATACTTCATTATGAGAGTACCGTACAGCCTTAGAGGCAAATTTCAATGAAGAAATCATGATAGAGAATTAGTTCAGAAAAATCACCAGAAAATTATTCAAGCATAAAAAATTTTTGAAGATGAATTTGGGCAAGTATTATCTAAATTTCTATAAAAATATAATTTGATTTAAAATAATGTGACCTAATTTTTTGAGTATGTCTATGTGTGCATACATATAGATATATGTGTGTATATATATATGATAGAATATCTGTAAAATGACTATATTTCTACATATATTGGAGTTGGTATGGTGGAGAGAAGTTGAGCACTTTGGAATCAGGCCCAAGTTTCAATGCTGGCCATGTTACCTAAACGCACTAGTCCCATCTGTAAAGTAACAAAAATAATACTAGTTTGCAGTATTACCATATTAAATAATAAAACAGTGCCTTTTACATAATAAATGCACAAGAAATGTTTTTACTGCCCCTTATTCCTTATTTAATTAAAAATAAAAATTGAAGATTTAAAAAAATAGTTTGGGGGGCCGGCCCGGTGGCGCAAGAGGCTAAGTGCGTGCGCTCCGCTGCGGCAGCCTGGGGTTCACTGGTTCGGATCCCGGGCTGGCACCAACGCACCACTTGGAAAGCCATGCTGTGGCAGCATCCCATATAAAGTGGAGGAAGATGGACACAGATGTTAGCCCAGGGCCAGTCTTCCTCAGCAAAAAAAGAGGAAGATTGGCAGATGTTAGCATAGGGCTGATCTTCCTCACACACACACACAAAAAATTAGTTTGACCTAACTTAGTTTTTTAAAATTAAGACCAGTAGGGTAAGTTTTCATTGTGGCATCTTGCTTTGTTTCACTGTGAATCTGCTTTCTGTTCCTGCATCCGTCTCTTCTGATATCTCTCCCTATACCCGTTTGTGTCTAACTGAAATTTATGTAAGAGGAGAGCTTCCTTCCTGCTGCCAAGAAGATTATTTAAATATAAGTGGAATTAGCTATAAATTACATAAATGTAATGTGTGAAATATACTTCACATTCTCTTTGTGTGAGTGAATACAAGATGGAACCTCATTTCTAACATGAAATGTGAAAATGTATGCAGGCACCCTTTTTTTTTTAAATAATGCGTGGATATATTCATCTTACTTAAGCTTTTCTAGTCATCCCAATAAGACACTTTTCTTCATGGTTCCTGTAAAGGGTTATTGGAACAAAGTTGTCTCTTGTTCTGGCACACAATAGGTTGGGTATCCCCAATGAACTTGTGTATATAAGATATTTGGATCCTTTAGGAAAAAATACAAAAATCATGAAAAGGAAAATGTTTCCATTATTTGACTGTTTTTCTCATTGAATAATTAGAAATGCTTGTTTTCAGACTTGATAATGGAAACCCTGTGTTAATCATTACTGTATACTAGATTTGAAGGAGTCAAAGAAAAATTATTTATAAATGATATTCATGAGTCAGGAATATTTAAAGACAAAAGTTAATAATAATTTTCTTGCTTATTAGTGTTTATGTTCTTACCCATGAGGCATTTTGGCAACCTCTGAATTTTTATATAAAAGTAGCGTAGGGTGGTGAGAAAACGGGGTTAAGTGATGGCTGGGGGATTTGCCTTGAAGCTGTGTTTATATAGCAAGCAACACTGCTTTTACTTAGATTTTTTTTTTTTTAAGATCAATAAAAATAGCAATGTTTTTCTAAAGGTGTTTTTATTCACAAGTTACATACAAGTTTTCCTATTTATTAATTGTTTTTCTTAGGGGATGTGGCTTGGAGAACCATGATAGAGATTACTGGGGGCAGGTGGCAAAGGCCATACCTCCCCACCCCCAGAAATCCCCCAGCCACCATTTGGTGGCTGCACTGTGATGAGGGAGAGGCTTCACCCAGGCTGGCAGTGATAAAGCAGACCAGGAGGGTCTGCTACATGCCCATCAGGTGTAGCAACACCCCTTTCCCACAGCAGTAAGGACTATGTGTGGACTACTGCCCCACTAGTTTTGTGGCCTCTGCAGAGCCTAACACATACTAGGTAATAATAGCCACTCTATGCTTGGCTAAGTGTTCAACATGACTTGCTGCATTTTAATTCTCACAGCAATTCTAGCAGGAAGGTAGGTATTATTGTCCTCATTTTAAAGAGGAGGAAAATGAGGCTCAGAAAATTTAAGTGTTTTACTCATGCTAGGAGGTGAAGAGGTCAGATTCAGACTTCCATCTGTTGGCTCCAAAGCCCACCCCCTCCCCTAACCCCTGCTCTTGTGCTCCCCTGATGGAAGATAGATTTGCAGCTGAGCATCAGGCAGTGAAGAAAGCAAACCAGGATCTTTGATTTATATGATTTTGTGAATCGAAAGTTATTTAAATTCTAAGTTTTCTTCTTAAAACACTATTTTCAAAATGTTGACAATTTGAAAGCCAGTCTTTCATTTCCATAGATGTTGCAGCTTGGAGCCACGGAATCAACCTCTGCTTGAGCGAGGACAGGACATTTGACAGGATAGTGCAAGTTTTAGCCTCCTCTCCCCCAGCGCAGCACCTGCTTGTGTAGCAGGAAAGTAAAAGCAGTGTTAACAATTGCAGGTCTGGGTAATGTGGTTTGGTCTTCATACCTTCACTCAGGTGGAGCCCGAGAAGTTGAAGACACTAACAGAAGGTTTAGAAGCCTACAGCCGAGCCCGGAAAAGGAACAGAAAGTAAGCACTATTTTTTTTTCCATTTTGTTTTTCAAGGATATAATTTACTGGTTTTCCTTCAAAGGGACCATGAAATCTCACTGATTTTGTCCATCTCATGGCCTGCCTAAGAAGAGTTTAATAGTTATCACCAAAGAGAACTATTATAGACAAGCCAGATTAGCTATTACAGAAAATATTTTCTTTTCTTAACAATTTATACTGTGTTGGGATTTCCCTCTCTATCAGTTCTTTCCTCACTCCCTCCATCTCCATCCTTCTCATTTAGTGGGAAAGAAAATATGATTAATATTCGCAACATGTAGCAATTAAATTGTTCTGAAAGCGTAGCAAAAGTCTATCCATTTGCAATTCGAATACCTTGGGGGGAGAAACCCCAGTTGTACACATGTAAAAATTTAGGCAGATTAACTGTTAGTCAAAGTAATGGCAAAAAATGATTTTTTCTTGGGGCAGAGGCAATAGGTTTTCTTTGGAGTTGTAACAAGAAGTTGAGCTTTTGGACATTATTATTCAAGTTTTTCTAGATCTTTATATTCTGAGTAAAGGTAGTGTGGACAGGTAGGTAATGTTTGAAACACAATTTCCACTGTAATACAACGTAGTTTTAGGTATCATAACTATTATTTCATTTTACGGTAGAGAAATACAAGTGTGCTTCTGTATAAGTACATGGAAAATTATTTAAAAATATGTGTAATCAACGTATCTGTTCAGTTACTATCATTTTCATTTTATCAACCCTCCAAGAATTATGAGATCAGAATGATTAGTAGTGTATCTTGTATAAAAGGCTTATATAATGATATCAATAATATCTGTTAAAAGGCACTCTCTTTCTCTTAGTGATATCTTCAATAATTCTTGCCAGAGGTAAAATTTTAGAACTCAACAAATCTTGGGGAGACTCTCTTCACCTCACTAGAATGTCTCATAAAAAGATGCCAACTGCAAGGGGCAAACTCCTGTGCCCCTATGTTCAGGACTCCTTTGGAAGGTAGCAAGTTGGCACTGCTTGTGGCAAGGGCCACACTTCCTATGCAGAGTTTAGTAGTAGGATAAGGCCTATAAAAGTTAATATAAGGTCTGGATGAAAGTAAGGAAATTGCAAATTATCTACGTCGCAAATTTGCAATGGGCCATTTGCTATAGAATATTCAATATACTTGTTTATTTGATGTAAAAAATCCCTAAAATCTTTCCTCCAGTGAGGCATGACAGTTAACTGGATTATGTTCAAAAATATCCAAAACAGAGGTGATAACAAAGAAATGAAATAACTCCTCCAAATATTTAGATATACTGCCTTGAAATGAGCTTTATTTTTCTCATAAATTTGCTATTAAGCAATTTCTGAAAGGTAATGAGTAGCAAACAGCAATTTAAAAACTTTTCCTTCAAAGCCAGTTTACTCTTTATGGTGAATTTATATGGGTCCTAAGTGGCATTATCTAAAGGGACGCTCATGAAACCATAAACTTGGACTACAGATTGGAGAGGTAAAAGAAGAAAATATGAAGCACATGTTAGTAAAAACAGCTTTATTTATCATACTGCTGTCTAAATAGACTGACTTGCCTTGTAAATGTCGAGTAGAATACTTTACATTTTGCACATGTGATTTAAAATTCATTATTTTATTCTCCCAATCACAAGATGGGCCAGAATTACTGAGCCCATTTATAGATGAGGGCACTCAGAACCAAATAGCTTAAATAATTAGTTGAATGTCGTGTAAGTGATAAATGATGTATTGAACTGAATCATTTATTTATTCATTTATTTAATCATTTATTTATTCCCCAATTTAAGGAGACTAACTTAGCAAAAAAATCTTTGCCAGGCACAGTGCTATAGTCCCTGGAGCTCACTGTTTAGTGAAGGAGACAGATCCAGAAACAAAAATAATTAAAATATTAAAATTACAATGACAGCAATGTGTATAGTGTGTTTTGGGATCATGAAGTGACATTAAACTCAGGTAAAAGAAGACTTCCTAAATGAGATGATACCTGAGCCAAGCCTTACACATTACATAGGTATTAGCTAGACAGAAGAAACAAGGACCAAGTTGGGATGGGTGGGATAGTGTTCAGAAGAGATCAAGTGTTGGATCTGGGGAGTCTAAAGTGTCAGATAGGAAATTGTAAGAGACGCAGCCAAAGGCATAAGCAGGAACCAGGTCATGAAGGGTCTCGTAAGGGCCCATAGGATCCTTTGTCTTATTGGAAGTGCCTGAGGGGACAGGTGGTTGGATTTTCACTTCAGATATGGCTGTGTGGAGGATAAAGTTTAGAGGAACAATATTAGAGACAGGGAGATCATTTAGGAGGTCATGACAGAAGAAAAGGGAGGATGAGGACTCAAACCAGGAGGGGAGCAGTGAGGATGAAGGAGAAAGAATGTGGTCAAGAAATATTTAGGAGGTAAAATTGATGGAACATCGTAGTGATTGACTGGAATGTGAAGGAGAGCAAGTAATCAAGGACAACTCTTCGGTTTTTAGCTTGGGTGACTTGGTGGGTGGTGGACACACTGACCAAAATGGAGAATACAGGGGAGAACTGTTGAGTGCAATGTGGGGTGCCCATGGGATAGGTTGGACACACAGGTCTGAAACTGGGAAGAAGTGGTATTGAACTATGTAGAAATGGCTGCAATCACACAGAGATACTTTGACCAATTTGAACAGTGGGCTAAGGATTGAACACTGGGGCATTTGAACGTTTACTAGAGATAATGAAAAAGATGGGAAGAATGATCAGAAAGGAGGAGGAGAATCAGGGGGTAGAGGAGTCGGGTGTTAGAAGCCAAAGACTAAAAACTTCCAGGATGATAAAATGATCAACAGAGGTCCAGTAAGACAAGAGCTGAAAAGTCTCCATTGGACTGGGCAATTTGGAGGCCACTGGTAACCTTAGTGAAAACAGTTTCCAGTAGAGTGGTGGGTATAAAAACAACGTGGCCGTGTGTTGAAGAGTGAATAAGAAAGGAGTAGAGAGAGCTGATATAGATTATTTACTCTTCTTCCTACCCTTAATGTGAAAAGTTCCTGAAAAATGACTAAAGAATTTTTAAGATAACAAAGATTTGACTGCTTTTGTAGACTGAGGGGAAAAGGAGAAAGGAAGAGCCTGAAAAAGGAGGGTGGCATTTGGAACAAGATGGTTAAGAGGTTGGTTTTTGACTTGAGTTCAAATTCTATTTCCTACCACTTCATAGCTCTACACCCTTGAGTATGTTGCTTAACCACTCAGAGCCTAAATTCTTCATTTCTAAAATGGGCATATTAATACCTACCTCTTAGGACTGTTATTATTTATAGATAATATAAAGAGAGCCTTAGCACAGTACTTGGCAAATGGGAAGTATTTAGTAAACAGTTATTTTTGTTATAAAGATACAGGTGAAACAAACAAAATTATCAGATATTTTTGCCAGTTGAAACATTCTACCACCATATTAGATGTTTAGAATTTTATGTAGTCATTTTAATCTTCAATATCCTGCAATCAAACTGTACAATAAATAAATATCTTTAATCTGATGAGATTATTACTGATTATTACAGCCTAATCACAAAAGAAATATTAACATATTTATTGAAGACATTACTCAGGGTCATTTTGTACTTAAAAGAGGATATACCTTCTTTAAAGAAAAAATTCCATAGCTTTTAGATATGTTATGGTTCTCGTTTAAGTGAGGATCAAATCTTCTGTCTATATGTAGATATAAATTTGTTTAGTAACCTGATTTTTGTGAAGCTGGAAAGCGACAAAGTGATAAAATAAATCACACTTTCACTTTAAAACCAAGAAATGATACTTAGTGTGTTAAATTTTCTTAAATCTGCGTACTTTCTCTGCATTAGGTTTCAGAATCTAAGATTCTTGACATTTAGGTCTGACCCAGATTTGTTCTGTTCTACATGAAGTGAGTTGCTTAAATTCTAAATTGACTGTAGACTAACATGCAATTTCTCATTTCCCTCTTAGTTCTTATACCATTCATGGATGTGTACTGGCTTTTTTTTTTAATTAGTGAAGATAAGGATAATGTGTGACAATATAGGCAATGAAGATGAGAAGAGGCAATTATCTCCATTAAGAACTAGAAATGTGATTATATGAATGTCTATTGCTTAATCAAGTAGGTTTTAGAGTGTCCATTAGTAAAAATGTTTATTATTAAATGTCAGCGGGGAATATAAAATAGTAGAAGAGACTCCATGGGGAGGCCTCTGGACTGGAAAACTGAATTTTGACTAATTATTCATTTCATGAACTCGTGGAGCTTTTTCTTCCTCTTTTAACTTCATTCTTCCCTCACCTGACCCATTACTGTAAAAATTGGTCTGCAGATTTGACATCTGGGAGAGTCTCTCTTTACCTCTTGATTCTCATGATATATTCAAGCAATTTCATGCCCTACGTCTCTGTATTTATTCTCTCTTCTAAAAGTAGTCATTTCTCCCTCTATTAACTACTTAAGTTTGTTAAAGGAAAAACGTTATATTATTTTAGCTTAAATTAATACAATGTGTTTACAAACATTTTAAGTATCTTGTTGAAGAATGAGATCACAAACTCCTAAAATTCTATCTTTTCATTCAATAAGTAATGTTGAATTATTTTTATACTTTAATGTTGATTGCAATTTTTCATAGTTAGGGACAATTTTTTCATGACCATATTACTTTTGAAAACCTTTTGTAGTTAAATATCCATCTTCTTCATTACAAAATTGGAATTGGTTTTACCAATTCTCCCTAAAAAGTCATAAAGTATTGCATACAAACAGTTGTCATAATACCTACTTCATAGAATTGTTGTAAGGATTAAGTGATTAATTATTGACAATTCTTGGCACGTAGAAAATTTTCAATAAATAGTAGCTATTTCTGTGATTAAGATAAGGTAAGAGAACCGAGATTCTCTGATGGTTTTTCATTGAAACATTTTACCTTCTTTTTAGACATTAGACATTTAGACTACATTTATGTAGTCAATTTTAAACCCATAAGATATTATAATAAAAGTGCGTAACAAATATCTCTTAAAAACTTATGTTCATACTTTTAAATACAAAAGAAATAGTAAGGCTAAATCTATTTAACACATCATACAAGGTGTAATATTGTCAGGCAACGAGGCAATGTGTAATACCGTCACGACCTTTGCCAAACAGCCTGCAAAAACCTCAGCTAAGCTTAGATGGCCCTGCAGAGCCCTGGGATTGGATTCCCACCCCATCACCCAGAATTATGCTTAGCAAACCCCTCATTGAGAAAACAACTCAGACTGACTCCACAAGACACCTAGGGCCTCTTAAAACCGGAATCGTTAGGTAAATACAAGACAGTATATGGATAGGTTGTATCAACTTGGACAGTGCTCAAAAACAGTGATAAGGGGGAAAAAGACAAGTTGCAGAATGGTGTGTATATCAGAACACATTTTGTTTGTATATATATAAAAAAACAATACTAGGTACTGTTCATGGGTATATCTATATCTATATCTATCTATATAAAATATAAAAACATACTAAAAGGATACACAACACAGTTGCTTTTGGGGAGGAGGGTGGGAGAGAATGGAACTGAGAATGGAAACTTCAGCTTTATTTTTTAAACAAAAAAGACTTAAAGGAAATATGTAATCTATTAACAGTTTTTTCTTGTAAGTGGGTTTGTTAGGAGTTGTTAATTTATTCTATGCACTTTGCATTGTTTACATTTCTAAAAATAAATGGAAAATATAAAAGCTAGAGACCACTTACAGTTCAGCAGAAAGGGGTTGGTGCTGCATTACCCTTGTAATTTAGTTAAAACTAGTACATGAATCTTGCAGTTAAACTGACTTAAGTGCATATATGTTTTCCAAAATATAGGGCCATCATGCTAGCTTTGGACAATTATTTTTATGTAGTAAATATATGGAGCATCCACAACATGCCTAGCAGTATACTACTCAGGAGTGGAAAACCCAGAGTTCTCCAAGGTTGTACAGTCCTGGTACATGAGGATAGAATCTGCTGAGGGCTGCAGTAAACCCAAAGGCATCATCTAAAAGCATTCTGCTCAAGTTCAAATATGTTTTTAAACACAATGCGAGCCAAACTAAATGGGAGTGTGAGCCAAATTCTTCCACAACTGCACATTTCCAATTTCTGGGTAGATGCTGAGACAGGACTTAACTCTTGAAAAACCATGCTAATAGCCTGTTATGAAAAGGTTTACCTCTGCAGCTTTTCTGGTAGTCGTCATGACAAGAAAAATGAAATGAATCATCTTAGTACTCAGAATAATTGGGTGGTTATTTATATGCATAAAGAAGGAAAAATAAGTTAACAGAATGCATAAAGTGTACATAGCTACAGAGGTGGATAATACGGATTTGCCTGATTTTAGTAATTAGTTCGACAGCTTCCTAGATGTGAGCTTAAATAATGGCAGATGTACCATGTGTGTTATTTAGGCCAAATGAGTGTAACAGAATGCTGAGAGAAGAGAAAAGGTCAGACGAGTGACAGACAGTCTGAGACCGTCATTCTTTATCTGTTCAAACAGTTATGTCAGTTTAGTTTTGGAGAAAATGTAGTGGGCCCAGGCATGGAGGGAGCCTCAGGTGGGGGGAGTTAGGCTGTTTCCCACCGGGAACAAAAGCGCACCAGGATTTCAGCCTTCACTTGCTCAGCTCCAGAAGCCCAGAGACTCCAGAGAGGGCAGAGGGAGCTCCCTAGTGGCCAGAGCCTGCAGTTCGGTCCCTCTGCCACACAGCCTGGCTGCCCGAGACAAGCCAGAACAAGAGGCAATGCAGGGCAGGCTGGAATCTGGGAGGACGAGTGGCATCTGTGGGACAAGAGACCCACTGCCCAACTTTCTTGCAAAATCATCCGACTGTGGAAGAAGCATGTGGAAGGGGAAAGAATCCGTTTTCCCCAATCACGTGTTCAATTTTTTGTCATAGTTCTGCCACTTGATCATTAATATTCAATGGTGAGAATCCCAGAGTGTTTTGTCATCTGAATTCCCCAAATGAAAATATAAAATGACTTTCTCTGGTGGAATTGGTACTTCTGTTTTCTGATTAGGGAATTAAATTGAGATTTTGTTTCTTTAATATATTAATCTGATGTGTTGTTTTCATTAATTCCAGAAGTGGAAAGCTAAATAACCATTTAGAAGCTGCTATTCATGAGGCCATGAGTGAACTGGACAAAATGTCTGGGACTGTAAGTTAATTTATTTTTTCATTATACTATGTTTCTTTGAAAATAAATTGTATTACACTTTTTAGTAAAGTCTCTAATATATTGTCAAGCAGCTCACGTAGCAATACTTAAATTACTGGGCTCAAAAAAATACTGTTATCAGAAAAGATTCAAAGTAATTTAAGAAAAAATAACCTAGCAGTATTAACTATGTCTTTTTTCTGAGATAAGTAACTTTTGTTTTTTCCACTTAACATTCTTTTAAAATGCGAGCAGCATATTGAAATTCACACCACAGCTTTCTGCATTTGACTCTGTGAATAGCAGTGGCCATTACTGTTACCTAAATACAGTAATGCAAATTTCACTCTGTCCATAGAACAAAAAAGTGAAATTGAACAATAGGGTCAAGGTAAAGAGTATATAGACCTCTCATTTCCTTTCTCTTGTTACCTAAAAAAATAAAATATTTGGCACAAAATCCTGTTGTTAAATTATTTAACATTATAAACTCTGGTTTTAATGAAGTGGTGTCTACTTTTTCTTTACATTTTTATTGAACTGTGCATATAACAGCATTGAATGTGAGAAGTTTAATCATTGTCCTCTAATTCACATATTGGCTAATGTAAACACTCAAAATATAATTTTGGTAATCTCTAAAAGAATGTGAATTATCTTAAGCTATTCAGCAAAGAAAGGTAATTCACTTTTACTTGACACTTTGTGTTAACAAGGTTATCTGAAACCCATCCAGTGGCTACTGAATGACAGATCTAAGTTATAGATTCACAGAATGCTGGGATTGGTATGGGCTTTAGAGATTTTGTGATCCAACCCATCGTTTCACAGATGGGCGAACTGAGGCCCTAAGATTTTAAATTTCCTGCTAGAATTGTAGGAAAATTTTAATTACAAATTCAAATGTCTTCTAGGGCCAAATACTATAAGTAAATAAGTAAAGTGGGTCAGATACGAGAAAAACAGCAATTTGAGTGGATTGAGAAATGCCAACCAAGATGCACTGGTCAGGGTAGGCTGCCTACCAACTGCCTACCAACGCTCAGTCTTAGAGGCTCAACCAAGTGAGCTATTGCTGACTTGGGTCTGGTTCTGGTTGGGGAAGGGCTTGCTCCACAGTCATTCTGGGGCTTCGGTTCTTTCTATATCTAGTGTCCACCATTCCTTAGGGCCTCAGAGTACTCCACTATATCCTTTGTATCCAGCCCAGCAGGTGAGAGAAGAGAATGCCAGGATAGATTTTATGGGCCAGGCCCGAAAGCTCATCACTTCTGCTGACTTTCCACTGGTCTGACCCAATGATATGGCCTTCTTAACTCACGTGGACTAGGAAATGTACTATACCATGTGCCTGCTCAGGAAGAAGAGAAAATGGGTTTGGCAAGCATCTTGCTAGTCTCTGCCTCAGGACACTGGGCCTTTGTGGCCAGCAGGCAGTCGGGAGTGATGAGGACTGTGGCAACATGGGGGACATGCTCTCTCTAGAAGGAACTCCTTCTTCCGTGCTCCAGCAGATCTGAGCCATATGGGGAATTGTGCCAGTGTTGCAAGATCTTCCCATTTTTCATGAGACACTAGAAGTGTAGAAGTAAAATTTCTCATTTTTCAGTGTTGACAACTATTTTTAAACTATTAGAACACCATATGGTTAAATGAAATACCTTTTCAGGCCACATTTGGTCCACAGGTTACTAGTTTGCAGTCTTGGATAAAGGCTTCTTTCCTCAATTTTAAATAGGTTTCAGTTATCGCTCTTTATCAGAGACTAGTGATTTTAAAAATGTATATGGAGGGGTTAGGAGGAAGAGGCAGTTTGAGAAATTCATAGATGTTATTTTTGAATTTTAAATATTGTTTTTTAAAAAGCTCTCTGCATTTGACTCTGAATAGCATTGGCCTTTGCTGTTATCTAAATGTTATTTTTAAAACATACGATTGAGCCAACTTACGTTGGATCTTGAGAGCTGATTGTGCACATCTCTTCGTAACTGAGTTCTGTGATACCACGTTGGTAGCTTGAAATTGGCCATAGTGGAAGTATTTACACTACAGAAATTGGCTATGCTAATTTGTGTCCCGCCACAGGGGCGCTGGTTGTTAAGCATTTGCTACATCACTGCCTTGGCCTCATCCTGCCTTTCCTGGGTCTTGATCTTGCCCTCTTCTATCAGCAGCCAATACAACATGGGGCACCTGATCACTTCCCTAGCACCTGCCCTCTGCCCCTCAAAACCATACTTGCTGTCTGATACCTGGCAGTCATGCTCTGCTATTGCCCCACCACTGATCAGTCTGATACACAGCCCTAAATGCTGCTAGTTTCTGCGTTAGTATATAGAGAGATGAGTTGTATTAACTGCTCTTCCCAGACTAGGCAAGCTTAGATCTGCCAACAGATGGTAGTGGTATTCTATTTTCCATCCTGATTCTTCTCACAAATAAACCTTCTTGGGCTGAGCTGTGTGCATGTTCTTATATTCTTTGACCCTTCTTAGTAGTTGTAAAATAAGTCGGGTGATGAAGTAAAGAAGAAAACGTGTTCTGTATGTATTTATCCACTTTTCCAGACTCTAGTGAAATTGGTGATCTAAGAATCTCTGATAGAAAAGGCCTTATTTTTGTCTTCAATGTACAGCAGCGGTAGCAACTGCACATCACATTTCCCATGCTTGATTTTTCTTCAGATCCTCCTTTGTGTTCCACTGTTTTGGGGGTCCACAGAGTATTGCTCTGCTTGTCAATTTCCAGGATTCCTCATTCTCTGTAGTGGCTGTGGGTGCACTGAGATCTGGGGTCTCGGTAAAAATTTTAAATGCCTCAGGATAGCAGCGATTGAAAATGAAAGCTGGAGTCTGTTTTCTACCCTGCTTCTTTGTCAGAAATCATATGGTGTTTGTTATTTCAATTTCTGTTGTTGTTTTTTTTCTTCTGCCTCTTTATTTCCAGGTTCACCAGATCCCACAGGGAGACAGACAAATGAGACCTCCCAAACCCAAGAGGAGGAAGATCTCCAGATAACAGGGACTACTCCACCAATGCGCAGTGTTTATTAAAAGGAATGTGCACAGATATATCTGTATATAGGTATTGATATAGCCACTGTTATATCAATATTTATACTATGGCAGATAGTTACCACCACCACAGGGTGCTAAAAGAAACAGTGATACAATATTTTTTTGATCAGGAAGGATGATGAATGCTGGAAAAACCAATCAAAATCCCTGAAGGATGAGAGTGATAAATGGTCAAGAGATTACTGAGAAACTCTTTTTTCTATGATACTAAAATTGTGATTATAAGAAATAGTCCAAATGTTTCTGAAGAATTTTCCATGTTGTATATAAAATACAGAATTTCATGGTGATATCAGAAATGTAAATATTGTACAATATTGTCATGTACAAGCGTACCTAATGCACACTTTATCTTTTATTGTACAAAGAAATAGTGTACAAAATTCTTTGGTTTCTATGGAGTACACCTACCAGAGACTACCAGTGTAAAGTGATAAATAAAAATACAACCTAAATGCTTTTCTATGATAATGTAAAAGATGCTGTTTTTGTATCTAACAGCAGAGAAAAGGCATGATGATGTATTACCTGAATTATGACATACACTGCACACCACTGAGTGTCATTTATATTGTCTGTTTGGAATGAACCTTGCCTGGAAGTGCTGGACTTGATTTCGGGTGTCTAGGAAATCAAAACCTTGCAGATTTCTAAAGGGATGAGGGCTCACAGGTCTAAATTAAGAATTCAGAAACTGCAACCATTTGTTGCATATTTTTTTTACCTAAGTTTTAAAGTAGAATAGGTTTTATAAAAAAAAAATCTTAGATGGACTATTTTACTCAGTCATTTCTGTAGTTAATGTGTGATAGCCACCTGTTGAATTAGATAGCTTATGCTGTACCACCGTTGATGCTCGGAGTTGAGTTTTTTGCAAACAATACCTGACAAGATAAAACTTTCTGTTTCCATACATGGAGGCTGGAGCCCCACCTTGAAACCATTATCAGAGGTAAGGTTGGTTAAAATTCAGTTTTTTTGTAGTGGAAAAAATAAATATGAATCATCAAAGCAAGTTTCATATCCATTCATCAGTATTACTTAAACCAGAAGTTAAGGTGGCTTACAAAATTATTAGCAATGGTAATTTTTTATCAGTATTATGTAACATATCAGATTTATTTTATTTAAAGAATTATTTATACCATTAACAGATTCTTATATATATATTAATGTGGCTGAAATGTGCAGGTTAAATCTATTAACCAAATTATTTATATTATATTAAGCAAGAAAAAAAATGTGAAACAAATGTAGAGAGAAAATACTACATTACAAGTATACAAACCTAAAACTGTGAGCCATTGTGAAGTACAAGGTTATTAATAAGAAATGTAGCACAACATCATTTTTCGTCTTTTTTTCACGATTTTTGTGGTGGTGGTGATAACCCTATCTCCCAGGCAACCGAGCAAATTTTCAGGCCTCCAGCCTGACTTCCATTGATGGATTATTAAAAGAAGGGTTCCATTATCCCTTTATTCTTAGAAGCACCAGCTCCCACCCCCAAACCCTTAAAATCCCTAGAGAGCGCTGCCTCATCCTCTAACCTGGAGCTCACTCAACAGTTTAATGCTCAGGCTATGCGAGGTTCTCCAGTAGCGGGCTCTGAATCCCCAAATGCCCACCACCTCCCTTACTCCTCCTCTCTCATCCACCTCCACAAAATCCTCAGTTCCGTGATGTAGCAGAGTTCCAGTAACTCAGGAAAAAGGAGACCAAGGTCATTCCTCCAGTTGGTTTCTTGGGGCCACAGCAGAGCCCTCCACCTGGGTTCACTTGATAGCAACAGCTCTTAGTTCTTCCCCCAGGTCTCCAGTGTCTCTCTGTCCTTTCCACTTTCACCCTCACCTACCCCCAAGCCTGATGGAACGCAACTGGCCACACTGGGCTTCAAGGCCTGGAGGCAGGAACCCTTCGTTCTGGGGGTAGGTTCATTTTGTCTTTTGTGTAATGGTGTGATTGCCTGCTCGGTCTCTTGTGCAGTCACCTGAAGTAATCTTTTGTGTAGTTTAGTTGACACATTTTTGTTTTAAGTTGATGTGTTTAGTATATTTAACCGTTAATGTTGTCTTTTTTTCTTTTTTGCACCAACTGCTTTTCTCCTGTTTTGTCTACATGGTTGTTTTTATTCACAGATAGGCGCATATGTGTTGTTTGTGTGTTGGGTGTGTCTGCCTATATGTAGGGGGGTATGTGTGTTGATATATAGGAGTTTTTTTTAGCCTTTGAGTTTTTGTCTTCAGACTGAGTTTGTGTTGACCAAGCCGCCTTTTTGATATTTTCAGCTAATTAGTTTTATGCTTCCCCCACCAATGTGTACTTTACATCAATAGACCATGTAAAGTATGTCTGCCCATGGTTTCACTGGTTGCTTACGGCTTTGATGTGGGTCCTAGGTGTTGTTGTCTCAGTCCACACAGGGTTTTTTTCCCTCAATCTTTGACAGTTATATGGTTTCGCGTAAGCAGTTAATGTAAATATTGTTAGCATTACAGGTCATGCAGTGCTGTAACATTTTTTTAAATGTTGCACTTACTTTACAATTAAAAAATTGGTCACTCATACTTGAATTTTGCCCATAGAGCCATTTCTTTCTCTTTGTATTGAAACCAAGTCATTTTTTAAAAATGAAGGCTAGCCCTTCTACGTTAGTACATTTTTTATTCCCTAAAACAAATTTTTTTTTTCCCAACAAATCTGAGAATGGAAACAGAATGAAAAAATTTTTGCTCTTTTAAAGAACATAATAATCCCTCTTGGAAGAGGAAATCTAATTTTATTTTGTGTCCCTTAACAGTCTTAGGAAGCACAAGGAGAATAAACTACACCTTTAAGTAGTTTTTAAAGATTATTTCAAACGAGTGAAAATTAACTGAGCAGCTCTTGTTTGATTTGTCTTGTTTGTAGCATTAGAAGCAATCAGGGCTTTTATTTATTTAAAGGAACATTTTTGGTTTGTACTTTTCAGTCCGTTAATGAATGTAAATGCTTTAAGAAGAATATTCGTCCCTTGTGATATCATGGGCCGTTTTTAGTCTTTCATTTGGACCCTGACTTTGAGTTATTTGCTATGTCTGTTTTTTAAGGAAACGCAACCTTCTTTTTTGAACATAACACTGCAGAATTGTGGGAGGAGCAGAGGGTGGTTATTTTGCTTTCTGTAAGTTTTATGAAGATTCTCAACTGACTTATCCCATGAGGTGATTCCTTTTTCATGTCAGACCATGATAACACATTGTAGTTAATGTCAGTAATCTTCTATGCAGTTTACAATGTTCCCTTGTAAGTCACAAGCAGTTTTGCATTGAGATTTTAAAATCCAAAATGCTTAAGATGCTGGTGACATTCCTCTTTCTGAAAAGAAAGCCAAGATTCTAGATCTTCCTGAAAATCTGATATCTTGTTTACTTTGCCCATTTATTTATGCCCAAACAGTATAACGCAAGACTCAAGACTTTTCAATGTAGGTTCAATGTAGTGTATAAGATGAGTTGTGCGTTACTTGATTCATTTGGGGACTATGAACAAATAATATCAACCAGCCAGAACTGTAATATTGAATTAGTTTTTCTTTTTCGTTCATTCACTGTATCACATTTGCATTAGCCAAAGAGATAAGAACATTAGTAATTCACATGTGTCAACCACCCAGATGTGAATATTAAATCAGTGAGCCAAAAAGCAATAAGCAACTCAAGCATGGGAAATCCTGCTACCAGTGGGGAGTCTGATATAGAGAAAAATATATGAAAAGCATTATCTTAAAATATGGAAGATTAATTTGTATCTACTGTGAATATGTATTACCAGCCTTACCTGCTTTTATACACACTGTGTGTGTGCCTCAGTGACCTTTTATAAACCGGAAAAGTGGTTGATTTAATAATTTGTTATGTAAATACAAAGTTGTCTATAAATTGGAAAATTTGATGCCAGATGGCTTCACAATATACAAATGTGTTTTGTAACATCATGCCTTTATGGGTGAAGTATAAATACACTGGATTATCTGTGTAGAAGAGTAGCAATTTACATTTCACCTGCATTTCAAATGGATATTTTTTATCCAAATGGTTATACTCTTAGGAGAAAAAGATGACCTGAATATTTTCAAAGTGAAAAACAAATATGGTTTTGAATTCAGCAAAACTGAAAACTCTTTTTCACACTCAAGAGTCTGTTCAATTCCATGCTAAATGCCTTGTATGATGAGATTTCCATAGGAGATTCATTGATCCAGGACTGGGATCTACATAGGAAACCTCCCTAAACTGAATTATTCTACTTTAGAGACAGACTGTGCCTCTTAATTTCTAAATCTTAGGCAGAGGAAGAACCATAGCCTTCTTATTGCTTTTTAACTTATTCTTTTCTGCTTTGTTTCCATACACCTTGGAAACCACACAGATAAACAGGGCCTAGTTCTTGTGCGACAAGGTGTCTACAGAGTGTTACCTCAACTCAGGGCTTCTCAACCTTGGCGCTATTGACATTTTGGGGGTGAGATCATGCTTTGTTGTGGGGGCCGTCCTGTGCCTTATAGGATATTTGGCAGCCTCCCTTGCCTTTACCCACCAGATGCCAGTAGCATCCCTTCCAAGTTGTAACAATTAACAGTGACTCCTGACATTGCCAAATGTCTCCTGAGGTGGGAGTGGGGAGTGGGGCAGGGGTGGGAGACAAAGTGAGATTTGAAAACCACTGCCTTAATGGAACCAGTTAGGGAACATATGTCTGTGTAAAATATGGGCGTGTTTTGCATGCTACAATCAACAGGAAACTGATTCCTAGATCAAAATCCAAAACAAAATCCATGCCCAATGAGTGCTTCTCAATCTGTGGTTAAGGAAGTGAGTACATTAGCTTCAGTTTCATTTTGAACACATTTGACACTTTTCATCAGAAGACCCAGGACAACCATGTTTGAGAACTCCCAGGTAGGGCTTTGGAGAGTTACCGAAATACTGTGGTTCAGAGTTTGCAAGAAGACCGATAGCCCATTTTGCTTAATGCAAGGAGCTTCAGATAGTGGAAGGCTTCCCAATGATAGTGTACCTGCCTCCCTTGGGTCAAGATGAGGAATTTGGCCAAGGGGACCATGGTATGCATGTATTTTAACAGCTCTCTACAGCAGCCTGGTTCAGGTATCAGTAGTTTTTGTGTGATCCTCTTATAAGTTCTGACAGAATCAGTTCAGTAGATCTTGGAGATGTCATCGATATATTTATTCATTCAATAAATATTTCTTGAGTCTCACTCTGTGCCACACGCTGTGCGCAACAATGAGGATTCAATAGTGAATGAGACAAGCTCATTCTCTGCCCTCACAGAGCTGCCCAAGGAGGTGCCAGTTAAACATGTATGATAAAGGGTGCTAAGGGCTGGGATAGAGGAGCACATGGCAGGCCCCAGACTGGGTCAGTGGGGGTGGGGCTTGAGTGAAGATCAGGGAAAGACGAATAGGAATCAGGCAAAAGAGAAGTATGTGGCATGGAGGAGGGTAAAAGAGAGCATGTTCGGGGCAGAGAGAATGGCGTGTGTAAGCGTGAGACAAGAATGGCTGAAGAGTAGAGTGCAAGGGGGAGTTACGAAGAGAATGGCGGGAAGAGCAGAGGGGGAGTCTGGGCAAGGCTTGTCAAGACTTTGCACTGTAGTGTAACAGTAATGGGGAACTATTGTAGGGCTTTAGGGAGGGGTGATGTGATCAGGTTTGTGTTTTAAAAAGATTATTCTGACTGCAGTGTGAACAACAGGCAATTGGAGGGGAACAACACTAAAGAGCAAATATCTCATTTCAAATGCAACATTTTTTAAAAGTATGTACTTCCTCAAAAATTAAAAAAAAAACCTGGGCCCACCGTAATTCTTCATATTACATTTGTTGAGCAAGTTCTATCTCAGTCTTGAGGTATGTATTTAAATATATATATGTGTAAATTCACTTGAATGGTCATGAAGAAATGCTATCCAGTACACTTAGAGTTACTGCAACAACATCATTCCCTATTTCTTTTACACAAATTAGTCCTCTATTGGTAAAGCAATAACGTTTCTACTTTGATGATCAGAGGTTGGGAAAGTTGAAATCCCAAAGCATTTTGTTAAATTGTTAGAAAGCAAGGCCTGCTAACCCGACTACACAGGTAAGTGTAGGTCAGGTATGGGCCTTTGGCATGAACACTTCATCCTATACATCTCCATAGGAAAGCAGAAAGCTGCAAAGGAGCATGCAAGATGCCGGAGGTACCAGGTGAGCACCAAGGATTATGAAAGCACAGGAAAGCGGGACGACAGGGAGTCAGGGCCCAGAACAGGCCATCTGGCTGCAGGGACCTCTGGCCCACAGCAGGGGAGACCACAATGGCCTTTCATCCTCCAGTGCAGCCCCTGATTATGTACATGCCCTTCAAAGTATACCCAACCACAATTAGTCACCTCCTATGTTCAATGAACATTGAACTTCAGGGCTTTTTAAAGCTAATTATCCATAAAAAAAAAAAAAAAAAAACAGAGGCACTCAATAACAGTCATCCAAGCTTGTGGTCCAGAGGCAAGCGAATAGCCCTTCATTCTAGCACAGGGTCCTGTACACAGGAAATGGACCCTCAACAGGGAGGCAACCCATTATAGCCTTTACAGACTGGGCCCTGGAGCGAGGTCGTCTGCATTCAAATCTTGGCCGTGCCACTAACTAGTTGTTGGACTTTGGGCAATTACTTAACCCATCTGTGCTTAGCTTCCTTGTCTAAAGAAGGCCTGGGTGGAGTGTGTGTGTGTGTGTGTGTGTGTGTGTGTGTGTGTGTGTGTAATAATAGCACTTCCCTCCTGGGGTTGATTAAGGATTGAATGAGATGATGCAGCTAAAGTGCCTGGCACATAGCAGGCACTCAGAGAATGTTTGTTGTTAATATACAGTTTGAAAGATTTAGATTAGAAAAGAGAACTTCCTGCCAGTGAAAGGTGTGGTCAAACATAAGGAAGAGTTGGTGTCTGGAGTTACTGTGTCTCCCCAGGAAGCCTTTGAAGTTAGGCGAGTGGGGTACCTGTCCGGGGCAGCTCTGCCCAGAGCTGACTGCATCATAGAGGCCTTTTCTGGTTCTCCCCTCCCAGCCCAGAGTTTCTGGATCTATTACCCAGGATGTTTCTTAGATGAATTCTACTGTCCATAATGCCACATGTAGTACTGGACCAGCAAAATGATTTCCTAATACACTAGTCTGGAAAATGATTTCTCCAAGAAGTTAAGTGCATTGGCTGTGGTAACCAGACCAGAAACAGAACTTCTAACCTTCAGCCTCAGAGTGAAGTTGGAACCGGCTCTTCAAATAAGTAGCTCAAGATCTGAAAAGTTTAAACAACTTAAAATCAGTCAAATTGAAGAATGCAGGGTTTGGCAAAGGGAAAAGTATACCTGACTTAAGAGACTGAATTTGGGGTCTTAGTTCTTGCCACTAACTGGCTCCATGATTTAGGACAAATCACTAAACAGATCCTGGGACCAGAATCCTAGTGTGAATGTGACCTCAGGCAAATTACCCTGTCGGTGCCTTAGTTTCATCATCTGAAAAATGGGTATAATGGAGTCATAAAATTGCTTGAGGATTAAATAAACTATGTGACATACTTAGAAGAATGTCAGGCATAGTGTGCTCTGCAAGTCTAGCTACTGTTAACAATAGAGGCTGAGCCTCCCTCAGTTCCTTCATCGATGGATGGGAATGGCACAGCCCTCACTATCTTAAAGAAAGAAACAGTCTTCTGTGGGGTGGTCACCTATGGCGGTCTTGCTGTCCACATTTAACCATTTATTTCTCTTCCCTGATTTAAACGTGAGTGCTCTTGAGAGGAGTAAGACTTTGTATTAAGGAAGAATCTGCAAGTTCCCAAAAGATTCGAGAATGTGAAAGGTGGGAGGAAGGTGTTCAGAACTATCCTAGGATTAGCTGTACTCAGAAGACTAGTATGAAAATGAAAAGAGATAATACACTGAGGCCTGCTTTTCAAAGGGGAAAGAACTAATCTAAAGTGGGAGTATTTTTAAGTGCTAGTAAGGATTATTATTTATTTCTTAATTGGAAGTTTATGTCTAAATACTTACCTAGACTTTTCAGACTGTTAAGCCTTAGGCACATCTTGATAAAAAAAAAGGGGGGGTGCAGAATTTGTTAAACACTGATGGAGGGAGTAGGTTTAGCTGAACACCTAGCTCCCAGGGGCAGGGCCTCTTCGGGGTTTCCTGCCTGCTCAGCTCCCTGGGCCTCTGCGGAACACTGCATGTGGGGAACGTGGCCAGGAGGCCTGGTCGCCCTAGGCTTTGGTCTCTGGACTGTAACTGAGTACCCCCAGAACATAGCTTTCTCTGCCAAGTTAATCTTAAATAGCTTTCATGGTCAGGCAAGATATCCTTAGGAAATCATCTGTGACCTTTTACAGGCTCTGTCCCCCTTTTCCGATCAAATAGGGATTGTCTTGAATCGGTAGGTTCCTTTAAATTTCAAAACAAGCATGGAGGTTCAGGAGCCTGTGATTTCAGGCTGAGTCTCACTGTTCTGGTTTATTTGGCAAGGAGTGGGAAGCAAAAATTCACAGGAGCTGGAAAAGAAAGCATGCAAGAATTGGAATGGAGAAATGCACTGGCTCTCTCCGGACGTGCCATCTGTCTGAGCAAGAGTCAGCAGAGGCGAGGAGAGACTGTTTCCTCTCCTTTCTCTTGGTTTTCCAGCTCGTCCCAAGTTTCCGAGACAGTCCTGGAGCAGGTGAGGCTGCTGGGAGGAGGGGAAAGTGTGTGCACTGTGTCTCGTTAGGCCATCAGTTCGGCCAAAAGAAATCAGGCCGTAGCGATTGCCATTGTGAGGAGCCCACGGCTTTCTGAGTAGACAACAAAATAAAAAAGAGGTGTAGTTCCTGCCTCAAAGGATAGCTTTCCTTGTCCTAAAGCAATGGTTTCCAAACTCTGTTATCAGAAATTCCTATCAGTAAAATAAAAATAAATTGAGGACATACTACATACAAGTAAATGCATGTGTATGTGTGTGCATACTACTGAATTAATCTATCATGAGTGTTATAAAACATACAAAGCAAAAAGTAGGAAAGGCTGAGAAAAACCAAAGAGAAATAGAAGTTTTTATATTTCCCTCCCTCACCCCAATGGATTATCTTGCATCATGCCTGGGGGGTATGCATTCAACTTTGGAAATCACTCTAAAGCGATGAAATAGTGGAAAGTTATGTTTCTCCATCGAGCAAAGGCAGTGATGGAACCAAACCATCAAAGGCAGCTCCTTGAGGAGGGGCCCAGGTTTTCTTATCCAACTTTCTATGTTCAATTCTAATTAAATTGTAAAGGAAAGAAGAAAGGAAGGAAAGCATTCCTGAAAATCTGATAACTGACGTGGAATGTATGTTTTATATTGGGTTATGTAAATAACTTGGATGTTCTGTAAGTTCAAACTATCTACTAAATATGTATCTTTGGATGTGAGACAGGGGCACTGTCAGGTTCTGTCACCTACTCAGGAGAGTTGTTGACCCAGTGTGCAAGGGACTGACCACAGGCCCAGTACTGCCTGTGCCACACTTGGTAGGAGTAAGAGGTCACGCCAATGCCACAGGAGGCCTGCCAGCTCACAGACCTGGATCAGGCACCCTAACCGTGCACATGCATGTGGACTCCATGCACCCCCAGCCTCAGGAGAATTCTGGAGCTTTCTTGACATGTACCCAAGGTGTGTGATTCTAGGCAGCTCATTCCTAAGGTCATGGTATTGTGGGAAAGGAGCTGAACTGGGTTCTAGTCCCAGCTCTGCTGTTAGTTGTGTGACCTTAAACAAGTGCCCTAACTTCTCTGAACCTGAGTTTTCTCACCTGTCCCTAGGGGCACTGATACTACCCTATCTGCCCCACAGGGCTATCGTGAAGTTAACATGAATGCACATATGAAGGTGCTTTGCAAAAACTGCAAAACATCAGCCAAATGAAGTCAAGGTGTTCAGACTCACGTGTTAAGGTCTTTTCAAGGGATAAAGACAAACTTTTCTTAGAGATCCTAGAGTTAACTATCCTGAGGATTTTCCTCTTGAAGAGCCCAGCTCAGAGGGAAACTGATTCATGGTAGATTTCTAATCTGAACCCAGAGCTCTGGAGACTTTATAAGCATAAAAAATAAATCAAGTAGGCAATGAAGACTTCCGTAAAGCAATTTCGGTAAACTTCCACACTTCCAGGTAATGCCAAGATTTCCAAGGGATGTAATTTGTTTGTTCATTCGTTCACTCAAAAGTATTTATAGAGCATCTTATCTCTGATGTAAAGTAAGACTTAAAAAGGCCTCTCAAGGGCTCATGTTCCAGTGGGTGGTAAAGACATGTAAACAATTGTTGCAGTACACTGACAAGAGCCATGAGCCAGGTATGAATTACAAAGAGCTTTGGAATACTGGGAGGCTTAAATATTGGGGAATCAGGTAAGTGATTATGGAAGAGTAGGAGTTCAGGCATTGCTAGCAGGAGTAAAAGATGTTCCAGAGAGAGGGAATGAAGTGTAAAGGCCAGGGGTGGGGGTGGCGCATGGGAAGAGGCAGAGAAGAACATGATTTTCTGGGAACTGTGAAAGATTCATTAAGTCTTGAACGTAATGTCCAGGAAGGAGAAAGGGTGGAGGTGGGGTGCCAGGAGATCTTCTAGGCCAGCAGAACATGGAAAGCCATTTGAAACATTTTAAACCAGATGAGTAACAGCCATTCATTCATCTATACACATAGCAACAGATGTTTATTGTGCTTAGCATATGCCAGCACTATTCTAGGATACAATGGTAAATATGACGGCCATGTTCCTACCCTCATAGAATGTATAGTCTAGTGTCAAAGACCGACACCAAAAAATTATGAAAGTGTACTGAGTGTGAAGATTCTACGGCACCATATAATTTTCTTTTAGAAAGGTCACCCTGATCGTAGTATAGGGATAGATAATTTTTCCTATCCTTCTGGAAAAATGCCAACAGCTCAAGTTTGCTCCACTGACCTCAAGGTAAAAACCCAGTTGCCCTCTGAGAGGCTCAGTCAAGATATCATTGACCCCTGAAATTAAGGCATGGAGAATGGCCAGGTTAAGGTCAGCAATCTAATAGGGTTATATTTAGAACCCAGAACCATAAGGTTGGAGTCACAGGCTTGTGTTGTAGTCTCAGCTCTGTTCCTGATTATCCATGTGACTTTGGGCAAGTCACACCACTCACTGGGCCTAATGATTTTAAAGGGACAATAGAGTTCCTTTCAGTTAATATTCTAAGATTATTTGGAAGAGGGCTAGTACTCAGCATGTTCTAGCTAATCCATATGTACGAAGGAGACTTCTGCTGGGGCTTTCTGTGTTAATCTTTGCCAGATCTACCTACTCTTGGACTGACAATGAAGAGACAATCTCTTGAAGCATTTTCCCCATGTAACGTGGGTCTCCTGCACTTCACACAGTCTTTTTTGTTGGACTGAATCAAATGAAACAGATGGAGTAACAAGGAACAATCCATTCGATGTGAACACATTGTCCTTATACTTCATAACAAACTATTATCTCCCTTAGAATATATTTTGACTTTCTCTTTTTTACTACAAAAGATTATGTGAGGCCAGCCTCCTGAGGGGAGAAGATAATGCTTTCTCCAGGACCCAGACAAGAAGCTGTGTAGGATGAGCTTTGATGGGCACCAAAAACCCTCACCAATCCATCCCAATGTCTATAATTTCCATGGCCAAGATTTACAAATCCCTGTGCAATCAAAGAAATTACTTGAAAGTCTGATAATTGTGGTGAGGATGATAGGGAAGATGAGGATAAGGTATCCCAGTGTCACAGCCTGTCATTCCGGGGGACAAAAAAGTGTTGTATCTGTCAACACGCCTAAAAATGAGGCCACTTAGATGATGACACGTAACTCGTATGTTGTTCTGCAACTATATCATTCACCCATTTTTGAGCCAGGCATAAGAACAAAGAACATGAGTGGCAATTCCTGTGAAGATTCGCCACTGCTCTGTCCACATCCCCTGTGTGTGCCAACCCCAGGCTCAGTGAGGTGGCTATCATTTGGGGTCTTGGTTGCTGTCAGATGGTGCCTGAGGAGTCATGATGAAGGCGTCCTCCCCCCATGTGCAGCGGCTGATTGATGCTGGCTGTCACTGGGACCTCAACTGGCATTGTTTGCGAGAACTCTTACACACGGCTTCTCTGTGTGGTTTGGGCTTCCTCATAGCATCGCGTCTGGGTTCCAAGAGCCAGTGTCGCAAGACAAAATAGAAAGAACCAGGTGGAAGCTGTACTGCCTTTTCTAACCTAGCCTCCAAAGTCGCATGTCATTGCTTCTGCCTAATTTGATTGGTTAGAAACAAGGCCCTAAAACCAGCCCATATTCTAGAAGAGGAGAATCCAACTCCCTCTCTTGATGGAGTGAGAAAAATTTGCAGGCACGTTTAAAACCACTACACAAGTTTTTAACAAAATGTGTGATCAGAGCATAGTCTCTTTGCTGGTATAAGAATTGCTAAGATAAAAATAATTGCTAATATTTTTGGAGAACCTATCATGTGCCAGGAACAATGCTAAGCACTCTACATATTGTGAGAGTTACATGACATACCACTCCTCATTCCATGGGACAGGTTCTATTATTTCCCCATTTTATAGATCTGGAATCTAAAACTTAAAGATTTTAGGTAATTTATCCACGTTATCCAGGTAGAAAGTGGCAGCTCCAAGAGAGGAGCCCACGCAGGCTCAGGGTCCAAGTGCTTATCCACTAAGCCAAACTGTCACATTTCCTCAGACTCTGTCTTATGTATATAAGATGAAGTTCAGGTACATGAGATAGATTTCTCAAAGTTTGTAAGTGGATGTATGACTGTATCCAAACTCACACACGAAAACATATTTGTACAGTTCACAGTCATGTGGAGAAAATAGCTTCTTCTTGGTAGCTATTATGTGAAAGTTTCTGGAGGGAGGAGATCTGATTTGAGGGAAAGATGCTGTGATAACCCCTTTGTGGGAGTTAGAAGGGAGCCTCCCTAGCCAGGTTTCAGGGCAGCAGGGAGCTTCTTAGAGGCAGAAGGAGGTACTGAGTGTTATGGGGGAAGGATGAAGAAAGGCGTTTCCTGGACCCTCCAACCTACCCCATTTCCCATAGGAGGATCAGGAGGAGATTTGGAGAGAAGAGACTTATCTAAAAGAGATTTCTTTCTTGTTAAGAGATTTACAAGAGAGATACTATGTGCCGTGCAATGTGAACTCCCCCTGTGTCTCTGAAAATCTTCATGAAGTTGCAAAACATTACAGTGGGTTTGGTGTAATTGGGTTTGTTGTTATAGCTAGTCTAGAGGCTGAGTTTTGTATCAAGGATGGTTCAGAATCAGCCTGTGCTGATAAGGGGGCACTAACCTCTGGGTTCTTAAATCATGACTTATAACCAGTAGTTCATGTCCCTGACAGAGTGATTGAATTCATTAACTAGTTTCAGTCTCACTAAGGACCTCTTCATCCTTCCCAGAAATTGGCTTCAGGCCCAATCTGTTCCAGGAAGAATGAATCTCCTCCACTGAGCATACGCTTACGGAGTGCCTACAACACTTATCATACCCAGATACAAACAGACCTCAGAAAGACTAAATTCTGGATTGAGGGGCTGTTCGCCTTGTTTTGCCCACTCTGGATATCAGGAATCTACTAGGAAAGTAGGTCCCACTCAGTCCGGATACATAACAATCCCTCAATGAGTCTACAAAACCAACTCCAAATACTCATTGGGGCTAACCCAACACCATGGTGAGAACCAGATAAATTTTATTCTTTGTGCTTAACAACAAAGAACCTCAAGGATTGTCTCTGGTTTCCTTTCATTAGGGAAATGGCAAGAACTCTTATCCTGTCTAGCTGAAGGCACAGCTCTGGTTTGTTTGAGGTCAACTTTGGGTTTCCTGTGTTGTTCTTGTCCAGTGCCATCTGCTGCCTCTTGCCAAAGATTCTTAGTGATGAGTCTCAGCCTTTGCACTTGCCCTTGCACAAAACATAGCCATTAAACAGTAAGTATCAATTGTTTCTTACAAAATGCTTCGATTTCCTCCATCAAGCTCTGAAAAATCCAGCCTTGGTATTGTGGGTTTTGCGGTTTCCTGTCTCTGCCACCTGCACATTCTGATGGCTGTTGTACATTCCCTGTGGAGATGGATGAATATTCACAGAACCAAAAGGAACAAGGGCTTTGTGCCCCATTTCATGGGAAGAGTTAGTTATATTCTGGTCGGAGTCATAACTCAAAATGTATCCCTCATTGCGCAGAAACACGGATGCCATCACACCTCCTATGCGATACCTTTAAGCCTCTCCCTGTCGATGGTCCCTAAACAGTATTGTTTAATCACTTTGTGGAATTCTCTATCATTTTCCCCAATTGTGCACAATCCCCTTCCTATAACAGGATCTTGTCGCCATATGACTTATGTTGTCTTCCTAGTTCCCCACCCCGCTGACATCAGGCTTGGCTGGGGACTAGTTTTGGCCAATGGATTGTGAGTAGACGTGACAGAGCCTGTTCCAAGAAGCAGCTTTAAGGGTCATTGTGTACCTCTATCAGGTCTCTTGCTGTTTTCTTTACCCACAAGTTTTTGTTTTGTAGATGAGAGCTATTCCTTTGGTCTGATCTCACAATGAATGAGACATGTAGAGCAAAACTGGACAGAGCTTAGCAGAGCTGTAGCTGACCTGCAGGAGTCACGAAACGTGAGCAAGAAACAAAACTTGTTGTTTTAGGCCACTAGGATTTTGAGGTTGCTACTACAGCATAACCTAGCAAAAGCTGACTAAAACTCTCATAATGTAAATTACACACTTATTGTGTGGAAGCCTGTGTGGAATATGGAGTTGTACAAGACACAGTCTCTGATTTCTAGAAGCTTACAATCTAAGACAGAAGATTAGACACCCAGGTATCTGTTAAAGTAGCAGAATTGGCTAAGCTGATGAGTGAGGCAGAGGGACCACAAGGATGGTTAGCAGCATGGAAATAAGAGGGAGATTTCATAGAGGAGGGGTAATTGAGAGGCTCAATGACGCAGAGAGTTCAAGGAGAAAAAAGTGTCTGTGGATTTTGTTTCTAGGAGACAAATAGCGCCTGCAAGGAAATGTTTCCAAGTGAGTAGGTAGAGGGGGAAGTCAGATGCAAGGGGTT
Organism: Diceros bicornis minor; assembly: GCF_020826845.1. Taxonomy (NCBI): domain Eukaryota; kingdom Metazoa; phylum Chordata; class Mammalia; order Perissodactyla; family Rhinocerotidae; genus Diceros; species Diceros bicornis. The sequence goes on from NC_080749.1 coordinate 32,807,230, forward strand.
AGGGAGGTGGAGAGGAAGTAAAGCCATCAGGAAAGATTACTCTTTCAACATGTGGGGAAGTGAAAGAAACCATAGTGATGGGGGACGTCAAAGGGTTGTGGCTGTTTCACAGGATGATGAAGCATATTTGGAGTTTTTACTCTCCCTACATTCTCTTCTCGTAGAGTCTACCCTTGCCCCATGTACCTGCTGAGTGGGGAGGGAATCGGTGATCTCCATGCTCCAGCCTCAGATGATTGGACCAAGGTGGGCACCTGATTGAGGAGGGCCAACCTTAGTTGCCAATGACATATCAGTCTCAAAAAGATGACTGGGGACAATCAGATTCCTTCTCATAGGAGCCCCAAACCAAGAGGCACAGATGAAAAATGCCCTTTGGGAATGGATCTTCTAGCTGAAAATCAAGTAAAGGAGAATAAAGTGGCTATTATGGGGTCATGTGCATACCTAAGTCATGAGGACCCACAGGAAGGGGTTGGGAAAGAGAATAGCAGATACAAGGAGAAAAGTGAAGAAGCCACCAGTAAGAGAAAATAACCAACCTATAGTGCTTCATATATGCCAAGTGCTGTACTAAGTCCTTCACCTTAATTTACCTAATTTATTTCCTATAACAATCCTATTGATGCATACTATGATCATTCTCATTTTACAGGTGAGGAAACCAAGACACAAAGAAGTTGTGCCTAAGAGGATTCATGATATAAACTAAATAACCTGGCTCCTGAGTCCTCAGTTTCGGCCACCATGCACTACTGTCTCTCAAAAGGGATCTGAGAGGCCCTCTTTGAAGCCCCTGGGATCCGACACTTTGTAAACTCAGGCTCTTTAGTTTTATCGGATTTCCTGAGATCATCTGAGCTTATCTGAGCCATACAGAATGGGTTTCAGTTCCTGGCAACTGAAAGAACCTGAACCAAATCAGATGGGGAGATTTGGGCTTTTCAGGAGGGAGAGACTAGAGATATTAGAGATTGTTGATGGAGCAGACTTGCAAGGAAGCACAAGGGGATGGGATTAAGGGAGACGGAGAGATTTTTCTTGTCATAGCCAGGACCATTTGGCTTAGTGTTACCATCAGGCAGCCACAGTGTCACATGGCAAGTCAACTAACTAACCAAACCATCAGGAGTTACACATAATCCAGTGGCTGTGCCTTTCCGGCTGGCTCAGCCACTAACGGAACAGGTGAAGCTGGGCCTGCATGCCTCCAACTTTCTGAGCCTTAGTTTCTCTGTCCATAAAATGTGGATGATGATAAAAAATTGAGAGAATTTGACTAACCAGGACTCTGGGGAGACTGGGAAAATGCAGGTCACCATAATGCGGCTGCCCCCTGTGGCAGCCAGACAGGGGTCTTGCGACAGGTTTTCCAGAGACAGTCTCTGAGATGGAGGTTTGAGTGCAGGGGTTTATCAGGCAGTGCTCTCAGGATCAACACCTGTGAGGAGTGAGGGCAGCCGAACTGAGCAGAGGGAGATGTTGCAACCAAGACGGCAGCCAATTCCATGGGGAACTCCAGCTGGGGTGGCCCCTCAGAGTTGTCCCAAACTGAGGCATGGGGGCTGTGCCTTTGTACCCCACCCCCATCGAGAAGTCACTGGGCCTAGGATGCTCTGTTAGGTGAGGCAGCTCCCTTGAGACAAGGGCGGTTCCTGGGGAAAGACTCAGCTGTGAGAGCTTCAGGAGGCAACACCTCGAGCAGATGGGGGATGACGCCTCGGTTGTGAAAGGGAGGGCGTGGGTGGCGCACCACAGCATCCACTACACACAAGAACTGAATCCCAAATGAGGCCAGGGAGCCTGGGCTTTAGGAAAGGCGGGGGGCTAAGAGGAGCCAGGAGGAGATTGCAGAAGGTTGTTCCATGCTGATATGATCTTGCTCTGTCCCCACCTGAAATCATCAGGAAGGTAAGTGGCCCGTGAAAATGCTGCATGTGTCTGGATGTGAGTGTGTGGAAACTGAAGGGATGGACTCCTGTGTCTAGTCTGAGGCCAAGAAGCCCAAGGAACTTAGCAAGGAGTCAGAGAGAAGCTGGAGACAGTGGGACAAGGAAACTGTGGGAGGCCAGGGAATTAATCTAAATCTCCAAAGGGCAGGGAGACCCCACAAGGGTCATGTTAGACAAGGCCACTTATCCCGCCATTCAGCTTTTGAGGATTTCAGACCTCAAAGGACAAAACAGAAGGAACTGCCCTCTGCAGCGCCTGTGTCCCCAGATCACGCCTGGGCTCTTGAAATAGTTACTGAGAATTGTGCCAGACCTGATTCAGGTAACACAAGATGAGACTTGTGAGAGGATAAACCTCTGCCCAAAGCAGCCTCACGTCAGGGGTTAAGGGACTGTTATGACTGAATCGTGCCCCCCACCCCCAAATTCATATGTTGAAGCCCTAATCTCTAATTTGACTGTATTCTCAGATAGGACTTTAATGAGGTCATCAGAGTGGGCCCTAATTCAGTAGGACTGGTGTCCGTATAAGAAGAGGAAGCGTGTGCACAGAGAAAAGGCCACAGCAAGAAGGCAACTGTGTATAAGCCAGGGAGAGAGGCCTCAGGAGAAACCAACCCTGCCAGCACCTCGATCTTGAACTTCCAGCCTCCAGAATGGTGAGAAAATTAACTCCTGTTATTTAAGCCACCCAGTCTATGGTGTATTGTTAGGCAGTGCGAGCTGACTAACATAGGAGACAGGCAACCAGGCAAGCAACAGGCTCAGGACAGGTCCCAGAAGCAAAACTCATCAGTGTCCGGAATTTTTCTCTCTTCTTTTGCCTGCCTCTTCTTTTTCCTGCCTCACTCAGTCTGACTCTGGAGGGGCTGGTCAATGGCTGGGGACACCTGGCAGAGATGTGTTTCCAAGGCTACATGTGAACTCTGGACACACAAATGTATAACACTAGAAACCAGGGCCTCGTGGGTTGCTTTGCAAATCACCTTCCAGCCCTGTGTTCGACAGCTGCTTGCACTTGAGGAAGCAGAGGGAAGGGAAGCAGCTTCACGCTGTGCCCACTTCGTTTCCGGCCGCTTGCTTTCTTGTTGGCCACTGCCAGTGCCACCTGAATTCGGCTTTCAAAGGAAGTTTGTTTCCTTGTAGTTCTTTTGGTTCCAGTTTGGAACATGGATAGAAAGTATGATCCAATTTAAGAAAACGTCCAATGCCGAAATCAAAACTGAAAACTGGAAGATGAGACAGGTTACTCTCTGGGCCTCCTTATCTGAAAAATGAGGCAGTCACACTAGATTTGCGGTTTAAAAAAAATTTTTTTTAAACCACAAGAAGCCTTCCTTCAAAAGCAATCTTACTGGGAAGCAGAAACAAAGGAGAAACATACAGCTGAGCTGCTCGGATCAAAGGGGAGGGGGGAAAGGTGGGGTTCCAGAATCCTGCCCATCAGGGTGGGGCTCTGCAAAGTGGAGTCTGAACACCATTTTAATGTTGCCTCCCAAATCCTCCTCCAGCCTCCTGTCTGCACATCTATGGGGAGTTAGTACTCCCACACACCCGGTGGTCCCAGCCAGTCACCTCCTCCCCACACAGCAGGGAGCAGGTAAGTGGAACTGAATGAAAGAGAGAGCAGGGGCCCAAGGGAGCTTTCTCAACTCTCCTCCCAGACTCATCATCCATCCGCTAACACCCCACAGCAGGAAGGAGGCTTGGGTGGGGAGAAGCCAGGTGAGGCAGTCCAGCTGGAGTTCCTCCACAGTAAAACAAGAGGAACAGGCCCCAAATGACACATCCTGTGACAGAAAAGGGGAAGCCCCGAGATGAGAACTCCACTCCCCTCCCTGGACAAAACTGCCCTGTGCCATACATGCTGCTGTCGTTTCCTCCCACTTCTTGCAGCAGAGAAACACCTGCTCCCTTCAACTAAGGCCAGCCCCCCATCTGTGCCCTAGACCCCCTCCCGCCGCCTCGGAGCCTCCCTGGCCGCCTCTCCAGGCATCTGCAGTCTCGCCTTCCAGTCAGCAGGCAAAGGTGCCCAAGTTCCCTCCTCAGCAAAGATCAAGACAAAACTCAGAGCAAAAAAGCCTTCAACCCCTACCCCTCCCTGTCCACGTGTTTTGAAAAGTGCCTACAATTGTTTTCTCCATTCCTCACCTTGTTTTCACTCTTTAAACATCCTTTTCTGTACCTACATTTCTTGATTCCTTGCTCTTTTCTTGATTTGCGTGGCCGCTTCTGTTGCATCAATTATCCTTGTGGATGGGTCACCGGCTGAGTGCAGAGACCTTGAACTTGCCCATGTTCCTTTGCAGGGAAGGGTTAAGGAGCAGGTGGCAGAGCAGCTTCAGACTTGCCCCCTGCTATGAGTCTTGCGTGGAGTGCTCCACTGAAACCCAGCATACCAAGCTCACCTCCAGCCTTCTCAGTGTTGGATCTGTTAAGGCTCATCTCACTTTCCCTCTGTCCCACCAGCTGCCCTGTAAACATGCTCCTCGCCTGCCTTTGCCCTCTCAGTGAAAAGCAGCTCCCTCCCCCCAGAAGTTCTCCCCATACATATTGGTGGTAGGCTGAGTAGGATTTCCCAGGGAGTGGATGTGGGGTTCAGAGAGCCATCCACAAAAATTTTCTTTTAAATGAACTGATGATTCCATTTTTCTTTTCTTAATTTTTTATTGATGTTTCTTTACATTTTTATCATTTATTCTTTGGTGTCCTATGTACTTTGTATCCCTCCCCTTCAAACTCATATTAAAACTTGCCTACCCTCCTCACCCGATCTGCAAAAATGAACTCAAAATGGATCAAAGACTTAAATGTAAGCACTAAAACTATAAAACTCCTGGAAGAAAATATAGGTGTAAATCTTCGTGACCCTGGATTAGGCAATTTCTTTTAATATGATACTAAAAGCACAAGCAACAAAAGAAGAAAAGAGATAAACTGGACATCATCAAACTAAAAACTTTTGTGTTTTAAAGGATATCATCCAGAAAGCGAAAATACAACCCACAGAATGGATGGGAACTTTTGCGAATCGTATATCTGTTAAGGGACTTGTATCTAGAATATGTAAAGAACTATTACAACTCACAATAAAAGGACAAATAACCCAATAAAAAATGGACAAAGCTTCTGCATAGATGCAGAGGATATTCAAATGGCCAGTAAGCACACAGAAAGATGTTCAACATCATTAGCCATCAAGGAAAAGGAAAAACCACAATGAGTGTGAGATACCACTTCACACTCACTAGGATGGCTGTAATCAAAAAGTCAGATAATAAGTGTTGGTGAGGATGTGCAGAAATCAGAACTCTTGTACATTACTTGTGGGAATGTAAAATGGTGCAGCTGCTTTGGAAAACAATCTAGCAGTTATTCAAACGCTTAAACGTAGAGTTACCATACAACTCAGCAATTCCACTCCTAGGTACGTGTATACACAAGAGAAATGAAAGCCTATGTCCACACAAAGACTTGTACATGAATGTTCACAGCCCCATTGTTCGTAATAGCCAAAAAGTGGAAACAACCCAAATGTCCATCAACTGATGAATGGATAAACAAAATGTGATATATACAGACAATGGAATAGTGTTTGGCAATAAAGAGAAATGAAGTACTGGTACATGAAACTACATGAGTGAAGATAGGCCTGGTCCTGCTCTAATGTAGGGAAAAGTTTGGTAACTGATTCATACTAAAATGTTGGTGACTAATCACATCCTGATATGCCTTTCTCTCAAGTTTTATTTGCAGTTATTAGAAGAACATGCCTTCACTAAAAAGAATCCTTTTTAGATTTTAAACTCATTGTTAAGAATTTTTAAAAATACTTTGACTTCTTTGAGAATTTTTCAAAAATTTAACTCTTTAATTTTTGGTGTTATCATATGTTCAGTGACTATCTCTTCCTGCCAGATGATAAATAATCTTTAGCAGAACAGAGATCAAATTTTTCTCATTCTTTAGTGTATCCCCAGCACACAGGATGGTGGTGGCTCAGAACAATCCCTTCATAAAAATTTGTTAAATAATGTCTTATGAGTAAATGAGTAAGTGAGTGAGTGAGGAGGGGAATCATTTCTGGTGTCCCTAAAATATCTCTCACGGGCAATCATCAATATGCCCGTGAGTAAGTCTGGCCCTGGGGAGAAGTTGAGGGGACAAGCAGTGTCTACAGGGTGGGTAATGCCCCAGTGTCCTCTGAATTGGCACCTTGGGACATTCCTGCATATTCCAATGATGCTGCCCTTGGTCCCAACATCTCTGGAAGAGCCTGCAGAGCCATGGAGTGTGGGTGGGGAGATCTTGTCGCTTTACAGTCATCTCTTATGTTTGAACCCAAATGCTCTAACGCAGCTAAATTACCCACTCTTTCACCAGGCTGGCCCCAAAGTGACTTTCTGTAGCTCTTAAAACTAAATTTACCTCCTGAATGATAAAGATTTGCTGTCATCAAAGTTATTCAAAAGACAGCAGCTGAGGCAACTCGGAAGGGAGCTCCGGGGGCATCTGAGCAGTCGCTGTGTTATTGGAATGAGCAAACGACACCTTGAGAGAGGAAAACTACCCCCTAGATGTAGAAACTTTCAATGTGTGTGTGAGAAAATGTGCCCTCAGAGTTACCTCAGATGTGTCCCTAAACAGATGAAGTCAGATCGAAAGTGACTGTGCGGTTGAAGCTGGAGGCGCTGGAGATGCTGAGAAAGGCAAGACAGAGAAAGGCTCCTCATCAAAATTAAGAAAAAAAACAGGAAAAGAATTAGTTCACATAAAAGAAAATTTTAAGTGTGACTGGAGATGAAGAAGTGGAGAGCACCCTGGGAGAGCCCCCTCGAAGCGTGGCCGTGAACCTGCAGCACAGTGTGGAATGCGTCTGCTGGCCGTTTGAGTCGTGCCTTCCACGTAGATGTCTCAAAGTGCGATCACTGGCCAATGGCTGCACATTTTTGAGGCCCTTGATGCTTACTAACAATTGGTTTTTCAGAAACTTTGTCTCTAGTACCTCATTCTTGAAAATCCCAAAATCGATACCATGCCTGATGTGCATTTCAGAAAGCAACAGAGGCTACAAAGGCCGTTAGAAAGTGACACAATATACACCCTTGTCCTGCTCTGGACTTGTCTCCAGACAGCATCATACCTTCCTCTACCCCTAAGTGCTCCTGCCACGTGCAGACCCGCAGTCAATCCTTTTCAGCCCCTCCCCACATGGAACAGGCTCAGAGCATCAAAAATGTACCCAGGGCTGAGGATGTGACTACCCAGATGTGCACGACTCATCTGACCAACTGTTCCTCATCTGACAATCGCTGTTCCATTCAGGAACAAAATTCCTCTTTAGTGAGAAAAGAAAAACCGAAAGGAAAAATAAGCCACAGGGTTGACACTGCTGTGATACCGAGTCTTAGGCCTGGGTGGTACCCTAGACTTCTAGGCCGTTCCATCACCTGATCCCCTGGGCTCCTCACATCCCACGAGCAAGGGGGCAGGGAGCAGCATCCCCTTTTACCGGTGAGGAGACAGGAGAACAGAGGTGACTTCCTCGCCCAGGGTTTTGGAGGAGGAGCCAGTGGACCTGGGCTCGCTTAGCTCTGTTGTCTTCCCTCCATGGCCCACTTGTCTTGGCTGATTTACTCTGTCATTCCACAAATCTCTATCCAGGGCCTGCAATGCACCAGGTACTATGGGAAGCCCTGAGGATGCAATGGTGAACAAGACAGGCACTATCCTCCCAGGGCCACAGCCTCTCGAGCTCTAATTCACCTTTGCCTGCTTGACACGTCCACTCGGAGGCCTCACAGACCCCTCATCTCGATGTGTCCCCAAACCCACCTTGTGCACCCCCCACCTCTTGCCCAGCCACCAGCCTTTCCTTTCTCACCATCACAAACCAGAAAGCCAGGGTCGTCCTGGACACCTCCCAGCACCTCATTCCACATCCAACCTGCCACAAGTCCTGCTGGTGTTCCAGAACTTTCCTGGACAGTTTTCCAGCTTTCCCACACATCCATGCAGACAAGTGGATGTGACTTTCAAGAGCTAATTACTTCAGGACTTGCCTGAGGTTGGAGGTGTTTGTGTCAGATCTCTGGCCTTCTGGATCCTGGGGGATCAGCGAGAATCCTGTGTCCCCAAGAACAAAGGTATGAATTCACTGTGCTTTAAAGAAATACAGCCAGTTCTGGTTCTTAAATAGACTTTAGTCAAAGGGGTGAAATAGGGCAACAATTTTAAATGCTAGACTGCTTGTAAAATATTAAATGTGTTATATTTAATTTTGAAAAGGTAAAAATCTCCATGTTTTATACCACTCACTCTATTTTATTTTAATTATTAAAACAAACTATTTTCAAAGAAGCATAAGAAACTCTGCCTTTAACTAGGTGTGTGATCTTGGGCAGGTTATTTTAACCTCTCTGTGCCTCAGTTTCTCCATTTTTTATGTGAGAGAGTTGGACTCCAGAATCTGTAAGTCCCTTCCAGCCTGGGGTTTATTTTCCACAACATTCATGAGTTCCCTCTGAGAGAAGCTGTGCGTCCTCTGAAGTTCAGGCACTCTGAGGACATGCAGCGGGCTTGAGGCTAGGGGCCACACAGCCATTCCTCTGTGAGGTAGTGCCCAGCCGGGGTGCTGCCTGGAGGAGGCGGAGACCCGGGACTCACAGAGCCCACAGACCTCCTCTCCTTCCCCAGGGCCAAAGGAGCCAACTGCTTTTCCTGAGGGCCTGTTTTCTGGAGGCGCTGCCCTCTCCTTCTCTCTTCCTCTTCCTCATTCCCCCCAAAGGGCTTTGACTTTTCAAAAACAAAAGTATAGGGCTTGGTCACCTGTTTGGAAAAAAAAGAAGAGAGAAAAGGGAAAGGAGAGACTACACAGAACAGGAAGAAAAATGTAACATTTTCCTCTAAAAATCTACATGCTACATGCATCTATGTCCAAAAAATATTGTCACATGATGCCTTGAAAAGGTGTTTGAAATGCTTACACTTTTTTTCTTTTTTTGGTGAGGGAGATTGTCCATGAACTAAAATCCATTGCCAATCTTCCTCTTTTTGCTGAGGAAGATTGGCCCTGAGGTAACATCTGTGCCCATCTTCCTCCATTTTCTATATGAGACGCCACCATAGCATGGCTTGATGAGTGGTGCATCAGTCAATGCCCAGGATCCAAACCTGCGAACGCTGGGCCACCAAAGGCCACGAGAGAACTTAACCACTACAGCAGGCACTGGGACAGCCCCTGCTTACACCTTTCAATGCCCCTTAACAAATCTCCTTTCTGTGCCTCCCCACGACAATGCTATGGGGATGCAGGCTGGTTGTTAAAGATGAGGTATCCCCAGGGTTACCCCAAGGCCTCCAGTTAGTAAAGTTGGAGTGAGTGGTGGCTGCCTGCTCTCTCCTGACCTGCCTTTGTCCCCAAGAGGAGAGCAAGTCCAAGACGTATTCACTGGGGCCTCTCCTGGGGAGGAAGATGGTGAGTGGGGCAGGCTCATGTAGACTGAGATGGGGGCAAATGACCAGAACATCTAGGGGTGTGGGGGTGCTGGAGGTGCCTGGCACGTCTGGGGAGGAATGGAGGAAGCACCACAGTGGGGGCCCCACTGAGGCTGGCCCAGCCTGGCCTCTATAAGGAGTCAGTTCCCTGGCTGATTGGTCCTCGCCTGCTGCCCCACAGTGGTCTCAGCGGTGGAGGAGGAGAGATCAGGGAGGCCAGTCCTTGCATCCTCTGCTTCCCTTGCTAAACTGGGATCCTCACCTTCATTCATTCCTGGCACCCCATCTCCTTAACCACACTCCCCTCACCCAGTGTTCTAGAACAATTGAATGAGAACAGACCTGCCTTCCCCAGAAGCCACCCAGGCCCCAAAATTATTTAGTTCATATGCTTTGCAATCTGAACTCTCATTACCTCATCGCTGTAATTCTGGGCATTAAAAAAGTGTTTCCCAAAGTGTGGTTTGCAGATCACCTCGTCAGCAGCACCTGACGAGCTCATTGAAAATGCAGATTTCCTGAAATCATCCCAGAGCTACAGGTCACAATCCCTGGGGGTGGGGCTTCAAAACCTGTGTCTGTAACAAGCTGCCCAGTTGATTCGGACGCACGCAGAGGGCTGAGAGCTGCAGGAAGTTCGCTGGCCTCCCTGATCCTGCTCTTTGTGTGTGTGTGTCTGTGTGTGTGCATCTACGCCAGTCTCTGTCAGCTCTCTTTCCCTTCGGGGCCCTGTCTCCGGCAGCCCCAGCTGGATCTGTCTGCACTCTGGGAACGTGCCCACAGGGAATGTTGTGCTTCCAGACTCTTGTTGATGTTGAGCTAAAAATGCAACCATAGATGCACCCAGTCTGAGATTAAACTATTCCCACCCTCATGCGTACACTTGCCAATCAGCTGCCTCCTTCTGTGACCTCTGGATGTCATGAACAAGCCAGGTGTCTGTAGCTGCCAATGCTCTCACTGCATCCTCCCAGGACCCTCCAGCCGGAATGAGGGGTAACAAGCACTGCTTTGAGGGGCCTCTGAGCCCCAGGCAGCAGGCCCTACTCTCCCCCAAACCTCAGGGTCCAGGAACACTCTTGTCCCCCAGCTCCACCCACCAGGACTGGGGACTGGGACAGAAGAGATGCTAGGCTGCCCCTAGGCAGCCAGGCTTAAGGCGGGACAGTGCCACCCTGGGAAATGCCATGGGGATGCCCTAAGTCAACAACTCAGCAGGCAATGGAAGAATGGAGAATTCCCTTCCCCATCTTTTTATGAGGTCAAAGACCCCGCCCCATCCCCCTCCCAGACCCTACAGGGGGGTGAAGACAGGTACCAGTTACGAAGTTTACAGCCGTGCTCTCCATCGGTCTTATTTGCAAGTGGACATGCACCCTTAGAGCGCCAGGGCAGGGACTCGGCCTCCAGAGCATCTCACATGTTCACCTAACAAATATGTATTTACTGCCGACTGTATGCCAGGCTCATGGGCGTTCTCAATAGTAATGCTAGGGGCAGTGATCACGCATGGGTTTCTATGGGCCGGGAGCCAGGCTATCGCATCACCTGTGTCATCACATCAGAGTCCACGACCGCCCAAGGCGACAGAAACTGCTGTTACCACTTAGAAACGTCCATGCCTAGAGAGTGGCAGAGCTCTGAGGGAGACCAGGTCACAGGTCCTGGCCCCTGTCTCCCGTCCTGTTTCACAAGTAGGGAAATGAGGCTCAGAGGGTCTCAGTGCCAGCAACTTGCCGAAGATTAACGAGCTGTTAACTGTGGGAGGCAGGATTTGAATCCAAGACTGTCTGACAACAAAGCCCAGTCTCTTCTTCTTGCACCCTGAAGAGCGCCCTGCCTAGAGGGGGGTCCCCCCACTTGAAGCCTTAGAGAGACAAAGTCAGCAGTGGGCAATACTGGCTCAGGAGGGGCGCAGGCCTGTGCCTGGGGCTGGAGGAGGTGGTGGCCGGGACTAGTGTGGGTGGGAGAGCCTGGGCCCAGATCTCCACAAAGCAGTAGCTCTGCCACTCTGGGCTGAGGGGGCAGGCCTGAGCCCAGCTCTGAGATGCTCTTCTCCCCCAGCTGTCCGGGCAAGTATCTCTGGAAACCTCCTGGTGCTCTCTGTCCAGAGGCAAGGTCAGAAATGGTGAGGAGGAGGCCTGAGCCCAGCCTTGCTCTGGGAGCTGTGAGGGCACAAACAGCTAGGCCTGAGTCTGAGGACTTTCTCTGCAGGGAAGAAGCAGCCCCTCCTGATTTATGCAGAGGTAGGGCAAGTCTGCCAGAAAGCTGCCAGAGGGGTGCCCTGTACCTCCCAGGCCTTTTCTCACCAGGTCTCATTATAACCAATAAAGAAAAAAGAAAGAAAGAAAGACAGAGAGAGGGTGGGGAGGAGGGAGGGGAGGAAGGAAGGAAGGGAGGGAGTAAGGGAGGGAGACCCTCTCCAGGTGCTCTCCCACTGCGAGCATAGGCAGCCCAAACCCAGGGCTGGCTGTAGACCTTGGGCTGGGCAGGAACAGTTGCTGCTTCTTCTTCTCCTTCTTCTTTATTTTTTTGGTGAGGAAGATTGGCCTGAGCTAACATCTGTTGCCAATCCTCCTCTTTTTGCTTGAGGAAGATTGGCCCTGAGCTAACATCCGTGCCAATCTTCCTCTATTTTGCATGTAGGTTGCCACCACAGCATGGCTTGATGGTGCGGGTGTAGGTCCACACCTAGGATTCGAAGCTGCGTGCCTGGGCCGCCGAAGCGGAGCATGCCAAATTTAGCCACTATGCCACTGGGCTGGCCCAACAGCTGCTTCTTAATCTTGGCTAATAGTCTCCAAATATTTCTGAAACTACCAACCCCTTAGTGAAAACTTCTTCAGCAGGCACCTGCAACATGTGTTTGTTTATTGACATGTAAATACATGTACTACATTCTAAACTATAACATATAACATTAATAATATGGGTAAAACATACACTAAAATGATAAAATGCACAATACACATGAGTAGGAGTTCTAATATTTTCTTTGCACCCTGGCCTAAGCCTTTGCTAATCACTTGGGGAACATAGACCCTGCACATACACAGTTATGTGCCCGAGGCATTGGAAGCCACAACAGATGTGACACGTCTTCAGAGAGCATCAGTTTCACTCATCTACGGGTAATTCAAAATATAGACACGAACACAGCTCTGTTATAGAGGAGGATGCACAATCCACATGAATTTTTAAGGTCAAACAGGAGGCTTCGGAGAAAGTTATGTTGCTGTGGGACCTCTGGGATCTGGGCCAGATCACCAAGGTTGTAACTTCTGAGGTTGAAGGCACTTGGTGACAATGTTTCCAAAGCAATATTCTAAGTGGAGGCAATTAGGCCCAAGGATGAGAACGAGTTTTAGGAAACTTTGAGGTATTGGTTGGCTGAACATTAAATAAGAACATCTGTGCTTTACCCTGGGATTTGTTCATTCACTTACTCACTCACTCGTTCATTCCTCCATCTATTCAATAGGTATTTATTGAATGTCTACTCCAGTCTGGGCACCATGGAAAATGCTGTGCCAATTATTTCGGAAGAGACTTGTCTTAAGAGTATCAGACCCAGAAAGAATAAAAGCACAACTATCCTTGGAAAACTAGAGTAGAGGTTCCTCTAAATCCACTATACTTTCACGTGTCTCTGTTTCCTTAACTGTTATGATGGTTATAGTGTGATGAAAAAGGAGAAATACTCTGAAATTAAAATTGTTAATAGGTGCAAATTAACCTAAATTATGACCGTAATATATTCCTACAGGAAATATCTATTGAGCCCTTATGCATGTCAGAACTTGTGCTGGCTACAGTGAGGAGGACATATGTGGTCCCAGCAAGAGCCTGTCCACAAAGGGAAGATTGGTAAGGAGAAGGGAGATGTATAAATACAATTGCCAGGGTGCAGATGGACAAATTGGGATGGCTCAAACACTAGGTGCTGTAGGACTTCTGAGGGGGAGAGGTGATCTGCACCATACAACCATTCGTGATGCTGTTAATCCTTGTTCTCCTAAGATTTCACAACGTTTATTAAAAATACTATAACAGAAACACAAGCTATACCGTAAAGGGCTGATAGCAAGATGGTTTGTCAGTTGCCATCATTGATGATGTCTGATCAGCTCAGATGAATGACCATGATGAGCCTGTCATCCTACATGAGACAAGGCACTAACCCTATCTAGGAAACACAGGCCAATCCAGGCATTACGTGTGTCTGTGTGTTGTGCCAGTGTTGTTGGAAATAAACTTGGCAAGGCAAGATCCAACTGGATCAAGTCACCAATGCTGTGAAGAAATGGAGGTATAAATATTTGGTGAGTCAATGGCTAAAATGGTAAAGGTGGGGACCAAGGAGGTGCATTGTATACGTGTGAGTTCTCTCCTCCTCTCAGTTACCCTGCATGGAATGTTTTCCAGCCAGAAGCACCTGGTAAGCCGTTGTGTTTCTTGGCTCTGGGGGAAGCCCAGAGAAAGAGCATGTGTGTGGCTGATTCCATGGTCATACTTGGGAAAGGACTCCAAGTGCACACCCACTGGTGATGGCCTCATTGCCATCTCTGAATCCTGAGGGCCAATTATCAGCAGCACTGTTAAGAAAAAGGGCTACAGAATGGAGGCAGGAAATCATACTCCAGTTGGTCTGGAGGGAAGGTGTATTAGTCAGCAGGGCTGCTGTAACAAAGTACCACAGATAGAGGGCTTAGACAGCAGACGTTTGTTGTCTCACAGTCCTGGAGCCTGGAAGTCCGAGATCAAGGTGTCCGCAGGGTTGGTTTCCTCTAAGGCCTCTCTCCTTGGCTTGTAGATGGCTGACTCCTCCAGAGTCCTCCTGTACATGTCTAATCTCCTTGTCTTATAAGGACACCAATCATATTGGATTAGGATCCACCCTAATGACCTCATTTTAATTTAATTACCTCTTCAAAGACCCTATCTCCAAATACAGTCACATTCTATGGTACTGGGTATTAGGATGTCAACATATGAACTTTGGGAGAGGACACAATTCAGCTCATAACAGAAATATTTTCTTAATTTCATTAAAATGAAGCATGAGAGAAAAGAAAACTAATCAGTTCACTGTGTACAATGTTATAAAGGCTTCACCGGGACCTGATGTGAATGACAAGAAGACTGGCCCAACTTGGCCACTTTTGGCCAGGCCCCCAGGAGTGACCGGCTCCTACGAAAGCCCTTCTCTACAATAGAATAGTGTTATGGACTGAATGACTGTGTCCCCTCCAAATTCATATGTTGAGATTCAAACCCACAGTGAGATGGTATCAGGAGGTAGGGTCTTTGGGAGGTAATTAGGTCATGAGGTTAAAGCTCCATAAATGGGATTAGTGTTCTTATAAAAGGAGACATGAGAGTTTGCTCTCTCTCTCTCTGCTCTCCAGGACGTGAGGACACAAGAAGAAGACCATCTGCAAATCAGGAAGAGGGTCCTTACCAGAAAAGAAACTGCCAGCACCTTGATCTTGGACTTTCCAACTTCCAGAACTGTGAGAAATAAATATTTGTTATTTAAGCCACCCAGTCTGTGGTAATTTGTTGTAGCAGCCCGGGCTAAGACAGATGGTGAGGATTCTAGAGTGGGATGACCCAACCACACACATGAAAGGGAAGAAGCTCCTTGATCTCGAACATAGTTGTGGCCCCATTGCCCAGCAGGGTGGAGCCGTCTGCAGGCAGCAGCTGTGCAGAGGCCTGCAGCGTGTGACCTCGAGGCAGAACTCCTAGGGAGCAGACCCTGATGCTTCCTTTTCTTCCCCAAGAACATGCCCGTGAATTCTTGTTGCCCCACTGGCCCTATGGCAAGTCCCCTTCTTCAAGATGTGGTATGGCTAGGACGCTGTACAATCCAGTTTTGAGATCTTTGTCATGATGGTGGCCCAAGTCTCTGAGAGCTGATGGAGTGGAAGCTCTTGCTAATCCAGCAGTGGAAGTTTTCCTGTGTGCTGACACTAGGAGGCATTTGTAATGCTGGTAGCAGCTCTGTGCAGCTCTAATCTGGTTTATGCAAACCCAGTCGTTTCACGCAGCCCACAAGGAAGGCTGGGAGGAGGGATTGCTTTGATCTATTATCAAAGAAGGTTTTGCATTTACACGGGAATGGCTAATGCTAAAAATATTGCTGTTTGGAAGAAACATGAGTGAATCTATGCCCTAAATTCAGATATTTAAGACGATACTGCGGCATCTTGGAACACTCAGCGGTAAACAAACAAATGTGAAGCTCCCTGTTTCATTCTTCAAATAAAGACCAAATGAAGGGAGAGCAAAGCATCCAAGCATTTGTGTATGTTTCCTGCCTCTTTCCTTGTGCAAGGGTCCTCCATAACCCCATGCTCCAATCTGGCCATAGCTGCCAGAAAGCAGGGGAATGCTTTCCCACTCAAGGCCCCAGGCACAAGGCTCTGCACATGAGGCCTGGGGCTTGGAACCTTTGTTTCAGAAAGAAGTTTCTTCCACATTCTGTTCCAGCCCAAGGGAATGGGATTGAGTCAGGAGACGGTCTGAGTCTAAGTGCTGCGTCTCATCAGCTGTAAGGGATTGGCTGAGTCTGGACTTCCTTGTTTGTAATATGGGAATGATAGTATTTGACCTTACCCCTTCATGGGGCTTTTGTGAGAATCAAAAGGAGTAGTGTAAGTGAAGGTACTTATAAATGATAAAGCGGCATATACCTTGCAGGGGACATATTTGGTTTTGTCACCCAGCATATTTTACCTCTCCTTTTAGTAACAGTATAATGGTTATACTATAACCTAATTTCCTTTGGACCACCAACCTCATCCCACTATTAGTTCCCGGGCTACAGGTGGACTTGACCTTTACCCCAGTCCGTGAAGCTGGGGGTGTAGCTAAGGGCTGGCCAAGGAAAGCCTTGAACCCTCTCAGCCTCCTCCTGTGGAGGATTGGCCCTCAGAATCCTTTCCAACTGCCCTGCGCTGTATTGCAGGGCTGTGCAGCTAAAAACTACCTTTTCTAGACTCTTCTACAGGCAGTGATCTGAATGCAAATTATTATCCAAAATTTTCCACTCAAACTAGATTTGGAAGCAGAAGTGCAGACGAGACAGTTTCCCTGTGACTTTCACATTTTTTGTAGGCTCACATGCTCATGGAGAGTGGCCTCCTGCAGCAGTGGTCCAGCATCTGGTCAATCGTGTCTTGGGTTTGAGAAGCAGTTTGGTGGCAGTGGCAGTGGTGCCATCAGCTTCCTGGCCTCCTGATCCCTGAATCACAAATATGACATGTGTTCTTGAACTCAGCTGTTCTCATGGTGGCCTCCTGATTCCCCTAACTTCCTGAGTGTTCCAGGAGTCATAGCTCTCTTCAGCAGGTCAGTTCTGCTGTATTCTGGGAGTCATTTCTGGAGATTGAACCTAGAACTCATTCCTCAGACCATCCAACAATTTTGCAAGCGCCTGATGCTGGAGTTAAATTCTTCTCTGCTTTAAGTATCTAAAGTGGCTTCTGTATTCTACCAATGAGCCCTGCCTGGTACAGATGAGATGGTTACTTAGGACACTATTTGGACGAAGGAGAGAGTCAGATCACAGAATTTCATTCCGACCGTTGAGAAATAGAGACTTTCTGATGGACTTGGAGGTTACTAGGGCAGAGCAGCTGGCAGCCATCTTGCCTTTATAAGAGAGCTTGTCTGAGAAAAACACCACATGAGGAGGCCAAGAAAGAGACGAGAGAGGCCTGATCTTGACACCATTTGAGTAGCTAAATCAAGCAACGTCTTGCGCCAAACCTACCCCTGGACTTTTCAGTTTCATGAGCCAACAAATTCTCCTTCTGTCTAAGACAGTTGGAGTTGGGCTAGTCCATCATTTGACCAAAACATAATTTATCAGACATAATGACGATCACAGGAGAGAAAACACAGGGCAGCAGTGGTCAGACGGCCATAGATCACATACTCTAACCAGACATCTGCGTCAGAATCACTTGGGAGTGTTTTACAAGATAGAAGTGAACAGGTCTGGACCTGGGCCTTCCAGATCACATGAGGGACACATGAGGGACACATGTGAGCAATTGGAAAATTCTGTCAGATGAGGTGGTTCTCACGTGCATCATGTGGCTGATGTGGATCAACTCACAGGGAAGGGGAAGCAAGTCAGCAGACATTCCTTGAACATACTTGCATGCTTGAATCCAAGTTTCAGCCACTAACATCATTTTTTACTTAATTTTGATTTTCTTCCTTTAGGGTTAAAAAACCTTTGCATTAAGTCACTCAGTATTGTAACCACCGGATGAGAATACTACCGAGTGAAATATTTCAGCCCAGCTTGTGTAAGCCGAAGCAGCTGGGCCATTTTCTAAAAATTGTAATAAATAAGAGAATACGTAATCATCCCTCGAGTGCCAGCTCTCTGTTCTGTGTGCTCCCAGAGCTGTGCTTTTTCATCTTTATTCCATGCCCTCGAAAAGAAAAGCAACGTAAGGGAAAATGTTGACAGATTGTTCTCTGTGACGTCAACCAACAGAAAACGCTAAATGGTTGATGCTCATTCCAGAAGGCATTTCTCCTGTGGGTTTTGGTGGGTGCAGACTTAGAATAATCCTTCTTTTTCTGGAATAAATATTAACTATTTAATACCAAAAAGCCATCTGAGAAGAGAAGGCAAAAGTTTTGATGTCTGCAATGAGTATAAGACCTAACAGTGATGGAAATAGCCCCGTGGAGTGGAGTGAACAACCACAGAACTAAATATTGATCAAGCATTTCTGAAAGGCTTGGCCAGGGCATGGGTGGCCGAAGGTGAACCAGACATGCTCCGCAGGTTCAAGAAATTTACAGTCTACAGAGAAATAGGCTTGATGAAAGAGCATAATCGTTTGATAGAGGATTTTATCCTTGGAATCAAACAAGAATTATTCAAAGGCAAATCTGAAGAATAAGTTCAGTGATCAAACCACCTGACTCTAAAGTATGACTCGTAGGATGGCTCTGAAGTCAGTTCCCGATGACTTCTGCAAATATCATGAGCGTCTTGGAATGTTGGTACCACTTTGATGGGGCAAATCGTTCTGTGTATAAGTTCCAATTTGTCTGTTTTGTTTTTGTTTTTAGGAACATATATAGGCAAAAAAAAAAAAAAATCACATGATTAAATGCTTGGTTGATGGAATTTTTCTCTAAACTGAATTTCTCCAAGCCTTCCCTGGTGGTGAATATTTATTAGGACACATAAACATTAACATTAACTTATACTGGCCCATTGCCTCTGCCCTGGCATCCCCTGAAAGGCTCCCCTGGGTATTGCTGGAGTCTCCTCTGTGTGAAAGAACAATCTCTCTCAGGACATTTTGCCTGGCCCCTCACTGCTGACTGCTGCCCATGAAGCCATTCATGAGCACTTTAGATCTCTGGGAACACTACCTTCCTCCTTGACCACCTATATGCCCTACAGACTGGGGAGATGGACCTTCCTCCCAACCCTGTGTTGTATTTCGTTCTCTGGACCTGGGTCTCCACAGTCCCCATTGCAAGCAGCTCATTGACCTGCCTGCAGCTTCTTTCTAATCCCACCCCCTCATCCACAAGGCAGGGGCACAGACACCACGACATCCTGCTGTATCCCTCCTCCCCACCAGGCTCTGAATTGAAGTCCAGAGCCTCAAGGGAACGTGAAGTCCATCACCTCCTCTCTTTATGCAAACAGATCCCTCAGTAGCTCCCTACCAGCTCATGACTCCACCAGACAATGAATCCCCCATCAGGTTCAGCTACTTCTAAAATAAATATCAGGCAAGGGCCTTAAGAAGTTGGGTTCCTCCTATCACTTCTCTTGGTTTCTGACACAGCTGACTTCAGGCCAAAGCTTACATTTAATTAACAGAATGGGATATGGGCAGGAGGCTGCTGCTCTCCATTAAAAGGGTAGTGACTTGTCTGCAAGCAACTGTACAACTGAGACACACCTCGCAGACTCCAGGGGGCAGGGATGTTCAACAACTCGGCAAGGCCAGTGCAATAAAGGTACCACAGACGCTGTTTACAAGGGTTTCTTTTAGGAAGTTACATTGTGGGGGATGCTCACATTCCGCTTTATAAAGGCTGTAAGGTTTTAATTCTTTTAAAAAAACAAGTCTCTACCTCATAGTGTCATGGGGATAATTAAGCAAGGCTTCCAATGTGAGGAGCCAAGCCCTCCCTCCTCTTCCTCACTTCCCAAACCCCTTCTCCCAGAAACTTCTTAGAACTGTACATTTTATTTGAATATTTGAAGAAAATAATATATTTATATTAAAACGAGCATGAATATATTACAGAGTAAGATATAAAAATTCACATGAATTTTTAAGATATAACAAGAGACTTAAAAGAAATCTCATCTCCGCTGCTCCAGGGCATGCATTCACTCTTGTTAGGGATACTTCAGCAGAAAAGCTTGAGAAGTTCTGGTGTGGGCCCCAGGGAGGCCTCGAAAGCTTCCTCGCTGAGCACTGGCAGGATCGGCTTGTGTGTTAGAGAAACCACTCAGAGGGCAGAGCGGTGAGGTGGAAGGAATGGAGGTTAGGTTCTTGAGCTCAGCCCCCTGTATAATAATTGGACCTCAAGTTGCCTCTTGAATCCAGAGCCTCCTGTGTGCTAGGGGAATCCACATGCATTTCTCTTCAGGAACACAAGCCCCACGCCGCCAGAGGACAGCGAGCCTCGCAGAGGTGAGGAGCTCTCAGTCACACGGCTCAAATCCACACCAGGCCTACTGAACCTCGCCACACCCCTCCCCGGAACCTTCTGACGAGCTGTCCCATGCTCGCCGCCTCTGGCCTTCCCCAGCTCCAATATGACAGGCTCCCAGAGTCCCTGTGGCCAGCCCCACCTGTAGGAGACCGTGATGCCTTAGCCACCTGGCCAGGTCCAGAAACCTGCCACTGGGCTCCCTTAGCCCTTGGCTGCCCCACCCCGGCCCTCACTCCTACTCCACCCCCGCCGATGACCCATTTCCTGACAGAACAGTCTCAACCATTCCACCTCTGACTCCAGGAGAGAGTGACTCCATGACTTTTCCAGAGGGACACATGGTAATGAGTTTCTAGTGGTTGTGGCTGACTGAAGAGAAGGGGATGTTCTCCTGCCCAGAGTAAAGATGAGGCTCACATAACCCTCAAAAGGGAGGCCTGACAGCCTCGGGTGGAGGGGGAAGGGTGCACCCCCGCCCCGGGGTCACATCCTCTTTGAGGAAGTTGAACTACTCCAGATGCCCGTGTCTCAGGGAGAGGAACTAGCAGTTCCCACCACATTTCACCACACGGTCCCCACCCACTGGGCATCGTAGCTGTGGCTTCTCCCACCAGACTTCTCCCTGCAGCCCAGGAGAGAGCTCTGACTTGGGGACTTTAAAAGCTTCTACTTATCACCAAGGAAGCAGGAGGAGGACAAGGACACTCTCTCCCTGGTGTGTACTGTGGGTGAACAGGAAATGGCTCCAGCCTTTCTTCCTCTCAGCCTTTGCTTTCTATTTCAAGTCTGTCGCCTGTATCTTTGAGTCACACAAAACATTTTAGAACAAACAGTAAGAAACAAGTCTCCTTGCGAGGGGAATGTCCTGAATTCTAATAAGCCATTTTCTGTCTGTAAGGCAACAGCATTACTTCCAGGTTCCAAACTGGACTCCGATTTGTCTACATCTATTTCTTTCCACGCTCTGTCCTCTCGAGTGGGAACTGGGTAGGTGTGAAGCTCCGTGGATGCTTAAGAGGCCAAATAGGGTCTCAAGGGGTACTTGGGGCCACACTTTTGGGCAGCCTCAGCAGTGGCTACACCCAACAGGCAGCCAACCAGTATTTATTTACTAATTGTTGATTATGTGCCAGTCACTGTGACTGGTCTTCGAGACGGAGTGGGAGCAATGTGGACAAAATCTCTACCCCTTTTAAGTTTAAAATCTAATGGGGAAGAAAGATATTAAGCAAAAGTTTCCAAGAACACTAAATATCATGAAGGAGCAGGGCAAGATACTGTGGGCACACACGAAGAGTGTGTAACTTGGCTGGGGGGTGGAGATAGAGTAAGAAATTTTCTCCCCAAGGAAGTGACATTTAAGATAAGAGCTAAAGATGTTGGCTATGAGAAAACGAGGGAGTGAGATGGCGAGCAGACAGCTCCAAATGGAGGGATCAGCTCGTGTGGAAAGCCCTTGAGGAGAGAATGGGCAAGTTTAAGGAACTCAAGATGCCCAGGATTCTAGCATGGAGAGGACAGGGAGAGAGGGGAAGGGAGGTAGGCAGAGGCACAGAGAACAGGGTTGGCAGTGGGCAGCAACTGACAGGTTCTAGAAAAGGAAATGACATCATCAGGTTTGCATTTTTAAGGGATCACTCTGGCTGTGGTGGGGTGAGTGGAGCTGGAAAGAGGCAGGAATGGGTTCAGACTACTGTAGTCATCCGAGTAAGAGATGGTAATGATTTGCACTGGGGTGGAGAAGGAGAAGGTGGAAAGGGGAGGATGAATCAACAAGAGACTGAGGAGTGATGGGTGAAAAGTTGGGGCCTGACTGCATGTGGGGTGTGTGGGAGAGAGGAGAGTCCAGGATGACCCCTGCTCTGAGGTTTCCCACAGTTAAGTATTAATTTCTTCCTGAAACGTCCAACACCAGCTCCCACTGGAAACCTAAAGAGATGCTCTCCATTTATGAAGGACCTCAGGCTCCATTCAAGAGCGCCATCCACTGGATTTCAAGTCCACATAAGAAGGATGAGAGAAATGCAACCCTTGAAGGTGGGAGAAAACCAGCAATTCCATCTGTAATGTGCGGGAGAAGCCAGAGCCCTCCACAGGCTACATACCACCCCCTGCTGCCTGCTCCTGCTAAAGCCTTTCTCAGCCTCCTTTAATAATAAAAATGGATTTGCATAATTTCCATGGTGACTATTCTGCCAAGGAATGGGTGCCATCATATTTCAAAGACGATCCACAGCAGCAAGGGCTGCACACAACTTTCCTTTGGTGACACTTGATCTTGTGTCAGGAGCTTCTGGTTGGTGTCATTCAAAGCAGAATGGGCTGACGTTAAGAAGAATTGTCTATCTGGGCTGAAAATGGTGCCAGGGCATGCCATTGTCTCCACCTTCAGAAAGACCCCTCCTATCACTGCCCTTCTCTTTTCTCCTACACTGTCTGCTTCCTGCATCCCAAGCAATGGTGGTAACTGGGGGATGAGGGGATCCCTCCCTTTAGCTTAGTCCTCATTTCACCATAGTCAGGGCAAGTGTTCACTGAGCGTTGTGTCTGTTAGGATACTCTTGGTTATAAATACTCTTGGTTGTAAAAATCAAATTGGCTCAAACAATAGGAACATTTATTATATCATATAAAGGGGAGTCCAGAGAGAGAGTAGGCTTCAGGGCTGTTTGATCCAGCAGCTCAGCACTCATATCAAGATCTCAGGTTTCTTCCATCCCCCTGCTCTGCTGTTCAGCATGTGGGTTTCATCCTATAGTCTAGGATGTAGCATAGCTGCTGGTGGCATTTGGGGCCACCTCCTTCCTTGCAGCAGGAGAGAAGTGCTTCCAGCAGCTCTCCAGGAGAGTAGGGAGGAAACTTCTCAGAAGCCCCAGCAAACCTCTCCTTGCATCCTGTGTCCTTCCAGAACCAATCATTGGTGAGAAGGTTGGGCTCACTCTGATGGACTGAGACTAATCAGAGCTGGAGTTGGGGGTGGGGTCACCTTGCTTTGAGTCACAGGGGCTGTGTGTGGAAGAGTGGGCACCTGGAGGGAAATGGAGTTCTTTTAGGAAAGAGCCAGGGAGCAGGAGATGTTGGGTAAGCAACTACCAGGGTCCACCATGAGCTCTGACTGGTCTGGGCACTAAATGGGGGGCACAGAAAAGGGGAGTTGTGAATTTTTAAAAACATTTTATTATGGAAATTTTCAAATACATATAAAGTAGACGAAATAGTGTAACAAACCCCCATGTACACATTGCCAAGACTTGACAATGATCAGCTCAGGGCCTCTTTCATCTATTTTCCTACCTGCCTTCTGCTCCAATTCATTATGAAGCAAATCCTGGACATTGTATCATTTCATCCAAAATTATTTCAGCAGGTATCTTTACAAGACAAGGACACTTTTAAAAACCAAACCATATCATCCTTATCTCACCTAAAAAAATAATTAACAGTAATTCCTCAACATCATCAAGTTATCTTATCAGTGTTCAGATTTCCCATTGTCTTATATGTGAAAAAATTCTTTTTGCACTTTGTTCGAAGGTAAATTCTTAAAGATTAGCCTACCCTATCTTATAAGACCAGGAGACTGAGATCTGGAGAGATTAAGTAACTTACTCGAGGGCCGTCAGGTTTTATTTTATTTATTGATAATTCAATCCTGCCTCTTTTCATGATGTATTGAGGCAGGAGATTACATAGTGGAAGACCCAACAATTCATTCATTCAGCAAATATTAGTTGAGCATCAGCCATGTGCAGGGCACTTAACGAGGCCGGTGCAGTCAACAGCACATGGATCTATAATCAGAGGACCTGGGCCTTGACTGCTAGGGCTTCCACCCATGACATTAGGCAAGTCTCCCCATCCATCTCTCAGGGTGCCTGATTAGGGAGTCGTCTTGGGAGGCCCTTATGAATGTTCACATGTATTATTCTAGTGGACAGTTTTTCTTTTGGGCTACCCACATTGAACACTCTTCCTATTTTGGAGGAATCCTAAAATAGGAAAAAGAGCTCCACTTTCTACTACAGAAACGAAATTTATGGATGGCCTTTTCCCCACCTCCAGAAAGCTGGAGAGAGACATGGGACCTGGTGCTCCAACCAAATGATGTAGCCCAGGACTGTCAATCTTGGAGAAGTGTCCCACAGGCCCAGGCCAGTTGGAGATTATCCACAGGTGCTACAGCCAAGTTGCATCCAAGAGAGCAGAGCCAAGCGTCCAGTCACCAGGGATGGCAACCAAGAAGATGTTCCCAGGAGTCACCTCTGCTCAGCTGTGTTTTCCACAGCAGCCTGGTTCATTCCCTCTGCTCACGCTGTGAACGACTGCCTGTCCTTTGCGTAAGTGACTTTTCTGCTTAAGTGCCTAGATTACTTCCTGCTCTGGGCCACCAAAATCTCTGACTAAGAGAGTCAGTTGAGAATAATAATCTATTAACATGTTAGGTCTTTTATAACACTGTTCTGATTGCCTTATCAAATTAAATATTTGCCACCTATTAGGAAACAAAATGGGACATGGGATAGGGACATTTTGATCAACACTGCCAGGGGACATGAGAGCTTCAGAACCCACTGTGAGGACTTGGAAGTCCAGTAACTTAGCCCAAGATTCTAGGTGACTAGAGGTTGTGGGGGAACCACCACCTCCTTTCCAAATCTGCTGAAAGATGACTCTGAAGAATAAGTCAGTGATCCACACAGATCTGTGCTAATGTATAGCACTGTGTCTGGAAGGAGGCAATACATGGTTCTCTAGACCCCTAGATGGAGAAATCCACTCCTCCCACCCCAATTCATTCATTTTTGGCTGGAACTATGGCTGAATGTCCTCAGAGAGAGGCGGGCAGGATGTCATTGGGGGGGGTCTAGCTGGCTGCTAGGCATGGTGCTCCTCTCTGCATCTGAGAGAGCTGGGAGGACGTCAGCTGTGCCTGCTCCCTAGTGTGGGGTGGAGTGGGCAATGTCTAGCCAGGCCCTGGGTTCAGCTCGCACAGGAAGCAGCTTTGCTCCTCCAGGCAGTTCTGCCAGCCCCTAGCCGGGGCGTCTGTCAGGCTGGTCTTAAGTCCACAGCTCAGGGGACCTGGCTCAAAATGCCACTGCCCTGGGCTCCTCCCATGTGCTCTTCCACCTTTTAAACCAAGATGAAGCAAGACCACTAGCTCGCTGGACAGAACACCCACTGCCCTTCTAGCCTCACACAGGAAATTGCTTAATGAACTCCAAAATAACTACTCGCAAAGATGAGATTTCCTACATTGAGTCTGTGGTTTCCTGTCCTTCAGAATATGCTTCCTGACCTCCCTTCCCGTGCCTCTCACTGCCTGTGTGTCTTCCTGGGCTCAGATGCCCTCTCCTTCCCTCCACCTCCTCTCTCCTTATTCGTGCCCCACTTTCTCTCCCCTTCACTCTGTTCTGCAAGACTTATTTTCTTCCTAACCCATGTCCTTGTGTTCGTGATTGTTTGCTTTCTGAAAGTATTTCCACTTTCAAGAGAGTTTTGTGGCAATCCCTGGCTCTCCCTCCTGTAGATTGCCAGCTCTGAGGGCACATCTATACTTGGCCCTCACCCCATTTCTCCCCAGTTCAATACTGTTATGGTTGAATTGTGTCGCCCTAAAAAAAAAGATATGTCAGTCTTAATCCACAGTAGCTCAAAATGGACGTTATTTGGAAATAGGGTCATTGCGATGTAATTAGCTGAGGTTGTACTGAAGCAGGATGGGACCCTACTTATAAGGACCCAACCCAATATGACTAGTGTCCTCATAAGACGACGACCATGTGAAAACACAGAGACACAGAGAGCACACTACGTGGCAACGAAAGCAGAGATTGAGTGGTGCATCTATAAGCCCAGTAACAGCAAAGATTTCCAGCAACCACCAGAATCTAGGAAGAGGCGAGGATGTGAAAACACAGAGACACAGGGAGAACACTACATGGCAATGAAGGCAGAGATTGAGTGATGCATCTATAAGCAAAGATTTCCAGCAACCACCAGAATCTAGGAAGAGGTGAGGGAGGATTCTGCTACATGTTTCAGAGGGAGCATGGTCCTGGTGACACCTTGATTTTGGACTTCTAGTCTCCAGAACTGAGACAATAAATTCTGTTGTTCTAAGCCAGTTTGTGGCACACTGTTATGATAGCCCTAGGAAACTAGTGCAAATGCCGTCAAGAAGATCCCAAAAACTTCCTTCTAAGAGCCTCTTCCACCACCAACCTTGAGCTTTACCAGGCGCCCAGTTCCTACCTGAAAATCTCCTTGGTGCTGAGAAGGGTGATGTTTTCGTAAGTGTAAGACCTCTCTAGAAGACTGAACTCAGTGACACACAAAATTTGAGGTGTTTTGTTGACCCTCACTGCTCAAATATGTTTTCCTCGTGTACATGGGTGCTTTTTTCCACCACACTTAGTCAACTCCTGGCATACCAGATAACGCTGACTGATTATGTGTACTGTTTGTTGCCTGCCTTCCCCATGTCAGATTGTAAACTCCGTGAGGGCAAGAGTATATTTTGTTCACTGGCACATAGTAGGCACTCGATAAACCTTTATTGAATAAACAAATAACTGAATAAGGACCCTTCCACCCCTGCCCACATGGAGGGGCTAAAGCTCCTCTGCAGGGGACAGGCAGGAAGGTGGCAGGGCTAGGAACAGTGAATACAATGGTCAACTGGCAGAGAATGAAAAGAAGTCTCTTTTCGCTTGTCTAAGAAATTCAAGGGAGAGACACAGCAAAGGCAGGGCCCACCTTGGTACTTTTCCATCTTGTGACCTCAAGTTCTCTGCTGCTTAAGGGACTCACACTCCTTGGGTCTCAGTGTGATCCCACCTGGAGTGACAGAGGCCACCGAGATGGTTACTGTCTAGCACTCCAGCATGGGGTCTCCTAGGGCCATCTTGACCTGCACAACCAAAAAATCTGATGGTTCCAGAATGGAACAGAAAGGAACAGAACCCTTGAGGAGCCGTGGAGCCCGCAAGTCGTGTCTTTGGGGGCTGAAGTGTTCTCCCTCAAGCTCTGGGCCTGAGTGCCGCACACCAATGCTACTCTACCCTTGATGAAGCCCCTACTCTTGCGAGGCAGGTGCCAGACATGGTGTTAAGGGAAGTGAGGTAGAATCCCAAGATAAATAAGCCAGAGTCTGTGCTCTGAAGAAGGGGAAGGCACGTCCGGTTGGGAAGCTGGGACTTGTCCATAGAAACACATTAACAGCTCCAAGGCGGAAATAGGTGCCATGGAATTGGGCAGCTTGTGAGGGCTATTGGAACTCAGAGAAAGAAGATGTGAGTATGGGAGAAGGGAGAGAATGGCTGATGGATGTCAAGGGACCTAGAACTAGGACTTGAAGGAAGAGGAGGGGTGGAAGGGCATCTCACGGGACATGCAGTATGAGCAAAATTGTCAGCGTAGGCATGGGGATACATTTAGAAGACTGTCAGCCTCTGACTGTGCATGAGCAGAAAGTGCACGAGGCAACTAATAATTCCAGGGCAGACAGTGCCAAGGTGGATGGGAATAAGGGCATCCTGATGCCAAGAGAATGCAGAAGGGCTGGGTTCCGAGTTAAAGAGGGAAACACCAACCTTTTCTCTACTTGGATAAATAACATCCTGATAGTTTGGTAATGGGTACTTCAAATAAAATACAGAGACAGAGGTAATATAGCATCAGTCAAGTTATCATTAAAAATACCAGAAGGTGGTCATTGACAGCGTTGGACCAGAAATACGATTCCCCTGAGGAGCTGACATCACCCACTGCTGGCAGAGGAGCCTCTTGTTCTCTGGCTGGTTTGTCCTTGTTCCTTCTCTGGCATCTGCAGGGTGAGATGGGCTATTCAGGTAGTTGACCGAGGGGGACCCCATTGAGAGCTTGCCTCAGCACACCTTTGCATGTGGCCTTTTGGGAGATGGACAGTGTAAGTTTAAGGAAGGGGGTGTGATGGGGGAAGAAAATCAGCAGCGTGTGAATTATCTTGCGACAGTGTTAATATGGAATCAATTTCCAAGAAGAGATGAGCATGCACCCCCAAGGTTAACATGATAGAATAAATGGATACAAGTCTTAAAAGCTATTAAACCAACCCATGTTCATAGTAGGCAATTGCTTTTCTTTATAATGACATTTATAGGCAAATTGATAACATGCTATGGAAGTTATTAATTGATGTTTTAGGTGTCACCAAAGGCAGAAAATTAGAGAAAATGCATTGCTGGCTTAAGCTTCTTCCACTGAAGATCATCAAGATGGCATTCCTCTTGGCAAATGAAGTGCCTTCATTTTCCCAGACTTAACTCATCCATCTTCATTTTCAATTCAGCTTGTTTAGCGGCTGTGTGTCTCTTGGTCCCTTTTGCCTTCCCCCAGGCCAGGCTCCGCTTAGACACTCATTTGATCCTTAGGTGTTTGATTGCTGCCACTTTTGCCACTCTCTGGCAGTCTCAGGGCCCTCATGTGTGAGGAAGTGGGCCAAATGTGTGTGTCCTCTTTGTCATTCATATCTTTTAGGACCCTGCAAGTAGGCAGAGGTGGAGTCTTTAAATAGGGAGTGGGGTGAGGTTGAGAAGCTTCTGTGCTAACCCCTGTCTGAAGATGTGCATAGACTGCTTAGCACAGTCCCTGGCATGGAGCAGCAATCCAAAAATACCTGCTACCTTCCCGAGACAACCAAAAATAGTGAAGGAGCGAGGGAATACAGTAGAGAGACATCATACACAGATGCAGGCTTACAAAATTCAGCCACAAATTGCTTGGCCAAGAAAGAGGGGTAGCGGAAGATTTTAAAATGGCCATTTAAATGTCCTACTGATGCCATCAATGATCATTTGCCCCGGTGTGAGGGAGACATGAGAGAGAGCTCTGCTCTGCTCTCAGGGGTCTCAGCTCTCTCTCACCTCTTGCAATGTGAGCACCCCACATACTAAGTATGATTCCTGGGTTTAAATAAATATACTTTGCATACAATATAGTTCTTAGATGCAAGCCAACTCCACATCTAGTATTTGACCAAAGAAACACTGATTTATCCTTACTTGGCCAGAAGAAAAAAGCGGAGTCTGGATTGGATGTTTTGAGAGATGGTGTATTGCTCTCCAATATGTCACATAAACACCACCATGTGAGCTGTATTCAGAGACCAATTTCAGCAACTTTTAGGAGTAATTTTGATTACAAGTAATTTTCATCTTATGAGCAACTCCCAGGTCAGACATAATGGCTCCATGAGGAGGACACTCTAATCAGCCCTTACTGAGACCACTCTCCACTTTGAAGCACTGAGTCAATCCCATTCCCCCTGTGGTAGTGAACTGTGCTTCTCCAAACTCACTCTATTCTATACTCTGAAAAAATTATTTGGAGAGGGGAGGACAGGGCTATGCTGAGGAGGGAAATGTTGGAACAAAATCAACTCGTAAAAAGGAACTAAGTCTTGTCTTGCCGATTCTTCCCAAGCCCTGAAAGAAGGCAGTCCTGTATTTGGCCCTTTCCACTTGGAAAATGTTTAAACATTCCAGACAAGACAAGTGAACTTCTGTAGAAGAAATCCAGGCAATAGTTCCACCTTAGTGACAAACAAGTCTTGGAGAGCAGGCCAGAGGCCTGTGTCCTGACACTGGCAGGGCCACCCTGCCTCAGCTCCAAGGGCACCAGGGAACTGTCCGCATCTTTACTCCTTGGCAGGTTTCAATGGAAACTTCCACAGCAGCAGCAGGCAACTGGGTGCCAAGCCCAACTTCCATCTTCCTCTGGCAGCTGTCTTCAGTACAGGCTTCAAGTACACCTGAGAGTCTACAGACCTGTCAAGGGCTAAACGTCCACGAATGATCTAAAGAGAATCTGCTTTCAAAGGATCTGCTTCCAGAGTTTTAACTTCCAAGTGCAGATTTCTAAAATCGTCTCATAAATTTTCCCATGTCCCCCTCACCCATTGTAATCTCACCGAGGAGCTTTCTCTGGGGTGTAAAAACCTCCTGGAGCCAAAAAAAGGGGAGGTTGATGTATTGGTTTCTGGGGAACTTCTTTAATGATTCATCAAGGTACCTTCACCCCTTAGGGTTTCCTGTCTTTCCCTGTCTCCTACGTATTTCCGTTAAGGGTGAAGCGTGGCCCACCCTGAGATGCTCTAAATTTAGAACAACCAAAGCAGGATAGGTTAGTGGTGCTGAATTTTTTACACGATTTCCTTCAGATTCAGTCTGCATTATTCAGTAATTAAACCTATCTTATCAAACCATCTCATGAAATATTTATTCTAATTATAGTT
Organism: Diceros bicornis minor; assembly: GCF_020826845.1. Lineage (NCBI taxonomy): Eukaryota > Metazoa > Chordata > Mammalia > Perissodactyla > Rhinocerotidae > Diceros > Diceros bicornis. The sequence continues at coordinate 32,837,674 of NC_080749.1, forward strand.
AGTTCTCATCTTATTTTATCTTATGAAATGTTAAATCTTTTATAACTCCTAACAAAAATAAACTTTTAAACTAAGGACGAAGCATTTAGATTTCAACCTTCATTTTTGCAAAGGAGTATAGATGTCCTTAAAATTGTTTTAGCAAGTGCATGTGCAGAAATGTTTGGAGACCATTGACCCAAGGAATCTCATGCTCCCCATTCTCATCCCCATTGTGTAAGTTCCTCCCATATTCGAGAGCTGTGCTGTCCAATATGTAGCCACTAGTCACATGTGGCTATTTAGGACTTGAAATGTGGCTAGTATGATTAGGGAATTAAATTTTAATTTAGTTTAATTTTAATTTTTATAGCCACATGTGGCTAGTGTGTACTATATCGGACTGTGCCAATATAAAATCTTTCCATCATCACAGAAAGTTCTATTGAACAGCAGTGGTCTAGAGTGTCTTGGGAACTGACATGGCCTCCAGGGGCAGGTGTAGCTCCAGGCAGAGCTGTGACATAGCCAAAAATATTTAACCATTTGAAAAGGTAGTTCAAGCACAATTCAATAACGCAAAATTCAAAAGATACAAGTGGCTTATAGGTCAAAGTTAGTCTCCTTCCTGACTTCTGTCCTGTCACTCAGTTTCTCTCCCATGAATTTTTTGGGATTCCCTCCAAAGACATTCTACTCAAGTGCAAGTATAAGTGTATGGGTCTCTGTGGCAGTTTTAAAACATAGCCACATATATTCTTTGACATTCCTCCCATTGGGAAGTGAGGTTTATGCTCCTCGCCTTGAGTCTCGGTGAGCTTTTGACTACTTCGATCATTACAATATGGCGACACTATGTAACTTCCCAGCCGCAGTCCTAAAAGGCCATACAGTTTCTACCTTGTTTTCTGGAACACTCATTCTTGGAGTTCTGAGCTGTGATGTGAGAAGTCCAGCTATTCTATGACCACCATAATGGAGAGACCACATGCAAGCACACGGGTCGACACTCCCAGCTAAGCTGTACTTTAGCCACACCAGACAAGGCACCAGACTAGAGAGTGAAGAAGCCATCTTGACTGATTACCTGAGGCTCATGAAAGGGGTTTTACAATTTGATTGGAAAGTTTGGTAAAAACTCAGTAATAGATACTTTAAAAACTAAGCAATGAAAAAATGAGGTCATTACTAACCCCAAGAAAAATAAAGTTGACCCATAAAAGAATAACATCCAATATGGTTCAGCTGTGAGTACTTAAGTCACAGTAATGCAAATAGTAGGCAGTAATTTAGCCAAAAATGGTGATATAACTACATTGGGAGGATGAAAGGAGGGAGAATGTACATGAGGCAGGTATAGGAAAGCAATTGAAACTGTCTAAAATTGAAAAAGCTAAAAATAGCTGTATTATTTATTTATTTATTTTAAGATTTTATTTATTTATTTTTCCCCCAACGCCCCAGTAGATAGTTGTCTGTCATAGCTGCACATCCTTCTAGTTGCTGTATGTGGGACGCGGCCACAGGCCGGAGAAGCGGCGCGTCGTGCGATCCCGGGATCCGAACCCGGGCCGCCAGCAGCGGAGCGCGCGCACTTAACCGCTAAGCCACGGGGCCGGCCCAGCTGTATTATTTAGAAGTATAGATATAAATTACAGAAGAAACTGGTGGGAGATGCTAAAGCATGTGTGTATGCCAATGGGAATGATCCAACAGAGAGAGAGATGCTGATGGGGGATGACTGAGTGAATGAAGGGAGGTCACTCAGAGCACCAGTGGCCTGATGGGCCTTTGATGGGGGACAGACACATCTGACCAGAGGGAAGGAGAAGAGGCCAGCAAGTGTAGACATGCTGGTAGATTTAAGGTGGGAAAATGAGGGAGTTCACAGCTGATACCTTCTCTTTTCTCAATGAAATATGCAGAGTTCATCAGCTGAGTAAGAAGCAAGAGGGTTGTGGGAGTTTTAAAGATATAAAATGTATGTCAAAGTGGCCTCAAAAAATATGACTGCTGGTTTACCAGAAAACACAGCAATATTGCCTAGCAGCTTTGAGTACCCCTTTGAGGTCTGGGATCATGAACTTAGAGAGAAAAGGGTCTGCTTACATGGCTTTTTCACGGTAACATTAAATTACTTGAGTACAGGTATGGAGAAAGGTATGGTTGGATCCATTCAGTGTTTTGTAGGAGACTACACTGGAAGATAAGGGGATTCTGAGGATGAGAGTTTTTGAAGGGAGTGTTTAGGGTGATGGACCATGAACCTGGACAAGAAGAGTGAACAAAGGAGGTGGCTGATGGATAGTAAAAAGTGGTGGAGCCAATGGAAAGGAGATCTCAACAAAGCTCAAGAATTGTTGGAATTGAAACTTGAGCTAGTGCATTAGTGGAGAGGAAAAGGTGAAGACAGTGGGCATTTGGCCTTGCAGAGCCCTTACAGTTTCTAGAGGTGACAAAGTTCAGACTATGACCTTGAGATGGAATGGAGGAAGAAAACGTCATTAGAGATGAAGAGGTCAAGGAAACTGAGAAGCCAGCGTGCTGGATGGGGCATCGGTGTGGTTAACTTCACTGAGATTGACAAAAGGGCTATGCAGAGAGGAAGATGGAGAACGTGGGGTGTGGCCCCCAATGAATGAGGACATGTGAACTAGTGGTAGAGTCAAGTAGCAGGACCCTCTAAAAGGCAGGGACTTTGTAAGAGGTAATAGGATTTATGATCTGGAAGCAATAATGGAGAACAAGCAGGCACCAACACTACCTCTCGGCCTTGAAGTTCATGGACTCTCAGAGATCAAACAGGCTGTGCCAGAAGGAGCTGCAGGAATACAGTGTCCTTGGGACTAGCCAGGCTCTAACTAAGGCAAAGAGGGGCACAGAAGGCTGTTACAGGTTGAGGATGTGTGAGAATTGTAGATCAGGGGGTGGAGGAGCTGGGGGAGCTGGGGTTCCAGAAGACACAGTGGAAATGTTTGGGATGAAATGGAGGGGAAGGGTGGGAAATTGGGCCAAAACAGGTGGTGAGCAAAGCAGGAAAGGGATGCATGTCCAGGTGATGATGAATGACTGGAAAGGTCTGCTCTTCTGGTGATGACAGAGGAAAAGGAAAATCAGATCTTGTCACTCCCCTGCTTAGAATCCTCTGATGGCTTTTCATCACACTTAGAATATAACCAAAATCCTTACATGGCCCCACAAGGCTCTACATAGTGGTTCTCAAAGTGTGGTCCCTGGACCAGCAGCATTAGCATCACCTGGAACTTAGCAATGCAGATTCTTGGGCCCTGCCCCAGAGCTGCTGAATCAGAAACTCTGGGGGTGGGACCCAGCAAGCTACGTTTTTAACAAGCCTCCTCCAAATAATTCTGATGCACACTAAATTTGAGAACCATGGTGCACGTAATCTGGCTCTTCCCTGCCTCTCTGACCTCAGAGTTGCCAAATTTAGTGAGCTTTAGCCTCACTGGCCTTCTTTCTGTCTGTTCCCAAGCTCATTCACTCCTTGGGGCATTTGCTCTAGCTGTGCTGTCTACCTAGAATGTTCCTGCCGCAGACCATCTTGTGGCCCCCTCTCTCTCACCATGCAGGTCTGTATTCAGACAGACCCTCCCTGACCGTCCTATCTCATCCCCAACACACAGCATTTGCTAACCCATGACTTTCTTATTTCTCCAAGCACTTATCACTTCCTGAATCTTTTGTTTTAAACTTATTTATGTCTGTCTCCCCCATCCTCCCCCACTAGGATATAAACTGCATGAGAACTGGGAACTTCTCTTTTTTCTCACCATGTCCTCAATACCTAGAATACAGCCTGTTGTATAACAGTGTCTCAATAATTACTTGTCGAATAAATGAATGAACAAATGAGAAATGATGGGATGAATCCTGATATTTCTTAGACTGTGATGTACAAGTGATACGAATCACTTGGGGATCCGTTCAAATGCAGATTCTGCTTTGGTGGGTCTGGGGTGGGACCCCAGATTCTGCATTTCTAACAAGTTCTCAGCTTCTGCTTCAGAGAACTTACTTGGAGGAGCAAAGTCTTAGAGTGAGCCCTTGGGTGAGTCTTTTGTGGTCTCAAACACTTGGTAGTTTGGTGGCTTCCAGGCAGCATCCTGAACATCCAGTTACATTGGTGATGATTCTGTTTAAACTATTTTCTGGCCAGGAACAATAATAGTTTCCTGAACCAGCTCTCCTTGGGGAGGAGAGATGTTTGGGCTCTTTCCAAAGATTATAGAATAATAAAAAGAAGCTTGCTAAGGAGGCTACTGCTTTTAAAAGAGCTAAGTTTTGCTGAGAACAACTCAGTAGAAGCCAACTTCCAATTTTTCTATATTAATAAAGAAATGAGAGCCTAGATAATTGCAATCTGTGGATAATCTGCTAAATATAAAGTAAGGAATTATTTAAATCTATTCCCAACCAAATTGTTTGCTAGGAAAACCGACAAGAAACACCTAAGTGTCCAGTATGATTTGACCTCTTCTCTTCCTTGCTCACCTGCCATGGGGTGGAATTAGCTAGGAGAAATTAGCTAGGAAAATGGCACAAGAAGGAAATATAGGACCGTATTATCTGAAAACTCGGATAACAAACACTCCAACTGAAAACCGTGAGCATCAGATAAGCATTTCTCAAAATATGTTGCTAAGATATGATAATTCACATGCACTAAAGAATTTTTTGATCAAAAAAGTTTGGAAAATGCTGGATTACATCAACACAAATCAGGATTCCTAACTGCAGGACTTCTCGGAGGCATCAATGTGCCAATCTACTTGTGACTCTCCCAGGGCTTTCAGTACACAGCATTTTCTAAGAATATTTGTAGAACAAGCATTCTGTGGAGCAAACCTTGGGAAAGTTCATGGGATGAGGTTGGCTTCTATTTAAACATTTCTCAAAAGAGGAGGGCTAAGCAGAGATGAGAAACAGGACCAAGGAGAGAGGCAAAAGTACAGTGGGCGCTTTGTCTCCAGGGCCCTCACTCAGCTTTCTGCCTGTTAGGGATTTCCAGTTTGAATGTCCCACCTGTACCAGCCTTGCCAAACAACGGTCCCTTAATCCTTCTTCATCCTCTGTGTCCCATTCTTCCAGAGCTCTGTTGAAAAACTAAAAGAATCACCTACTGTTATGAATTAATTTGAATACCCCTCCCAAGGTTACTAGTATTTTAAAGAGGATTTATGGAGTGGTTCTACTTGACCCAAAGGAGTGGTTCTCTCAATAGAGAACAATCAGGCTGGCAGGAGTGTTTTTCGATTGAGAAACTCGTCTACTTACTGAGGGAATCTACTTCCTAGTCCTGGAATTAAGGAGCAGGTGTCTTGGCTGATGAAGAAATGGCTCTGTCTCCATCTGCTTTATTCTGTGAAGTTTGGTGGGTAGGCCCAGCATGTTATCGTTGCTCCCTCAGAACTTTGACCAGTTCTCTTCAAACTGGGACCCTGAGAAATACCTGCTACAATTCCAAGTAATACTTTACAAGCAGAACATAGATTTTAGCATTTAGGGGTAAAGTTCAGTCTTGTTCCCATACTTTGTTTATGTGATCTTTCTGAAGCAAATTCCTTTCTATTTTTCTGCCTTTGAATTGCATTCATTTTGACCTTAAGAGTACACTTCTCACCAAGTATATAACCAATAGCAGTACAGAAAGTGAACAGTACAAGTATTGCTGGATGAAGAGTTTTGCATTTATTTTTCTATGATTTGGATAAAATATAACCTGGAAATAAGTTTTTCTTTTTTTTTTTTTTTTTTTTGCAGGGAAAGATTCACCCTGAGCTAACATCTGTTGCCCATCTTCTTCTTTTTTTTTTTTTCTCCCCAAAGCCCCAGTGCATGGTTGTATATCCTAGTTGTAAGTCCTTCTAGTTCTTCTGTGTGAGCCACCACAACAGCATGGCAACTGAAGACAGGTGGTGTGGTTCCACTCCCGGGAAACAGACCCCGGCCGCAGAAGCAGGAGCGCCGAACTTTAACCACTAGACCATCAGGGCTGGCTTATAAAAGATTTTTTAAAATAATCAACAAGCTCCTAAAGGAAAATGACCAATGTCTCATTCCCCTTTGACACCCCAGTGGTGAGTACCTAGCATATAGCAGGTTTAATCGTTGTTTGCTGAATTGAATACCCCAGTTGTGTTATACAGAATTGTTTTAGTTTTACTTTATTGTTATTATTTCAGGCCCTCTCTCCATTTAACATGGTGGTTGACTATAAGTCTATGCATTTTGCTTTGCTACTATTTACCAACCAAACATGAGCACATATATATCATGAAATTTTTTATCAAGATTTTTCAAGTTTTGACAAAAAAATTTTTTAAGGTACTGGGATATTTACAACCATTTGACCATCTTTGCCTTAAGGCAACATATAACCATTCTCATTCTCCATCATTTAGTAGGCTTCTAGCCACTAAAATCACAACCCAACTCAAATCAAAATAAGTGACATAGAAATGTATTATTTCCCATGACAGGAAGGCCAGAGCAGGACCACCTTCCAAGCTGGTGGATTCATTGGCCTATCAGTTGGCTCAAATTGGTGGCAAGACGGCTACAGCAGTTGCAGGCATCATGCCCTGACGTGCCAATGTCCAGAGGAAGGAGAGTGTTAGAATGACCATCTCTTCCTTTGGCTCTCTCACAGGAGCAAGAAAACATTCCAGAAACCCTCCAGGTTTCCCTCTGATTTGGCCAGAGTTAGGACATATCCACTCTTGAACCAATTACTTGTATGAGGAATAGGATTACCATGACTGCTTGGATGAATTAGGATTCCCCCTGGATGTGGGAGGGGGTCAGCTTACGCTGGGACACATGCCAGATGTGGGCAAGTGGCCACCCATTTCAGACAGGCTCCAGGCAGGGAATGGATAGCTTATGAAAACTGGGTAATGTGAGGGTAGTTTAATAGTGGGACTATTTATAAAGGCATGGGAAAGGCATAAGGAAACCACAAAAAATACCACGGCATCCATCCCCCCAGAGCTAGTAACAATGGGCATACCATTACCACCTGTATTAGTTTACTGTGGTTAATGTAACAAATTACTACAAATCAGGAGGCTTAAAACAACAGAAATTTATTCTCCCATGGTTCCGGAGGGTGGAAGTCAGGGACTTCCTCTGAAGGCTCTGGGGAGAACCCGTTCTTTGCCTCTTCCAGCCTCTGGTGGCTCTTGGCATTCCTTAACTTGTGGCCATATCACTCCAATTCTGCCTCCGTGGTCACATTGCCTCCTTCTCTTCTGTCTGTCAAATCTCCCTCTGCCTTTCTCTTATAAGGACACTTGTCATTGGATTTAGGGCCCACCCAGATAATCTGAAATTATCTCCTCATCTCAAGATCCTTAACTTAATTACATCTATAGAGACCTTTTTTCCAAATAAGCTTACATTTACAGATCTGGGGATTAGAATGTGGACATGTCTTCTGGGGGGCCACCATTCAGCCCACTATACCACCCCAAGGCTTGCAGGGTTTGGGGAGGGAACTTAGAGACATGGAGAGCTGTGTGGAATGGGTCTTTTAAAGAAGCCACAACCCTCGAAAGAGAGACACAGCTAGCCCACTGGGAGAAAGCCGGAGGAATCAATAGCAGGCCTCATGCTTCTGTCTCCCTTTGATCTCCTGCTGGTGTCCCCTATTAGCCAAACTCAACCAGAGCTTTTGATGTAGTAGATAAAGGTCAGCCTCCCGGGGCTGAAAGTGAGGAAGAGAGAAGCGAAGAGTGGGTCTGGAAGGGCAAATGGAAGATATGGAGCAGAGCATGGACAAAATTGAGGCACTTGTAGGAAGGAAGAAGGGAAATGGAGGCTCTTAGGCAACTAGTGGTGTCCGCCAAGCCCCCAACTCATTGGCCCACAGCTCATTGACTCTTCGACACTTTCAATAGAACTACCAGTTTAAATAGAACTAGTGCTACCATTTAAGTAAATAGTTATTGTCCTCTCTGTTAATAAAAGCAAGGCATGTTGATTATAGAAAATTTGGAAAGTACAGAAAAACATGAAGAAAATAAACGTAACCCCCAATGCAACTACACAGAGATAACCAGTGTTGATGTGTTGACGTACTTCTGGTATACCACTCTTTCAATGTATATGTGTGTGTATCTGTGTATGTAATCAACAGGATAAGTGAAATCTGTATGTACCGTTTGTAATACTAGCTTCTTTTCACTTACAAATGTATCATGAGAATTTCCCCATATACTAAAATATTCTTAAAGAATAGCATGATCTTTAATGGTTAGGTATATATATATACTCTCTCTATATATATATGGCTATCCTATACTTGTCTAGGGCTTTGAGTTTTGAAATCACCTGGCCCCTGGAGAGGTCAAGCTGTCAGCAGTGACAGTGTCTTGTCTCCCTCCCCATCGGCCTGGCCAGATGCCTGCCACAGCAGCTCAAATCCAGCCTGGCTCCCCAGGGCTGGCTCCCTCTCCAAGGCGCCAGGAACAGGTACCTGTGCTGAGACTGGGCTGACCACTCAGCTTTGAGCTTCACGGTCTTCCTTTCTCTCCTCTGCCCTGCATCCGCCTGAAGTGCTCCCCCAGAGATTCTCATGTGCCCACACTACTCCTGACTGAGGAGCAACCCCTCCTGTGGCGCTCCTTAACTGGGTGCGTAACAGTGAACTCGGGGCCCCCTTGTTTGTCTTCACACCTATCCCCTCCCCTGTTGACTTCTCCGTTAGCTGTACCTTGCAGAAGGTCCCAAACAGGCTCCCTACAGTAAGGTGTTCTCAGCTTAATATTACCCTTCCCTGGGTTTTTGCAGCTGTCAGGAAGAGTTTCTTAATATCCCAGGAGAGTCAGTTTCAGGAATTTGGGGGAGAGGCAAGAAACCCATGTCCCTCTGCTCTGGTGAAGTCCTAGGCTCTTTAGGCTAAGACCTGTCTCAAAGATCATTCCTTGATTCAGGGACAGATCGCATGCCTGAGGCCTGCCCAGGGAGCCACAGAGGCCAAAAGGAGGGGTTGACTTCCCTGCTCTCCCCCCAGGCAACCTCAGCCTCTGTCTCCCAGCCTTCGTGGAGATGCCCCGGGCCACAGTGCAGCCTCCACCTGGGGACCAGCAGCACTTGCTCTGTCCCAAGTGTCCACAGCCGCCTAGTAAAGAGCTTAGGTTTCAGAGCCTTTTCTTCTCAGAAAGTCTGAACAGACTCAGGACCGGCACAGCTGGGAGTCATTAACCAGGAATCAAAGGGCAGCATCAAGGGGAGGCAAGGCCTCAACACACTCAGCCTCCGGGAGTTGATGAATCAGCCTCAAGGCAGAGCTAAGGGGCTCCAGCTGGAGTCAACATATGCCCTGAACAGTGCAGGGCAGGGCCAAGGGGCATCCCAGCCTCTCTATCTTTAGGACAGGGTGGCTGAGGGGGCCCTGAAGGGATGGAGTAGCTCACCCTGACATTTCCCCTTATCCTGGGGCCCTTGTCATTCTTCTAGAGTTGAGTCCATTGCCTGAGCTTAGAAACCTCACTGGGTATCTCAAGAGGCCAAGAGAAAGCTGACCCTGTTACAGACTCCTAGCAAAATCAGGGCTGGTCAGAGGTCCCAGTCAGAATCAATGCTGCCGGCCACCAGCCAAGCTGCGCATTGTTTCCCAGAGCTTATATGTGGGCCTGCAAAGAATTCAGCTGGTACATAAGGCTTCAGTCAAGCCTATTTACGTTTTTAAGAAAATTAGGTGATTCTTGACTCAACTGAAGTTTCCTCGCTCAATTAGAGGGCTATTATAGTGCCAGCTCCTCTCAGGAATAGCTCTGCTAGAGGCCTCCTTCCTAGTTGCCTCCTCCTCCCCAGCACCTCCCCCTCCTCTCTGAGGCCGCCCTGTCCCAGTGTCTTTCCAGCAAACCCTCTCAGTAGCCTGCCCCCGGCCGGCACGAGGTTAGAGTCTTGTTCCTTCCACAGAGCCTGGCCTGAGTGCAGATGCTAATAGCCCCTTTTCTCCTTGCCAGGGCCCCTTGAAGCCCCTTAAGCTCTGGAAGGGCTCCCAGCAGCAGAAAGCAGCTCCACTGCTGTGGCCCTCAGGAGGGAGAACCTGGGAGGGCCAGGAATGTGCAGTTACAGACCAGACTTCCTGCCTCAGGTGCCCTCTGACCTTCAGTAATTACTGCTTCCGGAAGTGGTTGGCTCCCCATCTACAAAACGGAGATAATGAGCCCCAACTTCTTGGGACTATTGAAGGTTTAATTGATTCATGGTGGTGAAATGGTTGGCAATCCTGGGCCGGAATTCAGCGGAGGCTGCTCTGTCATCAAGGTAAGGGGGCCTAAAGCAGCCCCTGATGAAGCAGCCCCAGGGTTGGGGAGCAGGCTAGCTGCCCCCTCTCTCAGCCCCAAGTACCCCCTGCCCCCAAATTCTTCAAACTGTTCCTAAGTGTTCTGCTTCCAGAACCATCTGTCTGGCTAGAGTCCTCTATTCCCGCCATCTCATCTTGCCCCTTCCCCCACCTGGAATGTCCTCCTCATATGTCTCTGTCTAGTTAATTCAACTCATGCCCTGCTGAAATCCCGCCTTGCCTACCGCCCTTACTGTTTATGCTGGAAGCCTCCTCCTGAATTCCTTTTCTGTGAAATCCTATAGACCAGCGCGTCTCAAACTCTAAAGCACGTGGGATCTTGTTGAAATGTGGATCCTGATTCAGAAGGTCTGAAGTAGGGCCTGAGATGCTGCATTTGTATGAAGCACTTGGATGATGCTGATGCTGTGCTGGTCTGAGTGTCGCACTTTGAGGGCCAGGCCATGGATCTTGTGCCCTGTATCAGTGGTTTTCAAATTTGTTTTTAGTAGCACAGGCCTTTTTTTTTTTCCAAATGAGACCAGTATTTCATTGATTCAGATTTATAAGTTCAAACTTAACAACATACTCTTTTAAAGTCAATCATTTAGGCTGTTTGATAAATACAAAAATTTGAAATTGAGTGTTGTGGATGATAGTTTGTAGTCTTGTGTCAGTGTCAGCTTCCAAATTTCTGTATTTTATTAAGAAAACCTCGATACATACAAATAGTTAGAAATGGTTCATTTTTTTTTTTTTAATGATGACTTATCTGGAAACTTTAGGATATTCTTCATAGTAGGTAATCTTGTTAGGAAATTCTTATGAAATTAAGACCTTTACAATCACTATGCCAGGAAGTTTTAGTCCAAGTTCTCCACAAAAGTCTTTAATTTGGCAGTACAAGTTAATCTTTTGGTGAGTACAATGTGTTAAAATTTAGTATGTGATAATTTTCAGCATATCTGTTGTTTTATTACTATTTTAAAATAAAGTGAAGTTTAAAAAATGAAATTCAAATCAAGTAACTATGTGCCCCTGGAGCAGTTTTCTCAGCCTCAGCATTATTGCCATTCAGGGCTGGATAACTCTTTATTGTGGGGGCTGTCCTGTGCCTTGTAGGATGCTAAGCAGCATTGCTGCCCTCACCCACTAGCTGTTAGCACCTCCCCGCCCCCTGCCCCCAGCCCCACAAAGTTGTGAGAATCAAAAACGTCTCCAGACATTTACAAATGTCTCCCAGGGGGCAAAATCATTCCAACCTTTGAGAACCACTGTCCTAGGGGCAGTAGGATCTGGGGAATACAGTTTGAAAACTATGGTTTTATAGCCTCAATTTAGCACTTAGCATGCAAGCCTTGTGGTGTTGTGTAGCCCCTTGTAGCTACTCTTTACTAGACTGTAAACCCCTTGCAGGCAGGACTATGAATGAAACTTCAGCAAACACCCTGTGAACGGTGGCTTGCTCAGTGGCCATGCCCAGCAAATGTTTGTTCATTGACTGATAGACCAACCAGCACCTGCCCTGGCTCCTCATTCAGATATTTTTAGGGAAATCTAAGATAAGGCAGGTGAATGTATTTTGAAAGCATGAACATCAAATGTAAGGTGTTAATAAAACTGCCAACGTGTATTTGTTCATCCGAATTTCTTATGAGCGTATCTTCCCCCACTCAGAAACATGAACAACAAAAAATTCTTCTTTCTTGAAATTTTCTTTATTCTCATAGAGTGGTATCAGCTCTACCACTTATTAACTATAAGGTTTTTAGTACATTACTTAATCCCTTTGAATCTCAATTTGCTCATTTGTAAACTAGAAATGATAATATTCATTTCATAAGACTGTTTTGAGGCTCAAATGAGGTAATATTGGTAAAGTACTTACCCACCGAGAAAAGTCATAAAGGAAGCACTTAGTAAATGTTAGTTGTTTGTTCTGCCTTTGGAGTGTCTTTAAATATTCCCTCTCTAAAGAAAAGGAGAGGTGGCAAAGATAAAATGGCAGACAAGCTAAGTGTCTTTTCCACTTTGCTTTAGAAAGTCTCACTAACTCCACTCCTACTCGTATTACCCACATTCCCCTCTCCACTCCTCCTCTCCATCCTGCATGCAAAAAGGAAGTTATCTTCCCCAGTTGCACATACTCTGCTCTTGAATCGCCATCATCCCCTCAATCACCCAAACCGGAAGCCAGGGAGTCGTCCCTCTCTTATTGATAAGCTCTCCCCGTCTTACTGAGTTCACTTCCAGAAGGTGAATTGCCCATCCCCTGGATCCTTCTGCTTTCGCTCAGGCCTTCATCATTCTACTTGAACTATTGCGTGAGGTCTCTAACATTTTTCCCACTGTCCAATCGCAGCCCCTTCAAAACCATTCTCCACTGTGTTTCTAAGCTGACATGCCTCTGCTCAACTCCTGTCAGTGAATTCTCACTGCTTAGAAAGATCAAGTTCAATGTTCTGGCCTGGCCCCAGCTCTCAGCCTCATCTCCCTCTCCTTGCAGTTTACCCTCAGGTCATATTCTATGGCTGGTGCATTCCGCACAAACCCCATGCTGTTCCTTGGTCTTTTAGATACATTCTTCCCTGTGCTTGGTATGTCCATTCCCTCCCTACTTGTCTACCTGGAAACTCCTCTTCATCCCTCAGTGGCCCTGATATCAAGGCATTTTTTTAACATACACTTGCCAGGTAATCAATGGCATGGGACATAGTCAGATGATATAGTGCTCTCTGCCCTTTTCCCCGGCATTCCTGTATGTGTGAGGTACTGGATAAATACTCTTCCTTCATATTTACATGAAGACATTTAATCAACAGAAAATTCTGTATATCCTATAACAACACATATAACAACAAATGTTAAGTGTGCACACTGACTTCCTTGGGTGCCCAAGTACGTCTCCCCTGCTGTTGATGCTGCATTATCTTCTGGGCTGACATGTGAAACTGTGGAATGTGTATCCTTCACAGTTGTGGTTTTACACCCTCTCGATTTTCTCAAAAATCCTGTAAATGTTCTTGTTTTGGATCCTGTGAGCCCCTGGGCAGTGCATCTTCTTTGGGATATATAGCTCACTCCTCTCCAGTGGGAGACTCCTCCACCCCCCCCCCCAGGGATGTGCCTCCTGCTTCTCCCCTTCCCTTCGCTCTTCCAGCCCCATCTTTTTTCCTCTTCTCTTCCCTCACCATCTCTTGGGTTTTGTTTTTCTTCTACTTTTTTTGTGTGTGTGTGAGGAAGATCAGCCCTGAGCTAACATCTGATGCCAATCCTCCTTTTTTTTTTTTTTTTTTGCTGAGGAAGATCGGCCCTGGGCTAACATCCGTGCCCATCTTCCTCTGCTTTATATTGGACGCCACCACAGCATGGCTTGACAAGCCATGTGTCGGTGTGCGCCCAGGATCGAACCTGCAAACCCCAGGCTTCCAAAGCGGAGTGCGTGCACTTAACCACTGCGCCACTGGGCTGGCCCCGTGTTTTTCTTCTACTTTGTATCTGCCTGGCAAGATGAAAAGATCCCCATGTTGGAAAGAGCAAAAGCAGATGTTCTAAAGTTGTCCACTAGCTAATGTTTATTGAGCACTTAATATATGCCAGGGACTGTGCTAAGAGCTTCACGTGTGTTAACTCATCCAATCCTCACAGCAAGCCTGTGAGACAGGAACTTTTGCTTCCCATACTTTTACAGATAAGGAAACCCTGACACAGAGAGGTTAAGTCACTTACCCAAGGCCCCGCAGCAAGGAGCAGAGGCAGAATTTGACCTCAGTGTCTGACTCCAGGGCCCATACTGCCATATTCCTTCCAGTGAGTCCTGCAACAGTTTTGTGGGCTGTATTTCAACATCCCTCTCAGCTGTCTACACTATGGGGCTTCTTGACCACCATTCCTTCAAAGGAAAAAAAAAGACTAGGGAAAAAAAAGCATAATTTGGTTCTTCCTATATGCTGTTTTCATATATGCTTTTATCAGTGCCTGTGCCACGCCTCAATGGTAGGACTCTAGAACTATGCCTTCTCAGCCATCTTTCTATCCTAAGATCCTAGGACACAGACGGTTGTCAAGGTGGGGAGACTTTTCTAGAAACAGCCTAATAACAAAGTCATCATCACCAGCTCATTCCACCACAGCAGTCGACTTGTTTTCATCTCTTCCGTGGACCAGATGACTCAAGCCACAGGATGGGAAGAGATTGCTGCACCTGCTTACAGTGAAGAACATGGCAGATGAGGTAAAGGTACAGAAAGATACCTGTGCCCATCGTGGACCATAGTCCTCTTTGTCCTTGTGTTAAACCAGAAGGCTTCCTGAGCCTGAGGTTGGACATGTCGGACTGTGGCCGTCCTCATGGATTAACAGTTTCTAAGTGAAAACAAAATAAGAGCTTTCTGGACTGCAGTAGAAAATGTCCCTGGGGCCAGCGTTGCCCAGACTCAGAAGTGAGCTGGTAAAAGCCGCGTGGGCGTGTGTGAACTCGTTGCTCGGGCTGCGCCACCCAGCTTACCCCAAGAGTGTGTGGTGGGGTTTCTCAGCATCACCACATCCTGGCTCTGTTACTGCTCATAGATGCAAAGTGGCTCTTCGTGGGGCCAGCTTGATAAAAGAAGGCTCCTGGGCCTTCTGAAAACATCCCCACCGCAGCGCTTGGGAAAGGAGTCAGAGAATGATGCCAAGGAGAAGAAAGGAGGGTCGGGCTGGGGACCTCACAGTGGGAGAGCAAGGGACAGGAGGGCAGGGCAGGGCTCTGTTCTGCTTGTGCTTGTTCCTGTAAATGCGTATTCCAGCCTTGAGATATAAAGTCGTCTGCTGGAGGAAAAGCACATCTAATAGCTCAGCTTTTGTAAGAGAGTAGAGGGGAGTCAGTTTAGTAGGAAATAGTGCGGCTAATGGGACACTGCACTGATGCATCTTGTGGCAAACTGGCCCTTTAGTGACCTGAAGGTTCTCAGATGGCCCAGACAGCGTCCATCCTACAAATCAGTCCTTCCCTGTGTGACGGGCAGCCAGGGACAGGCTGAAGTAAATACCTCCACTCATCTTCCCTGCACCAGTTGGTGCTCACAACACCCCACTTTCTGCCTGAGAGTAGAGAATTATAATACAAACCAAATGGCAATCCCCTGTCCTTGTTTCCTGGGGCGTGGAGAGTGAGCATCAGAGAAGGCACTGCAGAGGGACAGGGGAAGAGCATGCTGGCAGCTGGTGTCTTTGAAGCTACCTGTTAGAAGGACCTGCTCTCTCCAGTTCCCTTTGTATGATTGTATGATGACAGAGAAAAAGTAGCAACAACCCTACATTTACCACGTTTTCATTCCTCTACTTGCCATTTGTCCTACTCCAATGCTGACCTTAAAACAGGGAGACGCCTACATCTGAGACTGTGGAAAATCTGGCTAAAATGTATACAGCCGAATTCTCACTTTGTGCTGGGCCCGAAACCACAAGGAGATGTCTTCTGATTCATTCGTTATCTCCCTGACTTTGTTTCTGATCTGCTCTAAATGTCTTTTTGGTGACTAATAGACTGTAAGGACACATTTAAAAAGTTGAAGAGAATTGAAATGTGAAGAAATGGTTTTGAGGTTGATAAAGCTTCCTTTTGGATAAAGCTACCTTTAAGTGTAGCCTGCTAAAAATATATCTTAAAAGACATGTTAAGCCACATCCTGCTTAGGAAATATCCCTTAGTTTCTCTTTGAGAGACATTTAAGAGCAGAGTGGAAGAAGCGCTTTTATTTTCCTTCCTGGCAATAGTTAGCTCTTTCACTGATTGCTTAACAGGAGGCTTCTCAAAGATGCCACGAAAGGCAGAATCAAAACCAGCACAAAAGAGCAGTAAGAAATGTTCTCTGGCTTCAGGCTCCGCAAAAACCACTGAGAGAAAAAGAAAATGTCCGAGCCTGTGGAACTCCTGGCTTCACTCTTGCTGCTGCTGTTGCCCTGAAGAGATAACCATTAGCCAAGGGTGCAAGGGGCTGTTTCTGAGATCCCTCTGCCACCTTTCTGCACTCCCTGCCCTCAGCTTCCCTTTTGCCTCTCAGGGATGCAATGGTTGGTATCCACAAAAGCAGGTGGATCAGCTTCTAAAATGTCCAATCACTGGCATTGTAAGTTGGGTTTCCTAGGAAACAGACTGTGAGATGGAGATTTGTGTGCAGGTGGATTGTTGGGGTATGCTCTCAGGAGCAACAGGGTAAGGAAGTGAGGGAAACAGGATGACAGAGGGAGAAGTTGATCTGTGATGCAGTCAACTGCATCAGGTGCCTCAGCTCTGAAGCTGGGACGGCCCTCCAGAGATGTCTCAAATTGAGGTAAGGGGGCCAGGCTTTTGCACTCTCATGTCAACAAGATCCTGGCTGACCAGCAAGGGGCGTAACCTGGGGTGAGATAGCTCCCTTCAGCCAAGGGCAATTCTTGGGGAGAAACTCAACTGAGAGCCAACCCATCAGCAATACTCCTCCAACAGTTGGAGGAATGGGTGCCTCAGCCCTGAAGAGAGATTCTAGGCAGTGTAGCACAGTGTCCACTACAGTGCACCCCTTGTGCATTCAGATTTACTTTTTAGTATAATAGATTCATCTCATTGGAAGCACGTCCTCCAGGATTCCTCAATTCCCTGGGGAAACTTCAAATAAGGTTAATGACACAAGTGACAGCCCCCACTGCTACAGCTGATCTTGCTACAACTGATGCTCATTGTCTACTCTCCATTCTTGATTTTCCTCAACCTCACCTGGCACCTCTGCTAGTCTAGGATCTTCATGCTTGAGGTTCTGAGTCCCTAGTTGCCATACCCTCCTCAGGCTAGAGTTACCGCACTTGTTGGTTAAGCATCACAATTGGGCAGAGGGGTATCAAGAGACACCCAGTGGATTACCAGGGTGCCAAACATAATCTACCCTGTCCCATTCTGTAAAGCAGCCCCCTACTCCTACTGATCAGGGCCAATTACCCCTGCTGAGACAGTGACGCCTCTGCTTGCCTGCTGGTCTCTTTGCTCAAGGAGCCCAAAGTGAGAAAGCAGCAGTCATAGCTTAAAGTTGAATAGGACTTTTTCTATGACTCTTGGTGGAAGAGTTTATTGCTCTGGGAACCAGGACTTCTAAACCTAAAGATAGAGATTTGCAGGAGCTATAAGCATAAATTTCCTGAGTGGATCTTGGGAAAATGGGAGTGATGGTAGCACAGCCCTCCTCTCTCACCCCTCTCCCTGCCCCTTGACTGCTGGACCCATGAATTCTACCTACTAGGGACACAGCCCAACATAATGGTCATCATTTCAGGGTGCATACTGTATCCTAGAAGATGGTATCCTTTCTAAGCTGGCATCTTGGCATTGAGTCATCACATTATTCAATCAGGCTGGCAACTTCTGGGTGGAGTGTTGTGTGATAGGAGTGCCCACAGCACACCTCCCTGGCTGTAAAGTGAGTCCCTTGGTCCTTTGTGATACTATGCAGAATGCTATGTCAGTGGATAAAACATTCTGGAAGCCCTTGGATAGTGGTGCTGGAAAGGCAAATCAAAACCTGTAACATGTGTCCATTCCAGTCAAGAGGAATCACTGATCCTTGCAGGGTGGCAGGAGTCCGATGTAAACAGCTTAGCACCAATTGGTTAGTTGGTCCCCATGAGGGACGGCGCTTTATGAGGAACTCAGCGTTGTTCCTGTTGCCAGTGGGTTGACATTCAGCAGTGGCAGTAGCTAGACCAGCCCTGATGAGTGAGAGTATAGATTACCTATTGTATTTTTTTATTGTTGCTAACTAATCAGCTTTTGGGTTTATTTATATTAGTTTTACTGTTTTCAGTTCATTAATTTCTCCTTATATTTTTATCAATTCCTTCTTGTTTTGCTTTAGTGTTTAGTTATTTTGTTGTGGTGGTTATTCTTTTTCTGACCTCCCCTGCCCACCCTTCACTTTTAATCAGCATATCTCTTGAACGGCTTGTCACAGAAAGCTCTTGGGTCAGATATCAGCCAAAAACTGCAGAGTCTGCTGCCCCAAAGGCTCGGAATGACTTCCCTTCTTCCCTTCCCCTCCTAAAGTGAGTAGTCATTCCTGGCTGGAGGTCTTCATCTTGCTCTAATTCAAGGAGACCAAATGGTTTGTTAGGAAGGCATTGAGGTTCTTTGCTAGGATAAGAGGCCTGTTGTACTTTTTGTGATGTATGTGTGTGTGTGTGTGTGTGTGTGTGTGTGTGTGTGTGGAATCCAAGGAGGAGTTTTCCTATGCATCCTTGATCCTGCCCTTGGCTTAGAAGGAAAGTAATAGAGAACATAGTCTTGGACCCTAGGGTCCAAGGAGTAACTTCCTAAGGACCATGAAATGGACAGGGGCAGGTCCAGATAGTGCTAAACGCACTTCGAGTTTCTGCAGTTCAACTGGGGAGGGCTTCCCTTTAACCTGCCTAAGCCTCAGGTCCCCATTGTGTAAAATGTCCTTGCTGGGTCACTGCGCAGATTAAATGAAATAGCTAGCATAGTGCTTGAAACTTAGTACTTGCTTCATAAGTGTTCATTGTTATGGACATTATAGTAGGAATAGGCTCTCAAGCCTTCCTGAGGGCAGGTAGTCATCTTAGTCACCTCTTCGTCCACCCAAACGGAATATATTCAATAAATGCTTGTGGAGGCTACCTGAGTAATTTCTATTGGGGAAATCTGGTATCCCTGAAAAGTGGCCATACCTGAATTTTATGATGCAGCCCTGTGCATGGGCGTAGTTAGCAGCTGTCTTACTCAAACAACACCCAGACAGCAGCACTTAATGATGCTGCTGTTAATTGAGATTCCCACCGCAGTCTCATTTGCAGTGGCCAGCCCAGGTAGGTTTGTTTACAAGACGAAAAGTGTGCCAGATGAAGTTTTATTCTTAATTGCCAAAACTTTGGAGCAACCAAGATGTCCTTCAATAGGTGAATGGATAAACTGTGGTACATCCAGACAATGAAATATTATTCAGTGCTAAAAAGAAATGAGCTATCAAGCCATGAAAAGACATGGAGGAAACTTTAACACATATTACTTAGTACGAGAAGCCAAACTGAAAAGGCTACATACTCTATAATTCCAACTATATGACATTCTGGAAAAAGTAAAACTATGGAGACAGTAAAAAGATCAGTGGTTGCCAGGGGTTAGAGGTGGGGAGGAATGAATGGGCAGAGCTCAGAGGATTTTCAGGACAGTAAAACTATTCTGTGTGATACTACAATGGTGGACATACGTCACTATATATTTGTTCAATCCATGGAATGTACAACACCAAGAGTGAACCCTAATGTAAACTATGGACTTCAGGTTATAAGGATGTGTTAATGTAGGTTCATCAATTGTAACAAGTGTACCACTGTGGTGCGGGATATTGATAGTGAGGGAGATCATGCATGTGTGGAGGCAGGAAACATATTGGAACTTTTTGCATTTTCTGTTCAATTTTTCTGTGAACCTAAAATTGCTCTAAAAAATAAAGTCTGTTAAAAAAAACGTCAGCCAAATGAACGAGTGATGGATTTATGTCATGGGAATCCTGTGTGGTCCCTGTGAGAGGCAGGGTGTTAAGAGGGAAATTAAAGCCTTTTTATGATGGGCCTATCTTCCCCAATCTTTTCTTTTCTTGATCAACTCAGGAAAAATAAAAATGGTTACCGCCATATCTTTTTTTAATCATTCAAAATAAAAATAGCTCCTTCTGGCTCTGATAAATAAGAAATATATTCTTACAACCAAGATTACCTATTTTATTGAAAGAAAAATGTCAATAAGAAAATTGGCACTAACTTTACTTTTTAAATGTTATTATCTGATCGTGTTTAGAAAGTAGCAACATGGAGGCAGGTATCTAATTTTTTATCCTGAAGAGTCAGAGAATTGACTCTTGAAGCTCAGCGGATCGTGGTTAGCTCAGTGGGCCTGTCGTTGTGCTAGCCGCTGCTGTGTTTTCACACAACTCAAAGAAGCCAAATCACAAGTTGAGTAGAAACTATTGAAAGGCTGTGAGGAGCTACTGGGAAGCAATGTGGTTAAAGTGGTATTTTGTGAAGATTAATATGTCAGCCGCGACAGGAATAGATTCACACCAGGGGAGAATTGAAGGTGGAGAAACCTATTGCATAATGTTATTGCCACAGATGTGAGGTGATAAGAACTCAAACTCTGGTGAGAGCCATAGGACTATAAGAAAGGAGTATGAGATGAAAGGATCGGTGAAAAGTCAAGACAATTGAGCAAAGTAGCAGAAATTGGGCACTGGGTGTAGATATATGGCCTTCTCTCTAGGAGGTGTGGTGTAAAACCTAAAATGAAGGCTCCACATTATGTACTACCTTGACAACTGGTAAAATTGGGAGATCCTCAACTGGCCTAACTGCAAGTTCCCCTCCCCATTCTGCTCCCACAGATAAGATTCTCTTGCCAAAATACCCCACTTATCAAAGGCACCAGGCACAGTTCCAGCTTATCCCTAAGAAGTGGGTTCCAGGTCCCAGCCAGCCCATGGAACATTTCAAACAAGCCAATCACATCTTCCCATGAAAACCAGGGGTCATCCCACCCTCTTGATACTACAAAGCCTGCCTCCCATGGCCCCTGGTTGTTCACTTGTTCTCAAGTGCAACCTCTTTTGTGGCCCTACATGACACAAAGTGTCTTCCTTCCCTGGGCTGTGAGTATATGTGAGTGCATATGTGTGTTGGGTGTCTTCTCCATAACCCTAGGGCAGATATCCCTCTCTCACCAATGGGGTGAATAGGAGGTGATTAGAACAGGAGGCAGCACAGTTAGGGTGACACAGAGTCCAGTTCTACACATAGAGACAGAGAATTTCAAAGCTGGATACACCTGTCTCACTCCGTAAATAAGGAAACAGACTTAGAGGCCAAAGTTTCTGACTTTCCATGCCTTTTCCACATCTCACCAGAAGGATTTGAAAGGCAAGGGTAGGGGAGATATAGAAAGGTAAATATCATTGCATAACCTTATGGAAAGTATAAAAGTTCTGGATGATGTTATCTTTCTCTAGAGTGGATTTCCTTTTGCTTCTGGAAGACATCTAGAATAGGGCTGTTTGCCTGAATCCAGACTTGGATTGATCTGATCTGAAGTTGGGTTTCAGTCTTGCTGATGACAGAGCCATTTCTGGTTCTTCCTTACTCCTGGGTGCTGCTCTTCAAGGATCATGGCTGTGAGCCTGAGGTGTTTACCGAGGCGCTTTCTCGTTGGTGAGCCCATGGCTCCAGTTTTTATTTCCTCAAGCCTGTGAGACTCTGCTCAGCTTCTCTGCCTTCTAGCCATCCCTTTCTTCTTTTTCTTAGAGTTCTAGGAGCATTTGGTTTTTTGAGAGTTATTTCCCAGCTTTATTGAGATTTAATTGATTGGCTATCACTTTCTGATTGTATCCCCAGCCTCTCAGCCCCTTCCCTCCTATGAATTGGCAAATATCTGGGGGGGGAGTGGGGGGCAAGAAGTGGCCCCAACCTTGGTCTCACCTCAATGCATTTCCTCTCTCTCTAGGACCTTGCCCCTAATTTCTGCCTGCTGTAGTAACTCTGATGACTTCAAACAGATGTATCTTTTTAAAAATGCAGCTATTCTAGTTGGGATGTTAAAAAGAAACAAGAAGCCCAAAATGGAGTCACTTGTGTTAAGCCCTACCAAGACGTAATACCTAACCTAACTGCAGTTTTAGCCTTTCTCAAGAATGGAATTCTAAACCAATCGGTCTGGGATTTCCTGATCTGCACTAGTGAGGTAATCTACATGATAAGACCCCTGCCCTTCCCCTAAGGGAAGGTGAGCTTGCCTGAAACAATCCTTTCTTTTGCTTTGCTAATAACTTCCTTGTCCCGTCTCCGTTTCTGCCCATAAAAGCCTTCTATTTTGTTCAGCTCCTCCAGAGCACCCTTCTATTTGTTAGAGGGGATGCTGCCTGATTCATAAATCATTGAATAAAGCCAATTAGATCTTCAAATTCACTCAGTTGAATTTTGTTTTTTAACATGTTCAATGGAGAGTTGGTTTAACACGAGTTGACTGTTATAGCCAGAGTGGAAATCCAATTATTAAAGCATTTATTGAACATCTACTATCTGCTCAGCATTGTGGAGCTTCAGTGCATAGAAGAGAAATAAAAGACTCGTTACCTGCCCTTCGTTCATGTGGGAAGACAAGACAATACATGGAACGCTTCCAGCACACTACAGAAAGAGTACATAATTAGGAGAGAAGGGAGACACTAGAGTGACCTGTAGTTATCAAAGAAAGTCTCCTTTGTTCCTCATATCCTGTACCAGAACGATAATAAAGTCTCCTTGTCAATTCATGAGTGTGTGTGTGCAGGTGGATGTGTTTCTGAAACACACACACCTTTAGAAGGAGAGGCTGTGTCTGGATTGGGGAGCATGAGGCTAGAGCAGCCTCGAGTGGAGACCATGCATGTTGTCTCAGCCTCACTTTGGCCAATCTGATGCATCAGAGTAAGAGGTGCCCTGCAAGGAAGTCCTGCACACAGAGATGCTTCAGCATTAAGCAGCTGCTTTCTTTTTCTTGCTTTGATTGTCTCTCATTTTCCCGCCCATTCCTTTCCTGCCTTTGAATCTGGACTATATTGCAATACTTCTATGGAAATAGGCAGGAGAATTTGCCTCTAAATGACCTGTAGAGGCAAAAAAATTGTAGTTCTGCATTATCTCACTTCATATTCACCTTTGAGGCAGGAACTATTTTCCCCATTTGGCAAGTTGAAAAAGCAAATGTTGAGGTTCAGATAGGTTAAGTCACTGAGTTGGTAAGAGGTGTTTTTACTCCAAAATGGATGCTCTTTCCAACACACCCATGTTGTGACTTTTGCCAAAATCTTCTCAAACAAAATGTACTTTCCCTCTTTTATCTCTTCTTAGTCTCTCTGATTCCCCCTAGTAATCATCCTTCTGGAAGTGTAATACCCAGATGTATTGGGAGATGATTTTCAGTGAGCTTTCCCCAGTCTCTGTATTAACTCAGTTAGTTTACAAGTTCCCCTGAGGCAAAAGTACTTTTGGTTTTGGCTGATATCAGAGCATCAGGAGAACACAAAGATTGTAAATGGTTTAGTTGTGAGCAAAGTGCTGGCTTGTCCTTTGGGAAAACAAAAAAACAGAACAACCTAGATCACCCCTCAGCTTTGTTCCCTAGGCCTGAGAGATGGCTAAGGGGTATGCCCTCTCTGTAGCAAGGAGAACAACAAGAAACCTGATGGGCAAAAATTTCAGGCAGAATTTTCTGGATGGCTATGTGGACTCTTCCATTTATTTTCTGTCTCATTTAAACTCACCCCTCCCCACTGCCCGCCCGGGTGTGGCATTTTTCAGCTCATCCCACTGACCCCTTTACTCACAGATAAGCCCGTTGCTGATCTCCAGTCAGTGACTGTCTTCCTTTGTGGTAATGGCTGAGAGGGACAAAGGGTCCCAGCAGGAAGGCTCAGCATTTCTGCTATTTGAGAAAGAGACCTGGATAAGCTGCTTCTTTGGCTTTTTGCAAAGCAGCAGGTAGTGACTTAAGCCCAAGTGACTACTGAGGAGGGTCAGAAGAAAATGTCAGGTGGGGTTACAGCCTGGGAAAAGAGGTAGGGAGTGGGGCAGGATGAGGAGGGACAGGAACAAGGATGTGCAGAGTATGAGCAAGTTTTTGTTCTCACATAGGGATGATGGGCAGGTTCTTTGAAACCAAGTCACTATTTTCACTCTCTTCAGTAACGACTATTTCTTTTGAAGGATGATGCCAAGTGAGACCAACATCATACTGTCAAAAAGCAGAATGAAACTGGGAGGAACTACCCATTGTCTAGGCAAGTCTGCCAGTGGGAAGCAAGACATAGCCCAGTACAGCCATGCACAGCACAGAAAAGGTAATCCTTTATTAAAGGTTGAATTGTGTCCCCCCAAAATTTGAAGTCCTAACCACTAGTACCTCAGAATGTAACCTTGTTTGGTGATAGGGTTTTTACAGAGGTAATCAAGTTAAAATGAAATCATTAGTGTCGATGCAAATAATCCATAATCAATCTATAAGTCAAAATTGGGGTGAGTTTATTATCAGCCAAATTTGAGGACCATGTAGCTTGGGGCCTTCCTTCTCCAAGGAAGGAAGGGCACCAAAGAAGTGGGGTGTAACGAGCATTTATATACTGTCAAAGAGCATGTATCACATATGATTGCAATGTCCCTTTTACAATAATCACAAGATCGCCCTGCCAGATTACGCCGTTGGCACAGCGGATTGATGGAAACAGCAGGTATCAGGTCTGCTGTCTCCAGGGGCGTGGCTGGTGGCAGGTCTGTTCCTAGCCTAGGGAGAAATGCTTATCCTTAAAGAAATGCCAATGTGGGGGAAGTTGCATCTATAACCTAAGGGCATTTGTCCTTGTCTTTGGGACATGTTAATTGCTTAAAGCAGATATACAATGAATGTTCAGAGGCCACAGGCCCCTTTTGGAAAAACAAGGTCAGGCCAAGTTAGTTTTAGGCCAAATTGCTTCCCCATGTGTTCCAATATATCCTGTTGCTTGCCAGTTATTTATCATTAGGGTGCACTGTAATCCAATATGACTGATGTCTTTATAAAAACAGGAAATTTGGAGACAGGCACACAGAGGGAGAATGCCATGTGAGGAGGAAGGCAGAGATCGGGGTGATGTTTCTACAAGCCAAAGAACACCAAAGATTGTCAGCAAAGCACCAGAAACCAGGAGAGAGGCATGGAACAGATTCCTCCTCACAGTCCTTAGAAAGAATCAACACTGTGGACACCTTGATCTTGGACTTCTAGCCTCCAGAACTGTGAAATAATAAATTTCTGTTGTTTAAGCCACCCAGTTTGTGGTACTTTGTTACAGCAGCTCCAGCAAACTATTACATCCCCTCTTGTGTCCAATTCTAATTCTCAAACATATTTCCCTAGGTGGCTGCAATAATTTCCTTTAAGTAAAGAAACTGAGAAATTGAAGAAATGTGGAAGGAAATAAGATCAAACTATGGACAATGTAGTCATTCTTTTATAAGCAAAATCCAAGGAAAGTTTTGAGTTAGGAGAACGAAGCAATATGGTTTATCTAATTTTTTTCACCATAACTATTCCCTGGCAGTGAAATATCAGTGAGAGGAAACAGTTGGTTTGATAAATGAGTGGTTGAAAGTTTTGGAGATGCTGGAACAGTAAGAGAAAGGCTATTGCAAAATTACAAGAGGAAGAAGCCAAGAAATATGGTAGAAGATAAGTTGATAAAGAGGCAATTTGGTTGCAGGGGAAGGCGAGGAAGACTATCCTCTACCCACTCTGGGTCCTTTCTGGCTGGGCTACAAATTAAATTGATATGAGACCAAATAGCAGGAGAAAATCAACCAAAGCTTTATAACATGTATACCTGGGAGAAAGCAGCGAAACTGAGTTTCTCAACAAATGACAGAAGTTTTTCACCTTAAATAGCATATTCAGGTAGACAAAGGAGGATGTTGGGGTTAGGGGAGTCAGAAAGCACAGTAATCAAGGGTATGCATATTTAAATCCTCTCCTTCTGTACTACTAAGAGTTTCTGGAGATAAGGTCATGCCCCCCTCTTCCCAGTACAGAGAGGGAGATACCTTTACAAATGGAGATTTCCCTTACAAATGTAAATGTTTGGTTTTAGCAAGGACCCTCCCCATCTATCGATAAAATAACCAAGGTAAAAAGACATATTTTGAGGTGGCCAATTTTGATCTCCCACACAGGTGAAATGGAGTGAGCTATAATAACAAGTAACCTTCAAAGAAAGAATGAGATGTTTGGATCTATGTATTTTTATATGTTGTAAAATATAAATATGTATTTATATCCTACTTCGTCATTCTAGAAATCAGGTGCATTTTTTTTCTTTTTCCTTTTTGTGTGTGTGTATTTTTAAATGTAATCAAAAACACAAAGTGAAGGTTTGGGTAATAGCATTAATGAGAGATGGACCAAGCAAAGAGGTAAGAGCTGGAGCAGAGGCTGTTTAATTTGTTCATAGACTCCTTCTCCTACAATTATGCCATCATAAAAAAGTGAACCCTCTTCCTGCCAACGTCCTCTGTTCCAGATGGTATCATGGAGCAGATCTGTGTATCAGGGCTCCCAGAATTCTGAGGAACTTCCTACTGCCCTTGTGTGTATCCCCAGTGGTTGCTCTTTGCATGTCTGTCTAAGAAACAGTAGATGCTTCCATTTGAGTTAGCATCTTCTCAGGTAAGACACTTGGGAACTCTAATTACATTTGCAATGGCTGGTGCAGCAACATGTGACCTCGTAGAATACCCTACATAGGACCTCACATACCAGATACATAGATTAATGTCAAATAGTGGAGAGTTCTTTATCATACTGGTATTCGGGGAAGAGACTAACATCCGCCAAAGAGGCTGACAATGTCGGAACATGTCTTTTATAGTATTATATGTCTTCGTGAAACAATTTGATTCCCAATATATCCAAACCTCTGTAATAAAATGTTATAACATAGTGGGCTGCTCCCATGGTAAGAACACAATGTGACACATCTTGTACAGTGTGTACCAAGACAGCAAGATATGCTACATAGATTCTGGCATTACAAATTGTTCAAAGGAACTCTTTCATAGAAGGTGACATTAAACATAACTTATAGACACATGTACACATGCATAATACCCCTCAATCTTATGAATCTCACTCAGTGCCTAAGAGCTCAGTCCCGCTGTGGTCAGTCACATCAAAGAGGGAAGAATTTGTAAAAGGAAAAATGTTTGACTCCAAGTAAGAGAGTAAAGGAGATACTCTCACAGCAGAATTCAGTCACTGGCTACCAAAGTTCATGGAACTCTTTCCTCTCCCGTGGTGCTAATGTCATGTCTGATGCCCCCCACTGAAGGCACCCCCTACCTGATTTCCCTGCCTGATCACAACTTGACCCTGGTAATGAGGAGCCTCAGATGAAGCAGGGGAGGGTCCAAGGATCTCCACAGCTACCCCAAAGATGGGCACAGAGCTCTCCAGTCCACCTGTGGCAAAGAACTCCTGCTAGTCATTTGCTGCTGAGGAGGTGGGTAGTAAAGTTCCATGGAGCCAAGAACAGTGGAGCTGGCAGTTTCTATGTCTTTCTTGTTTCAAGGAAGTGATAAGGTACTATGTCAACTCATCATCATTCCTTCATTAATTGAAGCCTTTTCTTCATTTAATAGACATGTATTCAGCACTTGAGGTGGGCCAGGCAGTATAAGCATGACTTCAAGAAGTTTCCCAATCATCATCATTAAGATCTTCCACACACATTTATTGATTATACACTGTGATAGGTACTAGAAATACAAGACCTGACTTGTGTTCTCAAGAATCATAAAGAAAGATGTTCTATCTATTATTTACACTGAAATCTCAATAAATTCACCACTCTGACTTACATATGGATGATATTAAGATAATACTTAATACACACGTTTCAAAGCAGTGGTTTTCAACCTTGGCCCAAAGGCAGACCACCTAGGGAGTTTTTAAAAAACCCTGATGTCCCAGCCCCACCACAACTAATTGAATCAGAATTTCTGGGAATGGGGTACGTGCATTAGTTTATATTTTTAAAGACTCCAGGTGATGCTACTGTATAGCAAAGACTGAGAACCATTATGTTAGAATTTCTGCTTTAGACACTTGGAGTCCAAAACAATACCTGGCACATAGTAGGTCACCTATAATGTCTTTTATTCTAACATTTTGTCCACCTTTCTTTCTCACCAAGCCCCCAGCAGAGTGCCTGGCACAAAATAGGGGCACAGTGATTGGCTGTTCCATTCCACTCTTTCACTTGGCCTGAAAGTACCTGAGGAAAATGAAAACACTTTAATATTTAGGGTTTGAAATGTGCTTGTCAAAATGTCCACATTGGGGGACCTGTAAACTCAAATAAATGAATTTACTTTTATTCATATGGAGGTATCAAAGTCTGTTATTACATATAATTACATAGGATAATATTCTAACAGTAACATTTCCTCACTCCCAACAGCAAATGTTGAGAGGCTAGTTGGGAAAATTTTTGAATATGCTGATGAAATACGATACAGAAATAAAATAGCGGCAGTATTGGAGCCTGGTATTCTGAACTCAATGTTTTGAGTTCGGAATGGAAGCCTAGGAATAAAGAATTTAAGTACACTAAAAATAAAACAATTTTCTCATATCTAAATATTAGAGTGTGGCTCACTTAAAAAGGCAGAGTCTCCATGGTTATGTGCAGTCACTGGGTGTTTGTTTGTTTGTCTTCTGATTGGCTCATTTCCTTTGGCCTTCTTAATCAGTTTCTGCTTAGTTACTGGAAAATTTTTAAATGCTTTTGATTTTACTCTGTTGACAGGATTGCAGAAAACAGGCTATCAAACAGCCTTTGGCAAGAATCCAGAGTTTCCAGAGGGGCTGAGAGGAGAAGGAGGCTTTCTGGGCTATTGCCCACGAGGGGAAGTGATTTCATTCATTCATTCGATAAATACTTGTTGAATATTGACTCAGAAAATGAAGGAAGGAAGGAACAGGTGTCCTGAGATCAATAAAGCAGTCCTCTGGGCTAATGCTTTCCAGGGAAAACGTTTTCTCATAGAAATGCTCATGCCTTTTCTATGTAAAAAATATTTCCTTTTTCACGTGAATAAATTCACCCATAAATATTTTCCTTTATATGGATCTTTATTACTTTAGGTGTTCATGCAGAGGCTTGCATTTTACAATGGAGGGCAGATGTGTCTCTGGGCCAGCGAGTACAGGGGAGTGACATGGTGGAGATTGTCGGAAGAAGGAAGAAAATGAGTACTATTTTATTCTTATTCTTAGCCTCAGTCAGCTGAAGGACTACAAGTTATGGCTTGAGGTTTTGATTTTAGTTTAAACTGATGTTTATTTTTTCCCCTAAATAAAATAAATGTTTACTTCCTAAGTCTTCTGTGTAATGTGGTGTCCCTCAAAGATGGTTCAGGGGAAACACATGAATCTAGTGTATTTAATCTATCAGGGACCTCTAGTGCCCTTGCTATCTGACCTGGGATATGTCCTTGAAGGACCATTTTTAGATAGGCAGTGGCTAAGGTAGGCTCAGGTGGCTTAAAGCAGTGCTTCTCAAACTTTAATATGCATACGAATCACCTGGGATCAGCAAAAATGCAGATTCCAAAGCATCAGGGCTGCAGTTGGGGCCTGAGAACCTGCATTTCTAACAAGCTCCCAGGCCTTGCCAACATCCACCAAACATACTTTGAGTAGCAAGGGCTTAGAGAACCTCTGGCTGGTGGTAATAAAGGGAAGAGATTATGTAATTTCTAAAATGTTTTGTCCTCTATGAGGCTTTGCCAGACTACTCAAACCAAATCTCTTTTCCTTATTTCCCAAACCAAATGCCCCCTAAAAATATTTGAAGCAAAGATCATATCTGAAATCCTTCACATGTGTTTCCAAGTATCCAGAGATCTGATGCTTTTTGCCGACATAAAGCTAATTAATCTTCAAGCTCTGGTGACTCCAACACAATTACCCTTACTTAAAAGCCACATAAATAGTTAATAGGATCTATTTTTATGTTTAAAAATATATATGATTGTATGTTTTTCTTCTAGTTGTTTATGTCAGTCTTGGCCCTTAGGTTGTATACTTTGAGGGAAGACTCTGCCCCTCTTAGAACCACAGAAACACCAAACCCAGGAGCCAGAAAGACACATAGGGATCAGCTAGTTCAGTGTTTTCCAAGCGTGGCACAGCTCCCACTGGGGGATAAGTAAGATGATTTTAGGTGGAACATGAACAATCATTTTATAATTTTCTTATAGTTGTGTATATACTTTAATAAGTTTTAGGGAAAGCTAAAACTAACATATCTTGCCCAGGATTTCATGGATATCATTATGAGGAGAAAACTACATTTACTTCAGTTTTAAAAGTGAGTTGCTATAAAGGCAAATGTGATATGAATGTCATTATTGTAGCACATGCATTTGGCAACAATTGTGAGAGTTGTATGCAAATAACTGAGGATTGGGAAATTGCCTTTAACCCACCACTAGAATTCTCAATTGAGGAAACTGACGGTCGGAAGTATCTCCATGTTTCAAAAAATTTAAGATGCCGTGGGTCATAGGAGGTGTCCTAATTTCAGAGGGCTAAAATGTGAGGACATTTAAAGAATAAATGAAATATGAAAGTGGGTTGCTCAAAGTCAAACATCTACGATTGAGAGAGTGTTTTAGAGGTCATTCTCTTCTCTAAGAGCATTTCCGCTTTAATAGGTGACTTTTAAAGTATTGACCCAAAGGAATAACATTCTCATGGTGGAATTTCAGGTACTGCCTGTGGCAGGTAGGTAGGTGAAATAGTTTCAGGGCAGGAACCCTTGTATGGTCCTCTGGAATCACCCTTGTAGAGGATAACTTATTCCCCCTGTCAGTGTCCTCCAGCCAAAGACTACAAGGAACACATATGTAGATGAAAAAGTTTGGTCTGTTACTTGTTTCATTGAGGGAGAACTGTGTGGCCTCTGCAAAATATGTTAGAACTTATGATAGGATTTGGGCTTGTGTTACATGATTTGGAGGAGGGTTCAAGGAAACAGGGCCTTGCTCTGGATTGGATACTATCAAGAAGCAAAGGTAATTCTATGATTTGACATCTTAATAAATCTGAGAGAAATGAAGGTAAGCTAAGCTTGGATGGTAAGGAAGCAGCAGGATAGGAGGATGTTTGGTCATTTTTGTGGTTTGGGCAACACTCATGTTAGTCCATGTTCAGGCATAATAACAGAGTGGTCTGGTTTTTGTCTCGATCCATCATGGTCATAGAATGGCCTTGTCTGATGTTGGTGTTCTGTGAAATTGTTGATATTCAACAGAAGAACAAGACCTAGCTGAGTGCCAGATCAAGTCCTGGATGTCAGGGCTGCTTTTTTTCTACAGCTTCCTATGTAGCTCTTTCCTGAACCATCTTGCTCCATTTCCAGACAAAATGCCAGACACAAATTGTCAGCCAGTTAAGAGTTTTGTAATATGTTAATGAACGTAAGACCCAATCTTGGACTCTATGATGGTAAATGCCTTTGTTTAACTCTGAAAGGAATTGCCTAGCTTTTTTATCTCTTCGACAGAATGTGATCTTCGGCCATCCATGACAGTCAATACTCTACTTCAGCAAAGGCAATAATCCATGTGCTCATCAGTCAATCCTTCCCCAGTCACCACACACACATATGAACACACACCCTTTTTTTTTATATGACGAAGAGTAATTGCCCTACAGAGAATCCTGAGATTTCTGTGATTGGTCAATAGCATTTACTGATGGTGGCAGAAAGAGAAAAGCATTTTAGGAAACAACTCTGTCAAGGCTTATGATGCTAATGGCCACTGCCTTCCCAACACTAGAGGCACAGTTAACTAGAGGTAAGTAAAAGGAAATGAAGGTAGATTGGTGGTTGCCAGGCGCTGGGGCCATGAAAATATTCTGGAATTAGATGGTGGTGATTGTTGCACAACCTTGTGAATATACTAAAAACTTTTGAATTGTATAATCTAAAGGGTGAATTTTATGGTATGTGAATTATGTCCCAATTTTTAGAAATTTTTAAAGGAAGTGAAAAGCAAGGGAAGTCAGATAACACCTCAGAGAGACTTCTCCTATTGGCCATTATTAGATTTGCTTTTTATTTTGTCCCCTAAATTGTGGAGTTTTCAAGGTCTTCAGAAATGTGGTGTTTGACATGATCGATTCACTTGGTAACAGAGTTTCTATTAGTAATCAAAGTTTTCTTCTCTGAATGAAGGTTAACTAGCAGAGTCAGTAGCTGTGGTTAACCCAGTCTCCACAACACTAACAGAGGTATAAACTTCCTCTTTAGAATTGTGTCAACTGACCTAGGGTAGGAGGTTATATTCTGCCCTTGCCATAGGAAGCTTCATTTTTTGAGAAATCAGTCAGTTATATTTTCAGAGAGAATATGTACTCATCTTTTTAAATATTTGTGACCAATTCCAGCAAAAGTCTAAATTAGAAGCACCTACACCAGTAGTTTCTAAGAGGATTTCTCCAAAGGCTAAAACCCAATTAAGAGTGAGGATGAGAAAGGAATTAGAAAGCATGTCACCCTGCTCAAGTGACACGTGTCACTTTTTACAAGTGTACACATGTGCTCATGATAGCACTCATTCACTCATTTGCATGCCAGGCGTTCTGCCAGGCACTGGGGGATGCAAGGACCGGGTGGGCACATCGCCTGCTATCAAAGGACTTCAAGTGCAGTGGCATGAACTGAGCATGCCTTCTATGTCACCTGGACACGTGGGCTGGGCTGCTTTTTTTTTTTTTAGTATTATCTACTTATGCTGATTCCACAAGAGTGGAAATTAAGATTCTGGAATTGGAAACAAAAGGACAGAGGATACTTTTATTTCTTATTTAAGAAAAAACTCCTCTCAAAGAAAGACCCCATCTTTCCTAGGACCTTTTTGAATCCAGGGGCAGCTGGGATGGTATTTGTGTCAGTAGAGAGGGAAAGGGCAGCTGCCAGGGCTGCCCCAGCCCAGGCGCTGCTCCACCATTTTCTCTGCATGATATTGGGGAATATTCTCATGCAGACAAGAGCCCCGAATAATTGCAGGCTGCCAAATATTTTTTTACTATGAGCCATCCTTTTTTGAAAGAAACAAAATCATAAACTTCTGCATGATAGTGGTTAAATAGCTGAGGTTTTTTTTAAACATTTTCTTTTCTTCCTTCCTTCCTTCCTTCCTTCCTTCCTTCCTTCCTTCCTTCCTTCCTTCCTTCCTTCCTTCCTTTCTTTCTTCCTTTCTTTCTTTCTTTCTTTCTTCCCTGAACTAACATCCATGCCAACCCTCCTCTTCTTGTTTGCTGAGGAAGACTGGCCCTGAGCTAACATCCATGCCCATCTTCTTCCACTTTACATGGGACGCCGCCACAGTATGGCCTGACAAGTGGTGCGTCGGTGCGCGCCCGGGATCCGAACCCGGGCCTCCAGCAGCGGAGTGTGCACACTTAACCGCTATGCCACAGGGCCAGCCCCTAAGTAGCTGTTGATTGAGAAAAGGAGTAACAATTAATAGATAAATGAATGCAATAACACTGAAATAATTTTGTATTTCAACAATCACAACAGCATCTATATACATTTGAAACAATACCATCAGCTCATCTTATACACAATTCTTACTTCTCAATCATCAGATTTCCAAAGGTTTACAAGTTTTATGACATTCTGTGTTAGTGATAGCGTGGCAAAACTTCCATACCTTATGGGTGGGATAGAAAATTGATATAGCCTTTTTGGAAAGCAATTGAGCAATATCTATCAAAAATGTAAATGTGCCTTCTCTTTGACTCAGCGATTTCACGTCTATAAAATTACCCTATACAAGTTTACAAAAAGAACAGTGATGTTCATCTCAACATTCCTTATGAGAGTGGAAAATATGGAGAGAACAAAAATATCCTAGTGAAGGCCTGGCTGACCAACCATGTAAAGGAATACTTTATAGTCACTAAAAAGAATGAAGTCTGTGACATACTATTAAGTCAAAATTCAAGTTACAGAATAGCATGTGCGGGCTGGTCCCCTTGATATAAAAGGCAAACACACACACACACACACACACACACACACACACGTAGTCTAAAAGCCTGCAACAGTAATAAGAAACATTTTTGTAGCTTTACGCCAGCATTTCTCAAATTCAAGTAATGTATGGATCCCTTAAAGGGAAATAGTTCTTTGGATATTCACTATTGGCTTAAAATTTTTAGTCCTACGTAACTTTTACGTAAATTTACGAAAATAGGTACAAGTATTAGAAATCAGTGTACTCTTTGTGCTTTTAGCATTAATTAAGGGATTCCAGAAACTTAGAATATTAATAGAAATATATATCCAAAGGCAATTTATAAATTCAATGCCAAAGAAATCTATGTAATAAAAACTCAAATTGATAGACGTTGTGCTGAAATGAGATCTCTGTTGAAGTAATAATCGTAGAAAGATGTAAGCCCAGGTACAAGTCTATATTAAATCTTTTTGCATTTGACCTCAGATAATACTGTCTACATTGCTATTATGCTAAAAAATATGAAAAAGTTCACGTCTATGTTTGAAATTCCAGATAATCAGACCACATTTAACCAAAACTAGCGACCGATTTTAATACGACACTTAATAACTCTAAATTGGTTTTATTCCCTTAAAAGTAGGGCTGCTATCACAACTTTTTTTAAACATTAAATATTTTGGGGAACAGGAAAATAATATATAAATTTGCTCTATTTTTTGCAGATATTGAAAAAATGCAGTTTCAACACAGAGTTCATAGTCAAAGTTTGGAAAGAAAATGGTAAAAACGGGAAATGAGTCATTCACATTATTTAGAAAACGACCATAATTCAAGTTTTCTTATCATTGTTTCTATTTTGTTTGCAATTGAAATGTTCAGACTACTGCCAGCATGATGTCCTGTGGCTTTCAGATGACCCATTTCACATTGTCTGCTTCTGGTCTTTCCTCATTACTGCTCATTAATTAAAGTAGTACATTACTCATTTTAATCACGTTAATTTTCAAGATGTCAACTTGAATTCTCCACTTACTTATTAAATAATTTTAAGAACTTAAGTCTTTGTATATGAAAATGCCACTCAAATGCAAATTATCACAGCCAAAGGGAAGTTTTGTCTTGATAAGTAGGAAAGAATTCAACATAAGGGTGACAGTTATCATTTTGATGTTGGGACCTGCCAACCTTATGGCAGTTAGACCTGCTTTCCAACTCACAAAAGGTTAAAACCCAAAAAAGGATGGTCAAAATGTTTATGGGACGAGTGGTATGATTTCGAGTGATTTTTACTTTTTTGTGCCCTTTTATGTGATATTGGAATGTTTTTAAATAATCACTATTGTTTACATAAACTAAAAAGTAAACAATAAAGCTGATTTCACTGTGGAAAAAAATAAAAAGATAAAATGTTGTCACTTTATCACTTGATTCCCGAAGATTATAAACACAAATGGAAACAAAGGTGATAAACTTGAGATCTAGCTTTAAGTTGCACATGGTCGTCTTCTAGAATCTGGATGACAGAGTTTTTCATGTTTATTCCTTGAGATAGCTATTCAAATAAATAAATAAAATTACAAATAATTTTGTGTAAAGAATTCACAGACCTCAGACAATATGTCTAGAATCCCTAGGGGTCCTTAGACCCGGTAGAAGAAATACTTTATATCCTCTGTGTTGTTTAAAATTTTTATAATGAGTGAGATAAAAATAAAGTGGTGCCACCTGACAGTCACTTACCTTCTCACCACCCCACCCTATGCTCCCCATTTCCTTTTTAGGGTTTTCCCTCCCCCTGCGTATCTACTAGAGATGCTCCTGTCTCACAGGAAGGTGCTTTGGTACACTGATAGGACTGGTACAAAAACGGCCAGCTATAGAGCGTGACCACCGCAGAAAAGAGTAACAGACCAAAGATGGGGTGCCAAGTAGGAAGCCCAGGACAGCAGAGTCCAGGCTGGGATTGGGGGTGGGGGAGAGTTCATAGTTTTAAAGGCTAAAACTACACACAGCGGCTCCACATTAAGAAAGCAAAGTCTCTGAGTGCTGCTGACTGGCTGCCAATATCTGGGCTTGTGGGAGCACTGGGCCCCCTGGAGAGGTTCTGCTGCCCTGTGGGTGCCCACCTGGGGATGACAGGTCTGGTGCCTCTGCTGCGTGGGTAAGTGTGCTCGAGTCTGGATTTTGGAGCCCAGACAAGTTTGTGGGCTAGATGGTCCCATCAGGATTAGTCAGCATCTAGAAGATGGTTTTAACCATGCGCTTCACAAGGAGACTCAGAAAGTTCAAGAAAATCTTAAAAATTGGCTAGTCTAACTCTTTCTCAAGTAGGGGAAATGAGTCTCATAGAGATTACTACTTGCCCAGCAGATCAATAGGAATTAGAATCCAATTCTCTTGACTCATCCCAGAGCTTTTTGAAATCACAACGCATTGCAAATTTATCCTCAATGAGAAAATCACCCTTCGTTTTTCTGAAAAACACCAACAACAGCATACAGAGTCCACATTCAGCAAGACAGGTTGGTGGCACCGGCGGAGCCAGAGTTTTGTCAAAAATAGTTGCCTTTCACGCAAGCGGTTAAGTGCACGCGCTCCGCTGCGAAGGCCCGGGGTTCGCCGGTTTGGATCCCGGGTGCGCACCGATGCACCGCTTGTCAGGCCATGCTGTGGCAGGCGTCCCATACAGGGTGGAGGAAGATGGGCATGGATGTTAGCCCAGGGCCAGTCTTCCTCAGCAAAAAAGAGGAGGATTGGCAGATGTTAGCTCAGAGCCGATCTTCCTCACACACACACAAAAAAATAGTTGCCTTTTATGGATTTCTCCCCCTGCTCCCTCTCTCTGAGGCTGGGTTCCCTAGAAGACGACTCTGAGACTAGGATTCGTGTGTTCCCAAGTGTTGAGAAAGTGCTCTGGGAAACCTGAAAGGGAATAGGGCAAGCAGGACAGAGAAGGGAGAGAGATCAAGCAAGAGTGTGATTCGGGCAAAGTCCAGAGGAGGAGAACTTCTGCCTGATCCCACAGGGCACCTCTGGAATGGAAGTTACCCTTCAGAGTTGTGTCCTCATGACTTGAGGCAAGAGAATTGGCGTTTCATTCCCCCGCATCTTGGCCACGCTGAGACTCCTGGGCACTACTAGCATCCACACAGGCAGGCAGAGCCTCTCCAGAAGCCTGAGGGCAGGCCTCTGCAGAAAGTCACAGGTGTGGGCCATTGGAAGGCACAGATGCCGGAGGAGGGGCACACAAAACAGGACAGGGGTGCCCAGGGGATGTGAGGAGCAGCACAGTGTCCATGACACCCCCAAAATATCATACTCCAATCCTGTCAGATAATTTCCCGATTTCTTCTACAAACCAAATTAAACAGATATACAGACTTGAGAAAAAGGCATCATAAAAATGAATCCTCTAGATCAGGGGTTGGTAATCTTTTCCGTAAAGATAATAAGTATTTTAGTCACCATGGGCCATAAAGTGTCTGTCGTAACTATTCAACTTTTGCAAAAGCAGCCACAGAAAATACATGAACAAATGGGTGTGGTTTCATTCCAATAAAACTTTACGGACACTAAAATTTGAATTTCACGTGATTTTTCACGTATCATGAAACATTCTTATTTTGACTTTTTTCCAAATATTTAAAAATGTAAAAGCCATTCTTAGCTTGCGGTCCATACAGACAGCAGACAAATTGAATCTGGGCTGCAAACCATAGTTTGCCAACCTCTGCTCCAGATCAATGGCTTTCAACCTCTTTTGACTATGACTGTAAGAAAGGCATTTAATATTATATTATAAACTACAACATACATAAACACACATACACATATGTAATTAAAACGTTTCATAAAACGGTTCTTATGTTTTCTATGAAATATAAACTCTGATTTTTTTTTTTCATTTTATCCTACTTTGTTTTATTTTTAAATGCTGTCGTGACCCACTGAATTGTTTTTCCAACCCACCAACGGATCACACCACCTCCAGTTTGAAAAACTCTGCTCTAGATCAATCGACATCTGGCTCTGGGCGGTGGTGATAGCGCAGTCACAGTGGCTGTTCTGCACTCATCAGCGCTGACGTGACTTGGAATTTGCCAGTAAATAACATGAAGACCAAAAAAAAGATGCTATCACAAACTTGTCAAGGGCGGCATGACAGGATCGCCTGCCTCAACCTGCCTGGCTCCAGGTGTTTCAGGAAATTTCAGATGGCTCCCTGTCTTTCTTGATGTAGGAAGTATGAATTTCATTTGAACTGAGCGGAATTTAGAGCAAAGAGAGAATTTAAAGCAACTCCAACCCCAGCCTGAAACCTCGAGTTTGGCAGTTTCAAAGGAGACTTTGGACCATTTGCAATAAGCCATGCTTGTCACTAGCTGAGATATTTGAAAAGTGTGACAATTTCAAATAGCAACCTCCTGGTAGAACTCAGCTAAATATTGAAGATAAACCAGACCATGGTTGACTGAAACAAAAACAAAACAGTTCACTGTGATTGGAGGACCGAAGATCAAATGCCTGTACTTTTATCTAATTGAGGCTGCTTCCTACTCTTTGCCTTGCAGTTCAGGGGTCATAACTGGCTTCTGGAAAACAGGGACTAGGTGAAACTTGCCTTGGTCATTTCCCACTGTCCATTTCTCTCTTGTCACTCTCCTCTGCCTTCCTGTCTAGATTTTAAAGGCGGGATGAGAGTGGTGGGAGGGAGAAATTTGAAATCCTATTAAACGGCTTCAGGGTTGTCCCTATTTTCAACATTCTCTTCACTCCCTATTTTCCTCCTAATGCGTGTGGATAATTGGGACCCTTCTGCCTCTTTCTCTCCTCAACTTCAGTTCAATTCAGTTTAGAAAACACCTATTGTGCACATTACCTGAGCTGGATACTGGGGACACGGTGGTTCAGGAAAGAAGAACCCGCTCTTAAGGAGCATAGAACAGCATTAGGCCTCTCCGTTCAATGAGGGGAGATGTGCAGAAGTTCTTTGTTACCTGTGAAGTTATTGATAACCGTACTAATGTTTGTAATTAACCATTCCTCACAGGCATAGCCGTCCTCTCTGTAGCAGGATTATGGTCCACTAGCAGAAGCCTCTTACATTCCAAGTCCCAGCTCTTTTCTCTTAAGGTAGAAAAAGATAAAAACCCTTAGTAACCATGTGAGAGAGAGAAAAAATAAAAAACATTCTAGGATATCCTGGATGGCAGATTCTAAGAAATTTTATTTTCTTCTCTAAAATAGTTTCTTTAAACATCTTAAAATATGCCATATCATACACATATTATGTTTTGAGCTTTCAAGATATTTGCTAATTTTTATTGTGATTAATTTTTCCCGTCATAGAAGATTCAAATATGTTCATTTATAAAACTTTAAATAATAACGTTGGACAGGAAATAAAATTTCCCTTAAATCTCATCTTCTCCCCTCCCCAACAACCATTATTAATATTTCAGTGTATGTTTCGCTATTGTTTATTTTACAAATTGACATGCATGCATGCATGAATACATACATTTTGGACAAAAATGGGATCTATTTTATATACAATGTATATATATTTATATGTAAGGTATATGAGTGTATATATAATGTAACATTCTTAAAAAGGTTGTAGCTATTATATATATATTTGTGATAACTTTTTTTTAACATTACAATATAGTGTAGGCATCTTTCCATATAAACTTACCTTATTGTTTTGGCAGTAGCTTAACATTCCATGTATGGCTTTACAATTAAATGGTTTCCAGTTTTTTGCTCTTAATAACAATGCTACAGCTAACAGCTTTAACATTTGTTCTTACATTTATATGCAAGTATAAACATAGGATAATTTCTTGGAAGTGAGGTTATTTATTCAAAGAGTATCAAAACATATGCCAGATTACTCTTCCCCCAACAAGGTATAAGTTTCTCTACAACCATGAAATGCTATGTGTGTTATAGATTTTTAAATCTTTGCCAATCTAATGATGGGAAAATGGATCCTGACTGTTGTTTTAATTTGAATATTCAAGATTGCTGGTGAGTTTGATCATCTATTTCCATGTTTATTAGCCATTTGCTTTTTTCATTTTTTTAATTGAGACATTAATTCACGTCATAAAATTCACTATTTTAAAGTATACAATTCAGTGGTTTTTAGTATATTCACAAGATTATACGATCACCACCTCTATCTTGTTCCAAGACATTTTCATCACCCCAAAAGGAAACCCATACCCATTAGCAGTCACTCTCACCCCCCTCCCCCACTCCCTGGCAACCACTAATCTACTTTCTGTCTCTATGGCCTTGCCTATTCTGGACTTTTCCTATAAATAGAATCAAGTAATATGTGGCCATTTGTGACTTGCTTCTTTCACTTAGCATAATGTTTTCAAGGTTCATTCATGTTGTAGCATGTATCAGTACTTCATTTCTTTTTATGGCTGAATAATATTCCATTGTATGGATATACCACATTTTGTTTATCCATTCATCAATTGATGGACATTTGGGTTGTTTCCACTTTTTCCCTAATATGAGTAATGTTGCTATAAACATTAACCTACAAGTTTTTGTGTGAACATATGTTTTCAATTCTCTTGAGTATATACCTAGGAACAGAATTGCTGGGTCATATCATAACTCTATGTTTAACTTTTTGAGGAACTGCCAAACTCTGGCAGTTTTCCACAGTGGCTGCACCATTTGCATTCCCATTGGCAGTATATGAGGGCTCCCATTCTACACATCTTTATCATTACTTGTTATTTTTCTTTTTTAGAATTATAACCATCCTAGGACATGTGAAGTGGTATCTCATCATAGTTTTGACTTGCATTTCCCTAATAACTACTGAGGTTGAGCGACTTTTCATGTGCTTCTCGAACATTTATACATCTTCTTTGAAGAAATATCTATTCAAATGTTTTGCCCAATTTAAAATTTGTTTATTTGCCCATTTTAAAACTGTTTAATTTTTAATTGTTGAGTTGTAAGTGTTCTTTATGTATTCTGGATACTGGTCCCTTATTAGATATGTGATTTGCAAATATTTCTTCCCATTCTATGACTTGTCTCTTCACTTTTTTGATAGTGTCCTTTGATGCATAAAAGTTTTTAACTTTGAAAAAGTCCTATTTATTTTTTCTTTGGTTGCTATGCTTTTGGCATCATATCTAAGAAATCCTTGCATAATCCAAGGTCACAAAAATTTAAACTTATGTTTTCTTCTAAGAGTTTTATAGTTTTAGCTCTTACACTGAGAACTTTGATCCATTTTGAGTTAACATTTGTGTATGTTGTGAGGTAGGGGGCCATATTCATTCTTTTGTATGTCAATATCCAGTTGTCCCAACACCCACTCGCCCTTTTTTTTAACCCTATAAATTTTCTATTCATATCTTTTCCGTATTTTTTCTTAGTGGGTTGTTTTGGGGTATTTTTATGGATTTGTAAGGGTTATCTGTATAATAAGAAAATTAATCCTTTGCCATACGAATTATATTCTTTCTCAATTTATGATTAATTTGTTAACTTTGCTTGTGGTAGGTTGGTTTGTTGGTTGTTTTCTTTTCACATTACTTTGTTTGATTTTTAGCCACGTAGGTGTTTTAAATTTTTTGGTCATCAAATGTATCAGTGTCTACCTTTATGGCTTCTGGCTTCCATGTCAAGCTTTCCTTTATGGCATCTCTTCTGAAGTGGTAACAAAGCATTGAAGTGATAAAGATCAACATCATGAGCTATCTGCAAGTGATAACTGAAGCCATGAGAATGAATGAGTTCTCCAGAAGAAAGTGTGCAGAGACAGGAGGGAGGAGGGCCAAGTACTATGCCTTTGGGAATATCTGAACCAAAGGTCAAGGGAGGAAATGAGAAAGCAAAGAAAATCCAGAAGAAATAGATGAGGAGGAGGAGGGAAAGGAGATGACATGGACCACAACAAAGTCGAGAGTTCCAAGCAGGGAGTTGTTGAGAGTGCCAGCCACAGCAAGAGATCCAGCAGAGCAGTTTCCTGGACTGTGGGAAGTCAGACCGCCAAGCACACGGCACAGGGGTGCAGGGAGAGGAAGGAGACAGCTTGTTTAGGAAGTGTGGCAGTGAAAAGACAGAAAAAAATTAAAAATTAGGCAGAAGAGTCTAACAAAGGTTTATTTTCGTTCCAAAAAGAGAAAAATGGGGGAATTTTGCTATGATTTAAGGTTAAGAAGCAGAAGAGTGCTGCTGATGACAGTAAGGACTTAGGAAGCTTAGTTAATTTCCATGCTGCTAGGATTTTAGATACTAAGAAATTTCAAAAGCTCTATGAGTAGAAGCTAGAAGAGAAAAAAAGCCAAGCATTTAAGTGAGTTAGTATAGGTAACGTGCTTCTAACAGTACCTGTGTTAGTTTTGGTCTCTGGGAAGCAGACACTGAGATGTAATTAGGAGTACAAAATGCCCATAAAGGACAAAAGGAAAAGGAAGCAAGATTGGGCAGGGAAAGCCTTCAGACTATGATGTAGATCTGACAGCATCTCTGCCAACCCATTGAGGGACTCTGGGGTAAGATGCCCATCAGATGAGATCAGATGAGTCCTGGGCTAGGCAGAAATGGCCTGGCCTAAACGATATGTCAGATGGTGGTAAGTGCTAAGGATGTAGGGAAGGGTGTGGTAGGCAGAGGGAGTTGCAAATTTAAATAGAGGCAAAGAAGCGAGTGTGGTGGAGTGTTGGGGGGAGATTGAAGGGTAGGGATGGGGGTGGGTGTAAAAGAGTAGTTAATGAGATCCAAGAGGATGGGGGTTGGGGAGGGAACATCATGCAGAGTCACTGTAAGATTTGGCTTGTATATGAGTGAAATGAGAAAAAATTGCAGGATTTTGAGCAGGGCAATGACATGATCTAACTAGTATCTTACAATGATCATGAATGCTCCTTTAAGAATGGACTGAGGTAGCGCAGACGTGGAAGCAGAGAGATGACGGGCCAGGATGGTGGCAGTAGAGGTGGTGAGAGATCGTCAGATTCTGGATACATTATAAATATATAGAGCCATTAAGATTTTCTGATGGATTAGATGTGGAATGTGAGGGGGAATAAAGAGGCATTAAGGATAAAGGTATGTATATTAATCCTCTATTGCTCTAAAACAAATTATCCCAAAACTTACAGAACTGTGAAGTAATAAATGGGTGTTGTTTTAAGCTGCTAAATTTGTGGTGATTTCTTATGGCAGCCATAGAAAATGAATAAACCTTCCCAAGAAGCTTATTCTATCTTTGAATGGCACTCATTGTAAGGAAATGTCTCCTTATTTATTGCACTAAGATCTGTCACTCTGTTCCTTCCACCATTAGACCTAATTTTACTTATTGGAGCCGTGTACAGCCTATCCTATATTTGAAGATAGCCCATCTGAGCCTTACCCTCTTTGGACCAAAAATCCCTGTGCATTCTCCATCTTGGTTACTTTTCTCTAAATGTACTGTGTTTTGTTTAGGTCTCTAGATTTACATTCTAGATA
The DNA here is from genome assembly GCF_020826845.1 of Diceros bicornis minor. NCBI lineage: Eukaryota > Metazoa > Chordata > Mammalia > Perissodactyla > Rhinocerotidae > Diceros > Diceros bicornis. The sequence continues at coordinate 32,881,088 of NC_080749.1, forward strand.
AATGGGAATTTACTGTAACAACAATATGTTTGAAAAGTATTTGCAGACCTGGAATAATTTACTCTTCCTTTATAAAGGAGAAATTTTCCATCTTTGTCACCAAAGATAAACAGTATTTTCCTGACCACCGACCATTTTATTGTCCATAATAGAAAAGCATCATATAGAATGACCTGGACTCGACGAAAATGTAGTAGAAAATTGTCAGGAAGTTTTCAAAAATATGAATCTGTATGAACATATAGATTGTGATAGTTAATGAGGATTAAGATTTGATGCTTAGGTAGTTAATAGAAATTTCCCCAAGTGGAGTAAGCTCAATGAAAAGCAGTAGCATCTGGGAAATTAAGATGCTGTATTTCATCTGTTCAGCTGGGCATGTGATTGGAGTAAGTTTCCTTCCTTGGTTCTTGGAACATGGGGCAGTACCAAGAGCTTTGCCAAGACATGGGAGAAGGCAGGTGGGGCTGATTATTGCCATGATCCTCAATTGACAGCTCCTGAAATCTCCCAGCAGCATGATTTATGTCCAACCAGAACAAAAATGGATAAAATGAGAGAAAAAACTCAAGCTTCAAGAGAAAACCTAGCAGGGGGAACAACATCTGAATGATCACTAAAATGACTAACTATTCCATAAAAAGATGACTTTAAAGATACACGGACATGAGGGAAGCAGGGCTATTGGGAATACTTCGGAAAGTGACAAAGAAAAACTAGATTCGGTAACTAGAAGAGTGCGTGATTATCGTGTTTGCTTTGTATTGCAATTGAACAGTTTCCAGTTTCATGCAAATATGGGCATTTTTCCTCAATTAAATTTTTAGCTCTTTTGGAAGAATGGCTATGTCTTATGATTTCTTTGAAAAAGATAAATAGCAAGTACTTGGAAAATAATTAATTGAAGTGAGTGAAATTGCCTGTTGAATGGCTGAATAACGAATGAAGACATTGTTCTAATTACCATACAGGTCCCTTGGGAGAAAGCTAGATTGAGTCAGAAGAAACCATATGTTCCTGATTCTTCCATCCTCCCTCTTTAAATGACCCACTGCTCTGGGATGTTTTTCCAAGTCTGGTCCAAGGACTTCTGCATTAGAATTGTCTGGGCATGCTTATTAAAAGTGAAGAATCCTACATCCTACTGCCCTAGACCCACTGAACAGAACCTGGAGGTAGAAGTACTTGTGTTTTTCTAAAATTGAAGTATAATTTACATACAATTAAATGCATATATTTTAAGGATACTGTTCAATGGGATTTGACAAATGTATACACCCCATGTAACCAACACCCCAACCAAGACTTCTATCACTCCCGAAAGATTCCTTAGGCCCCTTTCCAGCCAATCACCCAGCCCCCTTAGAAGCAACTGGTGTTCTCATTTCTGTCACATCACATATACTCTTTGAGTCAGGCTTCTTTCACTCAACATGGTTTTGAGATTCATCCATGATGTAACATGTATCAATCATTAGTTTCTTTTTATTGCTAAGTAATATTGCATTGTGGAAATGTGCTACAATTTGTTTATACATTCACCTGTTGATGGATATTTGAATTGTGTGTTAGTTTTCTATGCAGTGTAACAAATTACCACAAACATAGTGGTTTAAAACCATATACATTTATTATCTCACAATTTCCATGGGTCAAGAGTCCTGGCATGGCTTAGCTGGGTCATATGCTTGGTCTTACCCCAGGGAGACAGTGGCAGCCAGGCTGCATTACTGTCTGGAGCTCGGGGGTCCTCTTCCTAGCTCACACGGTTGTTGGTGGAATTCAGATCCTTGCAGTCCTTGTGGGAGTGAGGATCTTGGCTTCTTACTGGCCATCAGATGGAGGCTGCCCTCTGCAGTTCCCTGACAAGTGGTCCTCTCCACAGCTAGTTGACAATGTGGCTGTCTGCTCATTCAAGGCCAGCAGGAACGTCTTCCTCTTCGATCTACTAAAATGAAGTCTTATAAAATATAATCATGGGAGTGACATCCCATCACCTTTGCCATATTGGATAGAAACAAGTCACAAATTCACCCAGACTCAAGGAGAGGGGATTATACAAGGCAGTGATTATGGGGGGCCACCTTAGAGTGTGTACACCAGACATTGTTTCTAGTTTTTAGCTATTATGAACATTAGCGCACAAGTCTTTATGTGAACATACACTTTCACTTCTCTTGGGTAAATACCTAGGAGTGAAATTGCTTGATCACAGGGTAGGTGTGTATTTAACTTTATAAGAAAATGCCAGTTTTTCAAAAGTGTTGTACAGTTTTACATTCCCATCAGCAAAATAATTAGAGTTCCAGCTGCTCCACGTCTTTACCAATATTTGTTGTCTGTCTTTGTCATTTTAGCCACTTTCTACTGCACGTGAAATCTGCATTCTTAAGGAGCTCTGTAGGTGATTCTTACACATACTCAACCTCTGCTTTATAGAAAGGAGTCATAGAGAACATGCCCAAGACTACTCACTTACAGGTCCCTCAGAAGTCAGTCCCCAAACCTAACTGATCAACTGAATGATGGGGAGCATTTGTTACAAACAAATTCTTGGCCTTACTCCAGACCTCCTGAATCAGCTTCAGGGGTATAATTTGGGAATCTGTATTTTCAAAAAACCTTCTGGTGCGTGCGCTCCGCTGCTGGCGGCCTGGGTTCGGATCCCGGGCGCGCACCGACGCACCGCTTCTCCGGCCATGCTGAGGCCGCGTCCCACATACATCAACTAGAAGGATGTGCAGCTATGACATACAACTATCTACTGGGGCTTTGGGGGGAAAAATAAATAAATAAACAAATAAAATCTTTAAAAAAAAAAAAACCTTCTGGGTGATCCTTTGACCTGCTGGGATTGGAAACCACTCCCCTCACTGCTTCCAGACCCGGAAGGATCTTTGGTGTGCTAATCACACAGAGAACCCGTCTCTGAAGCAGGTCTAGGACTCGGAGATGGCACCACTGCACTCCTTGCTTCACTAATAAGATCCGTTAGCACATTAGTGTGCTTGTTTGCTTCCTGTGTATCTTCTCATGTTAATGACACAGCTTCCCAGGAGAAGAGAAGTTAGGGAATTGTACCTCAGATGTCTGGCTTTACTAACAAGACTTATTTCTTAGTCAAGGAACTTTTGTCTCCAACTGTAACTCAATAATCTCAAGTAACAATCTTCTTCTATTTTTCAGGACATTAAGATCTTTAAGAAGTAATTCCTTGAAAAATACCTGTTGAGCATGTGCTATGTGGCAGGCATCACGATGTTCTGGTGAGTACCGGATGTGAGCCAGGGAGGAAAACAGACCACTAAACAAGAAGTTACAATCTGAGTTGCTAGGAGCCAAGAGAGGGAAGGTGCAGGCCTCTGGGAGCACACAGCAGGGGCACCCAAGCACCTGAAGAGAGGTGACAAAGACTCCTCCAGGCTCCTTAGTCTCTAATCATCATTTTTTTTTTAAACCATGTTCATATGAATAGATGTGACTGAACTCTTCTCTGATGAGCAATCTTTTCCCCTCAGACCCAGGGTGATCATCTGTCAGGGATGAGAGGATATAGGAGGACTGCTAGACATCTCCATGCCACCGGAGTTGAGGGATGGAGGGACAGAAGGATAGAGGCATGTGGCCAGCTACACACTCGAATGCTGGTCGTGAACAGTTGACAGAATGTAGGTGAGGAATTAGGGGACCCCTAGCTGTGCCGTTAGCTGATGTCCAGTAGCGTTCATCTGCTTCTTCCACAGGAAAAAATAAAATAAAATCGTGTCTCAATAACCTGTATATAGAGGGTGTCTGAAAAGTCTGGGAACACAGGTTAAATCTATTTTTAAGCAGTGTGCTACTGCATTTGCAAATTGTATGCTCCTTATTATTTTTCCTCAACGTCCAGACACCTTTTCAGGTTAAACTCTTCTAAATTTCAGTACACTACAGAGCTTTCAGAAAAGCCTGGAAACACAGAAAAAATAAGTACCTACTGTACTTTTCCAGATGAACAAATATACTCATTGCTTTACATTTAGAAGTTCTTCACCTGAAAAGGTGTCTGGAGATTGACGAAAAACACATTGGGCACAGTATTGGAAAATATAACTGCCATACTGTTTAAAAATAAGTTTGTGCTATGTTGTCCAACTTTTCAAACATCCTGTACATTGTCCCATTCAAGTCTCGCAGCAAATGAGGACCTGAGGTCAGGGGGGATTACACAACTTGCCCAAGGTCTCCCAACGGCTCAGGGGCAGAGCCAGGCTTTAAAGCTCACCTGCCCGAGGCCAAGGTCACCTGTCTTCTCCTTCTGGGCATCACCTCTGTGCTCTGACCCTCATACAGGGTTGTTGTGAGATCGCAGTGCTTTCCTGGTACCTTGATTGCAGCCTTATTCTGTTAAGTCACAGGCCCATCTCTTAACATTGTGGGCTTCAGGAAACTTTTTGAGACACCAATGAAAGTGATGGACCCTCTTCCCAGACCACTGGAATTTTGCATTCAATGTCAAGGCATGCATAAGACATCTGAAGGCAATCCCTGGACTCGCTTGGGGATCATGGACCCAGGTAAAGAACCACTTCTTTTGTCTGTAAAGTTCTTTTTTTTTTTTTTTTTTTGCGGGGAAAGATTTGCCCTGAGCTAACATTTGTTGCCAATCTTCCTCTTTTTTTTTTTTCCCTCCTCAAAGCCCCAGTGCATGGTTGTACATCCTAGTCGTAAGTCATTCTAGTTCTTCTATGTGAGCTGCTGCCACAGCATGGCAACTGACAGACAGGTGGTGTGATTCTGCAACCGGGAAACAAACCCAGGCCACTGAAGCAGTGAGAACACCAAACTTTAACCACTAGGCCACCAAGGCTGGCTCTGTAAAGTTCTTAAAGACAAAGATTGAGGCCTCTGTTTTCCTTCTCCAACTAGCTACAGGGCTGGTACATGGTGGAGCTCTGGAAATGTTTGCTCTTATGTGAAAGTGTTTTCGAAACTGTTGGAGAGAGTGTAGGAAGTCAGTGAAGCCAAGAAGAAGGAGGAGAAAACCCTTCCACTAACAATGATGTTATGGAGTATAATAAGCCTCAAGAAATGAGAGTTCCTTCCCTTCCAACAGAGTCCACATAATTATAAAGGCACACTCACGAGGCAGTAGCTGTCGCTCGTCCACTTCCTGTCTGCTTTGCTGCCACAGCCATGGTGTCCATGAATGTATGCCTACGCATGCACTCCAACCCTAACTGTCCCATGGGGTGGAGGTGCAGGAGAGGACAGGGACATGGGCATCCTGATCTCTTTCATGGGGTACCCGGAGACATAAAAGCTTTGTTTCCTATCTCCTATACAAGTAGATACCAAACATTCTTTGAGATGCTGGTCTATATTTTATTGCTGAGAGTCAGAAGGATCTGTTATCTCTAATTTCCCAGAAGAAGAGTATGATAGTAAACCAACCCTCAAAGCACTCTGAATAGAGAATGTTCACACCCCAGCATTCCCTGCCCTGCCCCACACACCCCATCCTGATGGCTTTATTGTCCCTCTGGTGAGCACTTTTTTCAAACAAAAACAAGCAGGACACTCGGCTCACAGAGACATCTTCCGTCCTTGTGTGAGGTGCTCGTTCACTAATAGATTCCTCCCTCGGGCTTCATGGACAGTGAAGGCAAATAAAAGACTAGGGACCAAGAAGTGAATTTACTGATCTCTTGAGCACAAGAATCTTAATGAAGTGAGAATGAGCTGGTGACTAGCCCAGCCCTTGGAAAGTCATTTCCAAGCTGCATTGTTTACATCTTTAATAAATATGTTCTGTGTGGCCTCATACCAAGTCAGGTTGACAGCTGCCCACAGGAGGAGATTTCAGGAGACATAAGGAGTGCACTCACTCATTCATACAATAAACATTTTGGAGTAGTACTTACTATATGCTAGCTACTCTGCAAAATGTGGTAGACACTGTGAGCTCGCGGTCTAATGGAGACATGCATGAGCATCTGTACTAGAGGGAAACACAGGGGCTTGGAAGCAAGTAGGAGGAGCACTGTCCCCAGGCAAAGTTGAAGGTTACAGCTGGGCCACAGGTTGAAGCTCTGTAGGAATTAGCCTGGAAGTGTGTGGGAAGATGTGGAGGAACTTGGGGAAGGTGGTTTAGGCAGGAAGAACAGAGTTCATGAAGCCCCAGAGGCAGTGGTGTGCTGGCGCCTGCTCATACCTATTGGAAGAGCTGATTATTTGCCTCTCCTCCCAACCCCACATTCAGTGACTTCACGCTGATAGTCTGAAATCAGTCATGAGTGCTTACAGCACAGAAATTGGCAAACACTACTCATCAGGGGTTTTTGCCCCTAAAGAGCCAGTTGATAAACATTTACCAACACACCACTGCCCAGAGGAGATAAAGAGCATGTCATCTAGGAGAAACTGCCGGAAGGTCAGCATGTCTGCTGTTAATAATGAGATTGGTTAATTGTCACAGGTGTGGCTGGGCGGGTCATCAGGAATTAGGTCATGAAATGCCTCAATGCCATGCAAAGGAGTTTGGGAGTGATGCTATCTTGCCAAGATATTTATAGTAGACATCTGTTATTTCTGCTTGCCCAGCATCCATTTCTCTTTCTTCTGGTAAAGGCAGTCTATGATCTAATTGGGAGCCACAGACTAGTCGACGGGACACAGGTCATGACAGCCCCTGATGCCAAAGGGACCAAGCTTTGCTCTTCCAAGTGCTGGCTCCTGTAATCTCACATTTGTTCTTGTATTGACTGGGTGGGGAATTTCAAAGAGAAAGTCTTGCAGGTTCAACTACAGCAGTGTTTATCAGACTGTGGTCCTTGCACCTACCCACATCAGAATCACTCGGAGTAGTTGTATACAATGATGAATGTTGGGCTTTCCCCCAGAAATGGTCAACCAGGATATCTACAAAGAATCTGCATTTTTAACAAGAATGATTCGTAAGTACAGTAAAGCAGGAGATCTATAGACTATGTAGTATTTTTTCTCTTATGCATTCATCGTTGAGTCCGTTTATTTATTAATTCATTTAACTAATTCATTTATTTAATTCTCCCCATTCCATACCTGTCTTCTCCTCACCCTCATATAGTCCCCCTCACTTGAGCCCTGTGTTCTTTGAGATTAGAGCCTGGATGGGCTTTATAAGTAGATATCAACTACAAATAAATATTTGTGTCAGTCACTGTCTCAGGTGCTGGAGAATAAAGTGGTAAACAAGATCAGCCAAGTCCTCGCCCTCAAGAAACTTATAGTCTGGGGAGGAGGGGAAGAGAGGCAATAGATTATTTTTTAAAAACAATGTAATTTCAGATAATAAGAACTATGGAGGAAAGAAAGCAAGTGATGAGGAGTCAAGGGGCAAGTGGCTCAGTGGTTCCTTTAGATTGGATCGTCAAGAAAGGCCCCATGAAGAGACAACATTTCAACTGAGATGCAGGTTCTATGGTATTTTTTTCCCTCAAAATTCTACTTATTCAGGATAAAACACACACATATACACACATATAAACTTTAGTCCTGTTAGGCAAATCAAATTTTTAAAATCCTTAATATAAGTTTAAATTAAGAGGATATTTTAACTGCATACTCACACATTTATATTAGACGTGTCAGTCATGGTACCTACCATTGCTAATGGGAACTGCCTCATCCACTGCCCCCAAGCAGGAGACTGCCAAGACGGCCATGTTTTGAACCACATGGTCCTATTCATAGATTACAACTGGCTGTATCCAAGGGCAATCAATCCTCAGGATAGCCAGCAGCATAGGAAAGCATGAATTGGGCCATCAAATTCTCTCCCAGAACCAGGAATGAGGAAACACTCTGTGAATGAGGCAGGGAGAGGCAAGCTCTGGGGCTAAGGGGCATATTGAGAGAAACTGGGAGGTACAGTTGGATGCACACATAGCCAGAGAAGTTAACAGGAAATAGCAACGGTAAGTAAGATGAGGAAACAAAAACTCTGAAAAAGCAGAAATCATGAACTGGAGGCACAGACCGAGAGAGTAGCTGAATAGGCACAAATGTCAGGCCACCGGTGTGAAGTCAGACAAATCCCCCTTCTCCCTTTCACCTGACTCTACTCCAATTCCTGATCTCCCTAAGGCAGAGTATTTGTATTCCCTGGGTTCCCAATTTTTAAAAATCACCAGCAGTAGCAGCAGAAGCAGAAGCACTGCTCCCAACGCACATTTTTTGAAGTATCTTGAGTTCATCTCTGTCACTGAAATTATTTATAGTCTTACTTTGAATGATGTAATTGTAGCATGATTGTAGCTTAAACACACACACACACAGAGCTTTTTTGTGCCTGTTTCCTGGATGTGAGGGAAGTGCATGGCCATATACTTATTCATTTAGACTTCACACCCCCCAAATAAAGGCCATGACTCTCAAGTGCCCCTGGCACATTCTCACTACTTTTCTACGTAGGAACAGGCTTCTTTTGTGGGTGTGCAACAGCTTTAAGAGATTTGGAGTTCACTGATCCCAAATAAAAAGAACACTTTGCAGTAACTCCCCTGCTTCCTGAAGTGGATTTTATTCTGATGAACTCTTATCGGTGAGCAGTTGTTCCCTAAAAATACTTTCTGAAAAGGCTTAAGCATTGGCTATCTCCCTAAAAAGAGAGAAACAGAATGTATAAATGGAAAATGCATCTGATGTCAGACCCCATCACCATTCTCTTTGACTAATATGAAAAAGAAACATTTTGGAGCAGTTGAGATACTTAGCTCTGAAAATTAGCCGGTAAGGGAGCTACTTGGATAATGTTGAATATTTTTTTCTACAAATCCCTCTTTGAAATAAACCAGACAGAGGTTCCTTTCACTTCCATGGGAGTTTTCAGCAAAAGGAGAAAGGAGGACTTTATAAGCTCTAAACAGCCTCGGAGTCCATTCATAGACTTCCTAGCATTCTCTGCCGTTTCCCAGTGCTGAAGACCCTGAATGTGGCTTCTCACTGTCATCATTGTCCCTCTTGGGCTCTAGCCTAGCAGCTGAGCTCTCTGAAGCTTATAGCCTTTGGGGTATGGGGAGAAGTTGCCATTAGATATGATCACAGACTGCGCAGAGAAAGAGATAAGCTGGAACTGCGGCAGTGGGGAGATGAAGCACATAGGCACTATTTTCACACCCTACTGAAATGAATCACATTTCCTGTCTCCTGTGCCCAGCGCTTCTATAGAGAAAAACCCCTGCTGCGGGGCATGCATAGAAACCATCCAGACAGACAGAGATTTCTCTGACTCTGCCTCCAGGACAAGACTATATTGCCTACTTCTTCAAAACGTCCTCCTCCCCACTCTGTTGCTGCTGGCATTCCACTGACTTGGCTGCAAGAATCCCCAGTCTTTTGGGGAGTCATAAGCAGATTCTGACACCTGGCCAATACACCATGCACTAGTTCACTATTTGCTCTGTTGCAAAAGCCTCGTCCTCTTTGGGTTCTTATTTTCTCACACGTATGCTGACAGGTTCTTTTCAAATTTTGTTTGAAACAGTAACAGACATAGCTTTTAGAGAGCCCCACCACCATCTACACCATTCCCTTAATACCCCTCTTCCATTTATTTGCCAACTGTGAATGAATTTCCCAGAAATCCTTTCTGGTAAGCATTCAAAATAACTCTGGATAAAATAATGCTGCGAATAATTCTAAGAAGATTCTAATAATATTGTGCCTAGAGGCATATCCCATGAGTGAGATCTCAAGACGCAGTGAATCCCCTTAAGAATTTCAAAGTGATGTCTGTCCATGCTTAGATTCAATTATAATAGCTGAAGAAAGCCACACAGTCCATGGGGAAGTCCCCAGATCCATTAAGATCTCCTCTCCCCACTGTATACCTGTCTTCTCCTCACTCTCACATAGTCCCCCTCACTTGAGCCCTGTGTTCTTTGAGATTAGATCCTGGAAGGGCTTTATAAGTAGATATCAGCTACAAAATATAATCTAGGGAACTTTTAAAAGACAGCTGCACTTGCAATATGTTGCCCTTCCTGTGTTAGATAGGAATGCCTTTGGCTACAAGTCATAGAAAAATATAATTGTGGTTTAAACCATTTTTATTGCTGAGAGGTAGGTCCAGGGTTTGATCAGCAGCTCAATGATGTTGTCACAGTAATAGACAATCTCCACTCTTCCACTCAGACATCCTCAGGGAGTTGGCATTTTTCTGCCTGACTGTTGCCTTATGGTCACATGGCATCACATCCCTATACCAAAGTAAATGAACAGAAAAAGACTCAAGGGCTTTCTTTTAATAAGGATCTGTTTTTTTAATCTGAGAAGGGAAGCCAGAACTCAGTTATATGCTCACCACTAGACCAATTACTGGTAAAGGAGAATTGCATTACCATGACTGACTAGAGCAATGGTGATCCATCTCTGGGGCTATAAATTAGGTGATCCATCTCTGGAGCCTACCTTCCCTGAAGTCGAGGAATCTAGGTCTGTGATGAGGGAAGAGAGGCAAGAGCAGGGAGAATGGTTGTTGGGGAGGCAGCAAACAGTGTCTGCCATAACCACTAAGCTTGCTGATGCCTGGAATCTCACAATTTTTTCATTGGTGCTTTAAGGCACAGAGGCTCTGCCCCAGTGAAATAAAATTCATTACATTTTCAAAACATTTATACTCAATACATATTTAGTTCATCCTATTTTTTAGAACAACATCAAATAAGAAATTGAAAACCAAGAGAAAAACTTGACGAGCATTAGTGGTGTGCTGGTAAATCTTTAGCCACTGGCTGGGGAGGTACCCTGATTTATAGTTGGTTGATTTCCACAGTGTGAATCCTCTTACTATGGTCGGTTTCAAGCTACCAATGGTTTAGCAACTGGCAAATTTCCTGAAAATATAATAATCAGCTCTTGTGAGCTCATACAGGTCAACTCTAGGATAGCACTGAATACTAATGTGTATCCTTCTGTATACTAATGTGCCAGGTAATTGTGCTGTACACTTGAATCTGTGTGATATCTCCTTTAATCTAGCACTTGAAATATCTTGTGACGTAGATATTATCATCACAGTTCACAGATTGGAAGCTGAGTTCAAAGAAGTTGAGTCTCTTCCCAATTCTTCTGACTCTAAGTACCACAGGAGGCCCATGGGAGCTTAAAGCTGAGAAAGCTCCAGATGCAGGCAATTTTACCTGGATACCAAACAAATCCTTATTACTGGAATTGTGTACGCTGTCAACTCTTTTCTTTTTTTTTTTTTTTGGTACCTAGGTGTTTTTGGTTTTTTGGGTTTTTTTTTTTTTTTTTTTTGCAGTAACATTGGTTTATAACATTGTATAAATTTCAGGTATACATTTCTGCATAGATTACATCATGTTCACCACCCAAATACTAATTACAACCCATCACCACACACATGTGCCTAATCATCTCTTTCGCCCTCCTCCCTCCCTGCTTCCCCTCTGGCAACCACCAATCCAATCTCTGTCTCTATGTGTGTGTTTGTTTTTGTTTTTATCTTCTCCTTATGAGTGAGATCATCCGGTATTTGACCTTCTCCTTCTGACTTATTTCGCTTAGCATAATACCCTCAATGTCCACCCATGTTGTCACAAATGGCTGGATTTCATCGTTTCTTATGGCTGAGTAGTATTCCATTGTGTATATATACCACATATTCTTTATCCATTTGTCCCTTGATGGGCACTTAGGTTGCTTCCAGGTCTTGGCTATTGTGAATAACGCTGCAATGAACACAGGGGAGTACGTATCTTTAAGCGTTGGTGTTTTCATGTTCTTTGGATAAATACCCAGCAGTGGAATAGATGGATTGTATAGTAGTTCTATCCTTAATTTTTTGAGAAATCTTATGTTGTTTTCCACAGTGGCTGCACCAGTTTGCACTCCCACCAACAGTATATGAAAGTTCCCTTCTCTCCACATCCTCTCTAACACATGTTGTTTCCTTACACTGTCAAATCTTAATGCCCTTGGAGGAATAACGACAAAGGCAAACTGCAAGTCGCTGGATGCCCTTATTCTTGTTTTGAAGAAAAGAAAAGAGAAAAGAAAAATCTAATGATCTCATCAGAGATCAACCTTTGAGGAAAAGGTTAGGTCCTTCTTGTTTTCTGTGACATCAAAAAGAAATTTTTCTAGGGGCCGGCCCGGTGGCGCAAGCGGTTAAGTGCGCGCGCTCCGCTGCGGTGGCCCGGGGTTCGCTGGTTCGGATTCCGGGCTCGCACCGACGCACTGCTTGGCAAGCCATGCTGTGGCGGCGTCCCATATAAAATGGAGGAAGATGGGCACAGATGTTAGCCCAGGGCCGTCTTCCTCAGCAAAAAAAGAGGAGGATTGGTGGATGTTAGCACAGGGCTGATCTCCTCACAAAAAAAAAAAAAAAGAAATATTTCTAAAAGTGTTCGTATTGGCCTTCATTTCTACCTTTAGCTTTACACTGAGGAACAACCTTGTGGCTCGAATATACAGGCAGCTCTTACAAGGTGTATATTTCTTTGTTATAGAAATAGGCCCTAGCATTTCTGTGAGCTGTGACGTCCACTTTTCCCTTTGCCTACCTCATTTGGTTGTAGTGAGGTGCCGTTATGGTAATGTGAATGTGAAAATGTTCCACAATGGTAAAGTGCCTTAGAAAATGTAAGGCACCTTTGTTTTTATTACCATGAGCAGCCTTGGCTCGGGCTGAGTTTTCTCCAGTCAATGAGCCTTTCCTCTTGAGAAAAAAAACATTATGACCCCCTTTCCCCTCTTCCTGGATGGTTAATATTTCATAATCTTTTCCCTCCTGCCTATTGATACAGCAGGTTGGGAAAATTCTCTTGATTCCAGTTTATCAATCATGGTCTCCAGAAGGGTCCATGTCATCCACTATAGGGGCAGGGACACGAAGCAGCAGCTGACCCATTTCTGGGATTTCACTGCCGTGTCTACCCCACTGCTCTACGTTCACAGTCTCAAGGTAAGCCCTGCTAGTCAGCAACCTCTTTCAGTTTCCAGGCTCACGGGCCTGGTGCTACTGTGAGGTTTTGGTGCAAGCCTAATGCCCAGGAGTGGAATGGGTTCTGCCCAGGAGAACTTGGCCTGTACCATTCAAAGCCAGGGAAGATGCCAAAAGTACAGAGAGTTTTCTTTTCCCTGACAACATTCAAACTTCATTGATACAACAAACATGGACTGTTCGTCTCTCCCACTTCAACCACATTCTACCTGGATTGCCCCTCTCCAAGGTACCTTCCCCTAGGCCAGCCATGCAAACACAGCATCCCAGGTTGTTCAATATTACACAGAGGAACTTAAGAGATGGGCTTCCCTACTCACTGATCCTTGACTGTGAACACAACCCATTTTCTCCACTCAGAAAATAGCTCTATGGCTGCAACATTCTTTAAAGGAACAATTATGCTCTTCATTTTAAAAATAAAACCTGCTCTCCAAAATAAATAATTGCCTTACTCACAATGTTGTCCTCTCCCAGATGTCATCAGACATTTATTAATTAGCCACTAAACACTACCGTAAGCACCCTGGAAAGAGACAGAAGATGCAGTGAAATTGGCAGATGTGAGAACTCATTCAAAGGTAGGAAGCAACCGAATTTGCACTAAAGGCAAATTCTGGTTACGAAGTAAGACATCCCCTCCCTGAATTCCTGTTGCCTTTTCTCTCAAAAGCAAAGTCATAGTTCTGTGTACTCTGAGAAATAGAAATTAGAAACAGCCAATGAGACACAGGGACCATTGAGACTGTTCTTGAAGCATATTGTAGGCAAAGAAAAGCAGATTTTAGAATCTGTGCCAATATAATGTGTTTGTATCCAAACACATTGTAACAAAAATTGCTTATCTTGTCCATAACAGAGTCTCTTTTCTCCCACATTCTGTTTCCTCCCATGGTTTTTGAGCCATTTTCCAGTTTCAGGCTTATACTGTTTTACAGGTGTATTGTCTGGTCATATTATTCTGGAAGATAATGCCACAACTTTGCAGAAGGCTCTTGGAAAGTTTCACAGCAGATAAACTGACAGAGCAGTTCTCAAAGAGTGGTCTGCAGACTCCTGGAAGTCCACAAGACCCTTCCAGGGGATTAGAAAGGTCAAAACCATTTTCATTATAATACTAAGATGTTATTTGCCTTTGCTGCTGTGCTGACATTTGCACCGATGGTGTGAAAGCAATGCCGGTCAAACCTGCTGGTGCCTTTGCACAAATCAAAACAGCAGCACCAGGCAGTAGTCATTGTATTCTTGACGGCACAAACTCAGTAAAAAAAAAAAAAAAGAAAAGCCAGTTTCATTAAGAATTTCCTTGGTGGGGCAGTAACAATTATAAATTTCATTTAATCTTGAGCCTTGAGTACATGTGTTTTTAATATTCTGTCTGACACAATGGGCAGTATGCATAAAGCACGTTTGTGTGCTGACCTGCAATGTAGCTCAAAGAAAAGCACTTCTGTGATTGAATTGCGAGCCAAACTACCAGTTTTTTTATAGTTATTTTGTAGACATTTTCTTGACAATGAATAGGTTAGGCCTGTTACTATTAGGGAAAATAATTGACAGCATTTGTTGCCAATGACGAAATTCAAGCTTTCAAACAAAAATTATTAATTTTGGGAAACTTGTATCTGCCACCATGAATTTGCAACTTCCCAATACTTAAAGACTTTTCTGACAATATTAGAAGTGATATTAATGAGTACAATTTTTTGATATTGTATAATAAAACTCATGAAACTTTGGGAGATGTGCACGATGCAGTGAACCAATATTTTTCAAGTTACCAAATAAATGATGTTATAAAATCACACATGGGTCCATTCAAATCACGCAAGATAGGTGAATGAATTTTAACGTAACAAAGTACAAAAATTTCATTGATATGGTTTCATATTTCACATTGAGCTAATCTTTAAGAAACTACCAATTGTTGAGTTTTGGAATAATATCAAAGAATATCCATAATTATCTGAAAAGGCTATTAGAATACTTCTCCCTTTTCCAACCACATTATCTAGGTGACACTGGATTTTTTCCATATACTTTAACCAAAACAAGATATCAAAAGAAATGTTATTTTTAAGTGATTTAATAAATAGATGTTTTAAAAATTTCTCAGTTGTAATTTTTAGTATGGTAAATATTGATAGATATAGTCCTTATTACAAAAGCTCTTGGAGGATCGTCAATACTTTTTAAGAATACAAAAGAGTCCTAAGTTCAAAAAGTTCGAGGATACTAGACTAAACAAGGCACATTGGAAATCTAATTAGAAGGCAATAAAGCTAATCTTGAACAGATGTGCTAGAATGTATGCAGCCAATTGAGTTGTTCCCTGTACACTGGTTTGTACACTGGTTAGGACCACTGCCACTGGGCAACCATGAGAATCCATCTTCTGCAACGTCTATAGGACATACACAGACAGTCTTACTATTTTATAATAGCAAGGCATTTTTGAACCAAAATTAGGTTACCTAGTTGTGACAAACTTGATCATTGCAAACTTGACCTCGAAAGACTTTTATTTATCTCTGAAAATAAAATCTTCCTTCAAAGGATGAATGTTTGTTTTCTCAGCAGAAAGCAAACAGCAAAAAGCATTTGCCACAGACTCAACAATTGGAGTAATGGGTAGAATTTTGGAAGGTTCTAGGCTGAGAAGAATGCCAGAGGAAGTCTATTCATTTATTCAAAAGATACTGAATACTATGGGCCAGTTGCTGAGCTGAGTGTTGGGGACATGGTACTGAGCAAAACGACCCAGGCCCAGCCCTTGCAGAGCAAGATAACACATTAGACAAGTAAATATGCAAAGGACTATTTATTGGAATAAATGCAACAAAGGAGAAGAACAGGAGGCATGGGAGAATATTAGCAGGGGAGACCATCTTTAGACTGGTGAACAGGGAGGCCTCTCTAAGGAGGAGACACGTAAATTGAGACTTGAAGGGTGAGAAGGAGCTTACCATGTACGAATGAGGGAGAGTGTTCCACACTGGAAGGCACAGCTATGGGAAGGTCTCAAGTTGTCCTCTTTCTGGAGGGTTAGAAACATTCTGGGCACATGCAGCACAGTGGTTGAGAGCATAGGCTCAGAAGTCTGACTGCCTGGGTTCAAATCCCAGCTCTACCACCAGCTGGCTGCCTGACCTTAGAGAAGTTACTCAACCTTTCTACGTTTTGGTATTTTCATCTATAAAACAGGAAAAGTAGTATTCTCTCACATACAAGCATTTCCTGTGGCTTACATGAGATAATTCATGCAAAGTGCTAGGCTCATAGAAAAAAAACAATAAATACTAGTGGTATAATATTGGGTTGCAGGAACTGAGGTAGTTGGCCTTGGCCAGGCTGGAGTATCCTGAGGCCAGTGTTATGAACTTGGTTTAGCATCAGGCCCCAACTGGTCCTGATTATGATGTAGAAATAGTATATACCTGAAGCCAAGGCGGTGTCAAGAATCCCAAACAAGATTGGAAGAAATATATTGTTGACAAAAGTAGCTATCAAAACTCATAATTCACATGCATGCTAGGGCTGGAGTTTTCAGAAGGGGCTCATCAAAGGCACAGACAGGTGGTAGCTGAGGTTATGAACAGGAAAGAGTGTCAAACAGTGAGCAGGACAGATGGGAGCATGGGCGACAAGCCCAGATCAGGACTCAAGAGATGGGACAGGCAGAAGCCAAGGCTTGGTCTCAGACAGCAACTAGAACCATCCCTAGTAGGCTTCATGACCCTGAAAGGGAGTCTGTCTAGCAAGTGTGGCCGCCAACCCATTTCTTAAAGTTTGCACCTGTTAGTATGTTGAGCTAGTACTTTCTTTATCCGTGAACCCTCCATATTGCCCTTGATGAAAGTGCTCTATCTTCTTGGAAAATTTGAGTGAGAGAAGGAGAGAGTTCACCTAGGCGTCATGTTGAGGCTGGCATTTCTGAGTTCCCATGCTCTTCATATTTTCCTTCTGGCTCTAGGGCCCCTGTCCAGATGGCCATCTGTTCTCTGCTTCTGTAGCCTACAGAAGGCTAGGGACTTGGAGCCTCTATCTGAACAGCTTCATATTCAAATAAAAAATTGGGAAGCAATTTAAATCTTTACTTAGGTCTCAGAAAATTCCAAGGGGAGAGATGTAATATTGCAGGACATATAGCCAAACATCCTAACACTTCTTTTTAGCTACCTATTGCCTCAAGGTCCCTCTCAATCCCAGCTGCTTCCCTCTCTCTCACTCTCTTTCTTCCCCTCCCTCTGAACTTCCTCTAAGGGCCATGATGGCTCTTCTCAATTCTACCACTTCTACTTCCTTCCTAGAGAAAGTTAAGAAGGGTCTATCATGTGATCCTATCACACCCCTAAACGAGAGAGGCAGAGGGAGGTTAAGTTTTATTCAGTGTCTTTCAAGCAGCCATGCTCAAGAGTTCAAGAGTGTAACAGAGGGCTTGGAAGCTGGTGCTAGCCTAGTATTTAGTCTGAGCCACGACAATGACTATGAACATTATCAAGTCTCTGAGACAGTCATGCAGGATTTCTCTCTGTTTATCTAGTTTCAAAATGTATACACGCTTGAGCGTATACTCCATCTCCCAGTAAAAAACTATGTCGCAAAATCAATGTTATTTTACAAATCATTTAGTGTTAAGTCTTAAACAACATTATTGTCCACCCTCTAGAAATGGTGTGTAATAATACCCTGTGCTGGATAGTTTCTGCTGCCCTCCACATCCTCTCTGCACCCTTCTCCTCCCTGTCCTGGGCCCCAGGAGGCTCACCTTTGTGGACTGAATCAGCAGGTGACCTTGCTAGCTTGATTGCTACCAACGAGGAGCAACAGCAGATGACAGAGGGAGAGACAGAGACAGAGAGAGAGACAGAGAGGAAAAGGAGAGCAAAGTTGGGTGTTGATTAATTTTCTGTGCTCCCTCCCTGCCTGGTCTCTGCAGGATGGCTACATCCTCTTCTGAGGACCACCATTGCAGGTGGTCCTTTCTATCTATATAGCTCCCTCTCTCTCTCTGTTCCTGTAACCACTCTCCTCTTGTTTACTCCCTCAGGCCTAGAGGCGACAAGAGTGCCTAACTTGTAGTAGGCCCCAGATACAGCACTATCCTTGTGGTTTCCCATTACATCCTATAAACAATCCCTTTATCAAGTCCATCTTTTTCCTGCCAAGACCCTGATTCTAACACCCCTATAATAAACAAACAACAAACAAATCAAAGCAAAAAGTTTAGAGCAACAAAAGATGTGTACAATTCAAGACCTCTTATTTGGAAAAGGTGTTGACAGCAGATAGATAAGATGAAATAGTTTAGTTCCTATTTTGCTTACACCTTCATGAAGGAGAGTGATCTGTTATTTATTCACTAAAGGAAAGAAAAAAATGTTTACTTTGTTACAAATTTAGCCACAGATACAGAATGTATCAGAAGCAGGGGGCGATGATCCCCACGTGCTCCCCTAGCTTCTCCCTGTTCCTGGTTATCTTGAGGGCCACAGCTGCTGCTGCTGCTTTTCATGCAGGCAGAGGCCTGCCACCTAAACATGGTATTGTGAAGTCCTTCCGTAGTCCATGATGTGAGCCGCAGCTCCTGGGCATTAGCCTTCACGGTACAATTCTTACAGATGACTCTACGTCTGTATGTGCCCATCAATTCATCCCCCCATAGTGTCTTGTCAGAGACTTTCCTGCCACATTCATTTCATAGCTGCTCTCCACTGTCTTTCAATTATACACAAAGAATATTATTTATATCCCTTCCCGCTAGAACTACATTGCTTCTTAGATACTTCTGGCCTGTGGTTCAGCTATGTTTCCTCTGAATTTTTTTGCATTTTGCTATTGAGGGCAGAATTACATCTTTAATTGCTGCATCCTCATTCTTTCTTTTACACATTGTTTGTTTATGGGGTACCTAATATGAGCCAGGTACTGTGCTAAGGCATACAACAGTGAGCAAAATAAACTCAGTTTCCACTTTCATGGATCTTATAGAATAGGAGAAAAATAATAAGCAAATAAACATCATAATAAATATATGATTGCAAACTTTCACACATACTCTGAAGGAATGGTGTACATGTTATAAGAACATGTAACTGGGCATTTGATCCACTCTGAGGGGTCAAGGAAGGCTTCCAAGGGGTCATAACCCATTAGCTAAAATATGAAGGATGAGCAAGAATAGTACGTCAGTGATTCTCAAGCAGGGGTGATTTTGCCCCCCTGATCTGGCAATGTCTGAAGACGTTTTTGGTTGTCACAATTGGGGTGGGAGTGTTGCTGGCATCTAGTGGGTGGAGGCAAGGGATGCTGCTAAACATCCTAAGATGCACCGAAGAGCCCCCACAACACAAAACTATCTGGTCCAAAATGTCAATTATATCAATGTTGAGAAACCTGGACTAGGTAAATTATCTCAGCCAGAGAGAAGGACATGTGCAATGCCCCAGCTCACACCTAGCCTGGCAAGAGAAGACATCCAATATTGAACTGAATTTCTAGTTTAAACTGGTTGGGATATAACCTCTATTTTTCTTTTCTGTTATTACTTCTGTTGGGTAAAATTCTGTTTTATAAGGCAGGGGTAGGAATGAATATGACAAAACTATTTTTCTCCAAAATGAATGTGTGACTGAAAGCTTGATTTAGGCAAGAGAGTGAAATATAGTTGATGGATGTGAGGATTCTAGACTGCTTGAAAATAGAAAATGTCCTTTTCATCATGACTGGTAATATGACTCCCTAAATGTGGACATTTGTGGTTAGGGTCCACATGGTGACCTGGGTTGAGCTGAAATGGAAATTATGTATTTTAGGAACTAAATAGAATAAATGATATGAAAAAGGGTGAAAATGAACTAAGATCTGTAGAATACTTTCTAAAGTCAAGGACTGTGGATACATTATTCATTCATTTAACAACTATTTATTGGGCTCAACTGTCCTAGATACCAGGGCTCAGAAAAATAAAAAGCTCAAGATCTAGTGAGGCGACAGATGAGCAAACAAACAGTGATAACACAATATGAATAATGCCCCAATTGAGTTAATTTTGCATGAAGTTCTGAGAGAAGACCTGAATCAACGATGCCCAAGGTGGGGGGAGGATGGTAGAACATCCCCATCAGAGTGTCTTTCACAAAGAAGGGATTGATAGATACGAGACTTGAGGGTGAAATATGAGGATATTGAGCAGAAACTCCAGGGAATAGCATGTGAAAAAGCAAACTGCAAAAGAGCATGGCCTGGGGCCAGCCCAGTGGCATAGTGGTTAAGTTCGTGTGCGCCACTTCGGTGGCCCAGGGTTCACAGGTTTGGATCCTGGGCGCCAACCTACACACCACTCAGCAAGCCACACTGTGGTGGCATCCCACATACAAAAATAGAGGAAGATTGGCACAGATGTTAGCTCAGAGACAACCTTCCTCACCAAAAAAAAAGAGCATGGCCAGCCTGGAGTGCAGTGGGCATGTGGTATGACATAAAGGATGTGGACACTGGGGCTGGGGGACTGAGAGATGGGGAGAAGTGGCAGATGGTGAGGTCATGGAGGCTGTATGCCGTGCTAAGGAAGCAAAGGAAAGGCACAAACAGACTTGCATGTTCCGAATGACCACTCTGACACCATTGTGGAGACCACTGGAGTTAGGAGGCCAGTAAGAGGCCAGGCAAAAGTATCTGATCATGGAGAAATGGTGCTGCAATTGAGAGCAGTTAGTAGGTGGGCCACAGGAATGAAGAGGCCACCACATCCACAAGGAAATCACTTAATCTATATTTTGAATGGTTTTAATTTTATTTATTTATTTAATGCAAATAATCCATTGTTAGTGACAACCAAAAAGTTAAGCATAAAATAAAAACCAACAGAAATTTAGATCCAATGACGAACTTCAACTGCAGATCCTTTGAGATATTGTCGAGTATAAATATACTCATCATTACTTTAAGCTATTTTCGCCTGTGTAAAACAGGAATTCCTTTCAATGTGAGATGAGTAGTGGATTCTGGGCCCCAGACCAGGACCGAATCTTATTCTTCAGGAGTCAGTGAGCTGGGAGGAATGACCTAGTGTCGCCAGAGAGGGGGATGTTGTGAGAACAAGAAATTCAAAATGGCGGCTGGAATGTCCAGACCAAAGGACAAACCTGTCAGCCCAGAAAAGAGGAAGACAGGGGAACATGAAAGGCTGTGCTTAAAACTTTGAACCTGTATCAAGTTAATTTAATAACATGAGTTACAGGTGTGTAACCTATACCAGTTACCAAATGTGTATATAGCTGATGTTCCAGATTATATTCCATTGCATAAAAGACGTAACTGGAGTTTCCCTGGGCAGCAGTGGGAACTCTTGGTGATGGACCCCTGGGTCTGATGCAGGTGGCTTGTGCAAACCCCTCAGCCTGAGTTCAAGGCCTTCCATCATTGGGCCCCAACCTACCAATAAAAACTCCTCTCGCTTGTATAGCTTTTTGTGGTTTATACAGCATTTTCACACGCTTATTATACTTTATATTCACAATAACCACGTGAGGTTGGCAGGTAGATATTTTGCATCTGCAATAACAAAAACTGAGAATGAGAGAAACTGAGTACTTTGACTAGTCATTCATAGGCAGGACCAGGACTGGAAGGTTTGCCGACTGCTTCCTAGATCTTTCCACTCACCATGCTTCATTCTTCAGGTTCCTGATCCTAGAATGCATCCTATTCTTTCCTCCTTTGTGCCTTTGCTCACACATTTATTTCCGCCAAGATGGCACTTCTTGCTCCATTTCCACCTGTTCACATATTTTTCAAGGCTTGGATAGTATTTCTCTCTAAAGCTTTCTCCGACATATTGCCAAGCCCATCAGCCAGGAGTAATGTTTCTGTACTTTCTCTTCCCGTAGCATTTTTTGTGTGGGTTTCTCTTAAGATACCTATCACTTTCTGTGCTGCACCATAGCTAACTGTGTACATGTCTTGTCTCCTCTACTAGCTAGTAGGCACTGAAGGCAGATACTTTCTCATCTTTAATCATCATAGCCTTTCTACTTAGTATAAAGCCTTACTTACTTAGTAGAAAGTAGAAAGCATAGTAGGCAATCCTGAATGTTCAAATGAATGAATGAAATGAAAAAAGTGAAAGTCCCAAGGGCATGGTCTTTGGAAAAGAAACTGTTTCTAACACTTTACCCTCTCTCCAATATCCCCTCTTTATTCCAGAGCTGAGAGTAGAAATACACTCTAGAAAAGTTCAGATTCCTAGTCAGTGTACCTTCTGTTTAATTTTTATGGAGGGATCGCCCAAGTCAACCAGACATAGAGCATTAAACTTGGGTCAAGACATATGGTAAACCAACGTCAAGTTTGGGAGTCTTGGGCCTTTAACTTACATAATCTCTGATTAAAACAATGATCCTAGGGCCATGATGGAGAATGTCTGCGACTGAATTTCTCAGGGTTTCTTCACACTGCTTCCTAGTTTTATCTTCCTCAGCATGCAGTTGGAAGGCCACTAAGGGAAGTCTATCTCATAGTTTGGAAAAGAAAGATTCTTGTTGATGATGGCTTCCTGACTCTCCTTCCTGGAAAAAGAAAATGTGTATAGTGCAGTGGGGCATGGAAATTGAGATTAGCTCCACAAGGCACCAGAAAATTTATCTCCAACTCACAGCTTGGTTTTCTTCTTTATGATTTTTAATGAATGGTCCCTAAATTCATTCTATGATCTTTCTATTGGTTTCAAACAATGCATATTTTTAAATGTTCAAACAAAAACAATATAGAACTCAACTCAAGAACTCTTGATCCTGCCTATTAATTGCTATTTGGCCAAAGTACTTAGTTTCTCTCATTCTCAGTTTTTGTTGTTGCAGATGGCAAAATATCTACCTGCCAACCCCACATTGTTATTGTGAATATATAGCAATGTGTATGAAAATGCTATATAAACTACAAAAAGCTACACAACCAGGTTACTTATTTTTAATCAAAGAACGCAATTAAAAAATGGGCAAAAAACTTGAATAGACATTTCTCCAAAGAAGATATACAAATGGCCAACAAGCATATGAAAGATGCTCAACATCTTTCATTAAGGAAATGTAAATCAAAACCACAATGAAATATTATCTCATATCCATCAGGATGGCTACTATATAAAAAAAAAAACACAGAAAATAAAAAGCATTAGCGAGGATATGGAGAAATTGGAACCATTGTGCACTGTTGGTAAGAATGTAAAATGTGGCAGCTGCTCTGGAAAACAGTATGGAGGTTCCTCAAAAAGTTAAAAATAGAATTACCGTATGATCTAGCAATTCCACTTCAGAGGATATATCCAAAAGAATTGAAAGCAGGGTCTCAAAAAGATATTTGTACACCCATGTTTAAAGTAGTATTATTCACGATAACCAAGAAGTGGAAGAAATCCAAATATTTATTGATGGATGAATGGATAAACAAAATGTGGTATATACATGTAATGGACGATTAGCCTTAAAAAGGAAAGAAATTCTGACACATGCTACAACATGGACGAACCTCGAGGATATTATGCTAAGTGAAACAAGCCAGTCACAAAAAGACAAAGACTGTATGATTCCACTTATATGAGGTACCTAGAATAGTCAAATTCTTAGAAACAGAAAGTAGAATGATGGTTGCCAGAGGCTGGAGTGGGGAAGGGGGAATGGGGAGTTGTTGTTTAATGGATATAGAGTTTCAGTTTTGTAGGATAAAAAAGTTCTGGAGACTGGTTGTTCAACAATGTGAATATACTTAACAATACTGAACTGTACCATTAAAAATGGTTAAGATGATAAATTTTTTTTTTTTCTGGTGAGGAAGATCAGCCCTGAGCTAACATCTGACATCAATCCTCCTCTTTTTGCCAAGTAAGATTGGCCCTGGGCTAACATCTGTG
This sequence comes from Diceros bicornis minor, assembly GCF_020826845.1. Lineage (NCBI taxonomy): Eukaryota > Metazoa > Chordata > Mammalia > Perissodactyla > Rhinocerotidae > Diceros > Diceros bicornis. Next base: position 32,904,985 of record NC_080749.1, read on the forward strand.
CCCATCTTCCAGGATCCGAACCTGCGAACCCCTGGCCGTGGAAGCGGAGCGCCCGCACTTAACTGCTATGCCCCTGGGCTGGCCCTAAGATGATAAATTTTATGTTAATGTATTTTACCACAAGCAAAAATTAAAAATCAAAACAAAAAATATAGAACTCTATAAAATCCAAGAAAATTTCAGGCTCTTGTTAATTTTTCTGATTGACTTCTCTTCTAGGTGGATGGATCCAAAAAGCTGGATGCTAATATTCTTATTAATTTAGTTAATTGAGTAAAAGGAGGTAATACCTCCTTTATAGATCCTGAATAGCTCCCTATTCAATAGAACTTAATTCATCACCAATATTAGGTATAGGATAGAAAAGAAAAGATATATTTATGTCTTATGAGGGGTGAGAGGAAACATTTTAAACTTTGTGAATTGCAGTAAGATGCAGTGGAAAGGCACAAAGGAGCAGTGCAAAGAACATGAGTCAATAACATGGACTTTTAAGGATTGTTATAGGACTAAATGTAGGCAAGGCCATGTCTTTCTTGCTCACCATTCCATGCTCAGCTCCTAGGTCAGGCATAGAAGGTATTCAATAGTTGTACTAAATGAATTAAAAGTGCCTCAGTATAGCGCCTGGTAAGTGATATTGTACCATAAGTGTTAGTTCTGTCCCTCCCCCTCCTCCCTCCCTGCAGCTCCCCCACTCTTCTTCTGAGGAATATCACCATAAAGGCTGATACTCTGTGTCCAAGAAGAAAGATTTTCTGTCCTAAGAACTCCATATGCTTTAATTCTATATCATATTCTCATCTTTATTATAAGTGTTCAGAAAAAAATTAAAAATATTTTTCCCTTATATTACTTAGGGGGCATCATAATATGGATTCTAGTAATAATAAAGCTAATGTTTTAATCAATGCAAATTGTTTAATTTTAAAAAAGATTTCTAGCAGTTTCTTTAAAAGATAATCATGATAAAAATAAGCATATCCCTATTAACAAGGAAATTTAAGAAACCAGTAGTTTAATTTAAAACAATAACCTCTTTTTACGTTTATATTTTACCATTCAGACTACCTTTGATTATAGTCTAACAAAAACAGTAGGAAATTTGGCAGCCATTTAATACTGACTCTAGCTAAGATATTGCTGGTTTTAATTTTTTTGTGTGTGAGGAGGACTAGCCCTGAGCTAACATCTGATGCCAATCCTCCCCTTTTTTCTTGAGGAAGACTGGCCCTGGGCTAACATATGTGCCCTTCTTCTCTACTTTATATGGGATGCCGCCACAGTACGGCTTAACAAGTGGTGTGTCAGTGCACACCCGGGATCCGACCCTGCGAACCCCGGGCCGCTACAGCAGAGCGCGCGCACTTAACCACTGTGCCACCGGGAGGCCCCTTTCATTTTTTTAAGGACAAAAAAAATCACTTATTCTGGACACTAAAAACTTTGTTATAATTTACACCTAGGCTTATTTATCTTGAAGCATTATAGAAGAGGAATATGACTTCTTTTTATTTTGTGTAGTTTTAGAACTAGAATGAGCATTGCACAGAACCCCTTCACTTTACAGTGAGGACAATGAGACTGGAGAGGGTGCACGACTTGTCCAAGATCACAGGGTGAGCTCATTCCAGGGCCAGATGTGGATATAGGCCTCTTGACTCCTAAATTAGGGTTCTGCAAACCATATTGCTTCACTCGTGTCCAATAAAACAGTCCATGGCAGAAGTAAACAAAACCAGATGACCAGTAGACAGATAGAGAATCTGGGTAGAGGGCAGAGGAAAGGGATGACCATGAATATGGAGTCTCATTATTTAAAAAGACCATTGGTGGGAAATTAAAACAATAGTTGCTCCAATCCCAGGTTTGCCATAAGTATTTTAAATGCAACATCTTTTAGTTGGTGGAACCAAAATCGGACAATTGTAGGTTTTAATCCAAGATCTCTGCCTATCTTCTCTCTATTAATCATGACTGTAGAAAATCAGGTGGCATGATCTGTGTGCTACAATTAAAGGGGCATAGGGAATACAGTGAGACCTTGCATTGTTTTGGAACATGGCTTGAGGCTGATGAAATTGGCAGGCTTTTCATTCTTCTCGTTTCCTCACGACCCTCCAACCAACTTCCCCATCCTTGCCCATACCTAGAGAAAAAAAGAAAAAATTAAGAGAGGAGGATAGAGCCAAGGAAAGAAAGAAGACAAGAGAATGGGAGAGGAGACATAGGGAGAGCAAGAAGATGATGAAAATTAGAGAAAAGAAAAGATGGGGAAGAAAAGAGAACCAATAGGATGAAGCTGTATAAAATACTCTGAATCAGAATCACCTGGCTTATTTGTTAAATGTATGTTTCTGGGCCACATTCCAAATCCACCAAATTGGAATCTATGGGAGTAGCATTATTTAAAAGTAAATGAAAAGCTTTTTGATAAGTAATTACTCTCCTTTTTGTTAATTTGATTTCAAATTTTGTCATTTTGATTTCAAATTTGCAAATCCATTTGCTTCTTTAAAGCTGGCCAAAAAAGAAGCATTCCACTATTTGCCTAAAAAGCTTTTATTCTACACAACTGTTGATAATGTGACTTTACACAAAGAAGTTGGTGTATTTTCACACACATCAAAGCAACTCAGAGACACAACACCTTCCATCAAAAGGATGTGCTCTAATGAGAGTAGCAGGATAATGTCAAATGTGCCCTTTTCTGCCATTCTGGTGATGTGGGTGCAGGAAAATCAACACTCCTCATAAGGTGGGGTGCTCCTTGTCTTTTCCTTTGGGTCCGTTTGTTATGACGTTTTCTAAGTTACAGATCTTTTGTTCATCATTAGGCTTTTGTTTATTAGCGTTTGGCTAAAGTCAGAATATTGCCTGCCATGTTAGCAGTCCCATTGGAAGGTCCTATCACGTATTGTTTCCAGGGCCAAATCTGTTTCCATGGTGTCCCTGGTCAAATTTCTATATGGCAGAACCTGCTGTGTTAAACGACCTTCTGCAGGGTGTCTACATTTGAGTGCACATGTGGAATTAGGTATTATATGACATGTCCCTGTCAAGCTGTTCCTGCAGGGATGGTGGTTGTAGTTCGGATGCATGCAAGTTGCCTGGGGTATTAGTCATGGCCATGTTAGGAATCCATATTGAAAAGGGCCTGCTGTGTAGTGATCGTGTTGTCTAACTGTATTGAACGGTGCCTACTGGGTAAGTGATCATGGTGTGTATCCATATCTAGCTAGGCCTGCTGTGATAGTGATCACATTGTGGGTAATTGTGCAGCCACCCTGGGAATTTATTGCTATAGATCAGGCAACAGGGCAGAGAAGAAGTCAATAATTGTTCCTGCTCTGGGCTGTTAGCTGTACTATTGAGAACAAGCATGAACTTCTAGAGTGGGAAAGATATCTTTGGTTTGAGGATGAACATGAAGTTGATATTCACAATTCTAAGCATTTTGGGACTATTCCCTCTCTCCTTACTATTTCATAGAATCGCAAATTATTTCTAATTAGGATAAGGTGACTCTAAAAGTGATGAAATCTGTACAGACTAAAGGCTATATCAAAATTAACAAATGAAATCAAGCTTGAATTCTATGTTATTTAAATGGAATGAATTCAAGGCTGTTTATAAATTTGTAAAAATAATAAAGAATAAATATCTCGTCAGAGAACACAGTGCCAAGAAAGATGTTTATTGTTCTTTTTTGGCTAAACTCTTGTCTGGAGAATTTTCTCATCTCTCAGGAGTCAGGAAACATTGGCAAAACTAAGGCTACCAGTCTTATGTTCCAATATTTTCCTCTTGATTAAATTTTATCAATGGATAATAAAAAGCAGAGAAGGTCAGTAAGGGCCTGGCTTAATAAGCACACCAACATAAACACATCCAAATCAGTGTGATCTTTCAAAGTGGAGACTTGGACAAGCTGATGGTATTTATGAAATTCTTCAGAGTTAGTTTACAAATCATGCAAGCAAACCAGTATCATCACCTCCTTCCTCCGTGACAAAAAAAAAAGTCTACTCTAATGGCTCAGTCACTTTAGTCACCAGGTTTGACTCTGAGGGATGTCTGGCTCTTTACAAAGCCAAGGTGGATGTGTAGAAGGGCACACTTTAGGGTGGAAATGTTCTGAGAGATTTGTTGAAAACAATCAGACAAAGATTATTTTCAAACATCATTCATAAATCCTTTCAAAAGTCCTCCCAGTATGTTATATTATGACTCCTGCTATATCCTTTATGATCTCACTTGTGAACGTGGTAGCATTATTTTACAGATGAACATAAACTCAGACACAAGCGAGCTCGTGGATTGTGATGGAATTTTTCATGGGTAAGTAGCCCATCTCTTTCTGATTTTGAACAGGAAACTGTTCAGACAGAAACTTGAACTTTTAAAAATTAGCTTGAAAATTTCCTAAAATAAGAAGAGAATGGAAGCAAGGAAGAGAAGAGAGAGGGAGGGAGTGTGAGAGGAAAGAAGGAGGAAAAGGCAGCAGATCTTTCCCCTCAAAGCTGGGTCTTAAAGTCATGTGATTTATCTTATCATAATTATTGAAGAGAACTTTTGGAAAATGAAAAATAAATCAGACTTTTTGGAGAGTATGATTAAGTATTTAGATATGAGTATACATCTTAATAAAGATAAGATCTCATTTTGAAGGATTTAATGTTATCTCTTTGGCAGGGCCCTATGGCCGTGATGATTTGAATAATAGTTCTACTCCATGCTTGGAACCCAAACAGGGCCAGGGGATGAGACGTTATAGGTGGTAGGGGTGGGAGGAATGTTGCATTTAGTTTAGTTTTAAATTAAAAAGTTTAAAATAAACCATAAACCAGAGCAGAAATTCAAGGTTTCATCTTACATGTGCTTCAGTTCTGATTGTATCTAATTGTAATCTTCTCAAGCCATGTAAATAAAAAGGCAGAGAGAAGGGAAAAGAAACAGTAGTTTTAATGTTGCTTGAGCCTCTACTATTTGCCAGGTATTGTGTTAGCCAATTTGTATCATGTTATCTCATTTAGTTCTGTAAGGAGCCTATGAGATAGGCACAGTATATCCATTTCACAAGTAGTCACAGAGATTAATATAACAATGTAACAAGGGTCACAAAATACATGAAGACAAGCTTTGTCTCTCTCCAAAGACCAAGTGTGCCCCACTGTCCGACTTTCATTTTTTAAAATAAGTTTTTTAAACCATTTATCTAGAATTATTATTGTTATTGAATCAATACAGAGGGGTTTATGAAGTGAGAAGTAAGATTTCTCTTTATCACTACCTGCTTCCCTGCAATCTCATTTCCCTCACTAGAGGGAATATTTTGGTAGAATATTCCAGATTTGTCTCTATTTCTTTGGTTAACCACTCAGGCATGTTTAAAATGGCTGGAGCTATTGCTTAACAGGTTAAAACATACTATTTAGGCCATTTCATCCCTATGAAATAGAGAACTAGTAGGAGAAAGGACCAACAAAGTCAGCAGGGCCATCAAGCAGCAAGCTCCAGACCAAGCTTAGTGGAGGTGTCCACGTGGTGGGGGAAAATTGGCCTTCAAACCGACGTCCACTTCTGGAATCTCTTTGTCCATGGAGTCTTGTTAAGTTACCCTAAAATGGCAGGTCTGGGTCATCTGTAGGCACAGGGCCGTGTACCAGCCCTAGATGGGAATGCCCAGTGCTGCGAAGGACTGCTGGAGTCAGTAAATGTGGAAGATGGGGGACTTCCCCTATATGGCTTTGAGTAGGAGGAGCTGATGTCTTCCTGATACTCTGAAGCTCAGTTTCCATCTAAACCAGCTTTGGCACAGCCTGCTGGGCTACAAAAGCTGCCTATGGCAAGTAGCAGTTAGAGATGGGGCTGCTCTCTAAGGAAAGGCACAACATAAGCCCTGGAAGCAGAGTTGGAACTAGAAAACAAAGCTGGCAAACAACAGCTATTGCCACCAACTAGAGGACACCCTTCATGTGGATGCAGTGTGCAAGAACACCCTTTCTCCATCCCCTCTCCCCATGCTATCTAATCTGAGATAGCAATGCATACCTTGTTTATGCCAAGACAAAATCACCTCTTGGCTCTGCCAGTGGATACACCCTTAGCTCACTGCAAGAGCAGGACAGACAGCTTTCTAGTCAGGCACTGGTCCTTGTTAAGCTCCTTTCTTTCCAGAGAAGGACATTAACTCTATTCTTCACAACACAGTTATTTAAGGCATATGGTCTGCCCTTAATGGGGCATTTAGAAGAGCCACACTTCAGCAATTTTAACAGAGCACAATTTTGAGCTCACAGCCACACAGTTTATCAGGAGACAGTAGAGAGTAAAACACTATTCAGGGAGGACTGCTCGGGGGCCATGGAGACCATTCATACTCCTGGATCTTCATGGGGTGGGGCTCATGGCCTCAGACATCCAGGTCCATTCTAACCCTTGCAGAATTGTTTGTGCTGGATTGCATATGATGCCATCATTTTATATGGAGGGTCACTACTAGAAACAGCCTTAGGATGCCTCTTTTGTGTCTATTGTAAGGATACTGTTGAGGTGTCTGTCATACCACCTACTTGCTCTATTTATGAACTCTTGGATATTATGATTAGGACCAGGAACAACTGTAAATCTCCTGAGCAATCAATTTATCTAATCAACATTGTGAACTGTGAAGCTGACAAGGTTTCCTATTTTCACATGACTACGAAATTTCACATCACTAGAAAATTTAGAGCCCAAATGCTATCCTCACACATTTTACCTACTCTCAAAAGTCACCTGAAATCCTTTCCAAAACAAGGTGAAGGGTGTGGGTGAGTCAGTAAATATCTAGGTAATTAGTGTATTTTATTTTAATGGTTTCTGTTTCTTCCTCTGCCAAAGTCATCTTTAATAGCTGATGAAAGACAAGTAGACCTGTTTTCCAATTTGGAGACATGAAGTTGCTTTCCTTTCTGCCTCCTAACAAGTCACTCTGCAGTTTAGGGGGCTTTCAGTATGCTAATTCCAGAGGTTTTTGTTTAGGAGCTCTCAACATGCTAATACCAGAAACTTTTCTTAGGAAACAGGCTATTTTGTTCTTGGGAACAACAAAGATAAGATCAATAAAGCATGGCTGTTACTAAATCAATTTGCCAATTTTTTAAAATTTAAGATTCCAACTGTGTATTCCATTCACAAATCTGTGCTTATAAACAGTAGTTCTTTGATGGTGGGAGAGATAAAAAACAGGTGAGGGGACCCACATTTAGAATAGCAACCCAAGGTTCCTAACATCGGACTCCCTTTAGCTAACATTTCGGACCCCAGTGGGCTCGGTGCTCTGAGCCTGCTTTAGCTGCCTGAGATGTGCCAGCACATCAGTGGGACTGAAATGCCTTCACAGAGAGAGAGAAACCACCTTCCAAGTTACCTTTCAGAGATGCTTAAGGAGAAAAGAATGCGCCGGTGGAGGAGGCCAGGGAAGGCAATTGAGAGGAAAAGATGTTCTAGGAGACCTAAACCAACAGGAGATGTGCACCTGTAGCCCCAAATCCCCAGGCTCTCCACTCCAACTCCCTACTGAAAATAATATGAAAGGTCCAGCCAGTTTCATGAATGTAACAGTGGCTGCAGCTGAATGGCAGCTGTGCTGAATTTAGAGAAGTGTGGATTTTCTCAAGGGCAAGGAAGCTGGATTGGAAAGGATCCTATTTTACCTCCTGTGGCCTTGCTCCAACAATTGTTTCCTTGTTTCAAATTCAGCACTTTATTAAAATAAGTAGAATCATATTCGATGGAAGCTAGTGACTCTCAGAAATCCAAAGTCCTGAAATTAAATCTACGTAGTTCACTGGCTGTCTGGACACAGATAATTGTCCTAGTCAGATTCATTAGCTCTGTCACAAGAGCTTTACTTATTTCTGGTATCCCCACGCAAAAGCTTGAGTGAGTGGTGTCAATCTATTCCATGTGTGGGGATTGGGTGTGTTTTCCGGTCAGAATGGGGAAACAAATGAGACAGGCTGTCAGCGTGATTCAAAATTGAGTGTCGTGGACCCTCTGGAGCTGTGTGTTTGCAAATCTGTTTCCTTCAATTACATCTGTCTCATTTTTTCCTTGGTTAATAAAATACAGAGTTTTCGGGCTGATTATTTTTGAGCCTATCTGGATCCTTTGTGGAACTGGGAAGTAAATCGTCAGCTTATACACAAGGTGGCACCCTGTGATTCCAACCAGGTCTGAGAGGAGCGATGCTGCTAAGAGACCGAGCCATAGCCACAAATTTTTATTTAGCGTCTGGTTTTCCCACTACGGTAAATATAAAGGTGGAAGTAGATGTTTGGCATGTCACCACTGAGTGCAGTCTCCCTCCCTATGTCTCAAAGATTCAGAGTTGCCTCAGTAAAGGGCACTGGAACCAGGGGGCTGATTCCAGTTGATTGTAATGAAAGCAGACCCCACATTCAGATTACATATGGAAAACAATGAAGCTTTATTGGTACTGGGCTCATTCCTGGGAACATAAGGGGGAGGGGTGGGGATGCAGTCCACATACCAACCCAATTAACTTTCAATTGGGTTTGCCGAAATAGGGAGCCAATTAGAAAGAATGTGACATTTACAAAACTCTGAAATAACTGAATAACAACTGTGTTTACTAGTATTAAATTTCCTTTCAAAAAGTAATTTATTATTTGGAAGCTGCCTGCCCTGACTGTAATATGGGGAAATGGAAACTGGAATATAATCCCAATTCTTACACTTACTTGATCTTTATTCTAATTTAGACTACATGTAGACAGTGGTTTTATTTTTGATATGGCTTTAAAACTATTTTTAATTCTTGGGTGTTGTTACACTACACTTGCTTGGCTAAATGCATGTCATTTGGAATTGGTCCAGAGCATATTTGAAGTGGACAGATTTGGGAATGACTGTACTCAGTGCATTGTATGTGGAAATTAAAATAGGCTATTAGGCTGCACAATCATTTGAAACAGGTTTTGATAAAGATATTTTATAACAGGATCTACTTCAAAAGTTAAAAAGATATTTTCTGTTTTTAGCACAAACAAGTATATGGGTATTCAACAAATAGATTAGAAATAAACTTTATGAAAAATAATATTTGTATACAAATAAAAGCTACTTTCCAAATGTGAAACAGAGGCATTCTGGTTTGGGCACTGAATCGGAAGCCAAGAAAACACAGGCTGTGTCTCACTTAAAAAGCGTATTGTGTTATTTGCCTCAAACTGTTTTATTCCCAGCTATAATCATTACCTACAGGGCAAGAGGAAAGTGGAGATTTGGGGAAGAAATCTGTTACATGGTCAAAGAAAAAGAACAACAAAACAACAACTACTCCAGTTAAAACCTGTTCCTCTAATAGAATTTCAGGTTTCAAAAAAATTTCTTTGAATTGCTTTAATTGGTTCTAAAATTCCTATGCCCAAAGGTAGGAAGCTGGAGAGAAATGTAGGCCATGATAAGAGCGAGTATGGGCAGCAATGGCTAGGTCAGGTGACAGGCCAATAAGGTAGGTGAACTCCAAGCTGGAGTGGAATGGGGTCAGTGTCACTGAATTTCTCTAGGGAATATCAGTCAACAGATATATATTAGGTGCCTGCTATGTGTGAGGCACAGAACTAGGGATACAGTGAATAAGGGAGCAGATGTAGTTCCTGCCCTCCTTGAGGCTATCGCATCTCTAGGCTCTGGGTTATGCACTCTATTGGCTATTGGTTAAAAAGTCTCAGTAATTTGGATCAGCAACTTTAGAATGTTGAATGGTCAATAAACCGAAGAGCTTGGACAGCAGCTTGGCAATGTGGAGAAAACAAGAGTTTTGGAGTCAGGCTAGACCTGGATTTGAACCCAGTTCTGTGAGTTATTAGTGTTGAAACTTGGCAAATTATCTGAGCCTTAGTTTCCTTATTAGTAAAATTATAATATTTCCTCATAGGGTTATAATGAGAATTAAGTGGACTGCAATTAATTGAGATAATATATATAAAGTACCACTATAGAGACTGGTATATTTTCAATATTCAATACTTCCTTTCTTGAGACAGAGTAACAATAAATACAGGGAATAGAAGAAAGCTATCCCTTCTGAGCCTGAGAAGTGCTGGGCACTCAAATAAAAGCCCTGGATGACTCATTTCTTCAAACATCGCTTCCCCACACCTCCTCCCTTTCAGGCTTGAATCCAGTGCTGACCCCTTCCCAACAACGTCTTGTTCTCCCTTGCAGAGAACTGGAACTGCTCCAGAGGGTATCGCTCAGAGCAGGACATGCCTATAAGCTTGAGGAAGGTATTGCTTACAAGAAGTGAGTCACAGCATCTCCATTGTTTCCAACAACAAAGTGGATGGAAAACACTCAAGCCCGGCTAAACAATGCTGGAAGTCTTGCTGGGCCAAACAGTTAGACTATTTAGACACTGCCATGAAGTCCATATTCATCATTTTGCCTTCAAAGCGGGAGGTGGAGAGAAAAGGGAGGAGGAAGAGGAGGAAAAAGGGAGAAGGGAAGACGTGGATGAGAAAGAGGAGGTAATGGAGGAAGAGAGTTTTGATGTCATACAGAAATGACTGCAGGAATCAATTTTTTTGACTTCTGGACTTCAGAAACCATCTACTTTTCTCAGAGCTAGGCAGAACATTAATCAATTATTAGAAATGGTAACATGAGTTACACTCTTCCAGGGATTTTGTAGGAAAACTGTAATGCTTAAAGACTAACCAAGAAACTTGGTTAAATGAGGTTGATGTCAACAATACCTGGTACTTATTTGAGTCAACTTGATTTTCCCTTCTCTTTAGAACTTTCTCTAACCAGCTCAGGCTAAAGTAACGCCTCCTTTCTCTGAACTTTCCTGGCAATTATTGCCAGTACAACTCATTTGGTAATTAATCATGTTCTAGTGCCTGTGTCATCTTTCTTGTATAGTTTTCTTCAAGTACTTACTTCTGCTATCATTTATCTTTCCAGTTGCCTTGTTCTTCAACTATTTACATCTCTTACTACTATCCATCTTTCCAACCGTCCTGTCATCCCAATAAGGTGAACGCTCCATGAAGGCAGGAACTTGATCTCAAACTTCTTTGAGTCTTCCACGGCACTCAATGTTTTACGCACATCTGCCACTTTGGAAATGTGTGCTGCCTTGGTTAAATTTTATAAGTTTAACTCTTAGGAAGGCTAATATTTTTGAAGTCAGTATCCACCATCCACTAAATAACTCTATGAAGTTTGGGGGACAGGTTCAAGGGCACTTGTTGCGTCTGGCAGCCTCAAACATGAACCCTCACTGCTGCCATTAGCATCCTCCCCGCGAAGGCGAGGATGCCTTACCTTGGAGAGCTCTTTCGGTTAGGTAGTGAAGAGGGGGTGCGGGAAAGAGGGCTGGCTCTGAGTGCGCGTTTTCGGGGCGGGCGAGACGCGGCAGGTCTGCGCCCCTCTGAGTGGGCAGACGGCATGGACCTTCCGCACGTCCCGGGGACGCGCAAATTGGAGGATGCGAATTAGCCGGCGCTCGCGGCGCCTTGGAGATAAGCGCTTTATAAGTGCAGGCTCGGTGGCGGCTACTGTGGCCCTGGTTGACGTCTCCCTTTCCCGCTCACACACTTCTGCACACACGCGCTGCTCGGCGCCTTCCTCCCGGGCGCCCAGCGAGAGGGCTGTCGCGGCCGCGGAGACAGAGGCGCACGCTCGGGGGCGCGGGTTAACTTGCGCACCTGGCACCTGCCACACGGCGAGAGCGCCGGCCGGCGAGCGGAAAGCCGCCGCGGCCGCCGCCCCCTTGTGCCCCAGAGCGGCCGGAGGCTGAGCACGCTCCCGCGGGCCGGCCGCGCCGCGGAGAGAGTGGGTGGGCAGGCGAGGGAGGGGAAGGGAGAGGAAGGAGGGAGGGAGGGAGGGCGAGGGCGAGGCGCGTCCCCGCGGCGGGGGCGCGCTCTCGCGCGGGCTGCCGGGATCGCTCGCCGCCGCTGTGGTAATGTCCGCCATGTTGGCCATGGCGCAGGGAGCGGATCGGGCGGGCGAGCGGCGGATCTAGTGTGTGGAAGCGGCCGCGGGCGGCGGGGGGCTGTTTTCGGGCGGGGTGGGCGCCCATGCTGTGGCCGGGGGCAGTGAGGAGGAGGAGGAGGAGCGGGCCGGCCGCGCTGCACTGAGGAAGGAGGTGGAGGAGGCGGCGGGAGTCCTCCCCCCCTCCCCGCCCGCCCCGCCGCCGCCGCCCGGGCTGTTCCTGTAAGGCGGGGAGACAATGAGTAAACTCTCCTTCCGAGCGCGGGCGCTGGACGCCGCCAAACCGCTGCCTATCTACCGCGGCAAGGACATGCCTGATCTCAACGACTGCGTCTCCATCAACCGGGCCGTGCCCCAGATGCCCACCGGGATGGAGAAGGAGGAGGAATCGGTAGGGACTCGAGTGTTTATTACCCCCCCTTCCCTCCTCCCCCCTCCCTTTTGTCAGTCGGGCCTCGCCATTCACAGAGCGCTTTACGCTCGCTGGAGGGCGCCGCTGCCGCTCCAACGCATGGGACTCTACGCCGGCGGAGTAGCGTAAACCCTCTCGGCCGGCGCAGCGCCCGCCCGCGGCCGCCATGTTGTTGCGTCCCAGTGTTGTGATTAGCTCGCAGCGCTGCTTACGCTGCCGTAAGGGGGCCTTGCCGTAAGCGGCGGCCGGGAATGGCGCAGGGGATGTTCTGGCCGCACTTGGCGTATGGCCTCTGTTTACCTTTTTTTTTCCCCCCTCATTCGGCGCGGGGTTGATTAATGGGCGAGGGATCTTTTGATTAGGGAAGATTTTTTTTTCCCCCTCACTTAAAATTTAGTTTTGCACTGGGTTCTCTTTGAAATGACTTATGGAAAGTAAAGCGCTTTCAAAACACCCGTCATCTTTCTCCTAGCAAGGTAATCCTCGCTCCCTGGCCCGCGGTGGTGCAGCGGGGAGAGGCGGTGCAGCACTGCGGCGGGGGAGGCGGGGGCCGCGACTGTCCAGCGGCATGTAGCGTTAGAGAGCTGCTGACCGGCCGGCTCCGCGGCCCCGAGCGGGACGGCTCTGCCTGCCTGCCTCACCGGGATGCGCCAGCTCAGTGCGCAGCGTTAGGAAGGAAGCGGGGATGCTCAGCAACGAGCTGCCGGCGCTGCGCTATCCCCGTGCCGCGTCTCCGGTGATTGTCATCGGAGGGGGGGGTCTTTTAGAAGTTGAAGATCTAGTGCATGTAAATTGACAGTTGCATTTTTAATAGTACAGCGCTTTTTGGCAAAAATGTTGCTTTTTTCCTCCCTGATTGGTTGAATTTTGCATACGGTTGGATTTCATCTGGCATGACAGTGTTTATGACTCTGGAGTGGTGTTACTTGCGTGCGAAGTTCATAGTAACTGCACCCTCCAGAATTTCTTCAATGAACCTGCGGTCCCGCCTTATTGTCAACCCCGGGTGTGCGTGGATTGGTTCTCTTGCTTCTGTGACTGTCAAAAGAAAGCTCGAGGTTTCTGTGATTGGTTTTCTCTTTTAACTGTTAATATTGCAGGAAATGCTTTTATGCCTCTGATTGGCTGCTCGAGTTCTGACCTCATTGTATTACCCTGTTATTACTAATCTTTGCTGTGATTTAATCACATTTCTCTTTAGTGTTTGATTGCTTGAATGTTTTGCACTTTCAGTAGAAAATGAATATGGCGGTAGTATCAGAATGAATATTCAACGTTCAACTTTTTTTAAATAAATAAGATGAAAACTCGACGTTTATCCTTAAGGTTTAGAGATAAGTACTTCCTGAGAATTCTTTTTGTTTTTTAAGTAAAAATTATTTCTAACTTAGCTCATTTTTCCATGGGAAAGATAATTAAGAAAGTTGTAGTATGTACAAGAATTAATTGAATTAAACTTTAAAAACCACCGGTTTGGATTCCAAAATGTTAAATTTCTGTTAGTTATTTTCTGGGTTTCGACCCCAAAAGAAAAGTGGCTTATGAGTCTTAAAGTATCAATAATATATGTAATTACTTGGATCCTATTATTTTGTTTTGGGAAGAATTTGAATCAAGAAACTTGTTCTAGAATGAACAGTTAGCCCCTGGACGATGTATTAGGTTTTGCAAACAATGATTAGCTATACTTAATTATTGCTTTAGGTCCTTAGTTTGTCACGTAGATCTTGATATTTTATCTGAATTTAGGAAGAAAATTTGCAGTTTAGTTTTTTTTAGTGATGTATTAAAAATAAATGCTTAACGTCATCACAATTTTGTACTATTGACTTTTTCAGTAAAACTTGTGATTTTCAATCTAGAGCATGAGTGCTAAAGTTGGATTATTTTAAGTAGCCTGCTTCAACTGCTCAATTTTAGGAAGAAATCCAAATTCTGGTAGAACTAGAATTGAAACCTAGGACTTCTGACTTTTTGTCCTGTCTGCCTCTTTAATGTTCAAGTGGAGGTTCTTAAAATCAAAACAAAACTAAAGAATTCCTGACAGTTAAGATTTATAAGTCTTTTGCTTCCCAGAATGTCCAATTAGGGTGTTAGTTTTTTCTTTTTCTTTTTTAAATTAACATGTAAGTCAGAAGACTTGTGCTTTCGTGAGTGACAGCCAATTCAATTCTCCCAGTCATAATTACAGAACTTCTGTTATTAAGCAGAATTATTTGCTCATTTAAAGAAAAATGTTTTGCTTTGATAAACAGTTCTAAGCAGCAGTAAAATATCATAAATTTCAGAAATATTTTGTGTTTCACTAGAGTTGTATTTCAGTTTAATTTCCATTATCAACATGTTCTAACTAGTTACCTTTATAAGTTTTTTTTTTTTTTTTTGAGGAAGATTAGCCCTAAGCTAACATCTGTTGCCAATCCTCTTTTTTTTTTTTTTTGCTGAGGAAGGTTGACCCTGGGCTAACATCCATGCCCATCTTCCTCTACTTAATATGGGACGCCGCCACAGCATGGCTTGATAAGTGGTGCCTAGGTCCATGCCAGGGATCCGAACCCGGGAACCCCAGGCCGCCGATGCAGAGCGTGTGAACTGAACCGCTATGCCACCGGGTTGACCCCCTTTCTAAGTATTTTTTTTTTGTAAACATAGACTTGTAAAAACAACAACAAAACCCTTCATTTATGGATTTATAATTGTTGCTCAGCATTTCTAAACTGTCCACAATATGACCCCTTTCCTGCTTGGTTGGCAGAATCCTTTGACATGGCTTTAACACCTTCATTGGTCCACTGCCCCCTTCCCACTCCCCCCCCCCATAAAATTAAGGACTGTCTCTGTGTAGCCATTGGACTATCATTAGTCTTTGTTTATACTGTCATTGACTCAGGTTTGAGTTACGTTCTGACAATGCCTAGATGAGGTAATCTAGGTGTTCTTTGGCATTGGTAGCACTCTATCATTGCTGACCATATCATTCTTTTAGCTCTCTCTTTCCTTTTGAACATGCAGGCATCTTTTACTTCTTTTATTCCCTTTCCTTATTTTCATTGTCTTTAGCCTCAGTTCTGCCAGTTGGCATCTTCCCCATAACTTGGTCTCGGTAGTGCTCCTGATGCCACTTAGTCTAGGTCAGATACTGTAAACTAATGTTTATTTAGAATCTAAACCAGAAAGATCAGGTGATCAGTGATTCTGCCACCTTCCCATGAGTGTTGTGTATTGGTAGTTGATGTTTTTAATAATATTTACCATTTTTTTGAATACTTCTTACGCCCCAGGTGCTAGGCGCTTTACCTATATTATTTCATTTAATCCTTTTTTTTTTAAATAATTTTATTTATTTATTTATTTTTTCCCCCAAAGCCCCAGTAGATAGTTGTATGTCATAGTTGTACATCCTTCTAGTTGCTGTATGTGGGACGCGGCCTCAGCATGGGCGGAGAAGCATGCGTCAGTGCGCGCCCGGGGTCCAAACCCGGGCTGCCAGCAGCAGAGCGCACACACTTAACCGCTAAGCCACGGGGCCGGCCCTCATTTAATTCTTCTTAAAATCCAACTTCTTTGAGATATAATTTACATGCAATAAAACATACCCATTTAAATCATAGAGTTCGATGAGATTTGACAAATGCATGCATCCATGGAAACACAGCCGCAATTCAAACGCCCAAAAAGTTCTCTTGTGTTACTTTGCAGGTCAGTCCCTCTCCACTGATAGTTCTTAGCAACCGCTGATTTGCTTTCTCTCACTGTAGGTTAGTTTTGCCTTTTCTAGGATTTCATATAAATGGAATCATACATATTTTTTGTGTCTGGCTGCTGTTGCTCAGCATAAGGCATTAAAGATTCATCCTTGTTGCATGTATCAGTCCATTCCATTTTATTACTGAATAGTATTACAATGAATTGATATACCAGAATGTCTTTATCCATCCATCTGTTGTTGGATATTTGTTTTCTCTAGTTTTTGCTTTTCATTTAATATTCTTGTAACAGCCCTATGAGGTATTATAGTTCCTGTTTTATAAATGAAGAAGCTGGAGGGTCTCACTGCTAATAACTGACAGGCCTAGAATTCAAACCCTTGCCTTTAATGTCACAAAAGCCCATTCTCATAACCTCTGTGCTTCATACTGACGTTTTACAGAACCCTGAATTATCTTTTGAACTATTATAAAGTTCATTATAGTTTTTGTAAATATTTTTTACTTTTTATAATTTTGGAAACTTCAAAAGATATTGATTTGATTGGAATATTATTAAGAAGTGTAGTTTTTCATCACTTACTTGCTGACTTTTGCTCTTGGCTTTTCAGATTTTCTGTGTTTTTTTTCTTAGCAGTCTGTTAACTTTGCTTCTCTCTGTATTGGCACTATTATGTTTATCTAAGTGTTTACGTTATCTTAAACATGTAAGAAATTTGTAGGAAACTATCCTATTTTATTATATAGATTTTCTCCTGCTAGAATGTAATCTCTGTAAGGGCAAGGATCTTTGCGTCTTTTACTCATGAATGTATTTCAAGGGCCCGGAACTGTGCCTGGCACATAATAGATGCTTGGTAAATGTTTGTTGAGTGTTGAATGAGCTTCTTTTGCTTTTACTATACCAAGAGCTATGTTTTTGTGAAACACTAGCTGTGTGTGTGTGTAATTCATTAGTGGAATTTGGTAAATTATTCTTCTGGGAATTGTTTTTGGTTCCTTACTCTGGTACTCTGTATACCTAAATACTAAATCATTTTTTTCCTCTTGAGTCAGGGGCCTCTTTAAATATAGAATTTTTTTACACATGGGTATGGCTGCAACATTAGTCTTTATCTTGTGTTAATTACTTCTCTCTCATAAATGTATATAGATTTGAGTAAGATATCTCTTCATACCAGAATGAACCAAAGTCTACATGACGCATGTGATTTTGCTTATTTTTAAAGAAAAAGACTATGACTGATTTGAATTGCCATTTCTCCCCTCATATGATTGTTGCCTAATTTTTGTCATTATCTTAATATTTTAAGTGATATTTTGAATGAGAGGGTCAAAATATATTCAGTCTTTCAACCTTTTTAAAGTTATTTTTGGCACTAATATATTTCATGTTTCATAATAGAGGTGTTCAAATACAACTTTGTAAATAGTATGAAAACATTAAGCATTTATTCTTTCAACAAAAGCAAATACCAGCCAGATATTATCTAAGAGCCAGGTGTTATCTATATAAGATATTGGGAAACTATTTAAAGGGATCTGTGTATCAAGAGTATGTGTAAGGCTGTATGCTGAAGTGTTGTTAGGATTAAAAGAAGAATATGATACAGATCTTGACTTCAGGGAACTTAAATGAGTCAGTAAGGTCAAAAACATATCTGGAAAGTTATGAAAAACTACCAGGTTAAGTCAACCTGACAGACATTAAAAGAGCGTTAGAAACAGTTAAATGTCATTGTTAAGACAAGTAAGAAAACTCTTATGGGCATGTATAGAGAAGGCTTCTTGGAGAGATGTAACAGTATGGGCTTGCAGATTTGGTTGTATGGAATATGTTGAAGCAAATACGTGAGTGCAGGAATATTTAAAGCAAGTTCTATGGATGTTAAGTAGACTAAAGGAAGGTTCCCCATGTTACATGTTTTTTTATCTATCCTTCCCCTGCTGATAGAAATGTAGGAGGGTGACACTGTCATTTTTGAGCACATAGCATTCTCTTGGCTCTTTCTCCTTTTTTTGAGACATGCTGATGGCTTTTATTTCTTTTCTTTCTCTTCCGTTGTTCCGTGCTATATCTTCAGCACTAGAAACTATTTAGAACATAGAAGGCACTCAGTAAATATTTGGTGAATGAATGAATAAAAGTTGGGGTGGAGATAGGTTGAAAAAAGATTAGAATTATACCAGATTATAGATAGTTTTGAATGTTAGGCCTAGGAGTTTGTAGGATGGTGTAGAGGAAAGCACTGAGGTGTGAATCTGAGGTCTGCTTCTGGTTTTGATTTTCTTCTTAAGTGGCCATATGATCTGGGAAAGTTGCCTACCTTCTCTGAGCCTCAGGTTGTTTGTCACTACCATGACAGCTACCATTTATTGTGTTAGTGCACGTGTTAGCATATGCCAGACACTTTGTTAAACTCATTAGTTTAGAGCTCATTATAATGGTAGGATGTGTAGGTGCTATTATCTCTTTTACAGAAGAAGAAACAGGTTTTAGAAATTAACTTACCCAGTGTCACTCCTGCCTAGACTAGAACATGGTAGGGTCAGGATTTGAACTCAGGCCCTATGAGTGATTGACTCCAGGGCTCTGATCTTCGCCGTTGTACTGCTTCATCTGCAAAATGAGTGGGTTGAGAACTAGATGATATCTAAGGTTCATTACATCTCTCCTGTTCTGTCATTTATTATTCCATAGGCATGGAGGAGTCATTAAAAGTTTCTGCCTTGGGGAATGATATTATGAAAGAAAGTTTGTGGTGAATCCCTTTTGTAAACACATTTCCTTTTTAAAAAAGAATTGAAGGAATGATTTATCTGTGGTGTACTATTAGATTTCACCTGTATCAGTTCTCTAAAAAGGAGGCCTAAAAATATTGGGTAAGTGGGATCATTAGGTTGGTTTCAAGTACCAGAAACCAAATCGAGTTCCTTTAGGGTTCCTGGGAGTTGTCTCACGGACACCAAGGGAGGGTTCAACAGTCAATACTTGGAAGGCCAGGAACCAGAGCAGCTGTGGGCCCTTCAGCAGCAAGTGATGTTACTATCACTCAGCTCCAACACTTCCCAGTCTTTTGAGAAGTCGCGTAGGATAGTGGTTAAGTGCATGTGTTCTGGAGCCAGGCTATATCGGTTTGAGTCCTTGGGTAGATTAATTTCATCTGCAAAATCTTCTGGAGTTGTTTGGAGGATGAATTGTAGTGTGCTTGGAACAGTTCGTGGCGTGCAGTAATCTAATAATAAATATTAGGTATTATTATCATCGTTCTTATATTTCTTTCAGTTCAAATTCCAGATTCCTGAGAGAGAGGGTGTTATTGGTTTGTCTCGCATCCAGTATCTACCTTCCTCTGTGTCTGCCAGTCAGAGAACAGGGGACGATAGTAAATATGCTAGTAAGGGCTACCCTGCGGAGCACAGGCCTTTAGCCAGGGAGGTGCCCTGAGAGATCTGCTGCTGATGGGTATATAACATCACGATCAAAAGTTATGAAATTAAATTGTTAAATTGTTTTAATCTGTGGTTTGACCCAAGGTGAATTTGTATACTTAGTGTGTTTTTACAAACCCTAACTTTGTAAGATGTTTTAATGAGATTACAATATTTTGTATTACATTTTTAAGTGAAACTTGGATTAAGGACTATAAAAGAAGTCTCCAAAATCCTTTTAAAGAAAGCAAACTCTTCACACTTATTAATTTTCAAAGTAGTAAGAGATGAATTTTGTGTGACCTCAAAGAAATTATTTAACCTTCCTGGCCCTTAGTTTCTTCATTTGTGAAGTAGAATTGGACTGAGTGACCTTTCAAATACCTTTGGCTCTAAAAATTTCTTGCATCTGTGAATCCACATGTCTGCCTACTGGGCATATTGTCCAGAATGTTAATCACATGAAAAGAACTAACAAATGAGAGACTAAAGATTAGGAAGCTATTAATACATGAGGTTTAACTCTAACAGTATTGCATTGCTGTCAATTTGGTCTAGAGTTCTTTTTTTATGAGGATCAGATTTGTTTATCCACGATCTGGTGCTAATTTTTCCTCAAGATCAATAGAGCAATCCACTGTGTATGTTTTGGATATAATCAGTTCCCTTGCTTTCATGAAGTTTTCTTTCACTATCTTTACTACTCTTACTCTTTACTTTAAATGTTCTGAATTTTTGTATAGTTTTAGTTCATACCTCTTGAGTTTGTTTTAATTTTCTAACATTTCATGTTTCTCGCTTGAGGGGTGTGTGTGTATGTGTGTGTATGTATATGGATGTATGTATGAGAGAGGGAGAGTGCACGTGAGAGAATTGACTCATTTTCCCAGTCAGTCCAAATGCCTTAAGGAAGGTGTTATGTCTTTATTTTCTTCAGTACAGGCTAGATAGCCACCCAGGCACTCAAGTGATAGAAAGTTTGTGATACAGGCATTGACCATGATCCTAGCCACTGGGACTGAGTTTGATTG